>NC_134024.1:34485684-35127987 GCF_040712315.1 Castanea sativa | reverse complement strand
TCTTTTTGCTTCTCTCAACAAAGGCACTCGAAGGGCATGATAATTTGGGCCTCTATATCTAGGACCATAAGAAGCTACAGCATTAAGCATAGGTTGATAATAACTAGAATTTACAGTATTAAGCATAGGTTGATAATAACTAGAATTTACAGCATTAATTGGAATGCAAGCATCATACATCCATCTTGCTACAGCCATATCAACCCTCAACTTCTTTTCTTTGCCAGCAAGAACAATTTTAATAGAAGGTTGAGCTCCCGGTGTTGTTCTAGGAGCAAAGTAATTACCAATGTCACCAACCTTTCTCTTGCCAAGATTGGATCTTAGTGGAAAATTACTAGGAGCACCACTTTTATTTCCCCTACCTAACCCCCTAGCTCTAGGAGTAATTTCTTGGACATCTTCAAATTCTGGTGAGTCCTCTAATGGCGAATAATTAGATGTTTCTTGATCCTTTTTTGCTTGTTCTTTAGATTTAGCAATGCCTTTCAAATTCTCAACCATTTGAAACCTAACATCATAAGGTACACCCATACATGCAGCCACATCACCTTTAACTCCAGCTAGATGTCTTTTCATCCTATTGATGCCCCTCTCCTTTATAACTTTTCCCACAATGTATACATCTATAACTACTTTTTCCGTCTTTAAACTCTTCAGTTACATGATCCCATGTGGGATCACATTTCGCTCTCACAGATGAAGAATTAGCATTAGACCCTGTTGTAGAAGCATGTTCATTAGATGGTATAGAGACTGACTCCATTTCACTCAACAATTTCAATTGGCAGCAACTATTTTATCAACAAATAAATTCATCAACACAACATACACAAACAATAGTCAATAATTTCAAACTAATAGCAACCAATTTATCCACAAATAAATTTATCAACTCAACATACACAAACAATAGTCAATAATTTCAGACTGGCATCAACCATTTTATCAACAAATAAATTTCTCAACACCAACATACACAATCAAAAGCATAATACTTTGTAAACTATATTTCCCAAACAATAATACTTTGTAAATCAAATCCACAACATACACAAATAAACTAAAATGCTATTGTAAACTAATAATTGAAATTACCACTTACTAGTGAAGTCACGGGAGGAGAATCTGAGGTGAAGCCGAGAACATGAACTATGAACTGAGAATTTGAGATGAAAAAAAAAAAAAACAGAACCGAGAAAATGATCAAAATGAAAAAATCAAAATCATAAAATAGAAAAGAATACTAATTAAGTAATTATTAGTTTATTACCTGATGAAGCTGGAAAAAAATTAAAAAAAAAAACAGAGGGCGTGAGGGAGTGAGGGGCTGAGGGAGCGAGGGAGAGAGTGAGGCAGGGGAGGGAGTGAGGGGCTGAGGCCGTGAGGGAGAGAGTGAGGTAGGGGAGGGAGGGCGCGAGGGCGCGAGGGAGCGAGGGAGTGAAGGCATCGGCGCGAGGGGTTGAAGGGCTGAGGGGCTGAGGCCGTGAGGCCGTGAGGATGATTGGATGAAAGAAGAAAGCTTGAGGAATGAGGAGGCTGGACTGCTGGAGGCGTGACTGAGGAGAGAAGTGAGACTGAGAAGTGAGAAGGCTGAACATAGTTTTAGGATTTTAGGTTTAGGGTTAAATTTTGAGGGGGGCCAAACGACGTAGTTTAGGGGGCTTTAAGGCAGATTAAGCAAAACCGGTTCGACCGGCCGGTTTTACGGTTTTTACAGTTGGACCGGCCGGTCTACACTATTTACTGTTTTTTTAATTGTATTTCCTGTTTTATAGCATAACCGGACTGGATTTAAGGTTGGTTCCCGGTTGAACCGGCTGGTCCGGTTCGATTTTTAAAACTATGGTTCTCCCTAAGCCTCAATGTGCATAGAGTCTCCTCAATGCCATTGTCACGTCCTCGTCGCCTCTCACGCCGTTCCCTCTCTTTCTCTCGCTCTCCTCTCTCTCGCGCTCGTCACGCCCATGTCCACCTCGATGGCTCTCGCGTTGTTCCCTCTCTTCTTCTCTCTTTTCTTGTCTTTCTAGTCGCTCGCATTCCTCATGTGACCTTGGTGGCCTGGCCACTTGAAGCCTACCTTTCACTCTCACTATGTTCCCCCTGTCCTCTTGCAAGCCTTGAAGGTTTCTAATGGTGTCCTCATGCACGTTGAATATTTCAGCCAAATCCTCAGTACAGAAACCACTGAAGACATTGTTGCCCTGTCCCTATTGCTGATTCCTGCAACGCTCATCACAGCCTTGGCCTTGTTGCTGCAGGCGTCGTTGTCGTTGTCCTCGTGGGCTTCGATCTTATAGCTGAAATTCATCTTCTAGGTTTCCGGCAAGGTAGAAGTGCTACATATATACAAAGTCAACCGTGATACAACATCAGTTTATACAGTTGGATATGTTGTTATTATTAATTGGAATTAATTAATATATATTTGGATTTCTAATTAGTTCTTACTCTAGGGTTCTCGTCAAGCTAGTTGGCTTGGTTGTTAGTGTCAAGGAGAGTGACTGCGACAACCTCAGACTCGCCGTCATTGTACAGCCAATGGGCTACTTCGGCAGGTAATGCTATGATGTCACCCTGTCGGAAGTTTCGGATCTTCTGGTGCTGGTCTCGTTCCTCTCGTTGCTGGAACCTACGATCCTGTCCTTGTTCTCGTTGAGATTCTTGGTATGTGTTAGGGCAACCGGGAAGTATGGTACCGCAGATACCATAACCTGTTTTACATTACACAAATTAAATTACAATTTGCACATGCACAAGCACAGAAATGTTTTAAATTTAATTTCAATGTTGCTTAATTTTTTTTTCTTTTCTTTTTGAATATAACTAAACTAAATATGTATGTATGTATATACCTCTCTGAATGTAAATGAGTTGAGGAGCATTTGTGTAGTGTGGCAAGAGAAGGCCATTAGGCTCAATGGTACGGCGAACGACGGCCACTCCGCAGTGGTGGCTCTAGGAATTTTTTCTAAGGTGTTCCTCAACAAGTATAAATTACACGATCTAATAAAAAAAAAATTTTATATATTGACAACAACAATCAAAAAACATGTAAATACATAAAATTTACAATTGCCTTCTACGATTTTTCATTTTTTGAAATCGTTGCATGATAGTCTCATTATCAATGCTACAAGCTACATCTTTTTCAATATACACAACCATGCAATCATTCATCCACTGATCTCCCATTCGATTGCGCAGTTCATTCTTTATATATTTCATTGCTGAAAAACTTCTTTCTACTGTTGTAGTAGCAACAGGAAGGGTCAAAGCTAACTTCACAAGCAAATAGACTAATGGATAAGTCTCATACTTCCTCATGCTCACTAACTTTTCAGCAAGTTCACTAACTTCTTGAAGCTCTAAAAACAAGTCATTGTTGCGCATATCAAAAATGAAATTCTGAAGTTGAGAGTCAAGTGCCAAGATATCTGTCCCAGGAAAATCATATGGATAGAACTTTGCTAGATGTATTAACTTTTCCTTATCAAAAGCCACAAATGAATTACTTGGATTCAAGCAAGCCATACAAATTAGCAAATCGATATTCACCTCTGAAAAACGATTGTTTAGCTCTTGAAGTTGCATATCTATGACTGTGTAGAATAGCTTAACACGATAATGATGTAAATTTGTATTTTGTTGGTTGTTGCGTTGCGGCCTCCTACTAACTACAAATATTTCATCCATGTTCAAGATAGGAATATCATGTGTGGCACAAAATGAAGACACTTCAGTCAATAAAGATGTCCATTCATCATCTCTCGTCACTTGCAATCGTTGCTTAGACACTTTAACAAGATCTATAGCATTTACTATATCTTGATTTTTTTTTTTTGCAATGCTATTGACAACTCATTTGTGATCCCTAAAATGTTTTTCATCAGGTGTAGAGCAAAAACAAATTCAAAAGATAGAATTGATCTCATAATAGATCGAGCTTCAACTTTTTGGTTAGAGAGCCCATATTCTTCAATAATCTCAAGTACATCAGCAACAGCAGAGAACATCAAAATCAAGTTGAGAATAGTCCCATAATATGATCCCCAACGTGTATCACCAGGACGTTTAAGATTTGTCTCTTGATTCAAACCTTGTCCACTTCTTCGTACACCATTCTCTAAATCTTCTTTAATTTTGACAAATTGAGCATCTCGAAGAGCATCTCGTCTTTTACAAGAGCCTCCAACAATAGTTACTAAATTACTAACCACATAAAAAAAATCAACAATGTTAATGTGATTTTTAGCAACGGCAACAAGTGTCAATTGAAGTTGATGAGCAAAACAATGGACATAAAATGCTAACTTATTCTCTTTCAAAATTAAAGTTTTGAGACCATTGATATCACCTTGCATATTACTAGCTCCGTCATAACCTTACCCATGTAGTCTCGATAAACTCAAATTATGTTTACAAAGTAAACCTTCAATAGCACATTTGAGTGACAAAGCGGTGGTCCTTGCTACATGTACAATACCAAGGAACTGCTCTATAATAATTCCTTGTTTGTTCACATAACGAAGAACGAGTGCCATTTGTTCTTTCACTGAGATATCACGTGACTCATCAACTAATATTGAAAAGAACCCATTGCCAAGATCCTCGATGATGGCTTTGGATGTTTCATGTGCAATTGCATTCACCATGTCTTTTTGAATATCAAGATGGGTAAGCTTGCAATTTTTCCAAGTATTTTGCATCACTTCATTGATAGATTCATTGTGATCCCCCAAAAATTGTAGAAGCTCAAGGAAATTTCCTTTATCACTTGAACCTTGAGATTCATCGTGACCACGAAAAGCTAATCCTCGGAATAAAAGGAATCTTACGCAATCAACTATTGCATTTAATTGAATCTGATATTCAGCTTTATCTTGATTTGATTGCTTAACCAAAACACTTTGAATGTGTTGCTTTTCCTTCTGTAAATCTTCACTCTTCTTGACAGCTTGGTTATGAGCACTATTAACTCCTCCAACATGGGAATCTAACTTCCCAACCTGATTCCAAAGTCGGAATCCCTTCGTTACAAAAGTGTTACCTCCTCCTTACTTACCAACATCTTTCCCAAATAGGTAGCAATAAAAACAAAATGCTGCATCTTTGGCTATACTATATTCCAACCAATTTCTAGTTTCATACCATTCGACTCTAAATCGACGGGGCTTTCCAGGAAAATATGATACTGGGTAATCATGAGGAGGTCGACAAGGGCCTTTTCCTAAATAATGTCTTCTTATTTCATCATGATTATTAGGATGATAAGATGATATCTTTTGTCGTAGCCCAGGATCTGAAGGAAGATTTTCTAAGTTAAAGTCAACACGACTTCACTTAGAAGATGGAGATGAATCTTGCACAGGAGATGAATCTCGCACAGGACATGAATCTTAGGTACGTGGTTTTTTTATCAAGTATTTGTCCATAATTCTAGTAAAAGAATAAACAATAAATTATAAGTTTATTTGAAATATTAATAAATTATTAATTATTGTTGTTTAGTTGTTTCATTAATTTGTTTGTCTTTTATAAATTATAATTTGTTATATTATTGTTTCATTAATTATAAAATTATTAATTGTTGTTTAGCCTAACATAATTTAATTTTTTTTGTCTTTTATAATGTATTGGTTAATTAAATTATTAACGCTAAAAAATAATCAGAAAATTTCACAAGAACTAGCTACCAATCAGAAAATTTCACAATCACAATTTCACAAATCACAATAACGCTAAAAGACAATTAATGTCTTTGAGTCCAATACCAACACACACCAACAGTCCAACATGGCAACACCAATACCAAGACATTACAATTTACACACCAACCAACGGATAAGAATCAATCATAAGATAAAGCCAAAAGCAAAATGCCAAATTCAAAAAGTAAAAATAATAATAAAGTTAAACTGAGTGCTTGTTTCTTAAAAAAAAAAAAAAACTGAGTGCTTCAGCCAGCCAATCACAGTTCACCAGTTCAGACAAGGAGACAAAGTCATAAATTTAATAATGACTAAAAAGAGAGAGAGTCATAAATAAAGTCATAACTGTGTTCATTATTTCATTTTCATTTCCTATATCATTTCAGATTTGAGATAGAGAGAGTGAGAGAGAGAGAGAGAGTCAGAGAAAAAAAGAGAATGAAATACCTGGGCGACGGCGGCGATGAGCGACTGCGACTGCGATTGGGACGATGTGGACCGATCTTCGTCTCTGATGCGATGAGGGGCGACGAGTCCGATCTCCGATGAGCAACTGCGATTAGAGCTGGATCGATCTGGCGATCTCCGATGTCCGATGAGTGACTGGAACCGTGGATCGATCTAACTTCTAAGGGGAGCGTCGTTCGGTCGTTGCTCTATTTTTCCTTTTTAGGTTTGCTTAATGCTTTAGCTTTATTGAATTTTTTTGATTTTTTTAGAAAAGCTTTAGTGATGTACTGAACTACTGATAACTGATTTGAGGTTTCTGATGGGTTTTTTTTTTTTTTTTTGTTGAGAAACTGTGGGTTTGCTTCCTCTGTCATCTGTTGGGCTTGCCGTGGGCTTGATGTTGGGCTTGCTGTGATCCCGTTTGATGTTTCGCTCTTACAATTTTTTTTTTCTCTGTTACAAATTTTTATATATATATATTTTTTTTTCAGATTTTAGTTGAAATTTTTTTTTGGGCTTTTTTTTTTTTTGGGCTTGAATGTAGAACAAATATATATATTTTTTTAACGTGAGGGTGTTCCTAATTTTGAATGAGGGTGTTCCTATTTTATATTTTAAGGGTTAAAAAAAAAATTAGTATATATAAATTTCAAGTCAGGGTGTTCTTGGGAACACCCTGACCATAACGTGGCGCCGCCACTGCCACTCCGACGCACTGGAATTGCTGGTCATTGGGGTCCCAAGACTCGATCACACCGGCATCTGCCTCAATGCGGTTGTTGGGTTCAAGGGCATTAAGCCTGTCAAGTTGGCACTGGTTGAACTGTTGTTGCTGCCAGCTTCTTTAAGCTGCTAGGCATCCATTGAAGAGCACAAGAAGGCGACTCGGAGATAGACTTAGCCATGGTTCTTTTTGAGGTAGTACTGAAGTGGCGACTCGGAGATGCCAGTATTTATAGGAGAGAGTTGTTGGTTAAGGGGTAGACACGTATGGCATGCATGCTATCTTTGTCGGTTAAGGAATCATCAGCCATTCTTCTCTTTGCATGGCTTATCGACCCTTATTGTTTTACACCTCAATATATTTGCTAGGGCATGTGTCTCTATAGCTGCCTCAGACAATGAGACAAACACTTTACGTTTTGAGTTAGAAACTAGAATGTTGATGCATGTGAGAATATGATTATATTCAAACTTGTCCAAGACAAGAATAGAATTCAAACACAAAATAATCACAATAGTAATTAATTTTACCATATCTATATCTTCTATATATAAAAAGTGTCAATACTTCCGTTTGTACTTTTTTTTCTTTTAAATATTTGTATGAACAGGCATATATATATATATATATTGTTATACTGATACAATAAATTTCACAATATTTTCACAATTATTGAGATGTCGATTTTTTATAAGTCGAAATAAAATAATAAAATATGAAATTGTGACCAACCACAACTGAAAATAAATATTTTGTGAAATTTTGTGACATTTGTTGGGTGAATGTGTAAAAGCTACAGTATGTACTTTCGGTTTGTTCAATATGTACTGTTCATCGTTTTTTTTTAGTCATCAATTTTTGCTCTTTTTTTTAAAAAATATTTATAAGAGCTTGCATATATATTGTTATACTGACATAACAAATTTCACAATATTTTCATAATTATTGAGGTGTCAATTTCTTATAAGTCGAAATAAAATAATAAAATATGAGACTATGACCAACCACAAATAAAAATAAATGTGAAAATGTTGTAACACTTGTTGTTATCACAATATTTTCACAATTTTTGAAATATCAGTTTCTTATAGATCAAATAAAAAAAATGCTAAGTTAACAACATTTTTACATTAATTTCACAACAAATCATAGGTAAACTACTATTGATGGATAAAAAAGTGATATCAGTCATGGGTCTATTTTAAAACTAGTAACAACTTGTCAACTAGAATTTGTTATGAAAATATTATAGAGATAGCATTTCTATAAAATAAATAATAATATATCAGACTGAAACTTAAAACAGTTGAAAATAAAGGTATTGTGAAAATTTGTTGTGTTCATTGATTTCTTTTTTGGTTTAGTCAAATTTGGTAAGCAAAAATTTACTGTTTTATGCACAATTTTCTTTTGTTGATTTTTTGTTTGTTGTTATTTTAGTGCATAGTTTAAAGTGGTTGTTCCAATTAAAACTAATAACAATTTACCACCTAGGATTTGTTATGAAAATGTTGTGGATGTAGCATTACTCTAAAATAAAATTATAAAATATCATACCAAGGCCCACCATAGCTAAAATAAAGTCGTGTTCCTGACTTTTTTTTAGTCAATTTGTTGAGCCAAAACTCATAGTTTTATGGACAGTTTTCTTGGGCTAACTTTTTATTTTATTTTATTTATCATATTTTTTAAAGTAAAAAAACACATAGTTTTACCAATAAAAAGAATTATGGAAAAAAGTATTTTTCCCCTTTATGTTTGGGGTAGTTTCATCCCCTCCAATTTTAAAGTTCAATCATTTATTATTTTATATTTTGCAGACAAGTATATAGTTCCTATTACTCTCTTAGTTAAACCCTAAAAAAATCTTTTGATTCCTAGAATATTTCATTGTGCAAAAACTAAAATGCGTCATTAAATTTTAATGTCCCAAAAATTTTCTACATGTATTTTGAGTTTTATGTGTTTGTCATACTTAGAAAATAAAAATGATGATATATGGTATTCTATTTGTTACCTAGAGAACACTAATTTATTAGTGGTTTAAATATTCTAGATTTATAATTTTACCTAATAAATACTTTTGTAAGTGCACAAGTGCACCTGGCCCCAAGAACAGTTATGGGCCCAGGCCCAATGAGCCTTAAACAATATGAATTTGTAGAGTGTGGTCTTGAAACCCAGGTTAGAAGTGTGTGGGGATTAAATGACAAACTAAAGATTGCAAATACTTGGAAACAACAAGGGATATTGTAAATCGGCCTCCTCGGACGTAAGCCGAGAGCTGTTCTTATATTATATCTTTCTCCTTGTCTTTTTTCTTTTTAGGTTACAAAAAGTCCGTCCATGTTTCTATTCCAGGTTCCTCCTTAAATACTCCTCTTTTTAATACTTTGTACACGTGTTGCCCCAACTCCTCCCTTAGCCTATATATTTCTTTTCTTAGTGCCTTTGAACAAGAATCAGAAGTTTCCTTTCCACCGTTTAAGTGTCACTTCCCCATTAATGCGGGGTGGTAGGTGCAGGGTCTTTAATATGGAGGTAGCATTTCTTTATCTTTGACATTTTTCCAACATCGGTGCTTCTAAGACATTCAAGGGTTCACCCCTTTAACCATTGGTCTTGTCCGTGTCCTTTACTAACCTTTACCATGAAGTCCCGGGTTCTTCGGTGTCATCCGAAGGGAAAAATCATCCTCACTGGACCCTCGACCCTCGGCGTATGGGCCGACCCGTAGTACTAACAAGTCCTAAACCCAAGAGCAGGGTCGCCTTTCCTTAGCATGACCCAACGGCCCATATTCCTATCAAGGTCTTTTTACTCCCCACAATAGCCCCTCAAAACTCTAATTTTCGACATCCGAGGAGAAAAATAGGGTTTTGATCTAACGAGGATCCACTCCACACACTTTATAAGTGATGGCACGTGTGGAAATCGTTTCGCGTCCCAGAAGATGCCACTTGGCGGTTTTATTTTCAAAAACGCGCACATTTATTACTATAAGTTACTCTTTGTCTCCCATGTTCAACGGTGATATGGGCATCCAACGGTCCTCGCTACTCCACGAAATTTTAGGCGGGACAAATATAATTTCGAGGCCGCCTTTTCGCACGTCGTGACGCTTCGGGAACCTGCGCCTTCATTTAATTCATCAGGGATCAATCCCATCAAAACACCAACAATCATTCTTTACCAGCAGAAAACCGTGGAAACCTGTACCTTCAACTTTGTAAGTTCTTGCTCTCTCTATTCTTAACCCTTTCTCCTCGGATACAGTCCTCGGCTGTCTTCGTAAACATTCTCCCCTTTAGATTTTAGCCTTTCGTTCTTTTCTAATGGGTAGGTTTAAGTGTCTAGTTGATACCGCCGCTGGGATGGAAGGCTTTAGGGCCAAATACCGTATTCCCAGCGATGTAGGACTAAAATATTGCCCGGCAGAAGCCGTGGCCGGTTCTAGGAAAGAGGGAGAGGTTATCATCCCAATGATAGCCTTTATAGAGGGTGGGATGACCCTCCCAATGAGACTCGTAACTAGGGAGTACCTTCGCAACCACCGGTTGTGTCCCGACGTTGCCTCCCAAACGTTTTTAGAGTTTTGGGTAAGTGTAGATGCTCTAAACGAGCAGATGGGTTTAAACCTCACATGGCACGATGTCGTGTTCCTATATGAGTCCCATAAACTTTCTAAGGTAGGTTATTATATTAAGTCTCGGTCCAAGACCGTTAGGCTAATCTCCGTCTCGCCCAAATCCAACAAAGGCATGAAGGACGACTACTTGATCGTGTCCGGAACCGGCACGACGGCCTCCACCGCCCCGCCTGAGCGGGGGGGGATCCTGTGCGATGCCGTAGGATTAATCTCCCCACAACACAACTTCTTCTAACACACAGAAATGCGTATTCATACTTACTTAAACTTGTTAAATATCTGTGTGAATCTAACCAAGTTTGTTTGTTTTGATGCCTTTTTTGCAGATAAGAGACAAGTGCGTCCTCGTCTGAGTCACTGTAACGTCGCGGATCTAAACCGAGTACTTCGCTCCGAGGTGTTCGTCAGCGAGGACCTACAACTTAGAGCCGCCCATCTGATTTTAGGATACGATCCCATCTCCTCAGATTTCCAAGAAATAGAAAATGCCATAATCGCGGGTGACCGGAGACGAAGAAAAATAAACGTAGCCCGGCCGAACTTTTTAGACGACCGCGACCTCCCGGACGCTCCTAACACCGTTTTGTACAACCAACCTATAGCAGCAATTCCCCTTGCTGTGCACTCACAAGCAACTGTCGTTCCAGAAGAGCAGGTGTCTTCTTCACACACACTCGACGACGAGATAGATCAATTCCATCTCGAAGACACCGAGAGACCTCGCGGGAACCAGTTTATGGTACTTTCCGACGAGGAGGAAGAAGCCACCGAGGCCTCTGGAATTGCAGGGTTTGTGGTTGCCCTACCCGAGGACGAATCCGAAGAAGATATGGGAAGAATGCAGGGTCTCCTCACCAACAGAGCTGCTAAGGTTGTAGAGAAAAAGACGGGGACGTCCCAAGTTCCCCCAGCTTTACCACCTCCTCCTCCTCCAAACTCGAGCCAAAACTTCCACGAGGATCCAATGAAGAAGAGGAAGGGGATAACGAGGGGACGATTAATAAAGACCCCAAGAAACCACGACAACAACTCCCACCGGCCCAGCCAGCGGAGCCGGGATGCGGCGCGGTGGGCTCGCTCGGTTGAAATCGGGGAATTCAGGGGACGAGGCCGAAGTGCGCCGAGCACCGACCACCCGGTCCCCCGATCTAAGACTCGGACGGCGCACCCATCTCCCGCGTCCCGCATAAGGGCGGTTCAACAAGGCCATGCCCACCACCCGGCCGAGGTCTTGGAACGCCTTCCCGCCGCCCAAGGACATGGAGACCTTGGAAAAATGGGCCAGCCTACAACTATTCCTCTCACTAAAAGAGATTTACACAAGTGTTGTTTCTCCTTTTATAAGATTCCACTTTTAACAATATTTATAAGTAAGTTTGTTTTTTACTATTCCTAACTCCATCATACTTTGTTACAGCTATTCAGAGGTCTTTGTAGCTAAGAAGTTTATTGAAGACACTCGAAAATAGCCGTAACCGAGCTCGAAATCAAGCCGAGATCGAGAAGTCCTCGCAAGTACCCCTTGCCGAGAACGAGAAGCCGACCCCTGAGGTGGCGGATCCGAGGAGAGAGAAAAATGGGGTCGAGTCAAACTCAAGACTATGCGAAGACCCGTATAGAAGGACGCCGCAAGCTCCTTCGTGAAAGAGATGAAGAGCTCTCCCAAGCTCAAAGGGAGTGCTCCTGGATCCGAAGAAGGAACTCGGCGTGATGAAGAAAGTTAAGCCCCTCCTTCCAACTTTCTCTCCAAGTTGCCAAGCTGCAAGTTTCGATGAAGGGGTAGCAACCACAGAGGAGCAATGACAGAGGAGTTCGCGGCTTTATGCCGCGAATATCGTCAAAAAGTAATGGGGGAAGCTTTAAACGTAGGAGTTCCCCAATCTTTCTGGATTCCGAGGAAGTCCGAGAACGTTTGGCTTCCCTAGAAATACAGGAGATTGAAGAGGCTCCCGTCGCTACTCCTACCCCCGAGACAACTCTTCCCCGCTCTACCTCCGTGGTCCCACAACAAGTTCCTTGATCCTACGAACCTCTCGGTTCCAACAAAGAGAAGGAAGGAGAAGTGGGGATGCAGAGAAGGACTCGAGCCGTATAGTGGAACCCAACGTCCTTCCAACGAAGACAAGCAGAGCAAAGGAAAGCAAGTTTTGACTCCTTTCAGCCGGAGTTGAGAAAGACCGAGGGCACCAAGCATTCTCAGAAGACCCCCTCTAAAGGCTTAGGACTTATCTTTAGGACTTCTCTTTTCCATGTTTGAATTATATATGTAATGTATATTTGACTAATTAATGAAGAACAATTTCATTTTGCTTTTCACTTGGGTTGTATCTGTTTTTACTTTATACTTTTTGTTCTTATTACAGAAGTTTCTCAGAGTAAACAACTCTAACACCAAGGATTGCACAATCATAAATTTCATATAATCACACGCATATTATTAAAGATTTAATAAAAGGTGGTATGGTTGAGACATTTAAACAATGCCTTGATTAAAAAGAAGAGAGGACTTCATATAACGATTAAACCCTTATAATGCATAACACTGTTTCTAGTAGGATGTAAGATCCGAGGACCATTCCTTACACAAAATTGCTTAACAACCAAAAATATGAAACGTAAGATCCGAATTTAATAAACAGTAACGCATTAACATCCAGTCATAATAAGGAGACAACCTTGATCAAAGATGTGGTCCGAAGATAAGACTTAATCAATTTTCCGTTTGATTCTTCAAAATTATAAATCCAAATGTTCATTTTCCCAAAGTAGGAGATCCAAGGACCCGACATAACTAAGGTTCTGTTTAACAAATGACAAGACATCAATTTCCACAAGGTTTATGGTCCGAGGACTGCATTTAACCAAGTTTCTGTTTGATTCTTAAAAATGATAACTTCAAATGTTAATTTTCCCAAAGTAGGAGGTCCGAAGACCCGGCATAACTAAGGTTCTATTTAACAAATGACAAGACATCAATTTCCACAAGGTTTGTGGTCCGAGGACTGCACTTAACCAAGTTTCTGTTTGATTCTTAAAAACGATAACTTCAAATGTTAATTTTCCCAAAGTAGGAGGTCCGAAGACCCGGCATAACTAAGGTTCTGTTTAACAAATGACAAGACATCAATTTCCACAAGGTTTGTGGTCCGAGGACTGCACTTAACCAAGTTTCGTTTGATTCTTAAAAACGATAACTTCAAATGTTAATTTTCCCACAGTAGGAGGTCCGAAGACACGGCATACCTATGGTTCTGTTTAACTAATGACAAGACTTCATTTTCCACAAGGTTTGTGGTCCGAGGACTGCACTTAACCAAGTTTCTGTTTGATTCTTAAAAATTATAACTTCAAAAATCAGAGCTACTCATAACTTTGAAATATTAATTGACAAAAGCTCATTTTCATTAATAATAATACCTTCTAAGATTATTTACATTCCATGGACGTGGTACAATTCGTTCGTCTAGGTCAACTAGCCGATACGACCCTATGCCTTCATATTGAAACAATGCGATAGTGGGCCTTCCCGCTAGGTCCTAGCTTACCCTGCCGGGGTTCTTAGGAAGTTGCCTACAACTTTCCTTAATACAAGATCACCAGCGCAAGTGGCCTTAGCTTCACGTGGGCATCATATCCTCGTTTTAGCTTCGCCGATAGCACAGGCCATTTGGACCATACCGCCTCACGCCGTTCCTCAAGTAAATCAAGATCTTTCTCTAGAAGTCCCTTGTTATTCTCCGGGCTAAAAGAACTTGTCTTTAGAGTAGGAAAACCAGCATTCCAATGGTATCACCGCCTCGGCTCCATAAGTCATAGAGAATGGCGTTTCTCCAAGGTGGATCCGTGCGTGTGGTCCGATACGTCCACAGATTACGAGGGAGCTCTTCTACCCATTTGCCTTTCGCATCATCCAACCTCTTCTCGAGCCCGTTGACTATGACCTTGTTAACGGCCTTGGCCTCGCCCGTTTCCTCGAGGATAAGCTGGGGTAGAATATCTATTTATGATACCCATGTCACCACAATATTGCCTAAAGGCGTTGCCGTCAAATTGAACGCCATTGTCCGAGATAAGTGTATGCGGTATACCAAATCTAGTAACAATATTTTTCCATATAAATTTCTTTGAATCAACATCTCGGATATTGGCTAAGGGCTCGCCTTCAACCCATTTAGTGAAGTAGTCCGTTCCCACGAGCAGCCATCTTTGTTGCCGCCAGCTCTCGAAAATGGCCCTACAATGTCCAAGCCCCACCGTGCGAAAGGCCAAGGGCACGGGAGAGAGGGTTAAGAACCCTCCAGTTGGTGGGATATTAGGGGCGAACCTCCGACATTGATCACATTTTTTGGCATAATCCCGAGCCTCCCTCTCGCATATTAGGCCACCAATAACCCCGAGTCGTGGCTCTATGGGCTAAGGATCTTCCCCCGGTGGCTCCCACAAATTCCCTCATGCGCTTCCTCCATTAATGTTTCGTTGATTCGTGGTGCACACACAACAAATACGGTCCCGAAAAGGATCGTTTGTATAGCTTCGGGTCCCTGGACAACCAAACGCGGCGCCTTTTCGACGTACCTTCTTCTCGCTTCAACCCCGTCTACGGGAAGAATGTCATTTTTAAGAAAAGATATGATCGAATCCATCCAACTAGGACCAGGCCTTATTAGATGGATGCGAGGTGCATTAGCAGTTACAAGAGAAGGTTCTACCAGATCCTCAACGAGAATAACCCTTGGTAGACCTTGAGCCGAGGATGTTGCCAACGTAGCCAAAGAATCTGCATGAGTATTTCCACTCCTAGAGACATGAGCTAAGGCAAAGGAGTCGAATTCAGCCTGGTGACGCTTGACCTGGGCCAAATATTCCTGCATTCTGGGGTCTCTAGCCTCCATGGTCCCCATGACTTGGCCGACCACTAACTGAGAATCCGAGAACACATGGATTTCCTTGCCCCCCATCTTATGTACCATTTGCATGCCTACCAAGACTGCTTCATACTCGGCCTCATTATTAGTAGCCGAGAAGGCCAATCTCAAAGATTTTTCGAAGACAATTCCTTCAGGGGACATTAGAACAAGTCCAACACTGCACCCTTTTTGATTAGCAGCCCCATCCACATAAACTCTCCAAGCCGAGGGCGATACGGCTGTGATCACACCAACTGATTTTTCACCCATGTGTGCTTCTTTTGAAGTTTCTTCTAACAATGGTTCAGTAAACTCTGCCACCAAATCAGCGAGGACCTGTCCCTTTACCGAAGTGCGAGGCTTGTATTTAACATCAAAGGCTCCCAAAATGGTTCCCCATTTTGCCACCCTGCCAGAATAATCAGCACTACGCAACACAGCCTTAAGAGGCAACTGGGTCAAAACAACCACAGTATGAGATTGGAAATAATGAGGAAGTTTGCGCGTGGCGTGGACTACAGCCAGAAGTGCTTTTTCCAAGGGCAGATAGCGCACCTCGGCCTCATTCAAGGACTTACTAACGTAGTAGATCGGTCTCTGTACTCCGCTTTCATTCCTTATAAGGACTAAGCTCACCGCGTGAATAGCCACGGCCAGATAAGCGAATAAAACCTCGTCCACCTCAGGGCGAGATAAAATAGGTGGCCGAGAAAGATATTGCTTAAGCTGTTGGAAAGCTAACTCGCAGTCCTCGGTCCATTGAAACCCTTTCCACTTGTTTAACAACTAAAAGAAAGGACGGCACCGGTCAGCTGACCGAGAAATAAATCTATTCAACGCAGCAATCATTCCAGTCAATTTCTGAATCTCTTTTGGGTTCCTAGGCGGCTGCAAATTCTGAATAGCCTTAACCTGCACCGGGTTTACCTCTATGCCCCTATGAGTAATCATATACCCCAAGAACTTTCCAGACCCCACGCCAAAAGAACACTTGGAGGCGTTAAGGCGCAACTTATACTTCCTTAGCATCCGGAAGGTGTCGGCCGTATCCGTCATGTGTGAAGGTACCGTCTTACTCTTCACCACCATATCATCCACGTATACTTCGATGGTTTTCCCCACCGTCGTTCAAACATTCGGGTCATCATTCTTTGATAAGTAGCCCCGCATTTTTTAATCCAAATGGCATGACCTTATAATGATAGTTCCCGTTGGAGTAATGAAAGCGCCTTCTCCCGATCCTCTAACGCCAAGGGAATTTGGTGGTAACCCCGGAAGGCGTCCAAGAAACTCATCCGAGGATGTCCAACAAGAGCATCTACCGGTTGATCAATCCGTGGCATTGGGAACGAATCTTTAGGACAGGCCTTGTTCGGATCGGTAAAGTCCACACATACTCTCCACTTGTCGTTCTTCTTTTTAACAACAACAAGATGAGCCAACCATTCGGGGTAGAAAACTTCTTTGATAGCCCCCGCCCTTTTGAGTTTAAGAACCTCTTCCTTCACGGCCTCGAATGTTCTCGGAAGATCGCCGAGGTGGCTGCCTCCTCGGAACAATGGCAGGATTGACGTTTAAACGATGACAAATAAAGTTCGGATCTACGCCCGGAGCCTCATAGGGGTCCCACGCAAAGACATCTAAATTATCCTTCGTAAATTTCAACAACTCCATCTTCTCTTGGTGTGGCAAAAGTATGCCAACTTGGAAGAACCTCTCTCGGATCATCCGTTATTACAAACTTCTCTAACTCCTCACAAACAGCCTCGTCTCCCGTCATCGCTCCAGTGCCTCCGGAGCCGTTAATTGCTATGACTCCCGGATGGGCAAGGTTGATGACTCAATTTCGACCGACGAAGCACCGCAGCCGATATGCATTGCCTAGCCACTACCTGGCTGCCGAGGATTTCCTCAACATGCTCCCCCGAGGGGAATTTCACCTTAACATGTAAGGTAGAGGAGACAGCTCCCAAAGCGTGCAGCCATGGCCTGGCGAGGATGGCTGTATATGGAGAGTACGCGTCAACCACAATGAAATCTACCTCAACCGTTTCTGTGCCGGATTGAACGGGTAAACGGATCTGTCCCTTCAGCACAACGGCCCTTCCTTCGAAGCTTATAAGTGGGGAGTCGTAAGGGGTTAGATCTTCCAACTCCAATCTTAGCCCTTTAAATAGATCAGGGTACATGATATCTGCACCGCTGCCCTGATCTATCATCGCCCTGATCTATCATCACCCTTCTCACATCATAGTTCCCTATCCTGAGGGTAACCACAAGAGCATCGTCATGGGGCTGGATAGTCCCTACTTTATCCTCCTCGGAGAAACCCAAGACAGGTAAAGTGCCCTTTAATCTCTTCGGCTCGCTACCCACATCCTCGGCCTCGCGGATGGGAAACCGCCATCACCCTAGTGGGACCCGAGCCGGTCCTACTGTGTGGCCGAAGATAACATTAATTGTTCCCAATGCCGGCCGAGATGAACCGTTCCTCCGGGTTGTTTGAACCAACTTGACCGACCTCGCCCCGTTGGCCGACACAAGTGCCGCTTTAACTTTCCCTCACCGACGAGCCGCTCTAGATGGTTCCACAGGTCCGACGCTCTCGCAGTGTGACCCACATCCCGATGATACCGACGAAAAGGTTTTGATTTCTTCTCGCAGGTCCCCCGCCATCTTGCCGGGCCATCCGAAGAAGGGCTCTTTACGAACTTTTTCTAATAACCGATGCACCGGTTCTCGGAACACGCATTTACTCGAGGTGCCGCCGAGCCGGATTGTCCGAAGTAATCCCTCCTCGGCTTGTTGTTGTGATATCCGTCCGACCCGAAATCCCTTCTCTCCGTGGGATAACCTTCTCCTTTCCTTTCCCCGCTCGCTGGTCTTCCTCTACCCTTTTGTATTCATCAATACGATCCATAAGACGGCGTACGCCGTGGACGGGCTTTTTCGTCAAAGACTTTCTTAGGTCGTGATCGCAGGGAGACCCACCTTAAAGGTATTAAGCGCCACCTCATCAAAGTCGCCGTCTATTTCATTAAACATCTCCCGATCGGTCGGAGTATGCTTTCGTTGTCTCCCCTTCCTTCATGGCCATGGATAGCAACGAGTCCAATGGCCGAGGGACTCGCTACACGTAATGAACCGCGAAGCAAATGCCATAGTTAGCTCCCCAAATGAGCCTAGCGATCCCGATTCGAGACCGTTAAACCATCTCATAGCCACAGTCCCAAGCTGGAGGGGAAGACTTTACACATCAAAGTCTCGTTGTGAGAGTGCACTGCCATCCTTTGGTTAAAGTGACTCACGTGCTCCACCGGATCAGTCCGGCCATTATAGATGGTAAAGGTGGGCTGGGTGAACCTCCTGGGAAGCCTCCCCCTCTCAATCCTCCGTGAAAACGGAGATTTAGAGAGTTGGTGCAACGCCCTACTCATGGTATCGTTGCCTAAGCCCCTAGAACGAAGCTTCTTACGTCTGCGGGTTGGCTGGTCGTCCTCCTCACCGGAGGATGTTGCGCTGGTGGGGGAACATGACCTTGAATTGTAGCCAAGTCCCCTATCCTTCTCTGAGGAAGAACTAGACGAGGACGGGGAAACCTTACGTTTAGCACGGCGTAACTTCCTCTTCAAACGATTGATTTCCTTCTGCATGGATCTAGAACCCTCATCGTGGGTAGTGCTACCCCCTCCATGAGTATGGCTAGACCCTGGGTATTCTGTATGGATGCTTCCCTCACAATCCCTACGATGTTCAAGACGTTCGAAATGATCTTCCGGTTGTGATCCTTGTGACTCTGCATGGTGAGAGCCTAAGCCTGCCATAATATCCCTACCTCTTCTAGACTAGATTCCCACAGACGGCGCCAATTGTAAGTGCACAAGTGCACCTGGCCCCAAGAACAGTTATGGGCCCAGGCCCAATGAGCCTTAAACAATATGAATTTGTAGAGTGTGGGCTTGAAACCCAGGTTAGAAGTGTGTGGGGATTAAATGACAAACTAAAGATTGCAAATACTTGGAAACAACAAGGGATATTGTAAATCGGCCTTCTCGGACGTAAGCCGAGAGCTGTTCTTATATTATATCTTTCTCCTTGTCTTTTTTCTTTTTAGGTTACAAAAAGTCCGTCCGTCTTTCTATTCCAGGTTCCTCCTTAAATACTCCTCTTTTTAATACTTTGTACACGTGTTGCCCCAACTCCTCCCTTAGCCTATATATTTCTTTTCTTAGTGCCTTTGAACAGTAACTAGAAGTTTCCTTTCCACTGTTTAAGTGTCACTTCCCCATTAATGCGGCCAGGGTGGTAGGTGCAGGGTCTTTAATATGGAGGTAGCAGCCTTTATCTTTGACATTTTTCCAACATCGGTGCTTCTAGGACATTCAAGGGTTCACCCCCTTTAACCATTGGTCTTGTCCGTGTCCTTTACTAACCTTTACCATGAAGTCCCGGGTTCTTCGGTGTCAGTCCGAAGGGAAAAATCATCCTCAGCTGGACCCTCGGACCCTCGGCGTATGGGCCGACCCGTAGTACTAACAAGTCCTAAACCCAAGAGCAGGTCGGCCTTCCTTAGCATGACCCAACGGCCCATATTCCTATCAAGGTCTTTTTACTCCCCACAACTTTAATGACATATGTCTTTTATTATTTTGTTCTTTTATTATTTGTTTTGTTTCTTAAAAAGGTGTTCATTAAAAATTAAGGAAGCTAAGCATCGTAGTTAAACTCATAAAATAAAATGATAAAGAAGGAAGTATGAATAACAAAATATTCATTGCAAACAGTTGTAGGTATTTAATTTGATGAAGATTTTCAATTGTAGCATGTCATCATTTATTGCGAAAATTTAAATATTGTGACAATGCTTTATCAAAACTTAGTTGTTAATTGTTGAAAGATGACGACATTTGTTACATTTTTTAGTAGAATTTTTTTTGTGAGTAGATACTGTCTTTAGTATGTGATAAAGAAAGAAGTATGAATAACAAAATATTCATTACAAACAGTTGTAGGTATTTAATTTGATGAAGAGTTTCAATTGTAGCATGTCATCATTTATTGCGAAAATTTAAATATTGTGATAATACTTTATCAAAACTTAGTTGTTAATTGTTGAAAGATGACGACATTTGTTACATTTTTTAGTAGAATTTTTTTTGTGAGTAGATACTGTCTTTAGTAAATAGGTTCTAAGAAATAAAAAAAGTATATTTTGTATCAAATAATACCACGTCATCCATATCAAAATTCAATAAACGAGAGACATGTGTACAAAAATAACTACCCACTAACATATGTCTTTCAATTGTTAGTAAATTAATTATTTTTTGCTGACATATCTCATACTTATTAGATTTTGATACTCCTAACATGGTATCATTTGATACCAAATACCTAAAAAATTATCATACTAAATATATAGTCATACGTTAAATAACTATTTTAAATTTAAATACATAATTTGATACTACTTTAAAATATATATATATATATATATATATCTTAACTTTTCTCACTCAAGGAAAACACGTGACTTGCATGGGCAACCCTTACTAGTATGTAATATAATGTCATTAACTAAACTTAACGATAATGGACATTGTTGAAAAGACCAATTTGATAGAAATGTTTAAAATATAATATAAAAAAAATGGTAAAATTAAACCTTAAAAAAATGACAATCCTTCCAATCAGTCAGATACAGTCCCAGTGTTTAGTATAAATAGGTATAGAGGTACTTCAGTACTTTCACAAACCACCTGAAAATAATTTGAGTCTCCTGGATAAGTGAATATATGGTCCCCAAGGCGTTCATCAAAAAATAAATAAAATAAAATGGTCCCTAAGGCTAGAACCCCAACACCTTTAGAAAGGCACATGGCATGGGGCCATGGGGCTAGGATTCTGATTCCTAAAGAATCTGATTGTCTATTCAGTATTTCAGTGCGTCGGTACGGTTCTCCTCCTTGAACTCTATAATTTTCTCGAAAGTAAATAATATTACCTCAATTTTTGTCACAACTTGTTTAAGTGATAAGTTGTGAGCGTGGAGTAAAATTCGTAGGTCTATATAAATTCACAGCTCCACCACTTATGACTTACCACGTAATTAAGTTATGACAAAAGTTGTAGTCATAGTACTTTTCCTCAAATGCCACCTAAAACATACGACTCATCAATTGATAGGTTATAAAATTTTGAGGGTTAGCTATGAATTTTCAATATATTAATATGTGATGAATCTTATTATAGAAAAGTAATTAAATTTTATACTGATTGTCAACTTATTTTAACCCTCTTTCTTTTTTTGGGCTACGAACAAAGACAAATATATCAATTGTTTTTTTTTTTTTTCAATTGGTAGGTAAAAAAAGAAAAAATATATATAAAAAAGGGAAGCTAGCAACTAGTTATTTACTCATAGTATTAGACACAACTGACATTGTAGTGGGATTGTATGGAAAATGGTGGATTTTGACTTCAATCGTTACCAGTGGCTTGTTTTCTTGCAAGTAATGAGTCTGGGTTGTACTCGTCCCACCATGTCTTACTCCGGAATGTATGTAATCGTTACCAATGGCTTGTTTCCCTGCAAGCAATGAGTCTGGGTTGTACTCATCCCACCATGTCTTACTCCGGAATGTATGTAATCGTTACCAGTGGCTTGTTTCCCTACAAGCAATGAGTCTGGGTTGTACTCGTCCCACCATGTCTTACTTCGGAACGTGTGTGTGTACATATATATTATTTCATTTATATTTAAATTACTCATATAATTCAATCTTTTATATATATATATATATATTTTATTACCATATTCAAAAAACTTGTTACTTATTTTCTTGGTACTATTTCAGTTAGTAGCTTACTTAATGTTTTATTTTCATCTTATCAATAGCGAAGCCATTTCATTTAAATTAGTAAAATATCTCCAACTCACCCGACTTATCCCATTTCAGATCCTCATGAATTTTTCTTACCCAAAGAGGAGGAGGAGGAAGGGACACCTATAATTTGTCCCTACCCCGCTTTGTTGCCATGTTCATATGGTGGGGTGTTGGGTTTTGGACTTTGGTGAATGAGGTGGGTTATATAGGAGATGAGTTTGGCTTGAAGGAGAATATTGCACGTGATATGGGGTCAAAATGGCAATGATGGTCTAAAGAGTGATGGTTATTGATATGGGTATGAGTGGAGTGGGTTTGTCAAGATGGTGAATATTTAAGGGTTTTTTTTTTTTTTTTTGTGAAATGAATATAGAAGATTGAGAAAGGGTCTTTAGTTGAGAAATTAGAGTACCTACAACACCTTTTTTTTTTTTTTTTTATAATTCAAATTTGGAGAAAAAAAATCAATTTTTTTAAAAAATTTTATCTACTTACTTTTTCAAATACACTTTTTAACATATATATATATATATATATATATATATATATATATATTTTTACCCCATTTATTATGGTTTCTTCACTATTTCTTTATTCTTTTCTAACAGTCATATTTTTCAAAATGTTATGTTTTTTTAATAGTATATATAAGACCATTGACTCTCTAATTTTCATTACCCAATTTTCTCTATTATTCTCATTATTGTCACTATGGCTAGCAATTATATATGCAATATTTTTCTTACTGAATCTGTCTCCAATGATGATTTTAAGATAAATCAACTTCTTGTATGGAGAAAGAACGATGGGAAAGTAAGACGACACCATCATGTAATGGTTTTGATCACGGCCACACATTCATTTAGTGTGATTCTTCGCAAAGCAATCAATGACTTTTTCTTGACTATTTTGCTAAATAACTAGTGTATCCTTCTAGCCAGTGTGTTTCATAGGAGGTTTCATTTCAAGCCATTGGGAAATATCCTAAACATACCCTATCTCAATATAAAACCTAAAACTTTAAAATGAAAATTCAAGCCATTGGGAAATTCATTAGTTGTAGGACAGAGAAGGTTAAGTTGGAGGACCGCACCATTTGTTCTTGGTTGCAAGTAGTTGTTATAGGGACAACTTGTAGTGGTATGTAACAATGGACCATATTCCAAGACAAATGCACATGGTGTAATAAGTTCAAGTTTATGCTTTATTTGTGAGCATTGTTCCTTGATTAGGACATTTTACATTTCAAATCGATCTACCTCAAGTTTCTTTATTTTCATCTTACAAGCACACAAGGAACAAACATTGTATGATGGTTGTGCAATCAATGGAGCTCATTTTAGAGAGTCATTCTGTATACCCATGGTCTTGGCCTTCTCTCTAAGAACAAATTTTTGTTTCTTGCCAATTGAATTGAGTGGCAAATCCCCAAAAACAACATTATGGGGAACCATATACTTTGACAATCTCTCCCCACAGAACTCAATAATCTCTTCTGGCACACAATTATCACACCCTTCCTTCAACTTCACAAATGAACAAGGCTTATTTGTTCCCACCACAGCAGCTTCAAACACCTTTGGATGACTTAGCAACATTGCCTCTACTTCAAGTGAGCTTACAATCTCAACCCCACAAATGATCATATCCTTTGCACGGTCTTTCATTTCTATACAACCATCTTGATGTCTAATTGCAAGGTCCCCTGTACGGTACCATCCACCCCTAAAAGCTTCTTGACTTACTTTGGTTTTTTAAAGTACCCCAACATCATAGTATTGCCTTTAAACATTACCTCACCAATGGTTTTTCCATCATGAGGTATGCTTTTCATGGTACTCGGATCTTTTACATCGACCCCATCCATTATAAGGTTGTGAAGCCCTTCAAGACGTTTTGTTTTGGCTTGTTCATCCAAGGTTGAACTATATTGCAACTCGAGTGTACATGGGGTAACAATGGCTGGGCCAAGAGCCTCTGTCATACCATAGCCATGGCTCACATTGAAGCCTAATTCAATAACCTTGGTCACAACTTCGGGTGGTGGTAATGGACCAGCAACAATAATTTCCACTTTGAATGGCAATGGCCTAGCAAGAGTCTCTGCTAGTTGCACATATAAAAGAGAATATAGCCCTTACCCAATCTTAATTATTTAATACTATGTATACAAATTATTTTACAACATTTTTACAAACTACTGATATGACTTTAACATTTTCTAAATAGTTATTGTAAGTAAAAATGTGATATTAGTGATGAACCCATATTAGAACTAATAAGAATTTTTCACATCAGCAATTTATAAAAATATTATAAAATAATTTGTGTCTATAGCATTATTCATATTAATTTATACAAACCCAACTTTCACAACCAAGGGCTTGTTTGAGATTCGCTTATTTTGTTGAAATTGAAAACTTTTTGCTAAAAGTAATGTAGATAAAAGTAAAAGTTAGCTGAAATAGTACAGTAGAACTCATGAATAGTACTAAAAGTGCAGTGAAGCCCATAAATAATAGCAAAAATAAACTGAATAGTAAAATAAGCTAGTTTTTCAAACCGGAGCCAAATGCACGCCAAATAACACATTGTCTGTTAAGTAATTATGCTTCTCTTTTCTAGATGTTGGGCATTTATGGGGAAGTGGTAACTTGCTTGTGGGCATTTATGAGTAAATTAATTGTTGAACATTCATGGGTTATTAGTAATCATTGAATGTTAACTCTAATTAGTGGCCAATTACAAATCACCATAACACACGTTCCATCAGATTTTCTTTTGCTCTCCTCCTTCATAAAAAATAGTTACTGTTCTCTTCCTCTTCCACATAATTTTTAATGCAATATATATATATATATATATTGAGTAAAGGCATTACAAGATTGTTCTTAAACTTTTATAAGCAGTGGAAATACGTCCATCACAAAGATTGACCGTCTGATCTTAGGGGGTTGTTTGGTCAAAAGAGTTATTCATATTGAGTTCTATTCCGGATGACACGAATTAACTTTTAAGGACAACGTTTTCACAACGATTCTATAGCACAATGAGATAATTCTAAACTTTTCTTTATTTTTTATTTTTCTAATTATTTGAGTTATTCTATTTTATATCAAACTTGTTTATTCACTAAAATATATCTTGTTAGAGATATATCAAGCCCAATAGTATAGGTCTAAGCCCAATTTCAATCCTACTTTGTGTGCAAGCCAAGTCTTCTACACGTACAATAAGTCTATTAACCGTAGTTAGTGTATAGTCAGTCTAGAGTTTAATTTATTATATAGAGTCCACATTTTTTAATAAAGATATGGTATAAAAACACTCTGTTTTACACTCTCTAATCCTAGTGTGCCACATCCGTATTGTTAATGAATAAAGGGTGCCACAATGCCACACACAATCACACCTCCCTAAACACAAAGCTCCACCCATCATAATTCGCATGCACTCTCTCTCTCTCAGATTTGACCACCACCAAGCTCCTTCCATCACCGATTACCATTATCGTTGTCCCTAACAATGGCTACCACACTCACTTCCCCCTCTCTCTCTCTAAAAAGTTTCTCCTTCTCTCTCTAATTCTGACACCCAAACCCTCTATGTCACTGATCACCACCACCATCATTGTGGTCCCTAAGCTCAAAGAGGTCATGGTCAACAACCTTGACGCCATAATGATTCAAAACATCTAGGTTTGAAGGATGATGGTTGGGAATTTTTGTTGATGTGGGTTTGAATAGGTGGTTTTTGAAATGGGCGTAGACATTGCTATGGAGCTATGGTCTAGGGGTTTGAAAGATGATGGTTAGGGAATTTTGTGAAAATTGTCGTTGATGGGCTTGAAGATCAAGTTTTGAAGGAAGAATTGTTAGTTTTGAGTTAGTGACAAACAAGAATGGATTTGAGAAAGAGAGAGAGAGAGAGAGAGAGAGAGAGAGAGAGAGAGAGATAGGAGTAAGTGTGGGAGCTATAGCCAAGAACAGTCACAATAATAGCTGTGGGGAGAGCTCAAGAAGTTAGTCATGGTGGCTAGTCTGATGAGAAAGAGAGAAAATGGGGTATTATTGATGATTGATTGTGTGTGACATGCTATTTATTAATTTGTAAAATGCTAAGGTAGCATGCTAGGATAGTTCCTTATTGATTTTTTTTTTTTTGTGGTTAAAAGACGAATTAATTAAAACACAAACTAACAAACAGAATTTAGATCAGAATCAAGTCTGACCGAGTACAACCAAGAACCATCAAATTCCAATCTACTTCCAATGTCCTCAGGCAGACAAGGAAAAAATACAAATCTTCTATCCTGCTTAGCACCCATCCTAGCAAGAGTGTCTGCACAGTAGTTAGCTTGGCGATAGATGTGTTTAACTTGGACCTGATCAAACCTGGACATGAGTTGCTTACAGTCATCCAAAATGGGAGAAAGAACATTATTCTCATAATTAACATTGTGAAAAATATCAACAACCGCTTTTGCATCTAACTCAACTACTAGAGAAGAGATATTTAAATTTCTGCACTAAGTAAGCCCATCCTGCAGCCTCCATAACTCTGCCTCAAAGCTGTTAGTAATCTCGATCCTCCTTGCAAACCTAGACAGCCAATTGCCTCTTTCATCTCGCACAATACCACCACAGCCTGCTACACCCGGATTGCCCAAGGAAGTCCCATCCGTGTTCAATTTAGTCTAGCCGCTTGGTGTCTTCTCCCATCGAACCAGCTTGCTTGTTCTGCCGATAGGAGCTTTAGAATACGAGCAGCAATACATGAATTCCATTGCTTGGTTAATTATCTCAATAGTTAGCCTTGGATTTGCTGGATTCCCTTTGAACACATAGTTGTTCCTGCTCTTCTAGATATGCCAGACAGCAAAAGAATAAAGCAACTTCTAGGGAGAGTGCCCATCAATGATACTCTTGCTCAACTTTCCATTTAAACTCAACCAATCCTTTAACTCTAACCGCCAAAAGCCATGATTGTTGTCTTGCACTCCTAGTTGCCTCCAAGTAAGCTGAACCCAAGGGCAGTCCCTTAAGGCGTGAAGTATGGTTTCAGCACCCCCTTGGCATATAGCACACTGATTATCACTTCACACCCCTCGTCCTACCAAGCAATCCTTCACTCCAATACTATATTATGGGCACATTTCCACAGAAAAAATTGAATTCGAGGTAACGTAATTAGTTTCCAAATCCAATCTGCATTGAAGGCCAGACTTGCATCATCTCCCATTGCTATCCTATACGTACTTTTCAAATAAAAAACGCCCCTAGGATTTCCCACCCAAGCTACTCTGTCACTACCTCTTCCTTGAAAGGAGATTGGAATAGCTTGAAGCATTAACTTGCAATCCACAAGAAATTCAAAAGGCAGCTTGCTCCAGTTCTAGCCCGTATCTTGAATCACATCCTTGATTTCTAACATGGATGCTTCTTGAGTTAATGGTCATTGGATCAGCTATTGAATAGAACCTAATTTCCATACCAGAAGCTGATCTTGCTATCCTTACCAACTGTCCACCTACTACCCTTTATAAAAATCTCCCTTCCCTTTTTGATGTCCACACGAATAACAACAGATTAAATTCAATAAGGAAGTTGGTGGTTCCTTATTGAATTTAATATGTTGTTACTGATTTTTTCAATTTGTGTATAATAAAAAAGAATTATGATTTGTCCGGTATGTGATATTGTATTATTGTTGGGGGCATGTTTTGTTATTTTAACAAGAGGAGGGGGTTAACTTGTCAATAGTGAATAAAAAAATGTTTTCGAACAGAAAGACGTACAACTGCTCCTTTTAGTTTTTGCGGTTATCAAGGGACATGGGTCAGGTTGTCTCAGAGACAAGCATTTGAAAGTTTAAACCGAATCAAGAAAAATCTCAAAGTGAACTCAAATGCCCAAATCCCAAATACCACGAACTCAAATAATGAGAGGACCTTAATTATTACTAAGTTCAGTAGGGAAAACAGAGAAAAATGGAGCTTCCTCCACTCCTGAGTCGACTCGTTCTTCTTTTTCTTCTTCTTATTCTCTTCCTTTCTAGCTTTCCATCTTCAAAAGCCGCAGCAACAACAACAACAAGAACCACTCAAAACAGAATGCCAGGGTTTGTCTTCACAAGAACCAGAGGAAAGTGTACTCCACAGTAAGATCTCTTCCTCCCTTTCTCAAATGTCAATACTAACTGTTTAAATAGTCTTTGTACCTATATTTCCATTATTTGTTTACATTTTCGCATATAGTTTTAGAAGACATTTTCCAAATACCCAGAGAGGGATTCCATGAAAAAGAAGAAAATAAAAGAGAAAACTTGCAAAACTAGGCCAAAACTCGGTCAGTTCTGTAAGTGACGAGTCAAATCGGATGAAATCGTCCGAGTTGGACTAAATAACTCGCTTTCATTTGTCTCAAAAACACAAGTAACCCTTCTTTTTCTTTTGCTTTTGCTTTTACTTCTTATTTTCTGTGTTTTGGACCATTTCGTTGGGAGACAAGATTTTATTTTATTTTTATTTTAAAAGAATACAATTTGACTGAGTCAACTCAAAGACTCGGCCGAGTGGACTCGGATCTGACTCGGGTTTTTATCCGGTGGTGTGGATGAACATTGCAGATTCTGGAGTAGCGGGAAAGAGGCATGGCCGAGGATGGTCCCACAGGAATCAACGGTGTCTAAGGTATTTGGTTCAAGGGTGAATGAAATGTACGGATCTGATCTAACTTTGTTGGAAGCAACGGTTAGGAATTATGATGAGGAGAATGGTTATCCTAGGCTGCTGAAGCAGGCTAGCGCAGCTCTGCTCAACTCGTATGCAAGAAAAGGGTTTCCATACTCGGCTTGGGAAATCAAGACTTTGGTTATACAAGCTTTGGTCTCTGAGGAAGCTGCAAATCTTCAAGCCCAACTCTTCTCTATTGCCAATGAGGATTGTGATTAGTGTGACATCTTATTTTGTGTGCGCGTGTGTTTGCTTGGATTTGGAAGCCCTTTGTTTTGGTTTGTCATTTCTAATTTGTGGGCTTAATGGAAACAACCCAGCATATTGGCTTCATTATTGGGTAATCAACTTAGCATGTAAATACGAAAATCAACCCAATTAGGCAATTAGCTGTTTAGTGTTTTTAGTACAGAAGGTCATGTAATGTCTTGAGCACAAGTAGCAAATGAAGTCATTTTCCTTCTCACATATCTCGTGACTAAATGAAATTTTAAGAATTAATCTGACATTTGAATGACTAATATATCAAGTTTAGTCCTTTTTGTTTATATCTTTTTCCCTGTAGCACTTTGTTTTCACCAATTTCGTTTCGAGTTTTCTATGTTTACACTCTCTACCCACAACATCCTTAATTTCATGCGCAATGTTCACATTTTTCATTGATGCTTGCATTTAACAAAGATGAGTATGAGATAATCACTGTAGTTTTGCTAATCATCACGGGTGTTAGCTTTCTCTCTCTCTGGTTGACGGCGATGACATGGATCAGTGCGGTTGTGGGTTTGGGTTCGGCGTGGTGGTTGATCGAGTGGGTCAAGATTGTCGAGCAGTGGAGATCGGCGTGGTTTGTGAGTTTTGATCGGCGTGGTTTGTGGGTTTTGATCGGCGGTGGAGATCGGCGTGGTTCATTTGATCGAGCAGTGGAGATCGGGTGGGTCGTGACTAGGTTGGTTTGGATTCAAATTGGTTGGTTTGGATTCGGATTGGTTGGGTTGGTGGTGGTGTGGTGATGGTGCGGTGATTGATGATGGTGGAGCCGTGGAGGTGGGGGTTGCAATGGGCGGTGAAGGGGTGGGTTTACTGGTATGGGTTTGGGTTTGCTGTCATGGGTGTGGGTTTGGGTTTGGGTTTGCCGCCGCGGGTTGTGGGGACCATAGGTTGCTTTTTTTATTTTATTATTTTATTTTATGGTGTTGATTGTTGGAGATGATGGTGTTGATGGTTAGGGTTTTTATTTTATTTTATATATATATATATATATATTTTATTTTTGATGGTAGATTATGGCTTGGTGGTGGTGGTGTCAGGTGTGTGTAGTGCAACGGTGGTGGGCTTGTGGTGATGGTGGTTTCAGTAAATTTGTGGTCTTTCTTGAACAAAAAGAACGAAGGAGAAAGAATAAATAATGTGCTGTATTGTAAATAATTGTAATTTTGAGATATATTATTTTATTGTGCAGAAATATTATTTTAATGAGTAGAATAGGAAAATAAAAGTTAGGATGTTGAGAGTGTTGTAAAATTGTATGGTATAATTGATAAAGTAGCTTCTTGAGATAGTAAAATAGCCTAGAATAGCATTATGAGATGTGAATGCTCTTAGCCGGAAAGTTCCTTGGTCAGATTTCAAGATACTCTGATAAGGAATGGCCAACATTTGAGTTGTCTAGCTACTTTCAGCTCTCACGCAACCGGGGAATCCTGGCAATTTGAAAAAGGCAGATACTCCTACTTTTTTTTTTTTGTTGAATAGCAGATACTCCTACATTAATCGCCATTGGACTCACTTATATACTGCCAAAAGTTGGAAGAGCAAACAACAAAAAGAGAAGAAAGAAAAGGCAAATATACATATATATCTATTTCATTTTTGTTTTTGTTTATAAGTTTCAATTCTATTTCTACCAAGTGGGTTAGCTTGTATTCTAATCAAACTACGACTAGCACAAAAAAGAGGCACAAAGAGGCCCAAAGTTGAACGCCGGGGTTCACCACACGATGACACTCTGCCATTAACGTGACAAAAATGGGTGGATGATTATAGACCCCAAAATGGAAAGGGGAAAAGAAAAAAAAAAAATTAAAGACAACTATGGCAGTAATTATATTTCAACAGTAATTAATACTTAGATAACTTTGCTGAATCACACTTACTAACTCAATTCATTATAAAACCTTATATACATAATAGATGGTTCACTATTATTTTCTTGTGCAACTAATTAGCAAATGGATTCTCATTACGAATCTAGTCACCTTCCTATAATTCTTGAAATTTTTGGAAGGGATAGCATTTTTTTTGTTTTGGCATGTTGATGTTGCCTAATCTTCAAAAGTATTTCCTATGAACATATTCTAAGTGAAGCCCTTTAAGGCGATGGAATAACAAGTGGAGCAGTTAGCATAAATGCATAACTAGACAAGATGGTTATCAAAATAACTAAATTAACTATGAGATTTAATTAATTCAACAGAAAAGTCATTGGTGTTTTAGCGTAATGATCATAATAAAAACAATTATTATGGAGTAAATGTCATAACTAAAAATTCTATTGTATTTAAAAAATAAATTAATTAATTAACTAGAATAAAAACAATTATCATGAAATAAATGTCATAACTAAAAATTCTATCGTATTAAAAAAAAATTAATTAATTAACTAGACAACTTTTTATCCACCAATGCCAGGTCAAACAATCAGCGTAAGAACTAAGCTGATCTTCAACTTTAGAATTTTAGCTGCTTTTCACACTACTTTTGCTTAGTTTCCCGTCGCGTCAAATTACATATAGCGTAAGAACCAAGCCAGTCCACAAAATTGCACCAAACGAATACAAAGTATGTAATAAAAAACAATATACCCACATTATAAAGCACCAACTGAACACATTCACCTTGAACCCTGCGTTTCTCATCTCTCTTTCACAATAAGCACATAATTTCTGGCATGTCTTGCCTAAGTCTGAGGCTTCCACCTGCTAGAAAGATATGGAAGAGCCTCACCTCCAAATTACAAAGCAAAATTCACAAGATCCAGAGGTCTAAAGCCATCTTGAAACCCCGAACCCAGATCAAGAAAACCACTACTGGTGTTGTTTCTACCTCCCTTTCCACCAAGCAACGTTTTAAACGCAAAAGAAAACTTGTCCATTCATACCAAGCCAACCAATTTTACAACCATCATCAATACTTGTTCGAGAAAAAAACTGCACCTATATACGTAGACAAACTCTTCAAAGAGCCTATCACTGGGCTGGTGGAACCTGCAAAGCCAGAGCTAATAAAGCGTCCAATAAGAGCAAAGAATAACAAGCTCGTTGATCACCCGGCTGCAGTGCCAGGAGCAAGCAAAGTTGGCAGCTTGGCTGAAAAAGCTTGTTCAGGGGATGATATGTGGGAGTCATTGGGATTGGCCTCGCCTCAAATGCATGGAATAGATGAAAGAGCAGAGGAGTTTATTGTGAGATTCCGAGCTGAAATGAAGGTTCAGGAGATGTTGGCACGTAATTTGTAGTGTATGCTAGTTTGTTTATCTTTCTTTTGTTTTTAACCAAAGATTTTAATAAACAATGTTCTAGGGGAGACACTAGGAAAAGAGGGAAGATTAGGTGATGTATAGGTTGTACAGTTGAAATATTTAAAGTAATCAGTTTGCTCAAATATATTTCATATGAATCCCCAGTCCTATTTTGAATTTGTTCTGGACTGAGAGGTTGGGTCTACGGTAAGTGTCTTCCACAAAAAAAATGACATGTTGTAAATCCGAGTTCACAATCAGTCTTTTAACACAAAAACAAAAATAGGTAAGACTTTCTACTAATCAATTCTCTCATACTCACAAAAATGACGGAAGCTTTGTGCTGCATACAACCTTTATTTGGATTAAGAAAAGAAAAGGGAAAACATAAGTGAAACTTGAGTTTTGGGACTCCACTGTCCTATCCAACTAATTCATTTTCTTGGATGCTCAGAAGAGTTCAAACTGTTTACAACCCTAGGTTCCTTCGTTGACTTCTATTAGGAATACAATTAGGCTCGAATGCTTATTGAAGATTCAAGTGAGTTCTTGGTCTAAAATGGTTAAGCATGTGCTTCAAAAAAACATACACATGATTAATGTGTTAGGTATGCATGAGCCATAACTAACCCTATCTACTTGCAAGTAACTAACCCTACATGTGCCAAACTTGTAATCTGATCTAACCGAGTTCATCACTGATTAACCAATATTGTTCAATGTTAACGTGTATAGTGCTGTGGGCTTTAAGCCCAACTAGATTACTTGTATAGCACACATTTTTGTACTACACTTTTACTTGTAGTGCACTCATATGCCTCCTATATAAAGACACTTATGTATATTCTTTCACTGAGAAATACAATACAATCTTTGAGTATTTCTAACATGGTGTCAGAGTCACTGCTCTAATTTTCTTGTGTCTTGCAGTCCTGTCTTTGTCGGTTTTTTTGCTGCCTCAGCTTTTGTGGTCAATAAGCCCTTTTAGTGCCCTCTCCCAACTGCTTCGCCACTATTAGAGGTCCTCAGGGTTGAATCTTTGCCACCAAGACCACTGCCATCATCGGATCTGTTACCTCTAACCTCTGATTAGGACAAAAGACATATCATTGTGTAGATTTTCAATCGCTCTACACAACTTCGCCAAACACATCCTCACTTGAGCATCCATGCACCGCCACGCGCCGGCCAAAGTTTTGACAAAATCTTCCACGCCCTTCACGTGCCACTAGGGTTGCTCCGATCTTGTTGCCGTCGCCACCATCAGGATCGCCTTTCTCCGATCTAAATCTTTTGGAAAGAATCGGCTTCATCAGATAGCTCACGCACTCCCACGCGCTGACAGTATACACTGCACCGAGATCACGCGCTGTCACTACTGGCTCACGTGCGCCATGCACCATATGTGCCAAGCAGCTCTGCCTCGTCAGCCCTAGCTAACTTCAGTGTCTTGTCATTTGCTGACGTCATCTCCTAGTTAGCCTGCTGACATCATCCATTGACTGCGTCTATTGACCATTGACTTTGACCATGATTGACCGTTGACTTTTTCATGGTTGACGTTTTGCAGTCTAGGTGCTCATTACCCAGTTTTTCGCGTAAATTTCATTTTTGCATATTCTGCTTCTAAATGAAGAATAAGGACAAGTCTTCTTCCTTTTACAATAATTGTCGTCGTCGACAATCCAACAAACGTTTTTGCAAACTTTTGGCCATAATATTGAGACTTGCTATCAACGCAACAAATCAACTGTTTCCATTTCTACTGCTATGGTTGCTAACACTAGAGTGTTCCACCCATGGCTCCCGTCTCTGCATAGTCTCAGTATTCTGGATCCACTTTCACCATTTCCAAAGATGACCTTATAAACATCATTGATAATGTCATTCGTATGGTTAATAATGCATCTTATTCCTCTTCTCTCTCAACTTTATTGGTATGTCTCCTACCTCTTGGCTTATGGATTCTGCTTGTTGTAATCACATGACACCTCACTCATCCTTATTTTCTGACCTTAAACCTGTACAACACCCTTTTAATATTCGCACAGCAAATGGTTCCACAATGTATGGTCATAATATAGGTTCCGTTTCGACCTCTAGCCTCTTGGTTCTTGGGGTCTTTAATGTTCCTGACCTTTCTTACAATTTATTTTCTATGGGACAATTATATTTGAGTGGGGTTATCGCATTATATTTGATTATTCTGGGTAAATTATGCAGGATCCAAGGATGGGGTAGGAGCTTGGGATCGATCCCAGAGTTGGGCGTATGTTTCCTGTGAACAACCTTTGTCTTCCACTTGTTGCTCCGTTTTTGTTGTTGTAGCTACTGTTATTTCTTCTATTCTTTCCCTTGCACTTTGGCATACCCGACTTAGTCATGCATCTTCCTCTCGGGTTTAAGAATTGGCTTCTAGAGGTTTATTAGGTTCAGTGTCTACAAAAAATTTTGATTGTGTTTCATGTCAGTTAGAAAAATAAACAACTTTGCCTTTCAATACTAGTGAATCAATATCCACTGATATCTTTGACCTTATTCATTTTGATGTTTGGGGGCCTTCCTTTGTCTCTAGTATTGGTGGATCTCGATATTTTGTTGTCTTTGTTGATGATTACTCTCGCTATAGTTGGATTTTTCATATGAAACATCACTCTGAATTATTGCAAGTATATTGTAATTTTGCAAAAATGGTTGAAACTCATTTTTCCAAACGCATCAAAATTTTTCAATCTGATAATACTCTTGAATACACTCAATATGCTTTTCAAGCTATTTTGCATTCCTATGTCACTGTTCATCAACTAACTTGTCCAAGTACCTCTCAGCAAAATGGTAGAGCCAAACGAAAACTTTGTCATATTCTTGACACTGTTCGTACTCTCCTTCTCTCTGCCAAAGTTCTTGCTTCTTTTTGGGGCGAAGCTACACTTTATGTTATTCATGCTATTAATCGCATTCTCAGTCTTGTCATCCAAAATCAAACTCCATATGAGCGCCTTTTTGGGTCATTTCCAGATTATCATCACCTTCGCTCCTTCAGTTCTGCCTATTCTTCTTTAGCCACATGAGCATAACAAACTTGAGCCTCGATCAAAGCTTTGTTGTTTTCTTGGCTATGGCGAAACTCAAAAGGGGTATCGGTGTTATGATCCTGTTTCTCATCGTCTTCGTATCTCCCACAATGTTGTCTTTTGGGAACATTGTCCCTTTGTCGAGCTCTCTCACTTCCATGCCTTCCTATCTTCCTCCTCTGTCTTAGATATTTTCCAAATGAGGCACATATTCCTTTTGTATCTGCTCCTAATCCTCTTGTAGTTGCTCCTGATTCTCCTATAGACTTCTTTGTCCAACCACCAGATAGCATTGATCCCTTTCCTAGTTCACCCTTTAATGAACAGGTGGAAGATGAACAGGTCAAAGACGAGCTACCCAACCCTAACCCTAAGCTTGGCTTCCTTGCTCTTGCTCCACCTGAAGATCTTGCACAAGACATTCTACCTCGTCACTCACCTCGGGTAAGATCGATTCCTACATATTTACTTGACTATCATTGTTACACTACTCTTGCTACATTGCACGAGCCTCACACCTATCGTGAGGCTTCCACTGACCCTTTATGACAAATTGCAATAAAAGAGGAACTTGATGCATTATCTAAAAACCATACTTGGGATTTGGCGACACTCCCCCCTAGGAAATTTGTGGTTGGTTGTAAGTGGATCTACAAGATTAAGACTCACTCTGATGGGTCCATTGAGCTCTACAAGCTCATCTTATTGCAAAAGATTTTACACAGGAGTATGAGATTGATTATAAAGAGACCTTTGCTCCGGTTGCTCTTATCTCATCTATTCGTGCCCTCTTAGTTGTTGCTGCTGCCAATAAACGAGACTTTTTCCAGATGGATGTTAAAAATGCATTCCTTAATGGGGATTTAAGTGAAGAAGTTTATATGCAACCTCCTCCTGGCCTCTCTGTTGAATTAAACAAGGTTTGTCACCTTTGACACACACTTTATGGCCTTAAACAAGCTCCACGAGCTTGGTTTGCCAAATTCAACTCTACCATCTTTCTTGGGTTACATGATCAGTCATTATGATTATGCCTTATTTTTTCGTCGCACTGACAAAGACACTATTTTACTTCTCTTATATGTGGATGATATGATCATAACTAGTGATGACCTCAGCGACATTCAAGAACTCAAGGATTTTCTTAGTTAGCAGTTTGAGATGAAATATCTTGAACATCTCAGCTACTTTTTGGGTCTTGAAATCACTCATTCTACAAATTGACTTTATATTACTCAAGCCAAGTATGTCTCTGAGCTCTTGTCTCGAGCTGGACTCACTGATATCAAGATTATTGACACTCTAGTTGAGCTTAATGAGCATCTGACTCCCTTAGGGGGGAAACCATTGTCTAATCCCTTTCTTTATAGATGCTTGGTTGGCAGCCTAGTTTATCTCATTGTCACTCATCCACACATTTCCTATGTTGTTCACCAGGTGAGCCAGTATTTGTCTGCTCCACAATCGACTCATTATGCTGATGTTCTGCGCATTCTTTGATACCTAAAGGGCACTTTCTTCCATGGTCTTTTCTACTTCACTCAGTCTGCTCTTATTCTCCATGCATTTTCTGATACTGATTAGGCAGGAGATCCCACTGATCGCAAGTCCACCACTAGTTATTACTTTCTTCTTGGTTCTTCTTTGATTTCTTGGCAAGGCAAGAAATAAACTCATGTGGCCCGCTCCAATACTAAAGCAGAACATCGTGTCCTTGTTGATATCACATCTGAGCTCCTTTGGCTACAATGGCTTCTCAAAGACTTAGGTGTGTCTACATCTTTTGCTACTCCTTTTTATTGTGACAACTAGAGTACCATTCATATTGCTCACAATGATGTCTTCCATGAAATGACTAAACACATCGAGATCGATTGCCATTTAATCCATTATCATCTTGTCCATGGTGCTCTCAAGCTGATCTCAGTCTCCTCTAAAGGTAAACTTGCAGATATCTTCACCAAGTCACATTCTAAGGGACGACTTTGTACTTTGGTTGACAACCTCAAGTTGGTCTCACATCTACCTTGAGTTTGAGGGGGTTGTTAATGTGTATAATGTTGTGGGCTTTAGGCCCAACTAGATTACTTGTATATCACACATTCTTGTACTACACTCTAACTTGTACTGCACTCATATGCCTCCTATTTAAAACACTTATGTATACTCTTTCACTGAGAAATACAATACAATCTTTTAGTATTTCTAACATTCCATATTCACTGTTGTGAGAAGGAGTTGTGATAGAATTTTTGAAGCCATTGGACAAAGTAATAATGATTGGAATTCTAATATGGGGTGGGACTACTAACCAGACTATTCTAAGTGCTGATCGGCAATCCCTTGACACTCAAGTTTCTATTGTTTTTTCGCCTTCTCGTGCACTCCTAACAACTCTTACCTCCACGCTTCACAATCTCCATCTCCACTAGCAATTATTAAGGATGCCAAAGTGCCAAACCATCCAACCCTCTATTGTTGAGGCAACACAGGTATCTCTAGAACCAAGTTGCTTCTTTCAGAGAATTTGGTTGGTCAGGCAGAAAATAACAATATTGAGGACTCAGAATGTTCCCGGGCATTATGCATATGAGATCCCCTAGTCAAATGTGACGGCTCGTCTCAGGAGAATCCTCTAACCATAACTCTGATGTCGTTGAAGGGACACTGCAGGGATTCAATGGTTATATTTTTTTAGTTTTTAAAAATAAATAAAATCCTTATTAAGTAGTAAAATAAGTTAAACGCATAATGTAGAATACAAAACATAATTTGGTTAAAATGAAATGGTAGAAAAATCTTAAATGAGAGTGAGAAAAATAAGAGTGCTATAGAGTTGGTTATTTGTATTTTTGAAATCAAATGATCTAAAACTATAAATACTAGTAGTAGCTCTGCGCGTTGTGCGTAGTAATTTTTTTTAGGGTAGTCTTATTACTATTCATATTTGTAATGTTATTATGACTTAAGTTGTGTTATATACGTATCACCATTAATATATAGTAGGAATGTAGGATTCATGTTGAAGGATCTTTTTTTTCATGAAACTGTATTTTTTTTTATATTAGAGATTACTATTTGAAACAAAATGAGGATAATTTATAGTAGAATTTATTTTTGTTGGGAAAAATTAATTCTACCATATTCGAATGACTAATTTATACATTTTCAAATCAATTGAACACATTTTACATGTTACATATAATTCCTTGTTTCTATAAGGGTAAGGACATTCACAATCCCAACTATCCACTCCAATATTTTTGCATGCTTGGTTTTTTAGGATGTGAAATGTGTTTGTTCTGAAAGTTGTACATTGAAGGATTTGTCGATAGATTTGGAGTAGTTGTTTTCCATTTGGTTGATTTAGAATCGATAATAGTAGTTGTATTTCCTCGTCATTTGATTCACATAACAGTGCAATTGCTAGTCCATATTTTGCTCTTTTGTCCCCTTTTATGTTGGCTTGAAGAAGGATTTCTTTTCCCCTTGTAGTTTGATTTTATACAAAATATTTGCAATCGTGTTGTATACTCATTTTGTGATTGTGTAGTTGTATGATGTTTTTAGTTTATAATTTTTAAGTTGTTTAAGATTGTAATTTATAGTGTTGTGTGTGTTTTAAGTTGCTTTAACCCTTCTAAAAAAAAAAGTTGTTTTCCAAGCCTTATAGAATTTAATAAAATTTTCAATTATAGCTGATGTTTAATGTCTTTCTCAATAAAGCCCAAGCCAAATAGTCTTTCACTCTACAATACCTATTCAATTGCCACTTTTCTTAAAAAATCAAAAGACAATATATATAAACTATCAAAAATCTCTTATAATTAAATTATTCATAATATTGAAATAGCAGAAACAATCATTATTATCCAATTCTTTGGCTCTTCCTCTGTCTATTTAACTGAATTACTTCTTCATACCTATTCAATTGCCACTTTCCTTAAAAAAAAAAAAAAAATCAAAACACAATATATCTAAACTATAAAAAAATCCTATAGAATTTAATTATAAATAATTTTGAAGTAGCTGAAAATTTTTTAATATCCACATCAATTATTTTACCATTACATAGTAAAAGGTGAAATAAAATGTTGGAAAATGGGATTTTATGTAATTTATAATATTGCTGAAGGACATTTCCTTGGTAGCTATGTTTTAACATTTCATGAGAACAATTTATGTGGATTATATATATGTATATATTTGAATTTAAGTGCTTCCAAAAATTGTGTAAATTTCAAGCAGCAATTAAAAAAAATAATTGATGTTGTCTATTCATGCTTTGATTGTGTAGTTCTATTATGAATTTGGGTTGTAATTTATATATACTTTAATAGATTTTAAGGATGTAGTTCAATTTAAATGTTAAATAAAATGAGCCAAGATTATATTTTAATTATTATATAATGAAGTTTTTATTTCTGCATAAATGAGTAAATTTCATGGAATAGTAGTAACCACAGTTGCCAGCTAGTATTGACGTGATTCATTATTTTTCTATATTTTATAATTTATTTTTATTAGTGCTAGTGTTTAATTGGATACCTGATGTGTATGAAATATATGTAATAAATTGCTCTCATATATGCATTTTTAGTTGCACATTTATGCTATTTTGTGGTTGATTATAAGTTGTCTTTGTCTTACAGGTAATAAATGATTTACATGCTAAAGAGAATTGGTGGAAGAATAAAATGGAGAAAAAGAGGTCCAGGCCTATTGATTCAAACTTCAAAGCCAACATGAAGAGAAGAAGGACCTGGAGACATTTGAAGGAGTTAAAGAAAAAGAAATAAAATAATAACAATAGAAGTGCTTTCGTGGGACTTAGAGATATACAATGGGCTTGGGGTTTTAATTGCTCTTTGTTTTAACTTGGGCTTCTATCTTGGGCTAGTATTTTGTTTAGGCTAGGTACAACTTGAAGCGTAGAGTGTGGCTTACAATCCTAGTTTTACTTGTGTTGCGAATTTTCATAGAGTCAGGCGGCTTCTCTTTGAAGCGCGTGTCTTTGTGTGATATAAATATGAGCAAACATAAAAGTAAGGTAGACGGCTTGGGCTGGAGCACAGGCAGCCGCATGGGGTTTCCTTTATGGCTTTTTTCTAGTATTGTGACTATTTTTTTTTTTTCTGTATTTTATTTGTTTAGTTTAACGTTTAGTATTTTATTCTTATGTTTTATTTCAATTACAATGAATAGCTAAATTTATAATTAGGATTGAGGATGAAACCTTGTTAAGGATTATCAATAATATTTATGTGATTTAATTTTTTCCACAATAATTGTTCTTTAATGATTTAAATTGTTCTCGCTTCATAATAATTGACTAAGATGAGATTCTAGATATGAGTTCAATCATATGTTTCTCATGATTTAGGATTTGTCTTAATTAATTGAATACTTGATTTTAAAATTGGATATCTCTTGTAATTTGTTTGGCTATGAATACAATTGATGATTTGATTTTATACCTAAGAAGCAAAGAAGAGCATGCAATTCTCCATAGTAGCAAGATTGATTTCTAGATTATCATGCAGTGGTTGAGAAAAATTAATGATCATAAATATATGCTAATATGAATTAACAAGGCGGATTTCAAAACTTTAATTCCTTTCTCTAGATTGTTTACATCTTTTTACTGCTTTATATTATATCTTTGCTTACTTTAATTATTTGTTTAGTTTATTTAATTTCAAAACAACCAATTTTTATTAAACTAGATTAGGATTAATTTGGTTAAGGTTTAATTAATTTTCCTACGTTCATTCAAGTCTCTATGGGTTCGAATTCGTTCTTGTCAAACTATACTTTGGTACAGTTCGTATACTTGGGAGTACTTTAAAAGTTCACAATAATACCCTTGGTTCATGTACCTCATGGGGTTAATAATTTTTCTTCTTTATTTATTTGTTATTTTAATAATAATTAAAGTAGGTAGAAGTTAAGAATATAGGTAGTGTAATTTGTATAAGTTTCGATTTTTCAAAAAACTTTTATTATTAATGGAGCTAATACTTTTATTTGATTGATTTGACACAATATGAATTCCTATGTTGGAATTCCCTTCCTCCCTTCTAGTTATAGTCGTCACGCTTTAGTTGAAACGCAAATGGTTTTTCAATGTGCTTTTCTATTTTCATTAAGTAGGTTGAAATTTGCATTCATCCAATAAAATATTGAATATAATTTAGCATATTTTTGTCAAAGTAAATGAAAGATCATATATGCTAATTGTATGGTTTTACAGTTACACATTTTTTTGATTGTTCTCTTACAGTTATTTAAAGTAATTTTTCAGCTTCTTTATCAAACAAAATAAATACAGCACACTCTATTCCATCATCAACATTAAGATGAATTCTATACCTTCATGTATAAATATCTAATTTGATTAAATTTTTTTATTAAAAGATTTACTTTTATGTTTACATATATTGTATGATTGGAAAACTGATAATTTATATTTTACCTTGGAATTGGAAAATCAAAGTTACTTTTGCAATGGTTGCACCAAAAGTCATTTTCAAATTTAACTTTTTTGTTGCACTTTGCGCATCCGATATAATACCATCCAAAGTTTGTTTCAATATTTTATGTTGTTGCAAGGCATGTGAATACAATTTCCTACAATATAAAAGAAAAAGAATTACTATTTTTTTTTAAGTTCATTGAAAACTAAATAAATTATTGGTGTAATGTTATTGAAAAAAAAAGGTAGAGTCCCATTCCAAGGATATTTTTGCTTGATTTTCCTTCTATTTTTTGTGATCTTTTTTCAAGCGGTATTTCCTCCTTGAATTGTAGAGGAATTCCTTCAATTCGAGTATTTTTCACATTTCTTTCGTGATTGAAGATTAAAATTAAAACATAGCTAACAATTATTGGATATGAAGGTTGTTGTTGTACTAAATTAATGTATTAGGATTATTTTTTTTATTATAAATAATTGATTACAGTAAATCAACAATCAAAGAGAACAATAAAAAAAAATCTTAAAATACAAAATTTAATCGCATCAACCAAAAATAGAGTTCTAAAGAATACAAAAAAATTTCAACCTAAAGTAGAGATGCAAGAAAAATAAAATAAAAATCAACCGGAAAATTGAGAGAGAGAGAGAGAGAGAGAGAGAGAGAGAGAAATAACATTTTCTTGTGAGGAAAAATTATGCAAAGAATGGAAGAAAGAATGAAAAATTTATAGTAAAATGGTGTGAATAAGAAGAGATAAAATATGGGAAGAGTAGGGAAGAGTGAATAGTGATATTAAAGTAAAGGGTAGTGGATTAATGTATTAGGATTGATGATGCGAAGAAAATCAGTAGGCTGGATGCTTCGGGCTTCAAAGGGCTAATGACTATTTTGAAAGCTTGAAAAAGAAAGAACAAATGATCAAAGGTGACCGGGGTAGACTGGCCAAGAATCCTCCGATGCCAAAGTTAGTTTTTCTCTTAAATTCTAGAGTTCCAACTTTTCAGGAATTGTAAAAACGTACATTCATCTAGTCTGAATGGGTGTTTATATAGTGCACTCTAGAAACGGTTATTAGATCTGTAACTTCCCCTGTATTTGAGGAGGTTAGAGGGTTCAAGGATAACTTCCGCAACTGCTATAGGAGTTATATTTTTTATATAACTGTCATTGGAAGTTAAGTAGTCAATAACATGTGGTTCCATCCCCAGCTCTTGTAGGCAAATCCACACTTGGGAATTTCCTAAATGTTAGGGGGTTGTCCAAGAGCCTTCCTGATAGACGACCATCATTCCCACGTACGGTCGTCCTGCTATGGATGACCTTCTTATGGATTTTGTCATACTCATTAAAGGAGAACTTTATATTTAGTTTCGTTGTTGGTGGTTTGGTATTGTAGACGGGCTGCATATTTCAACTTATCTCCCTCTAGGGACTTTAGTATGACTCCAATCTCTCCTGCGTATAACATGGATAAACCATCTACTTTGATAACCCACCTTTGAGCCCCCACTTCTTTGTCTAGCTCGTCTTGACTAGGAGTGAACTTTGCAATGAAATCTGTCAATGCTTGTGCTATTATCGCATTTCTTGGTTGGTACTTGACATCAAACTTATTGAGCTCCATAGCCCATGGGATTAGTCGTCTTGCGGCCTCCAATTTGTTCATTTCCTTTTTTAGGGGATGATCTATCAGGACGTTAATAACATGAGCTTGAAAATAATGCCTCAGCTTCCTAGAAGTCGTGACTAAAGCAAAGCTAGCTTCTCCATCATTGGATATCGTCCTTCCGCTCCTCTTAGCGCCCGACTTGTATAATAAACCGACTTCTGAATCCGCCCTTTTTCTCTAATCAATGTCAAGCTCACTGTATGTGAGGACATCGCCAAGTACGAATATAATTCTTCCCCAGGTACGGGCGGGCTCAACAAAGGTGCTGTGGTGAAGTAAGTCTTGAGGTCTTGAAAGGCCTTTTGACACTTGTCCATCCACTTAAATGCCTTTTTAAGAACCTTAAAGAATGGTAAACACTTGTCAGTAGCTTTTGAGACGAACCTACTAAGGGCAGCAACTCGTCCGGTGAGAGATTAGACTTCTTTGATATTCTTCGGTAGCTTCATATCCAATATCACCTGGATTTTGTTAGGATTTGCTTCAATTCCTCTATGTGAAACCATGAACCCCAGAAACTTCTCTGACGAAACTCCAAAAGCATACTCGCTTGGATTCAACTTCATGTTATACCGCTTAAATGTATCAAAGGTTTCTTAAAGGTCGTCCAGATGCTCCTCTTCGTCCAAAATCTTTACTAGCATGTCATCTACGTAAACCTTCACATTCCGTCCGATTTATGGACGAAACATATAGTTAACCAGTCTTTGGTAAGTCACCCCCGCGTTCTTTAAACCGAAAGGCATCACCTTGTAGCAAAATAACCCTTGGCTAGTAATGAAGGAAGTTTTCTCTTAATCTACCTCGTCCATTTGATTGTAGCCTGAAAAGGCATTCATGAAACTTATCAGTCTATGACCCGTTGTCGAATCCACCAGCTGATCAATGTGTGGCAATTGATAACTATCCTTGGGGCAAGCCTTGTTCAAATCAGTGAAATCCACGCACATCCTCACTTGCCATTAGCCTTCTTGACCATAACCACATTAGCCAACTAGTTTCGATAATAGACTTCCTGAATAAATTTCGCCGCGGTCAACTTCTGGACTTCTTCTTTGATGGCATTGTCTTATTCAGGAGCAAAAACCATTTTCTTCTGACGTACATGCTTGGAGGAAGGATACACGTTTAGACGATGGCTAATGACACTTGGGTCGATACCTGGCATGTCCTCGTGACTCCATGCAAACACATTAAGGCTTTTCTTCAAAAACTGGACCAAGGTCTGCTTTGTCTTCTTTTCCATACTTGCCCCAATTCTAGTAAACTTCTCGAGGTTGTTCTCATGCAAAGGAATATCTTCTAGTACTTTAGTGGGCTCTGCAGTAATCCTTCTCTCGTCTATGCTCATCGTCTGTACGTGCTTGTCCATAGCCAACATGGCTAAATAGCACTCTCTAGCGGCTAATTGATCCCCTTGTACTTGACCTACTCCATACTCAGTCGGGAACTTGATGGACAAATGGTAGGTAGACGTTACCGCCTTCCAACTATTTAAAGTCAGCCTTCCAATGACGACATTGTATGATGATGAGAAATCAACAACAAGGAAGTTTACCTCTTTGGTTATTTGTTGCGGATACGCTCCAACTACCACAGGTAATGTAATGGTTCCCACATGTTGCACCTTCATTCCTCCAAATCCTACTAAGGGTGAATTCACTAGACGGAGTTGATCTCATCCTAGCCTTATTTGTTGGAAGGCGGGGTAATACAAGATGTTCGTTGAACTACTATTATCTACCAACACTCTTCTAGTCGTATAATTGATAATGAGCAGGGTAATGACGATCGCGTCGTCATGTGGGTGGTGAACTCTTTCAGCATCCTCGTCTGTGAACGTAATAGCTTGTTCGTCAGCTCCCCTCATCCTTGGAGATTGTCTAGACAATTGGACGTTTTGCACCACCTTTAGGTATGTCTTCCTTGACTTGGATGATTGACCTGTTGAGGTTCCCCCTATAATAACTCTTATCTCTCTAAGTGGGGGTCGTCACGACTCCTCCACCTTTGTCTTCAACTTCTTGTCCTTGTGGTCTCGTGTAAGAAAATTCCTCAACTTTCCTTGCTTGATGAGATTCTTTATCTGTTGCTTCAAATCAAAACACTCGTTCGTGTCATGCCCATGATCTCTATGGAAGCGGCAATATTTGTTCATATTGCTCTTGTTGGGATCTCTTTTCATTTTCTCTGGCCACTTCAAGGATGGGTCTTCCTTGATTTGCATAACCACTTGCTCAAGTGGCATATTTAAGGGAGTATATTGATGATTCCTTACTGAAGAACTCACCTTCTTGCTATCTCTGTCTTTTTTCTCTCTCGCCCAAGCCTTCTTTGGACGAAGGCCCTGCTCAGGATAACGCGGGAGATCTGCTTCCATGTGCTCTGCTCTCTTCCTCTTCTTGGCTATACTTGCATCCTCTGCATTCATAAAATATTGGGCTGAATGGATGAGTTCAGCCATGGTTTATGGCTTTTGCTCGCAAAGCTTATGAATGAATAAATCGAAATTGACTCCATTATGGAAGGCTGCCAATAATAACTTGTCATCCATCTCATCCATCGTTAGTGCTTCCCTGTTGAAACGGGTAATGAAGGACCGCAAGCTTTCATTTTTCCCTTGCTCTATGGTTAACAAGCTGGACGAGGAACGCCTATGACGTTGTCCTCCGATGAAGTTTTTGACAAACAACTTACTCAATTCTTTGAATGAACCCACTGTGTTTGGGGGTATCTTGCTGAACCATACTCGCGTCGGTCCCTTGAAGGTGGTAGGGAAAGCCCTGCACATAATCTCGTCCAAAACTCCTTGAAGGTGCATGGTAGTCTTGAAGGTGGCGATATGATCACACGGGTTACTCGTTCCATCATATGAATCCAAGGAAGGCATCTTAAACTTTGGGGGTAAGGGGTGACTATTGATGGAAGCTGTGAAAGGGGAGTCCGTTCGATGAACTAAATCATCTACGGGGTTCGCCCTTCTGATGTTCTCCCTCATTTCGTCCATAGCTTTCCTCATTTAGTCCATCTCCCTCTCCAAGTGCGGCACCCTTCTTGAAGCGGTACCCCTTGACTGGTTCTCGAGCTCAGCGTTTTCCCCTCTACCTTCTTGACTCTGGGCTTGCCCTTTCGCGTGTCTTTCATGGTATTGCCTTCTTAGACTAATCTCCCTAGTCAACTCTTGGTTCTGACGGGTTAATTCCGCCATGGCGGCAGCCATAGACTGTATGTGTTGAATGGAAGGCAGTTGCATGACAGCTCCTGACTGACGATCACGGTGGGGATTACTAGAAGCATCCCTACTTTCCTGGTGGCGTGGGCTAGTAGTCCTTGATCTTGTTCGAACCATACAGCCTTTTGTCGGGGAAAGACGAATTGTCAAAACACAAGTAATCGAAATTCCCACAGACGGCGCCAACTAATGATGCAAAGAAAATCAGTAGGCTGGATGCTTCGAGCTTCAAAGGGCTAGCGACTGTTTTGAAGGCCTGAAAAAGAAAGAACAAATGATCAAAGGCGACTGGGGTGGACCGGCCAACAACCCTCCGATGCCAAAGTTAGTTTCTCTCATAAATTCTAAAGTTCCAACTTTTCAAGAATTGTAAAAATGTACCTTCATCTGGTCTGAATGGGTGTTTATATAGTGCACCCTAGAAATGGTTATTAAATTTGTAACTTCTCCTGTATTTGAGGAGGTCAGAGGGTTCAAGGATAACTTCTGCAATTGCTATAGGAGTTATAATTTTTATATAACTATCATTGGAAGTTAAGTATTTAATAAAGAGTTGTAGCAATGATCCTGAATCTCACTCACGCCTTGGAATAATAACATGTGGTTCCATCGCCAGCTCTTGTAGGCAAATCCACACTTGGAAATTTCCTAAGTGTTAGGGGGTCGTCTAGGAGCCTTCCTGATGGACGACCATCATTCTCACGGACGGTCGCCCTGCTATGGACGCCATTTTTATGTGGAATGTCCTTTCTGCTCTGGACGCTTCTTGTGAACGAATTGGAGTTGGTTCAATTTTTTAGTTCACCATCAAGGATTATTTAAAAAATAATATTTGATTAGAGTAAATCAACAATCAAATAGAACCCAAAAAAAAAAAAAATCTTAAAATACAAAATTTAATTGCATCAACTAAAAGTAGAGTTATAAAAAATATAAAAATTTATCAACCTAGAGCAGAGATGCAAGAAAAATAAAAAAAAATCAACCAAAAAATTGAGAGAGAGAGAGAGAGAGAGATAACTTTTTCTTTTCTTTTTTTTGTGAGGGAAAACTATGCAAAAAATGAAAGAAAGAATGACAAATTTATTGTAAAATTGTATGAATAAGAAAAAACAATATATGGGAAGATGAAGGAAAGGAAGAATAGCAATATTATAGTAAAGGGTAGTGAAGAGATGAAAATGTAAGAGAGTGAGAAATGTATAGTAAAAGGGTGAAAATAAGAAGAAAAAAAAAAGGGAAGATAAAGGGAAATATGAAGAGTAATATTAAAGTAGAAGGTAGTGAGAAGATGAAAAGGTAAGAAATGAAGAAAAGTTGGATAAAATATAAATATTAAAAAAAAGAGTAAATGTTAAAAAAATTATATAAAAATTAGAAAGAATAATTCAACTGTTGCGTTGTAACAATAAATGATATGTTTCAACTTTTATATATATATAAATAAAAGTTGTGGAGATTGAACTGACGCAAAGATTGTTGAAGATTTTTTAAATAATAAATTCTTCTACGACTAACAATTCTAACGCTACTATCATCTCTCATTGCAGGAAAAGGCTGAGGAGAATCCTCCAAATTAAAGTTGTTCACTATTATAATTAAAGAAGCCAACAATGTACTAACACTCATGCCCGTAGTGGCGCTCTGGTCTCTCAAGATTTTATTTTGTTTTCTGAACCATATTCTAATATGTACAATTTACTGCATCTGGATGCTATTGGTATCCTGTATGAACGTTCTGTCCCTTTTGATGGGGGCTAGATGTTTCTTTATCTTATTCTGTTTTCTACCACAAAAAAAAAAAGGAGTTATTTACTGTTATAGTAACTACTAAAAATGGATTTTCATTAAAAAAAAATCGAAATCAAACTTTATAAAAATTAACTTTAAATATATATATATATATATATATATAAGAGTTAATAATAATGAAAATTATAATAGTTAACCAAAATATTCTTTTTCTACTCAAAAAAAAAAAGCAAAATATTTTATCAAAAAAAGAAGAAGCAAAGTATTCTATTATTTTATTTTTTAAAATTAGTGTATGTTTTAGGTCGACATGCATTAGGGCCTCCGAAATTGGGCCATTTGGAATTAAAACACAACCCCAGTTCTAATCACGTTTAAATAGTGGATTCTGAAATTGGACCCCCGAAAGCAAAACTAATATTTAATTCAATACCCATTTCAGGAATCCAAAGTTCCAACTTAATCTATTTTTTCAATAGTGGGTTAGATTAAGCTGGACTTTAATTGAATCCCAATTCATTTAAAAGGAACGTGAACATGTTCGGCCAAACATTAACTTCCTTTTTTTTTTTTTTTGATGAAACAAACATTAACTTCCTTAGATATGTTATCTTGCTGTAGACGACTAAATTTTCTACACTTGCATTTTTTTATTATTTTTATATAGAAAACTTGCATTTTGAATAATCATTGACATGACCAAAAAGAAATCAATGGCCACGACCCACCAAGCAAGAGTATATTCGTGAAGGTGGTAGAGTGGAATTGTTCAAAGTATTTGACCTTGAACAGTAATTCTTGATCTACTACTTTTTACTTTTTTTATTTTTAAGAATGATTCTTAGTCTACTACTTTTCAAACAGCAGCCACACATGGGTCTAAATAGAAGTTTATAGATAAGGGTATTTTAAAATTTTATGTTAAATATAATTTCATTTAATTATCTAATTATGTTGTATCAATTGTGAAATACAAATTTATGGTTCTATTTCAATGTTATCACTAAACAGATAAAAAGTAATAATTACTCCATGGTTTGAGATTATGTGCAATATCACCTAATGCAATACTTATGAATGGTTGAGATTGATAGTTGCAAAAAACAACTTTCTATCTCAGCCATTGATTCCAAAAAGTTAAGAAAAAAGTTAAAAGATGTAAAAAGTGAAAAAAAATCATGAGAGGAAATGAGTGAATTACACACCGTGCAATGCGTAGATCTCAATCCTACTCCATTTCACCTTATATTCCTTTTAATAATGATTCTTATTCCTATGTCTTTAAATTTTAATATTTTTGCTACGATAGTATTTCAATTTATGATGACTGCTCCATGATGTTTTCCTTTTACTATAAGGCTAAGATACCAATTTTTATTTTTTTATTTTATAGAAAGACTAGAATTTCATTAAACTAAGCGGAAAAAAAAATTACATTATTTGAAAGAACATGTTCTTAAAACCAACAGCTATCTTTAATCCAAGAAACATAATGCTCAATACCTTGGGCGCATTTTGATAATGAATGGGCTGGATAATTTTCATTCCTACTAGCATGTAAGACTTTAAGGGACTGTTTGGTTGGAGGAATGGAAAAATGGGAGGATAGAAAATATTTTAATTTTCCTCATTTTTGTTTGGTTGAGAGTGAAAAAGTGGAGGGATGGAAAAATAATGCCGAATTAAAACCAAAAAAGTGACAAACAACCAAAATTAATATGCAATCACCTAAATTTATTAAAAAAATAAAAATCATGTCCAAAAAAAAAATCACATCTAAAAAAAAAAACACACACACACACAAAAGAAAGCAAAAAAAAAAAAAAAAGAATATGTACAACGTACATTGGACAAGCCTACCCAATAAATCAAAAGAAAAAAAAAAAAAAAAAAAGGAAAGAAGAGGTAATGTCCAGGAAAAATGAAAAAAGAAGAAGAAGAAGAAGGAGAAGAAGGAGAAGAAGAAGAGGATGCAACAACTAGGAGGAAGGGGAAAAAAAAAAAACGCAGGAGAGCAACATACGAATAAAGTCGATGTGCAAGTGAATATGAGCATTTTTGTCCTGTAAGCAGTTCTATTTTCCCCCTTTAGTTTTCTCTTCATTTTGAGGACAAAAATTTTTGGTGGGAAAAGTTTTCTTTTCTATTTTTTCTTCAAAATTTTTCATCCATATTATTCTACCTTCAAATAAACCCACCCTAAATTTTTGGTTGTTGGCATAGACAGGGTTGGAAACCACAAAAAATTTATTTCATGACAAAAAACTTAATCCATAAAATATTGTGTCCTTGATTCTCTCCACAAAAATGACAACGACATCCATTTGGTTTCTCTAAAGCTTAAATTTGACAGCCCCCAGCCAAGTACAATGATATATCTTTCTCCAAAAAAAAAAAAGGTGCAATGATATATATCATGATAGCTCTGTAAAACCAACTCTCCAATTTGATGCGAATCATGTGATGAGTATTTGTTTGTTGAATTCCTTAATCCAAACAATTTTCTCACATGTTCAACATTGTCCTTTAAACACTAGAATATATAATTAAGATTATGAATTTGCCTTGATGTAACTTTCCGACATGAAGTTGAGTTGCTTGCTTCAATTTCTTTGCTTTAGGCATGGGCCATGCTTAAAGATGTCGCTAGTACACACAGCAGGCATCAGCTGTGGGAAAGGGTGCTTCTATCAATTTGCCAAAAAGTTTATGCCTATAAAATCAAGCACTTAAAAGAAAAGTTTTACCCACTTAAATTTGAAAAAAAAAAAAAAAAAGTAAAAAAGTAAAAAAGAGGTACATATATAAAAACATCAAAAAATAAAAATTTAAGTAGATTTGATACTTATTTACAATTGAACCCAATTAAAAAAAAATTAAGAATTTACTTATCTGAACCATTATAAATGATTAACTATCATTTCACTTAAATTAAAAAAAAAAAAAAAAAACTTATGGTATACTAAAATATAAGAAGAATGAAAAACGTGTACTTTGTAAATATTTTCCCATTTCTCAATACATCTCTATTTTTTTTAAGTGGCCTCAAAGGATAAAACTTATCACTTAGAGAGAGAGAGAGAGAGAGAGAGAGAGAGAGAGGAAAATAAGGAACAAGAAAAATAAAAGGTAATATATGTATAAAAAAAATTACTTAAACCTTATACATTTATTTTTGGTTTTTATTTTTTATTGGGATTAATTATATAGAAAACCAATATTGGAGCAAATACCACTTGCCTAAAAAAGTAATATTCACGATTGTAAATAAAATTGTTCAAAGTAAAACCAAGTTGAAGATTTTTTTTAGTAATTTTAAGAGAAACACACACGCACTCATAAGAGAGAGGAGATAAGATTATAACACAACAGTACACCACAGATTCCAAATTGACGTTGATTTCAAAAATATCTTACCTCCTAAATATAGACTTTAATACTACATGACCATAAAAATAATTGGGATAAATTTAGAAGAGCACGTCTATAAAAGAATTCTTGCCAATCAAAATAACCACAACTTCCACACACACATACAAAGAATTAAAAAAAAATAAGATAAAATAAATTCAATAGTGCTTAGTTTAATGAGTATGAAAATTGGTTGTAGTATAATTTTGCCTTGATATAGAACAATATTAAATCCATGTATTTGTTTTTTATTCCTTAATTGAAACTTAGCATCTACCGAAGAGAAATTAGTTCCAGCACCAGTCACAACCAAACATCATGTATATTCAAATTCATAGAGACATAACATTGTTTTTTTTTTCCCCGGTTGAAAATAAACATAATTATCATTTTAGGAAAATGAAAAGAAAACTTTCCCCCATTCGGTTTGGCCCTATCATAATTTACTCTATAAAATTAAACTATTAGTTTGCTAAATTTAGTCCCCTAAAATTTGGAATAAATGGTTCTAAAAAAAATTGAAAGAAATAAAATGAACCTGTTAACGTTTAAAATTAACAAATGTTATTTATGAACAAATTTACCCCTCAATTTCCTCTATCTACGCCTATTGAGAACATAAACCCCAAGGTTGTAAATTGTAATTGTCCCCGTCATTTTTCACGTCTTAGTAATTGTTCAAACTTGAAAGTAATAAGAACCAATAGTTGTTCAAAAAGTTTTACTAGTTTCTTGAATTATCATTTGACGCAGAATCTGCTAAATTTATATAGTCATTATGCAAAGATAAACTTGAGTGCATGCAACACAATTCTGCAAATCGATTGAAAGATACAAGAAATCTTAGAAATGGAAGGTCAATTCTATACTTAGGTTAGGCTAGTTACCTTGAACTTCGAAAAGTTTATTAGCACCATGCTAATCGTTTATCAAGTTTTCTTTTCCTTTTTTATGTTAAAACGTTTTATAAAACTTGCACAATTACAAATGAATTAGTTTTGACAATGGACAAAGCCAATCCCGACATGCAACTGACATATGACATTGGGTCGTAGTCTAAATTATATTTTCATATTTCAGTTTTGGTGTTTCATGAGGTTGTGGGTTCCTAATTGCCAAACTTCCAGTGCTTGGGTGACTTATTAGGAGAAAAAAATAATATCAAATTAAAGATGTCACGTATGGATGGTGTGATTAGTAGGGCTGTAAATGTGCAGAGTTTTGTTGAGTAATGCATGTTTAAGCTTGGCTCGTCAAACCAAATTAGTAGTAGCTGAATTGGTATCTCCCCATGTACAAAGTGCTTGGGGGTCTAGGAAGAAAGGGATTCAAGCTGCTGGGTTAGGAGCATGTTGTAATTAGTTCTCAAAAAAAAAAAAAAAAACTTGGCTTGTCAGGAAAAATCAAAAGCTTAACCTGAGTTTTTGACAAAAATAGTGTTTGAGCTTGAGCTCGTGAGAAAACCAAAAAGCTAGAGCTTGGTTTGATTAATTAGTGAAGCCAAACTTAAACTTAATATCAAGCTCAAACTCGAGCTTAGGTCAAGTTTTTGAGCTTGAGATCTAAAAAAATTATTATTAAATGCTTAAATATCTATAATTAAGAAAAAAAGAAAAAGAAAATAGTATACTCATTTTATCATGCATCTAGTCTTACTTATGATTAGCTATTATTCAAATTAATAATTTACATAATTGAATTCATTCATTCATCATTCTTTGTTTACAGCTTCAACAATTGTTCAAAATACAATTTTTACATTCACGTTAGATGGTGAAAGACTAGAAAAATACCTGTTAATAACTATTATGAATGAGAAAATACTAACACGTTTCAAACTTTATTTTAGATGCTTGATAGAGAAGGATCATATATAGCCTACTTAATTAATTATTTATTTTTAAATGTAACTATAGTATAAAGTAGTTCTTGGTCAGTTTAAAGGGAAGGAAAAAATTAAGGTAATATAGGTAGTGGTCTCATGTTGGCCATGTCATTATTAAAATATGTGTAAAGAGTATATTTAGCTAACATATATAAACTTATGAATGAGTCTATGCTTGAATTGTTATGTATCAAGCCTAATAGCTCACGAGCTTGTTCATGAACAAATTTTTTTGTTTGGACTCTACTTGTTTATTAAATGAGCCTAAAACTAAGGGTCAAACTTGAATTATTTATAAATAAACAAACATAACAAGCTTTTCATCAAGCCGAACCTGAGTTGTTCATGATCGGTTTAGTTCATTTACAACCCTAGTGATTAGTTAAGTAATATAGTCTCATATTAGATAATAATGATATTAATGAGCAGATAACATAACATATAAATTCATATATTTAAGGAAAAAGTTTGACAATTATATTGATTGTAGCTTAATGTTACATATTTTGAAAATAAGAATTAAATTCACACGGATACATATTTTGAAAATCTAACTATTGGTTGCATGTTCTTTATGTTCTTAACACACATGTCAAATTTTGTGTCAATAAAATGTTATTTAATATTTGATCCATAAACTTATTTTTTATGCATAATTTTGTACTACAAAAACTTAAAATTTAAACATTTGATTGATGATATAACTATTGATATTTAATCTTTTAGAAATTTTGCATAGAGGATATAAGAAAGAAATGTAATCCAATAGTAGATTTGTCAAAATTCACATTTAATAAAAAAATATTAAGTAAAATTGTAGCCTTAAGTTACAACTAAGTTTGATAGTCCTAAATTTAAACATTTTTGTAACATTCTTTACATGTTATATTATGGTAGCACAACCTATCTTGAATTACCAATTCTCCTGCCTCTTATTTTATTCTCCTGCCTCTCATTTTTCCTTTTTAGCTTAAAGCAAAATGTATTAAATTTTGTCCATAATTTGTAACAAATTAGATGTTACTGCCACAGTAATTTTAATTTCTGAAACCTTCCATCATTCCAAATCATTTTCTTCATACTTTGTGGCATCCGATCCACTAAATAATTTGAGAGACAGACATGGGTGGAGCAACAATAACATCAAGCTTTTTGGAGACAGTGGGCTACTCTTTATTCATGGAATGATAATACTCCGCGTTAGAAAAACGTGTGCATATATATATATATATATATATATATATATATATATATAACACACACACAAGTGATTTTTTTCATGCTTGCTCCGGAATTTGTGGCCAATGTCTCAAAAAACTTCAATATATAGTACATTAGAAATTTCATCAAACAAATTTCTCAAAAAAAAAAAAGAAGAAATTTCATCAAACAATTTATTATTATTTTTTAAAGAAAAAGGGCATCTTTAAACAGTATAGTTAAAGTGTTAGACATTCTCACCTCAAAATTGCTAATGTAGTTAGTATGAAACTCCATTAAGAAGTTAATATCATATATGACACTTAATCATAAGACCTAAGTTAATTTATGAGTTTCAGATCAATTATAATATTATATTAGTTATTCAATTTTTTTTTAATCTTTCTTTCATGTAGAACTTTAAAAAGATGTTTCTTGTAAATTTTACTCACTTTCACATCATCCTCATTGAGATGTTTGGAGGGAGATTGTAAAGAAAAGAGAAACTATTTGTTTTTCTTTTGGGGAAAATGAAGCAGACATAACTTTATCAGCCTGAGAATCCTGGAACACGTAAGGGGATCGAGTTGATATCTTCAAATCTGATATCAAATCTTTAAGTGGAGCCACGAGTTTTAGAATCCGAGAGGATCAAATGGCTAACTATTCTATTGCAATATATCCAACACAATATTGTGCTATATCCTACATACTTTATTTATTTATCTTTGAGAAGGATATACTTTAATTTAGTAGTGGGCTTTATGATTTTTTTTTTTTTTAATTTTCTTTTGGCCCGAGGGTAAGGAGAAAATTTGTCAACACCCTGTGACATGCAACTTTTGTCAACACCCTTCTATGACATACCACTTTTGTCATAATTATAACGTGGTTAATGCAAGTAATAGAAAAAATATTTATTGTGTTTTTGTACAAATGATAAGCAATCACTCATAACAGGTGATATCATAATTTTAATAATAATTATGGCATAAAAATTGTGATCTACGAAGATTATTGTCAACCGAAAAAACTAAAGAATAGAAAAGATACAGAGTTGCCTTTGGCTCTAACGCTATGGTTCCAAATTGAATAGAGAGAAAAAATCACATGGTTTGAAATAAGAGGGTAAAACAAGTGCAGGGTTGGCTGATCTCCAAGCAGATTGAAGTAGGAATCCCAGCATGCTCAAATCCTTTTTCTCTCTTTTTTTTTTTAATTGATTAATTATTTTTACTTACAACCAGTGAAGAGAGGAATTCCCTCATATTATATAGCCCCTTTTTGGTATACCATTAACAAGGAACCTAACTTGGCACTCACATTTTCTTTTTCACGAATTCTTAGCAATGCTATCTGAAATGCATTTTATATGAATTAGTAAGTTTATTAATGGTCATAACCTCATTGCCATGTTCACTATATTCTAGAAATCAATATGGGTCATCATAGGGGGAAAAAAATGATTTTTAAGGATATATAGTTTACATATTAGTGAGTTTTAGTTAAGCTCAATTGGTAAAGTTTTTAATAGTTAAATAAGAGATCTAAAGTTCAATTCCGGTCTACACCAAAAATCGATCAATGTTTTGATCTGACAACAAAGAGTTATAATAAAGAATAGATACCATAATTAGAAATTCTTTAAAAAATAAAGAGTCCACATATTAATGCATGCTAATGATGTTATTCTTTTATTTCTTAGTGCTTGTCATAATGCAAGAGAAGCACAATTTGCAAGACAAAATGTTATTATTTAGCTGAATTCCATGAGTTCTGACTTAGTAAAGACATTTTTTAATTTATGTTTGTAATTTTGTGGTTGAGGTCGCTCTTTGAGAACCCACTTGTTTTCTCTACCACTTTTTTATTCAGACAATTTGGACAAATTTGGCCATGTTGAACATAGTTCAATCTTGGTCAATAAATTGAACAGCAATAATTCATTTTCATTTCCCACATGAAAAACAAAAAGGAAAAAAAATTACAATAAATATTTTTGGTCAAACGTCTGGTAATTCTGGTAACTCTCCAGCTCTATTGAAAAGGTTGAACCAAAAATAATCCATGCTATCATGCATATTTGAACCATAGCCATAGATAGGTTCCATAGTCATTAGTGGAGAAAATTGAAATTGAAGTTGTGCATCACCATCAACTGCTGAAAACTCCCTCATCACCACTTCTGAATTTTCCGTCGACAATTCTGACCAAAATTTCTCATCCATTTCTGGGAAATTTCTTGGCGATTCGACCTTTAGACACACTTTGTTCTCATTATTATTGTCACTCATGGTCACTGTGGACATGTCACTTGAACACTCTTGTGGAGAAACTGCTCTATATTCAAGGCTCTCAGATTTTGCATGACTTGAAAAATTCACGGGTTCTAATTCTAATTCATGCACAGCCTCGTTATAATATTTGGATATATTATTGTTGGGGCTTCGTTTTGTTTCTGGGTTGGCTTGGTTTTGTTTCAATTTCTTCTTCAAGTGGGTGTGCCATACATTTTTTATTTCATTGTCTGTGCGTCCCGGTAATCTAGCTGCGATTGCTGACCACCTGAAAAAAGTAGAATCACAATCAGGATTTGTACTGAATTAATAATGTGATAATTCTGTCTTGCAAAAAATTTAATTTTATATGTGAGTTTTTATAAGCTTTGAAGTGCTACCTTATTTGGAAGTATTGCATATGATATGGGTATATGCCCAGAATTTTTTTTAATTAGCACATGAAAATGATACAGTAAGGAATCTTTTGAGTCCCACGTGTTTCTTAAAAAAAAAAAAAAAGGTAAAAACCCACTATCCACAGAGTGAGAGAGAGAGAGAGAGTTATGAATTGCGTATTTCAGTATCCATCTCTAGCAATTGGAAATGTGAAAGTTGATGCCAATAGTGATTCAAAGCTTCAAACTATTGAATCAAGTTAAAATGCAATGAGTGAAATTTCCCACTAAGACATTAATTGATTGTTTATAGCACCAAAAGCTTAACTCATGGTACTATTTTGAGGTTACATTCTTTTCAGCATATTCAACTAGACTGAACAAATTTTCATCCTAAAGTCAATGTTTGTGTTCCATACACACAGAAAAGGGTAAGAAAGAATGAGAATCTATCAATATACCAACCTATTTCCTAGCATTTCGTGTAACTTGATGATGGTATCCTCTTCTTCTCTGCTGAAATTTCCTCTTTTAATGTCTGGTCTTAAGTAGTTTGTCCACCTAAGTCTGCAACTCTTTCCACACCTTAATAAACCTATAAAGCAAATCAAAATACTGATAAGTACCACATTAATATTGATTCATCCACAAACAAACAGAAAATGATAAAAATTGCTTGCTAATATGCTATCCAATTAATGTACAACTACTAGTAAATATGTGTGTCTGCAAATCTTTATACTAAGTAATTGGAATTTGCAATTACCAGCTTGTTTGGGAAGTGCTCTCCAATTGCCATGGCCATAGAGTTGAATGTAATTGATCAGTACTTGATCTTCTTCTAGGGTCCAGGGACCTTTCTTCAACCCCATCTTCTCACAACATGGAGCTCTCACCATTGTTTTTTTTGGTTTCCCAAAGTTTGGAAACCTTTGTGAATGTTTAGTTATTTTGGTCTCCCTTTTGTGATATCAGAGCTCAACACAATACACTAAGGCCAGTAGTAAAGGGCTATATATAACTGCGAAAGGCCAGCAGGCACAAGAGTGGTAGTGCAAAATAGTCCAAAGTGTACACCATTGATTTTCAAAAGGCTTTGCTTATCCGCCTACAATTTCTAGGAAAGCTCTCTCACACGTGGGGTCAGGGGTGTGCTAAATTTGATTGGTTAGAATTGGATGGTCAAATGAAACGTGGGGATATGCCTGTAGAGCATGTGTATGTGTACAAGTTCATGAACTTGGCATGTACAAATTTGAGTTCAAGTGGTCAGCACATATTGCCTCTTCAATTGTCTCACCTGGCTTTAGTCTTATTTCTCTATTATTTATCTCCCGGGTGGTCAAATTTGAAGCCGCAGTCTCCTTGCATATTCCAATAACAAAATTCCTAATAGTACAAACTAATCTTACACAGCATGAATGATTTACTAAATATTTTTATGATAGTGATGAAGTACTGGATGCTCTACAGGAGTCTTTATTGTTGATAATTATTAGGTTTTAAATCGAATTGACAGCGCCAATATTATATATATATATATATATATATATATATATATGTAAATTTTGACAAATTTTTTGTTAGATTATATTATCTTCGTTTATTCTTCATGTTTGCAAAATTTCAAGGTGATCAAATATTAATAATCATGTCATCAATCAATTGTTTAAATTCAAATTTTTGTAGTTTGAAATAATGCATAAAAGATTAGTTTGTGGATCGAATAGTAAATTACATTTGGTTGGCATGAAATTTGGTATGTATGTTAAGAACATGTAATTTAACAGTTGGATTTTCAAATTATGAATTCAATAATACGTTATTGAGTAGTGCAACTTGAACCCAGCCATATATATATTCTAAGTAATACTAGTCACATCACATGAGCTTCGTGGGTGCGATGAGGCTTTTTATTTTTTATTTTTTGGGTTTACACGTTTTACTCATGTCAGTTTTATTTTATTTTTTATTTTAAAAAGAAGTTGTATTAGTTCTTGACAACTAACGTGAGAGAAAAATGTGGAGGTAAAAGAAAAAACTGTTTATTTATATATTATAATCTAGCTAAAAATTATGAGTTTTTAAATTACTAATTTTACATTTCTAACCCTATGATTTAAGATTTAGAAACGGATGAATTTAAAGATATTTTAAGCATCAAAATTGAGGATCTCAAATAGGGGAAGCCCTCTAAATAGAAATATAGATATAGATTACACCACCTAATTTTTTTTAATTAGATGTGAATTTTGATAAATCCACCGCTGGATTACATTATTTTCGTATATCCTCCATGCTAACAAAATTTAAAGATGATCAAAGATCAATAGTTATATCATCAATCAATTATTTAAATTCAAGTTATGTAGTTTAAAATAACGCATAAAAGATGAGTTTATGAATCAAATGGTAAATTACATTTGATTGGCATAAAAATTAGCATGTATGTTAAGAACACATAGAATATGTAATTCAATGGTTAGATTTTTAAAATATAAATTTAATAAAAAATTATTGGATAATGTAACATTACTTAGAGTTTCACCAAATATAACTTGAGTTTGGAGTTTTGAAACCAGAATACCTCATGAATTTCATTACACTTTAACCACTAGATTTGCCCTTTGGCATTTGTACAGTTTAAACATATGATTACTACAGATCAATTCCTTGATATTTGTATGGTTTAAACATATGATTAGAATGATGTTAATATGGGTAAAAGTAATATGCAAAAAAAATGAGATGCTTTAATTTTTAATTTTTTATATAAAAGAATATGGATGTTTAATTTATTTTAAATAAGTATTATATGATTTTAGCCGAAATGCAACTTTAGAGTTTGATTTTTATGAAAATTTTAGAAAAATTAACAAATAAGCGGAATAAATATATGTTTAAATATATATATATATATATATATATATATATATATATATATATATATAATATAGATAATATCCCATATCCTTCTTCTATGTCAAACAAAAGAAGACGAAATTTTACGTTTTTTTCTTTCCAAACACTTATAATGGAAACAATAATCTTTTGTTTCTTCCGATTAATTTATCCCTATTTTTCTTGTCTTTCCACTTCTCCATCATATCCACCAAACAAAATTTTAAGGAAAAGTTTATCAATAATGTTTTTAAAATAATATAAAAAGATATTATACACGTGGGTTCCGGTTAACTCAACTGATAAAGTCTATAATGGTTGAATAAGAGATTTGGAGTTCAATCCCCGCCTACACCAAAAATTAATTGATGTCTTAGTTTGTTGATAAAGAAGGCAATCATTAGAAGCAGATCTCATAGGATTAGAAACTTATTTTATTTACATGGAAAATTAAGAAAACCAAATAAAAATAAATTCATTTTAATAACTAAAAAAATATTTTAAATTAATATGACTAAGATATTACATAGCTTTGGTCCTAAATATAATCTAAGAGAAAAATTACATAGCTTTCATTCCTAGTTACATTCTATAAATTGAAAATTTTCATGGATAAGAAACTAATATGGAACCTTTGATCTAAGTTCAAATGCTAAACATGTCTTCTAAGTTATGGTGGCCAATGGTCATGTTACATCATCCGTACAAATAACATGTCATTATTTAGGCATAGGATAGAAAACATGGCATGTGATCTTGCTTGAAATTAAAATAAAATAAAATAAAGAAAAAAATATATTGTTTATGCATGGTGAGAAACCTTAATTCCAACAAAACCATGATTCAATTTGGACTGAAAATTTAAAGCATGGTGTTTTTGTGTGTGTAGTGATAATTCCTAATTCTAGCATTTGAGATAACATGTTTTTACATGGTTTTGACATGTATTTAAGATCAAAACCCTAATTGATGCATGAATATATTGATATCAATCAACTAGTTTTTGGCCATGGCAACCATCATTTGGTGGTTACCACTGGTCGTAGACTACTGTCTTGACCATCATTGACCGCCACTATCACCACCAACCATGACTTACCTGCCATTACCACTATCTCTAATCATCTATGTCACTAGGGGCGTCCAACTATGACTTGAACCCAATAATATTGTTTGATCAAAAACAGAGTCTAACTAATTTGACCAAGGTGGCAATTCTTATTAAGAAAATCCGACTACAATCTATTCAACCAAAAACTACAATTAGACTTTGTTGTTCCCCACCACAGTTTAGCATGTCCCATTGATTTATTGGTTTCTTTGCCAAATGTGGCGAGATTTCGGTCAGATTTAGTGAGATCTTGACCACATTCGACGAGATCTTGACCAAATCCTGTTATTCAAATCTCCACCAAAAGTTATAGCTTCGCCATGGTTGGCAATATCTTCACCAAATTCTATAGTTTCAACCAATTCAGCTATTGAAATAGTGGAGTCATAGCAGTTTACCCACGATCGGTGACGGGTTATGTGATTCAAGCTAGTGAGTTAATCAAGTTGAGTGGTAGTTTAACCCCAAACCTAACCTAGACTGAGACATGGACACCTATAAATGTCACTACCAAGGGTGAAGTCAAGAATTTTTGTTTTGGGGAGCTGAGTTGTGACACTAATATATTAGTCAAGCACCCTCTCTCTCTCTCTCTCTCACACACACACACACACACACATTTTTTATTTGATAAGTTATATATATATATATAGACACACACACACACCCAAAAAAAAAAAAACCTTAGTACTATCTATCAAAATTATGTTTGTTTCAAATTGTATATTAAAGTGAGTAAAAAATATTTTAATTGAACTAATGAAATTTAAAAAAAAAATGAATGATTCAAAACTTGGAGGAACAAGTTTGACTCCAAACATGTTTGGAGCTATCTTATTCTAACCCATTATGTAACAATTAAAGAGACAATTCATGGATAGTTTTAGCAACAAGATTTTTCTAAATGAGTCAATGACTTGTTTAATCACCACATAATAGGTTAAAAAGATAGATCCAAACATGCTTGGTACCAAACTTTATAAAAAAAACTTAATAGATAAAAGAGCACATTTTATTGGGCTAGTTTTTTTTTTTTTTAAGAGCATTAACTTAAATATTTGGGGGGCAACTCTTATTTTGTAGGCTAAATTTTCAATATAATAATAATAATAATAATAATAATAATAATAATAAGGAATTTTTCAAAATTTTGGGGGGACCGGACCATAGCCCCCCACCAATGTGCGTAGTCCCTTGGCCCACCACCATGACTACCACTACTTTCTTCCCTCAAATTGCTACTATTGTTAGAGAATTTTCATTATATCAAATGCTAGAAATATATTTTTCTAATTGGAACTAAGCAATAAAAAAATAAATTATTTTCCCCAAAATAATTTTTCTATTTATAATTTTTTTCCGTTAAGAAAAAACATTTTACGCCCAAAAAAAAACATGATTTAAACAGATAAAATCTTTTTCAATTCTTAAATTTTATAATCTTATGTCAAACATTTCATCCTGTGTCTTTTATTTTATATTTTATTAGTCTTCTGTCCTTTTCAGTTGCTTGGAATTTATATACCAAGTTAAGTCGACTTGGAATCGGTCTAGTGAGAAAAATCAACCTAAGTTTTAAGATATTTATATATACGCACAAGCGCCCATTATATATGCAGTAATGTACATATTTTTCCACATATAACACTTTCATCAATGTACACATAATATGAAATGAAATAATGAATGATTAATGGCTTTGCTCGTGCAGTTGACGAATCTTTAATTGATGTATTTGGCAATAGTTGAAATTTATAGCTAGCATCAGTTGGCTTGAATGTGGGTCAAACAAAGTGGCTAGCTAGTGCCCGTGGGTAGGCCAAATAAATAATGTATGCTTCTTTGCCAGCATGGTAGGTAATAAAAAGCAATTGAGGGTAAAAAAAAAAGTAGTCTTTTTAGCAAAGTGAAGTCAATCATATTGGCTGAACATGCAAGTCAAACTCAAGTGACTCTGGTCAGCTTGTAGGGAAAATAGTTAACTAAACAGCTCTTTCCAAACGTGTAATTGTATTTTACTTCAAAACCCTAGGGAATTTCCTCCTGTGATTACCAGATATGTATAAGACGAGAGATTACATATACCCAATATAATCATGGTTGAAGAGTTCTTGATATCCACGTTAAAAAAAATTGAAAATAAAAAACGTCATTATTATAATCATAAGAGTTTTGAAATCGAGATCTTGTCCATAAAGTTTTGAGAATCACTAAATCTTGAAGATATTATAATAATGTCACTCAAGATGTTATTGGGACATCAACTAGTAACGTTAGTGGTGATTTCATATAGAATTAAGGGTCATACTAACGAGTGCCTTTAGGAAAATGGTTAACAATTCATTTTAGGAAAGTTTTGATACTATTTTTATGAAAAATAAAAAAATCTATTAAAATATTATTTTTTTTCTCATAAAAACTTTTTTTAAATGAATTGTTAACCAATATTCTAAAGCCACGTATTACAATTTTCCTAAAATTAATAAGTTGTACAGTTGTACTAATGAAAATTTACTATCATTTTAAATATAGTTTAAAAAAACAGTAAAATTTATTGCGCCTGTAACAATATTACTGATTTGGGGCACAGGCATACCGTGGATGTCTTTGTCATATATGGAGGTATATGTTTGGCTTTCCATGGTCGCATTCTAATATTGGAATCGATCGGGTATTACGTTCCCGCTAGTATCATTTTTTTGAAGATTTTAGGGAAGGCGATATGTGAGAGTTTAGCTTTGAGTTCGGTTTCTACGTGGAATTAGAGGAAATGTGGCATCAAGTGGTAGAATAAGAAACCTGTAAGCCAATAAAATTACTTATTAGTGGGGACAAAAACCATTATAAGTTCAGCATTTGCGACATTTCAAATATGGTAGGAAGAAAAAAGTTTGTTTACCTGTGGAAACTGGAAAGAAACCAAGTTGTTATGAATAACAATCGGACTCAGCTAAAAACATTTGTTTATATTTGCTTATTTATCAGACAAGTCAAGTTCAAGTCTAAATAATTTAGACTTGATTATTTAGCAAAAATAAATAAATTTAGACTTGATTATTAAATGAGAAAAACTCAAAAACTAATAATTTATCCGTAAAGATACTCGTAAATACAAAATTAACTAGATTCATATATTAAAAAAAAAAAAAAAGTAATCTGCAACTTTTGTTATATGTTGTGGTTAATTTTTCAATTTTATAAATTTTTTTTCAAATTTTTTAAATTAAAAAATATTGAAAAGTTAACAAAAATTAATTTAAATTTTAAAAAAAATTAATGATTGAAAAATATTTTCCAGATTTTTTTTTCCAAAAAATTTTAACAAAATTTAACGAAAAAACCTTAGTTGAATAAATCTGAAACTTAAATGACTAAAATGTACGAAAGTAAAATTAGAAGACTGAAATGATTTGAAGAAAATTGAGGGTCAGTTTTGCATTTTAGCTAAAAAATAAATTGTATATTTAAACGTGTATGAGTAACTTAAACTTGAGACTATATTGTATAAATTTGTAATAAGTACATATAAGATATCAATGTATAATTTATAGTTTATTGGTAATCTAAATAGTGAATTTTGTAGCAAAATTATGTTAAAATACAAGATTCGTGAACATAATAAGCTTTTAAAAAAAAATATTAGTCATAGTATGTGTACTATGTATGGAAAAAGAAGTTGCCCAACTGTAAAGCTTTTAAGCAAACTCAAGCTTGTTCAATAACAAAATTGATTACCAAAATTGACATGCAATCTAATTTAGTTAGGAACTCAAGTTCAAATTATATTTAAAATTAAATTAAATGAATAGACTTGAATTTTTAATACTCTCCTTGAATCAATCGAGTCCCTCTCTGACTGCCCTAATGTACATTGGTGTATTGCCTTAAACCATATCTATTTGATAATTACCTAATTCCACTGATGGTATATCACTAAAATCTTATCAAGTGCGAGAGTATTTCTCAGTCAATATCCAGAAGAAAATGCTGGCTATTAAAATATAATAAAATTAATTAAAAAGAAAATGAGTTAAAGGTAGGCTTTGATATGAACCTCAATTTAAGTCCGGGATATTTCTTACTAATGATGTCGCTTAATTAGGCGGAAAGTTGTATGAATTTTGTCGTATTAAAATGGCTGCTTATGCTAAAAGGAATAGTCCACTTCACCACGCTTGACAAAAGCACACTACCAACAGTACTGTACGAATTCCACTTCTTTAATTTGTATTTTGTAATTTGTACACATATATGTTTTCCAACACATTTTCAATTTCTAGTAAAAAAAATTTATATAAAAATAAAAAAGAAAAGGAAAAAAACACTTTTTCAATCTGCTATTAAAAAATAAAAACACCTTTTCAATTTGCTTTGACTGCAAAGAAGAAATTACACGTTAATTGGTTAGCTATTTTGAAAGTAAGAGTAAGAGTTCTCATTTTTAGGTAGATTGAGGACTGACTTCTAAGCAACAAACTGCTTTTAAGCCAGAGTAATGTTGGTGTCACTTAAAATGAGACAATTTGTACCACAATTCACCCATATGGTGAGTTATGAGTGGTAAAAGTGTGTCATAATTTGCCACGTGGTCAAGTTGTGACACAAATAATGTCATTTTATGTGGTACAAGCATTATTCTTTAGTAATCTTCTCCCAACATATTATATGAAAATTGAAGAGACAATTAATGTACCCTTTTTGTCACATGACTTAATTCTTTTAATAAGTCATGTGATATGTTTAAATATATACTTGAATAATCTTATATTTGCCACATAATGTGTTGAAAAATATAGCTGCAGACCAATAGTTTGGACTTTGAAGCCAACTTTGTCCATAAAACTTTCATCTCCTCTTACTTCTTGATTATTTTTAAAAATAAAAGCACCTTTTCAAGTGGGAAAAAAATAAAAAAAAAACAAAAGAAAAAGAAAGATGACTGTATTTGCAGCATTATTAAACATAAGAAAAATGGTTTGATGTTTTATCATTTCCCCACTCCCATTATAGACATAATCATGGCGTGTGTCTCGTCCTCCTCTGTTTCCATTCTATGGAATGGTGTGGCGAGCACACCTTTCCGCCCATCTCGTGGGATTAGGCAACGTGACCTGCTATCTCTGTATCTTTTCATTCTTTGCCTAAACCACCTATCGTTGTCTTTAGACCAGGCGATTCACACCAACTTTCTCCTATACGTGTTGGTCGTTGGCCTATTGGGTTCAACCATATCTTGTTCATTGATGACATTTTCCTCTTTGCCAAGGCAAATATGCAGGATTGCACGACCCTCTTAACCTATTTTCACAATTTTGTGAGGTGTCGGGCCAAATTTGTAGTGCTTCCAAATCTAAACTATTCTTTTCATGGAATACTCCTTCGGAAACCCATCGTAGTATCTCTTCATTTACTAATATGCCTACTATCCAAAATCTAGGAAAATATTTAGGTATGCCTCTTCTTACTAAACGAAAATAGTCTCCGAATTTCCAACCTTTATCGGATAAAATAAACACATGCATACGCGCCTGGCAATCTAAACTTCTCTCACAAGCAAGTAGACTAACCTTGATCAAATCTGTCCTTTCCCCTCTTACTTACTATCAAATGCAAACAATTGTCCTTCCTAGGAGCATTACGAGTAACATAGACCAGTCCATTAGGGATTTCTTATGGGAAGACACTCCAATACAACAACATGTGCACCTTATTAACTGGGATACACTCACAAAGCCCAAGGCCAGTGGTGGGCTGGGTATTAGAGATTCCAAAACTACCAATGATGCTTTTCTTATGAATCAGGCATGGCGTACTTGGCAAAACCCGCAGTCCCTATTAGCCAAATTTCTGTCACAAAAGCATTGCCGAACAACTAGCTTTTTACAGACCACTTCGCATACTGGATCTCACTTGTGGAAGGCCCTATTATGGGGGAGGAACCTCTTGCAAGGTGGTCTACGATGGATTATTCGGAATGGTAGTAACATCAATTTTTGGACGGATTATTGGTTGCCCCCGGGACCGATTCGAGGTCTCATCCATGGCCCCTTACTTCCCCATGAGGAGGAGATTAACGTGGCTAGTTTGATCAATGAAAATCATTAATGGGATTTTACACATATTAGCATGATACTACCTTTGAGAATCACCCAATTTATTTGTGCTCAGCCATTACCCATTCATCATTCTCCGAAGACTCTGACAGATGACAGGGTCTGGGACCATCACAAGGGTGTTTGTTCAATCAAATCCGCCTATCATTTTCTTCTTCCTAAACCCAGAGAGACAAAAGGGCAGCCCCAGTAACTTGGTCGTGGATCTGGAAACTCAAAATTCCTCCCAAAATCCAACTCTTTATTTGGAAATGTGCGCATCACCGTGTTCCCACCAAATCGACCATTTTCCCACATGCTGCTCTGAGCGACCAAGAGTACCCCCGTTGTAGTGAGCTTGAAACACCAATTCATGTTTTGCATGGCTGTGATTTCGCCCGTCAAGTTTGGGTGTCCTTTCCAGCGCATTTACTTCTTCCGGACTTTTTCAATCTTGAGTTACATGATTGGTGTAGACTTAATTCCAAACTTAGTTACCTTTCAAGTTATGTCCCATGGAACACCATCTTTGCTTTTACTATATGGGCAATATGGTTGGGGCGAAATTCTTTGTTATTTTCAGGAAAATTCATTCCTCCGCATTTGTTAAAACAAAATGCTATCTCTCATGCCACAGAGTTCTTCTTTCTCAGCACCATTCCATTGAGGAGGTCATCTCTGTTGTCCATCAAATATATTAGGTGGAGCCCTACTCCTTTCCCTTACATCACTATTAATACAGACGGCAACTCAATTGGTAACCCTGGAAACTCAGGTGCGGGGGGTGTAGCTTGCTTAGCTACTAGAGATTGGTTATGGGGTTTCTCCCTACATCTAGGAGTCACCAATAATACTATGGCCAAACTGTGGGGTCTTAGAGAGGCAATGGCTCAAGCATGGGCCAAGGGTCATCACCAAGTTTATTTTCAGACTGATTCTCTTTTGGCGTACATAGGGTTGACTACTAATACAGTTTACCCTATGGAATTCTCCAACATGATTTTGGATTGCAGGTGGCTCCTCAACAGGGACTGGGAGGCGCGCATTGAGCATAAACGGAGAGAGACAAATAGCTATGCAGATTTACTGGCGAAAGGGGGTGCTTCCCAATCCAAAAGGGAAATTTTGTATGATACTTGCCCCACTTTTTTGTGGCGATGTTTATATTGGGACTCTATGGGTTTTGTCTCACCCCGGAGTCATTGCAGATAATAAGAGTCCAGTAATGTTTTGTTTAGTTTCAGCTAGACCCCTCTTCGGTGTTAGTTTAATTGTTCTGTGTGTAGTGATATGTTTTCTTGTAAAATAAGTATTGTTGTAATATTTGTGTTTGTAAGACTTATGTAATATATTTCCCATTTATGCAAAAAAAATGGCTATCTTTTATTTTTACAATTTTCTTAACTTTATTTAGTATATAGGTAATCACAGCAAAATTTTTACATAAATATCTTTGAATTTACTGATGATTCACACTTAGGTATTGGTGTTGGAATTTTTGACAAGCCTCACCATGTCAGCAACTCCACTTCCATAAAGCTATATGCTACTAACATAGTAATGCCTTGTAAAATTTATTATCTCAAAACTAGTTCTAAATTCAATTTTTGAAAAAAAAATTCATGCTATTTTGAAAACAAAAATCTTACTACCAAATCAGGCCCTTAATATCATATACTATTGTACGGGCCTCACCCCCCGTCAAGCCCAATCGCTCTGAGGCCCATGAAGACTAACTCGTATAAGAGCACGCACTAATCACACGTGGTAACGCACGTGCCGTCCGAGGGGTTTGAGCTCGAAGTCGAAGCAGCCTATGGCGTGCCCCTGTCGAGTACATAACTTACTGGCGGGGCTGGTCCCAACACCACTATCATTTTCTCCCTCGCATCACTAAACATCCACTTAGGTGAAACGGTATTGGACCTCCCTTCCACTACCTAAGGAACGCCCCTGCCGAGCATCAAATCTAGCAGTGGAGCCAGTTCCAATGCCACTTTCACTTCCTCCCACTCCCAACTAAACCCTCACTTATAGGTAATAGTATTGGACCCCTCCTTCCACCCACCAGGGGAATAATCATGACCGTTCCACTAAGTTTGACTATAAATAGGCAGGGAAGATTCAATTAAAGGGGTTGGCAATTCCAGAGTGAAAAGACTAGAAAGAGAAATACTAATCATCCCTAAGGAAGAAAGGGGAGTGCTAGTGAGAAAAGAGACTCAGGAAACGGGGCAGCCGAGCATAGCGCCACCCGTGGTAGGAAATCTAAAAGCCTACCATACAAATAGTTTGTGAGCCCAAACTCTCCTTAGGCCCAGTAGCCTTATTTTGGAATGCATAATTGGCGCCGTTTGTGGGAATCTCCTACGTAGCTGTGGTGCTATCTTGGCACGCTCGCAAGAATGTCTAGAGGTGCGTAGGGAAGTCATGTAGAGAGCAGCACTGGAGGGTCGTCACGGGGGTCTACATGGCGAGAATGGAGGCAAAAAAGGCAGGAGGACAGAAGGCATGAGGAGGTAGAAGAATTTGGGCCTAGAGAAGGGTCGTACCAAACCCTCCGGACAATGTCTGACGCCTCGGGCTGTAGCCGCTTTGACAAAAGAGACTAGGAGCTTGAGCAGAAGGATCAAGAGCTCGAACGCCTGCGCAGGGCGGTCAGGGATTTGGAGTTGCAAGCACGGGGTCGACGCAAGAGAAGAGACCAGGGAGAACGAAGGGATGGGTCAGTAAGTGTGGGGAATCGCCGTGAGGCAGGATCTCATCAATCTGGGTCTCGTAGGCACCGCGACCATTCGCGAGAGTATACGGACCGTGAATCGACTTCCCTTGACGCGACCACGTAATGCAGCCATGGATACCATAAGCCGAGCATTGCGTCAAGCTACCCGGTCTCCGTTTTCTAGAGATATCGAGAGCGTGCCTATGCCGAGCCAGTTCGCACGGCCACCGTTCAATTCCTACACTAGGAAGACAGACCCAGTGGAACATGTAAGTCACTATATTCAGATGATGTCCTTACACTCCCATAATGATGCATTGATGTGTAAGGTTTTCCCCTCGAGCCTTGGCCCCACTGCTTTGAGGTGGTTCAACGGGTTGAAGAAGGGTTCGATCCATAGTTTTTCGGAACTGATCCAGGAGCTTGGAGTGCGGTTCATGACTTGCAGCCGGGTGCCACAGCCCATGGACGCGTTGCTATCAATGAAGATGGGGGCTGGAGAAACCCTTCGTAACTATGCCAGTCGTTACTGGAAGTTGTATAACGAGATCAGCGGGGGTAATGAAAAGATGCAGCGAGCACCTTTCGGATGGGCTTACCTGAGGAATTCGGGCTAAGAGAATCGTTGATCCTAAAGCCTCCCGAGGATATGAGGCAGTTGATGAGGCGTATCGAGGAGTATAAGCGCTTAGAAGATGATCGACTGCAGTCCAAGGGAAAGGAGCTGATAATCAGTTATCTTCGGAACAACGGCTTCAGCCCCAGACACCGGAAGGATTTGAGAATTTAAGAGCCCGGCCCAGCTGTTGGGAGAGTCAACGCGACGTTCAAGGAGCCTGTACACCGCATCATTGATAGGATAAAAAATGAGCCGTATTTTAAGCGGCCGACCAGGATGGTGGGCGACCCGTCAAGGAGAAACTAGAATTTGTATTGCACCTATCACAAAGATAAAAGGCACACCACCGAGCAGTGTAGGGTGTTGAAATATCACCTGGAACAGTTGGTGAAGGCGGGGCATTTGAAAGAGTTTCTGGTGGAGACTGGGAATCAGGAGACCGGGCAGGCAGATCGGCTACGTCGAAACCCTCTCCCACCCCCTTTGGGAGTGATAGAGGTCATCCATGCTGCACCGAGGGCAATTAGAGTACCCACAGAAAAAAGGGTGTTGACCGTGGTGTTAGCGAAAGGAAGCGCAAGCGAACAATCCCAAGGAAGAAGCCGAGGTACAATAGACAACTAATAGCGTTTGACAGCGACGACCTGGAAGGCACCACCCAGCCACACCACAATGCTTTACTAGTCACGGCCCACGTAAGGGGTTACATAGTGAAGAGAATAATGATAGATCAAGGGAGTGGCGCAGATGTAATGTACCCGGACCTATACAGGGGGCTTGGCCTGAAAAAGGGGGACTTGTCCAAGTATGATACACCTTTAATGGGATTCGATAGGCATATGGTGACTCTAGAAGGGCAGATTTCACTCCCAGTTATCATGGGAGGCAGGGAGGTAATGGTGACATTCATAGTGGTCACCTCTTTCTCACCGAACACGGCAATATTTGAAAGGCTATGGATACATGACATGGGGGCTGTACCGTCTACCTTGCCCTTAAAAGTCAAGTTCCGAACTGACGAAGGGATTACAGTAATAAGGGGTGATCAGAAAGCGGCCAGACAGTGTTTGGTAGCCGCGGCAAACAAACAAATGGAGTACAGGGAATCAGCCGAGAAGGCGCCCCTATAGCAATTACAGCATCCTCAGGTGGAGGGGACCCATGCTGCCGAGGATTTGGTAAGCGTAAAGATCTTACCGGGAGGTGAAAGGAGTTTTTAGGATAGGGGAGGCTTGAATGATGGGGAAAGGGGGCAATTACTGCTCTTCCTCATACAAAACGTGGATATGTTTGCATGGAATCCATATGAGGTGCCTGGTGTCGACCCCAAGTTCATAGTTCACAAGTTGAATGTGGATCCTCTATGCCCTCCCAAGAAACAGAGACCGAGAAGGTCTGCTAAGGAGCATGTGGAAGCCGTTAGACAAGAAATTGGGAAGCTGAGAGAGGCGGGGCCATAAGGGAAACGTTCTTTCCGGAATGGCTCGCAAACACGGTGGTCGTGAAAAAGAAGAGCGGTAAGTGGAGAGTTTGTGTTGATTTTACCGATCTGAACCAAGCATGTCCGAAGGATCCGTTTCCAATGCCGAAAATCGATCAATTGGTGGACGCTACGTGCGGGCACCCAAGAATGAGTTTCCTCGATGCTTTCCAAGGCTATCACCAAATTGCCCTTGCCGCCGAGGATCAGGAGAAAATGACATTCTTAACGCCCGATGCTAACTACCATTATACCGTGATGCCGTTCGGATTGAAGAACGCGGGAGCCAATTATCAACGAATGATGACGAGGATGTTTAGGGATAAGATTGGACGGACAGTCGAAGTGTACATTGATGACATGGTGATAAAAATTAAGCAAGAAGGGCGGCATATTGACGACCTGAAAGAAGTGTTCGAGATACTCCGACGACACCGGCTGCACCTCAACGCCGATAAGTGTGCCTTCGGGGTTGGATCTGTAAGTTCCTGGGTTATTTGATTACTAAACGGGGGATTGAAGTTAACCCCGATCAAATTGAAGCCGTGAAACATCTCAAACCGCTGAGCAATCCGAAAGAGGTTCAAAAGCTAACTGGTATGCTGGCTGGTATGCTGGCTGCTCTTAACCGATTCATTTCCAAGTTCGCTGATCGGTGCCTGCCCTTTTAACAAATTCTGAAGAAGTGGAAGGGGTTCTAATGGGACGAGGAGTGTGACAGAGCCTTCCAAGATCTAAAGGATTGCCTTGGGTGGGCACCGACATTGTCAGCCCCAAAACTAGGAGAAGACTTGTATATGTACCTCTTGGTATCCGAGCATGTAGCGAGCGTCGTACTACTGAGGGATAGCGGTGTATAGCTCCCGGTTTATTACATCAGCAAGACGTTAGTCGACGCAGAGACCAGGTATTTACCACTGGAAAAACTAGTGCTGGCACTCGTGCGTTCCACCCGAAAATTGCCCCATTATTTTCAAGCCCACACAATTCACGTCTTGACCGAGTACCCACTCTAGTCATTGTTGAGGAGATCTAACTATATAGGGAGGATAGCCTAGTGGGGCTCGGCTGGGCTCTTTCGACATCAGATATAAGCCGAGGAACTTAGTGAAGGGACAGTTACTTGCGGACTTTATTGCCGAGTTCTCGCCAAGAGGTACGGACATAACCTGCCTAGTAGAAGTCAAGCCATGGAAGGTATTTGTGGACGGAGCATCCAATGCAACTAGAGCGGGGGCTGGGATCGTGGTCATCGCCCCGGAAGATCTGAAGCTAGAATACTCATTCAGATTAGGCTTTAGGGTTTCTAATAATGAGGCTGAATATGAGGCTCTGCTGGCCAGACTAAGGGTTGTCACGGATCTGGGGGCGAAGGAGGTGGAAGTGTACTCGAATTCCCTTCAAGTAGTAAGTCAAGTCCAAGGGAACTTCGAGGCCAAAGATCCCCGGATGATAGAATATCTGCGGCTAGTAAAGCAGATGATGGGTAATTTTGTGACAGTCAAGATCGAGCGGATAGCCCGGGGACAGAACCGGCACGCCGATTCTTTGGCAACTCTAGCATCATCAATAGTTGACGAGGTACCTCAGCTGATCAGGGTGGAGTTGGTGACCGAACCAAGTATTACCGCTAGGGCACTGATTCTACAAGTCATTGAAGCCGAGGTGTGCTGGATGGATCCCATCATCGACTTTCTTGCAGAAGATCGAGCCCCAAAAGATGAGAAAGAGGCAGCCAGAGTACGGCGAACTTCCGCTCGGTACTGGTTATCTGCTGATCAGAAGCTATATTGCAGATCATCGAAGGGCCATACCTGCAGTGCCTTCGCCCCAGCCAGGCTAAAGAACTATTAGCTGAACTACACGAGGGAGTCTGCGGTAGCCACGTGGAGGGACGCTCGCTGGCACACCGAGGAATGACCCAGGGGTTCTGGTGGTCGCAGATGAGGAAGGAAGCTACCAAGTATGCTCAGAGGTATGAACAGTGTCAGGTGCACGCGTCGATGATCTACCAACCGGCCGGGAACTTGAACCTAGTTTGCAGCCCGTGGCCCTTCGCCCGCTGGGGGCTGGATAAACTGAAGGGTCGTGCTGGCGGCAGTAGACTACTTCACAAAGTGGGCAGAAGCTGAGGCATTAGCCAACATCCGAGACGTTGACGTTAAGAGATTCGTGTGGAGGAACATTATAACAAGGTTCGGCGTGCCGGAATCTTTAATATCGGACAATGGCCTGCAGTTCGACAGTAGGGCTTTCTGGGAGTTTTGCAAGAACCTCGGTATCCGGAATTGATACTCCACACCAACCTACCAGCAGAGTAACGGCCAGGCAGAAGCGACCAATAAGGCTATCGTGAGCGGTTTGAAGAAAAGATTGGAGGGCGCCAAGGGTAGATGGGCCGTGGAGTTTCCAAATGTCCTATAGGCATACCGAACCACTCCAAGGAGATCCACGGGAGAAACACCATTCTCTCAAACTTACGGGGTGGAGGTAGTCATCCCTGTTGAAGTAAACCTGTGTAGCGCCCAAGTTACGGGATTCGCTTCTGACAAGAACGAGAAGTTGATGGCCAAGGAGCTGAACTTGCTGGAGGAACACCGAGATGTGGCCACCATTCGGCTGGCAGAGTATCAATAGAAGCTTGCCCAGAGGTACAATAGAGTCGTCAGAAGGAGGGATTTCGCCACGGGAGATCTGGTACTCCGTAAGGTCGTGGGGAATACGCAAGAGACGAGCGCGGGAAAGCTAGCTCCGTCCTGGGAAGGGCCCTACCGTGTGACTGCTATTGGCGGAGCAAGGGCATACTACCTGGAGGATTTGGAGGAAAAACCTCTCCACCGGCCATGGAATGTTCACAATTTGAAAAAATTCTATCAGTGACCGAACACCCTCCAAAGATATAAACCTGATATAATCCTGCATTAATGCATTTTTATACGAAGGCATTTATTCAACTAGATTCCCCCTTTTTTATTTCAAGTTATTATCGCTAGGCAAGAATTATAAAGAGAATCGCGAGGGTAAAGGCAGCTCATTCACGGTAAGGACATAAACCTACCCTCGGTTCGATTCCTATCACCGAGCAGGTGAAAACCTTAGGCTATTTTTATCTAAGGATAGAAACCTACCCTCGATTCGATTCCTATCACCGAGCAGGTGAAAACCTTAGGCTATTTTTATCTAAGGACAGAAACCTGCCCTCGGTTAAATTCCTATCACCGAGCAGGTGAAAACCTTAGGCTATTTTTATCTAAGGACAGAAACCTGCCCTCGGTTCGATTCCTATCACTGAGCAGGTGAAAACCTTAGGCTATTCTTATCTAAGGAAAGAAACCTGCCCTCGGTTCGATTCCTATCACCAAGAAGGTGAAAACCTTAGGTTATTTTTATCTAAGGACAAAAACCTGCCCTCGGTTCGATTCCTATCACCGAGCAGGTGAAAACCTTAGGCTATTTTTATCTAAGGACAGAAACTTGCCCTCGGTTCGATTCCTATCATTGAGCAGGTGAAAACCTTAGGCTATTCTTATCTAAGGACAGAAACCTGCCATCGGTTCGATTCCTATCACCGAGAAGGTGAAAACCTTAGGTTATTTTTATCTAAGGATAGAAACCTGCCCTCAATTCGATTCCTATCACTGAGCAGGTGAAAACCTTAGGCTATTCTTATCTAAGGACAGAAACCTGCCCTCGGTTCGATTCCTATCACCGAGAAGGTGAAAACCTTAGGTTATTTTTATCTAAGGACAAAAACCTGCCCTCGGTTCGATTCTCTTCACCGAGAATGTGAAAACCTTAGGCTATTTTTATCTAAGGACAAAAACCTGCCCTCGATTCGATTCCTATCACTGAGAAGGTGGAAACCTTAGGCTATTTTATCTAAGGACAGAAACTTGCCATCGGTCCGATTCCTATCACCGAGCAAGTGAAAACCTTACGCTATTCTCGCCTAGGTACGAGGACCCGTTCTCGGCATGGCCAGCGACGCCGAGCGTCCAGTAACATAAGCCACTACGGCTTGAACTCAAAAGGGCTACTCCCGACCCCCAAAAGCGAGAAAGTAAGGTATGATGGGCAACCTAACCTTAACATGTACAGGATCGGCAGTTACCAAGCAAGCGACAGGGAAGCACAAATGATATTTAAACGACATTAATTAAAACAATGATATTCAAACGACATTAATTATAAATATCAGGAAGACAGGGAAATTGTTCCATCGCCACAGCCCGGCGATTTAGGCTCATCAAACGTAAAAAAAAAAAATATATATATATATATATAATAACAGTAATAAAATAATAAAAAAAAAAAAAGACAAAAGAAAGGCTAGATCTTCAAACGGCGGGGTCTGGATTAACAGTGGGCGGAGGAACAGGTTGCTCAGTTCCGCTCGCAGTTGTCTAGATTATCGGTAGGACCTAGTCAGGTGCAGCTTCGGCCCTAACGCGGATGTTGCTTGTAACCTCTGGGTCAGCTGCCTCCCTGTGAGCATCAATATCCCGCACGAGGTCAATCATACTCGGAGTCTCCTCCTCATCTGAAGCCTCAGTCCGACTCTGAACAATGAGGGGAGGAGGGGCCGGGTAAGGGATCTGCTTAAGGTCCCACAGCGGAGAGTCCACGACTACTCCTATCTCCTGAAGGGCAGCTAACCATCCCTCCCTGAATCCATGGCGCCGTGCTTGGTGAATGATCGGCTCCGCGGAGTTTTCAGCCTCCAAGAAGCCAACATTGTACCACTTTTCCTCGCAGGCTTCGAGGGACTCTTTCCGGCCGGCGATTTCATTAGCTTGGGCTAGACTCAGGCTATCCACCGTCACTAACTTGAGCTTTGTCTCCCCTAGCTTCGCCTCCAGGACGGTCAGCTTTCTCTCGACGGCCTGCCGAGCATTCTCGGCATCTATCGCTTTCCTCTCCAATGCCACGGTAGCCTCCCCCTTTTCCCTGGCCGTGGCCTCAGCAACAGCCTTTAGCGCCTTTTCCCCCTTCAAGGCCTCGGCCGCATCCTTCAACCGCCCGTTCATAATGCTGGTCATCTGCGCAGCCTTGAAATAGGATAGTAACCACATGGTGAAATTAGGGAAAAAAAAAGGGGAGACCACTCATTACAATGTACACAGCCAAGGGGAATAGAGTGTTACCGCAATGGAATGCCATTGTAGTCACGTGGCAAGTGTCTCGTCATCGCCCTGCGCATAGTAAGGGACATCCTTGAGCAGCATGAGGCCTTGCACCAAACTTTGGGCCACTCGCCCCCTGCACCCCTGTCCCATAGTCGGACACTGGCGGTTTTTGGCAAGCACTCATCACCTAACCGGAAAGTGTGCTGCCAGCCGACTCTCGGTTGGGAAAAAGATGCTACGTTTGTTCCAACCTGAAATGCAGGGGGTGTGACCACCGGGCCCTCCGGAAGCCTAGAACCGCCCACTGCAAAGGGATGGGTCTTCGGCAAAGTGTCACCCGGGACAAGAGGGTTCTTCTCGGCAACCCTTTTTCTCTTCATGTTTTTGCCCCCGGGAGGAGTTTGACTCGTTCCTTTTGGGGACGGAGTTTGAGCCGCCGGTCCGGCGCCAAGAATGAACCGAGAAAGGGTCATCTCTCTATGCTTCACCATTCTCTCCGCGTGGTCGGATGTAACGCCCGGAATACCTACTGGCTCGGCAGCTCGTTCCTCGGCTATGGGGGCGGTGTCCTTTAGCTGTCCGATCGCTTCGTGCCTCCTTCGATTCTGGGACACGCGCTCAGCAGAATCGTCCCTCACAGGCGCGATGTCGTTTGCAGTAGTATAGCGCAGGCCATGTTCTCGAGCCTTACCTGTGGTGAGCCTGGGGGGATGGAATGTCTTGTACCGCACGTCGATGTACTACAAGAGCGGGCTGTCTACCAAAAGCGCCTGGCTGAAGTTTTGCCAAGTGGTGTACACGGGGTTGACACCGAGGATCAAATGAGATGCCTTAAGTTGCCTGTCATCGTGCACGAAGATCTCTGACCTAAGAACGAAGTTGAGGTCTCGTGCGTGTATAACTCGAGGGTCCGAAAAGAACCTTTTGGATTCTGCAACAAGTCCGAGAACAAACCGATCAGCTATAAAAGAAAAAATATATAAGGTGCAAGAACAAATCAAATGGGGATTGTCGGTACTGACCAACTTCATGTGGTGAGAGCGGGCAAAGAAGCTCACTGGCATGCCAGTTACCACGCACCCGAACGAACTTTCCGACCGAGTTCCTATTAGAGTCGGGCAGGCAGGATATAAGTCGGACTCGTGTATCTCTAGTTTTCAAGTAATAACCACGTGTGAAGTTGACGTACAGTTTATACATGAAATTTATGTCGTGCTGGTTCAACTGCAGCCCAAACATGTGATTTAACCGGATGACACAGCTAACAGCCCTATAAAAGTTGGGGGGAAACTGGTCGGGGCACAGACCGTAAAACCCTAGGGTACCTATGATGAGAAGGTCTACAGGGAACCTAACCCCACCCTCAAGTATGGACATCAACGGAAAGAATGCTGCATTTGAGTCAGTAGCCCTCTGAAGTTTGAGGTCGCCCACATTACAATACGTAATGTCGACATCCCCTGGGACGCTAAAGGTCTCTTTAAAACTAGCCAAGGCAGTCCCAGGGGTAAGTAGGTGAGAAAACCCCATTCCTAGAGTATGAAATGGAAGAGAATCGAAAAGGAAAGAGAGACAAAAAGAACTTACTTTAGGCTCTAGGGAGTGGAGAACTGAGGAAGTTTCTGCGCAGGAGAAGAATGCTCGGCAAAGGAGGGATTGGGAGCGAAAGGAACGCGAAAAGTGAAAAATGAATCCAGAATGGGCTATTTATAGGACTTTGAAGCATTTAATGAGGCCAAGAGCGGGAAAACCCTCCCAAATCCCTTTCTTGGATAACCCCCCACACGCGTGGGTACAGTTCACAAACCGTCGGGCGGTTCGCCAACTACCAAATATTAATTACTGACGTGACGACCTGATACAGCGCCATTTTTGAGAAATCTGCTATAAAGATCGCCCTGGCCGTGTGTAGGGAGTATGCGTTCCCGGGAAGCCATCACCATGACTTACCCGTGATCCTTGATTCATCGCCTGAAGCAGAGCATGAATCAAGGGGGGGCTATTGTACGGGCCTTACCCCCCATCAAGCCCAATCGCCTTGAGGCCCATGAAGACTAACTCGTATAAGAGCCCCGCACTGATCACACATGGTAACGCACGTGCCGTATAAGGGTTTTGAGCTTAAAGTGCTCGAAGCAGCTTGTGGCATGCCCCTACCGAGCACATAACCTACTGGCGGGGCTGGTCCCAACACCACTATCATTTTCTCTCTCCCGGCACCAAACATCCACTTAGGCGAAACGGTATTGGACCTCCCTTCCATTGCCTAGGGAACACCCCTGCTGAGTATCAAATCTAGCGGTGGAGCCAGTTCCAATGCCACTTTCAGTTCCTCCCACTCCCAACTAAACCCCCACTTATGGGTAATAGTATTGGACCCCTCCTTCCACCCACTAGGGGAATAATCATGACCGTTCCACTAAGTTTGGCTATAAATAGGCAGGGAGGATTCAGTTGAAGGGGTTGGCAATTCCAAAATGAAAAGACTAGAGAGAGAAATACTAATCATCCCCAACGAAGAAAGGGGAGTGTTAGTGAGAAAAGAGGGGAGACTCAGGAAACGGGGCAGCCGAGCATAGCGCCACCCGTGGCAGGAAATCTAAAAGCCCACCATACAAATAGATTGTGAGCCCAAACTCTCATTAGGCCCAGTAGCCTTATTTTGGAGCACACAACTACCATATAATAAAAGGTTGGCTTAGAAATCGTGGTTGCGCCAAATGGCATCACTAAATTGCAGTAATTTTTTCTAAACTGTAGTTGCGTAAATGGCTTCACCGAATTACTACCATATTTTGGATAAAACAATTTTTTAGATAGAGATAATAACTTATTTGTTTTTATCATTCTTTAGATAAAATAATAATAAGTGTTTTAACAAAACATCTAACATGCATCTAAGTTTCAATTGATAAAAACAACAACTTATTTGTTCATAATATCATATCAATTTCTTTAGATTAAGTATTAATAAATGTTTTAACAAAACATGCAACATGCATTTTAGATAAAATAACAATAAGTATTTTAACAAAACACAGGACATGCACATGCATCTAAGTTGCAGTTAATAGAGACAACAATTTATTTATTCTTACCATTTCTTTAAATAAAGTAACTATAAATGTTTTAACAAAACATGCGACCTTGCATCTAAGTTTCAAAAATTTAAATCCTACTCTAGCTAAAACTCTATTATCAAAATTTCAAAACTTATATATATTCATCAATTGTCTTTCCATAGAATCTTTTTTGCACCCCATGTTTTTTGTTTTGTTTTTGAGTTGCAACTTACGCACATGTATTTGTATTGGAAGGATATACATGTTGTATAGGTTCGTAGGAGTTAATAAATTTATATGATACACTCTCTTTCTCTCTCTCTCTAGAAATTTTTTTTCCTAATAAACAACTATTATTAATTATTAAATTAATTTTTTATTAATTTTTGTGATATATTTCCTTAAATTAAAGGATAAAATTAACAATAGTTTAATTTATGTAAAAGTTTTTCATTTAAAATTTAACAAATTTAAATTATATTCAAACTGAAAGTCTATTATAAAATTTTTTAATTTCCTTCCCTTTTAAAAGTAAATATAAATAAATAAATTCTATACTGAAATTTGGAATCACACACAACACCCCAATGCTTTTTTTCCTCTCAAGTTGCATCTAAAGTTTTATTAATTATTTTTAAAAAATTAGTAATTGTTAGGATATATTTCCTTGAATCAAGGGATAAGATTTAATTATAATTTAAATTAGCTAAACTTTATTATCTAAGTTTTAGAAATTTAAATCCTACTCCAACTAAAAATCTATTATCAAAATTTTAAAATTTATATATATTCGCCAGTAGTCTTTCCATAAAATTCTTTTTGCATCCCACGTTTTTGTTTGTTTTTTTTTTTCCAAGTTGCAATTTACGCATATATATTTGTATGTGATAGTTTTAATTAAATATATTCATCTTATTTATTGTTATTTGTTTCTACATTTTCATGAATAGATATTATGTCAAAGGAAGACTACTATAAAGAAGTAAAACAAGGGACATCCATTTAAGTTATTGGTTTCTCTTAGGTAATTTTTTTTTTAATTCTAAACTTTTGAATTATTTTGTGTGTTTTAGGTTTTGGTTATTCTATGTATTTAATATGTGAGTGTTTTTATTTTATTTTTCCAATTAACTATCACTACAAAAAATCTAGTTCAAAACATGTCTTTTATGTGCTATAGTACAATCTGATTTCAAGTTAATTTTACTTATTGGTTGTTAATATTTTATCAATGTTTATTTATTTTTATATTTTAATTTATTTATTTTTTACTTTGTGTTAATTTTCTAGTATGCGGAATTCCTCTCGTATCCTTTTAGATCATATAATTTAAGGTTCCTATGAACTTTTTATTACTGTATTTCTTTAAAAGTTTAACTAAATTCAATTTAAAATTCCTCCTATATTAGGATAATCTTATTACGCAATTATTATAAAAGATTCAACTACTTGAGTTCAAATTACCCTCTTCATTAATAAATAAGGAATTATAAAAGAAATAATTAGAAAAGTTTTTATTGATCATTTTAATTAGTGATATTATATATAAGTGACAAATTACAAAATTATGCATTTTATATAATAATAATCATTCATTTAGTTAGAAACAAGTTCTAAAATGATGTAATAATTATTCAATTAGTTATTATTTTTTTATCTATACATATAAAGAAAATTCATAACTAAAGTTGTGCAGCGTGCGAGACTTTCACTATTTTTTATATAAAAATCCATATAATCCGCTTAAAATCAAATAAATAATATGTATCTGGTATTTTTCTAAAAATTAAATGAAATTTAAGAATTAAAAAATGAGATATTTATTTATCAATATGGACTAAAATGTTAATTCAAATAAATTACTTAGTGAAACCTTAAAAAGAATAAAAAGGATGTGGCAAAAATCCTTGAGTGGATGTCATACCTCAAAATCTAAATTTAAATAAATAAATAATTTTCACTTAAAAGTTATCATGACTTTTGAGTGAAGTTATGGTCTAACTTTGTATTAAAACTCCTTCCATTTTCTCTTGTGTGTGCGTGTTTTTGTTTCTCAAAAAATAAATAATAAATCATTTGCATGAATTTCATCAATTACCACCTGCATTCAAAATGTCTAATTCCACAAACTACATGTTTTGGATTCTGAAGAAACAAGAGAAATTTGGGATTAATTACAATTTTCTTTTCCTTTTTTTTCTTTTTTTGAATCTTGACATGACAGTATTCAATATGAGAACACCCAGCCCGGATTGGTCATAAAAGAAAACTTTTAATTTTTGCTGAAAATATAAAGAGTGTTTTACTTGACTTCTAAGCAAAACTTTATGTTAGATCTACTTTAATTACACTTTGGGTGTCTTTTTCGTAGTTAAATGAATTGAGACATATCATGACTAGTATAGCTAAGCAAATACAATAAGCAAAATCTTGACTATCTTTGCTAGGGGTGCTGGTGTGCTGAATTTTTTTAAATAAAGCCTTTTGAAGAGAGTGACTGCCAATTATTTTTGTAAGATTTTTGACACCTTTTCCAACTAGAGCCGCTCAATGTTTAAATCTCTGACTTTTCAACACTGAAAGTGGCCCCTCCTGAAAGAAAATAGTTTTTTGGCCAGGAGAAAGAAGTTGACACTTGACACAGACTAGCTTAATCAATTTTTGATAATTATAGAGTATGCTTCACGCGCGGGTAGTTCCAAGACCAAAAACTATTCCAAAATCCTTTTGCTACCGTTTTAATGGAAATTATTGTGTGTCGTACTATAAATGCATATTTTTTCCTCTCATATGAATAGTAAGTCTCACTAATTAAATTTATGGTGAGATTCACTATTCATGTAAGAAAAAATAATACACATTTATAATACTTTAAGAGTACTTAATAATCTTCCACATTCTACCAGATAGATTATAACTTATAATTGGTTGTTTATTATTTACTCGTAAACTTATTATTCTTCACCACTAACCTTCTGTCATATTACAATTATAACAAAAAAGTTATTATGACAAAAAAGTTATGTAATAGGTTATGTTAATAGATTTTTTTTTTTTTTTCATGTACGTGTCTGTCTCATACGGTGAATAAAAAAAAATCAAATCACGTACGAGTCTGTCTCGTGATCAAATCAAACTTGACATTGCACTTTTAATTTTCTTGCTATGTCCACTTAAAGTACTTCGTGTCATTGTATATATGCGGAAAGGAAAATGAAAAAGAAAATCTTTAGGGGAACAAAACACTTTTTGAGCATGGTACCTTAGATTACATGAAGATCATACATAATAAAGTAACTCTTTTTTTTTTTTTTGAGAAGCTAAAGTAACTCTTTATTCAAAAGAATCTGAGTTTGGTTGCTCCTTTTGAATTGAAATTACCTCTACCTCGTGCTGCAAATGATGCACCCTCCTTTGGGCCCAATAGCATTAAAAAAAAAATTATCATTCATTTTTTTCTCTTTCATTCTTTTCGAGCTTACAATAAGTAGGGGATTTAAACTAATAAACTTACTCACATGGGAAGAACTAGATATATACCACCGATCACAAATAAACTTTTGGCTGTTCATTCATCTGGTCTTGTATGTACGGCTCGTTGATATATACCTATCCATGCTGAATTTGTTGGTTTACTCTATTGTTAGCGGAAAACAAAAGGAATTTTTTTTTTCTTTAGTCCTATGGTTTGGTAGTTTGATTTGGATGAAGTGACCCCAATAGAGATTGCAGGCCTATCTTAATGCCTGGAATGGATTCTGTAGCGATTAAGTATAGATTTCATTAATCCCTTTGAATCTTGTCATAACAATATAAATTGCAGCCCTATCTTACTGCCTCAACCATTTGAAGGCTGTATACATGCATTGTGTTATAATATTGGAATTAATAATAAGATGGCATTCAAAGATAGAAGCTAGAACCAAACAACTAACAAGATGCGCATGCCACTAGATGTTGAGAAAGGGTTTGTAATTAGATATTGATCATCTTCTTTTTGTTTTTTTTTTTTTAGCAAAAAAAAAAAAAAAAAGATGTATCCGTTATGGATTCATTGACTCTATGCCACATGACAATAATGGTAAAATACCTCATGTACTACTAAGCTTTAATGGAGCTATCTTTGTCGACACTAAGGAAGTCAATACCGTATCGGAAGCTGTACCGGTTTGGCCACCGGTACGATATATTTCGGATACCGGTCAATACCGGTGTACCGTTTCGGATTTACTGCTATTTTTTATATTTAATACACACACACACAAAATCTCTATTTACACACACAGACTCTCCAACTTTTAGTCTCATAAATACCTTCCATTTCAACTATTGTGTACTGATTGATACAGCAACCTAAAGATCAACTGGATATTAGAATTGATGCAGGTAAAACAATTAAAAAAGAAGAAAATAGAACTCTTAATTCAAACACCAAATCCAAATTAAGTAAAAGAATTAGAGAGATCAAAGGTTAGGTGAAATAATGAAATTATCTACAAAATACTTTCATTATTGATTATTTTAGAGACAAAAACTGTCACAATTACAAAAAAAAAAAAAAAAAAAAACACAGCATTTTGTGTTTCGGTTCGGTATGATCGAAATTCGCCGGTACGGCCAATACGGTCGGTATTTTTTTCGGTACAAAATAGAAGTGTACCGGTACCAGTACACTAGCCGGTACGGTATGTACTGGCCGGTACGGCCGGTACCAGTATAGTTTCGACCACCCTGGTCGACAAAATATATTCATTAAATGGTCACTCAATTCTTGTCAAGCATTATGTGAAGCAATATAAGAACTTTTACCACCAAATCACATGTTGTCTGGATCACAATATTACAAATCTTTTCTTTTTATATTTTTTTGTCATGTTAAAATTTTATTAGGTGAATATCGAACTGTACTTTTCTAGAGTGACAACAAAATAATGATCCAAATTTGATCTTTCAAAAGCTGAAAGCCGTCCATCCCACATTTCCACCTTCCCTTACCTACCCGAATGAACGAAAATGACATGCATGTACGTACGTTGAATAATGCATAAATGTGAATTAAATTAAATAACCCCAAATATTAAAGAATATAAATATTTATACAAGCATCAAGAAAAACAACCACCACACAATAACACCCTAAATTTATGTAGAAAACCCTCCAATACAGAGGAAACAACCAGTGGTGGTTTCATGAATTTTGTTCAGGGTGTTTCTATTCCACTTTGAAAAAATTTTGGGTCATTTCGGTCTATTTCTGGACGTTTTGGTAAATATCGGCCGAAATTCAAGATTTGGCCAGCATGAAGTTTGTGCTTAAAAAAAATGTTCTTAAAATCAAAACAAATTTGCATTCTGTACACTAACAAACCTCAAAAGGAAAAAAAATGAAAGGAAATGAAATGAACAAAGGTACCTGTACAATAAACTATAAGTTCATTTGAAATATTAATAAAATTATTAATTATTATTGTTTAGTTGTTTCATTAATCTGTTTATCTTTTATAAATTATAATTTGTTGTATTGTTGTTTTATTAATTATTAAATTATTAATTTTTGTTTAGCTTAACATAATTAAAATTTTTTTGTCTTTTATAATGTATTAGTTAATTAAATTATTAATTATTGGTGTTTAGTTCCTTCATTAATTTTTTTTACTAACTACTAGCAGTCTAGCACACACTCCACTTTGCATTAGCACACACTAGCACACACCTCATGTTTACACACACCCCTGCCTTTGCATGCCTTTACTTCCCTAATTCAAATATCTCACCTCTGACCCCACACCATCATGGTTTTGAAACCCGGTTCAATGAATCGTAAAATAGAGAAGTTTAAGGTTTTTAAGGTCGGACAGAAGTAGAACCGTGATGACGTTATAATTAATTTTATAATTATTTAAAAAATAAATAAATATATTAAATTAGTAAGAAATGAAAAAATGACTAAAATAGTCCAAGTAAATATAGAATTCTATCTTTCAAATGTATTTTTTTATATCATAACTTTCATAAGATAAATAAAAAATAAGAAATCCTAAGCAAACATAATAAATAAAACATATAACAATAATATATTTGATCTACTAATTATCAAAAAGAAAATTATTAATTTACATTGTAATATTTACATAACATTTACCTTATAAACTAAATAAATGTGTATAATATTATGTATTTTTTATGTAAATATATTCATGTACACTTTATATAAATGTGCAATAATTTGACTATAATATCAACCAATAATTATTTTGCAAAAGAAAAATGGTTGATTTATAAAAACTACTGTTGAAGTAAACAAATAATAAACACTGAGATCAAATTTAAATCTAACATAAAATATTACTAAAATATTAAAAAGTTGGGTTGATGAAGTCAAAAGCTGCCGTGGTACACAAATATCAACAAAACTAATATTTAAATATAACAAATATTGGAGAAAATCTGAATTATTGTGGTCTTGATAGAGTGTGGCACACAAAGTGGCAGGCGTCATTTCCTAAGCTAGAAAGTGAATACTACTTTTACCAAATAGATAGATGGACTTCAAGTCTTCAACAAGCAAATGACAGAATGAGATGAGAGTTCTCAGCAAAGAAACAAGAACGGTGAGAAACATTGCTCACTGGTCGTCGACTAGAGGCTGCAGAAGACAAGGATTGAAGCTGTGACTGGTGTCAGACGACTTCTGATTTTAGGTTTTGCTTTAGCTTTACCATTTGATAATTGAGGCGGACGCTTATTTGTATTGGGTTTTGGTTTTTTTTTTTTTTGGAGAAAATGTTTAGGTTGGGCCTGTTGGGTATTTGTTTAGGATTAATATTGGGCTTTTTTTTTTTGGCTTGTTCTGTTACAATTTTTTTTTTTTTTTTTTCAGATTCTCTGTTACATTTTTTTTTTTAATTTTAGTCGCATAAAAATTTTGAGGGTGTTTCTGATTTTGCTTGAGAGTGTTCCTATTTTTTTTAAGGGTAAACAAATAAAAAAATTTAAGTTATTATATATAATATTTTTTTTTCAAGTCAGGGTGTTTCTGGTAACACCCTGACCACAACGTGGCGCCGCCACTGCAAACAGCCATAGGATAAATCTAACAAATTTATTAAAATAAAATAGAAATTACAATACTCACATTTATGCCAAAAACTTAAGTTCACAATAAATTGGAAGATACAAAAATACCTCTCTAGGAAAAAATATAATTTCACCAAAAAAAACATTGGAACTGAATGTAACCAATAAAACAACAAGACCTTACTTTTCATCCCAAAAAAAAAAAGACCTTAATAAAAGATGCTAATAGATATTCCTTAAATAACGAATATAGTTTTTATTTACCAAAAAAACAATCAGAATAGTTCAAAAAGTAAAAATTCTCCAAAAAAATCATTGCTCTCTCTCTCTCTCTCTCTCTCTCTCTCTCTCTCTCTATATATATATATATATATATATATATATATATATATAATCTCATGAATAGTGTTAGATTAACATTTTCAAATTATAATAAAAATTATAAATTTTTTAATTTTAATAATTTAGTTATATACCTAATTAAATTATACTATGGAATGAAATTTGTTAAGGACATATTTTATGTAGTTAACTAATCCTTTGACAAAACACACTTTACTTGTAATTGGGTAGATCTAGGATGTGTTTAATACTTCAAAGAACATGTTGTTCAAGTTTAATATTAAAACCATGAAGATTGGAACAGAAACAAGTGAAGAAAAGGTGTTCACTAAAGCAAGACAGATAGCTCGACACCTGCAGATAGCTTCTCGACAACTACTCGACAGATAGCTATTTATCGAGGTATAATGAGGCTCGACACCTGCTATCTATCGAGGTATCTATTGAGGTTACGGAAATCAGAATTTTCAAATCTGATTTTTGGGCTATGTTTTTGTATTTGTGTAGGGTTTCTTTTCTTACAACCTTAGACATATATAAGGCTTATTTTAAATGCCGTCACATAAGAGAATACAAAGATAACATATGCAAAAGGTGACCGAAGCCTTATTCTCTCTGAAAGAAGCTACTACGTCTTTGCGCCTTAGGGTTTTGTAACCAAGTGCTTCTTGATCTTCATTATTAATGAAGTGAAGAATTTTGCAGTCAACATTCTTGTTTCTCAAGTTGGTGAGTGAGTCACGTATTGGGATTCGTGCAAAGGAGTTAGTCACGTACTGGGATCCGTGCATGAAAGGGTGGCACTCATATATTGAAAAGTTCAGAGGTTTTGAAACGGTAGAAGGTTTCTGTTGTGAGTTCATCTACGGAGATTGTAGAGTCTAGGGACAAAAGTTTTGTACTAGATCTGAAACTTCTCTTTATTATAGTGAATTCCTTTTCGGAAAAGTTTCCCTCCAAGTTTTTTTTACTGTGAAACTGGTTAGTTTCATTGGTTTTTCTAGGTCATTATATCTTGTCTTATTTACTTTTCCGCTGCATATTATTTGTGACATGATATTGATGTTTGTTTGTTTTAACAAGTTTTATGCATAATAAATCTAATTAACAACTTGGGTTTAAAACTTGTTAATTCTATCAACCAGGGTTTGAATTTCCCAACAAAATTTAATTGAAAATAAACAATCAAATTACAAACCCGTGAGGTATTTATTTGAATTTTAAATAAGAATTACTTTATGAAACTTGTATTATTTAAAATAAAATCGAACCTTTTTTTTTTTGTGGAAATCACATTTTCGTCCCTACATTTTCAGGCGATTCCCACTTTGGTCCCTAGATTTTATTTTTACCGCTTTTAGTCCCTATCTTGAAAAACATTTCCCGTTTTAGTCCCTACCGTTATATCATAAACGGAATATGCACACGTGGCAAACGGCAGAATTAAAAAAATATTAAAAATATTTTATTTTATTTTAAAATAAAATAAAATTTTAGTTATCAATAATTTTAAAATAAAAATACTAAAAACTTTAGTTAAAAATAATTGTTCTTCATGTTTTTGGGAAGAACATGTTGCCTAGAAAATAAGAAATTCATGGTTGCCCAGAAAATAAGAAATTCAAGATTTTCTTCTCTTTTATTTCATTTTCTTAACATCTAAACAAGCAAAAATATATACAAAACCATGATCAAACATAGATACTCTAACACAATCAACTAACAAAACCCAAAACACTTAATCAAAAAATAATAATAATAATAAAACAAACAAAACCCAAAACACGGTCAGATCAAAAACAAAATTCCAAAGCTCAAAGCCAATCTTCATCAATAAAATACTCCAAAACACAATTATGAGCTAGATCAAACCACGGTGACCTTTTGGGTTTAGAGAGAGAGAAGATCAAATCTCAGAGGATGAAAGACTGAAAAGGAAGAAGATCAGATCAGATCTCCACAATGACCATCTGGGTTTAGGGAGAGAAGAAGATCAGATCAGATCAGATCTCCATGGTGACTATCTGGGTTCACGCACCCTTACACACTTGGTGAAGCCACCGCCCGCGTCAAGCGCAACCTCGATCACTTCCACGTGAACTACACGTTCATCGTGCTCCTTATCCTCTTCCCCAGCCTCCTCTGGCACCCGATCTCCATGATCGTCTTTCTCGCCATCTTCATCACCTAGTCTTTCCTCTACTTCCTCCGTGACCGTCCACTCCTCCTCTTCCACATCACTGTCAACGACCACATCGTCTTGGCCTTGCTCTCCATCATCACCATCGTTGCTCTAGTCCTCACCGATGTCTGGCTCAATGTCCTCGTTTCACTAACTCTGGGTTGATAATAATATGTGGGACTACTAAAGTGTTTTGGGTTTCGTTAGTTGATTGTGTTAGAGTATCTGAGTAAAATCATGGTTTGTATATGTTTTTGCTTGTTTTGATGCTAAGAAAATGAAATAAAAAAAGAAGAAAATTTTGAATTTCTTATTTTCTAGGCAACCATGTTATTGGGGAAGAACATGAAAGAAAAATTATTATTTAAATAACTAAATGATAATTAAAATTTTATTTTATTTTAAAATAAAATAAAATATTTTTAATATTTTTTTAATTCTGCCATTTGCCACGTGTGCATATTTTGTCTCTGATGTAACGGCAAGGACCAAAACGGAAAATGTTTTTCAAGATATGGACTAAAAGCGGTAAAAATAAAATCTAGGGACCAAAATGAGAATCGCCTGAAAATTTAGGGACAAAAATGTGATTTCCGCCTTTTTTTTTTTATTTCATCATTTTGTTCAAGTAGGTGAATATATAATTCATTAGAATTTAATATTTAGGGGAGATGCTGTCAATTTATTTATTTTTTACAGTTATGGAGATAGAAATTATAAATAAAGGACAATAATATTAATTATAAAATTATTTAAATTATAACCAAGATCCAAAACGAGTAAATATAGTTATATAATGGTTTTTTAAAAGATATTATTGGAATATATCTCTATTTTACCATTAAACTATGCTATTTTAAATTGAGAATTATAGTTTCATGGTTCTATATATTAATGTGTTATCACTATATGAATGTATAGGGATAGTTCTTCTATTACAATTTCTTATATTCTTTATAAAGCTTGTTATTGTTCTTAATTAATTTTCATTACAGTGTACCAAATATGTACTAAATATTTTCAACTCTCTAAGTTGTAGCACTCAAAATCCCCTCCTAGTCAAAACCTCTAATGCATCTCCTTTATGTGTGTCTTGAACAATAAGATTTTTTTTTCTTTTACTCTCATATTGCACTATGCAAATTCTTTTCTTTTTCTCACATGGTAGTAATAAAATATGTTGTAATGGAATCATTAAATAATTCATAGGTTTGGATATAAGTTATAATATTAAAATAAAACTTAAGATCTAAATTTAGGAAATATATTACTTATATGGTTATATTTCTTAAAAAAGAATATTTTTTAAATTTGAGAGAGAGGGTATTGTTTGATGAATTTTTTTATTCTTTTTTTTTAATACCAGTTATGTGCATATGGAAAGTTTGTATATTTGAAAATATATTACTTTTAAAAATTATTACACCTACTAAGAAACAACTATTACAACCCTTTTAGAAATGAATAAATATACCTTATTTTAATAAATAGTTATTCATAAGAAATTGTCATTCACTGTAATTAAAAAACACAATCAAAGCATAGAATAGTTAAACAATAAAAATAGCTATTATATTACAGTCTACTAAACATGCCCTAAGCTCTGCTAGCTCCCTGACCTCTATGGGTTGCTAGTTCTCTAGCCTTTGTGGGTTTCTCAGCCCCAAACTACAGGCACACACACTGCTCTTATATAAAGAATTGTTGCCTCTCACATCTCCTGATTCTACTTAAATTAGGACGCTTGTCCAACATGCTCATTAAATGAGCTTTATTATCATGTGACCTAGAACATAGTGGTGAGGTGCACCAATGACAATCTCCCTCTCCAGTCCATTAAGGTAAGAGATCTTCAATCCAACTCTTTAGTTAGAATTGATGTTGGTGTTAAGGACAAATGTTTCACACCAAATAGAATTATTTTATTGGCAACCCATGCCATGTCAACATTATGAGTTTTGGGCTCAAGTAATGACTCAAGGCTCACAACCCATATTATCTCTCATACTCATAGATTGCGGTTTCTCCAACAAAGGCCCATATTTACACAAAATGACATCAAAGCACATGATTAAAAGCGCATGACAAATTCTCTTATATTTTTTGGCTCATTATCCAAGCTCATGAGTCTCATCGGGAGAACTTTAGAAGTCGTGGTTTGGAGGGTTAAGAAGTATATTCAGTAAAACTCTAGCAGTTCAAAGTTGATAAAGGAAACATGTTGCTTGGCATGTCTTCCCCAATTCCCTGAGCTCTAATGAGTTAGTGTGCAATAGGTAACATCCGATAAGCCTCTCATATCACATAATGCTTAAAATGATAAAACTCTCCATTGCTCTATACATAAAAATTAATTTCATCATATAATATAAGTTTAAACATATTATTTCATATAAATTTGTTGAGGTCTTTTTTCACGTTTCACACCTAGCCATGTGTCTTGCATCTATTAGAAATCTTTTCTCCTAGGCCTTTTCTAAAGGAAGTTGGGCCTAACACTTTCACGCAATGAGCTTAAGGGTCTCATTATGTTGCTGCTAGTCTGTACACAAACATTAAGTCCAGTCCAAGGAGTGCTAGTCTACTACGATTGAAGTGGTTGTTCTCCACTTTTTGCAGAAGGAACATTACTTTGCTATATAATAATATTTACTCCATAAAATGAGTTTTTATCCACTTTCTGTAGATTGATCATTACTTTGCTTCCTTTACTATTATAAGTCTTGCATAAAAAATACTAAAGCCCAAAGAAAGTATTCATCAAGCAAATGTTAGTTACAACATGTTAGCATACATTTTCTCACATATATATTTCTATATATATTGATATGCATTCACACATATATGTATAAAATACATTCCGTAGAATGAATCGGGCCAAAAAGAGTTCAACTCCAACTCACAAAGTCTTATTGTCTAGAGTTGTCATAAAACTGCGAGGTTTGGAATGTGAGTCAAACAAGCCATATTAAGATGAATATTAACAAATTCAAGAGAGATGTGTCTTGTGGGAGAGAGGAAGTTTTCCTTGTGGTACATGTCAATACTACTATTTTGTAGTAATCTCTCTCTCTTTCTCTAGGTGTATTCTGTGGAAGGGTGCAAGTACACTACTAGGTACGAATTTTCATCCTTTTCTCTACTATTTCTCTTCTAACTATTATATTCTCTCCCTGTATTCTCTCATTCTTTTTCTCTTTCTCTCTCTTCCTTCTATGTTACCTCTCTTCTCCTTTCTCCCTATGTTACCCCTCTCTTTGGTGATATCTCACCCTTTTATACTTGAAATTGAGTGGATCTTTTACCCATTTTGCTTTTCTTTTAATTTCTCAAGCCTCGTGTCTGCCTATTCTTGTTGGCTCTCTTTTTCTCTCTTTTGGATTACAACAACAAAAGAATTCTTTGGTTTTTTTGGTGGGTTTACAATTAAAACTTGATTTATATCTAGTGTAAATGGTGGAAGACCATTAATGTTACTTGGCTTGACATGCAGCTTGTGATAATCCACAACTTTTTCCTCTTTTGGTATGAGTGCTTTTTCCAACAAAAGCAACCTCAAAAGAGTTATGGCAGATTACCACAACTAGGATCTTCCTCCCCACACCTCCCTGAATCTGGGCAATGACAAGTTAAACTTCCTCTGTATGTCTGGGATACAAATTGTGTGAACCCATTCACCTAACTTCCTTTATCCATCAAATCGCATTCTGCAACTTGAAACCTAGGAATTTCCCCGTTTTGCAGTATTTTACCTATTGATGTTCTACTGCATTTTATATTTAAGAATTTTCGCATTCTGCGGTGTTTGAACATGGGGATTCTCACTGCCACTTGAAATCTGAAAATTTCTGCATTTTGCAATGTTTGAATCCAGGGATTCTTTCCTTCTTTCACGACATGTTTTCCTCCATTCTACTACCTTCTCCTTATTTTCTCATCTTTTCATTGGAATGCCTAGTGAAGGTTCTGGGTTCTTCTAACTTGTTCTACCTCTTTTATACAAATAGGTTGGGCCACTTTGGGCTTATTTCATGACATTCCCTTTTGTAAGGGTCTTGGGTCACTTAAGGGCCCACTTGTTCTCATAGCTAGGCATTCTGTAGCAAGACTCTTTCTTTGGTTACTCTTAGCCAATTCAACCAGGGCATGGATTTGGGAATTAAATCTCAAGTTTTCTCTCCATTCTCCAAGGCATAGCTTGTGGGCTTTGGGCCTTATATATTGGGGTAGACACCATATTTTTTATCAGTTAATAAATTTTGGTCCCCTGCTCCAATGATGAACATGACATATGTCAACCAAGGGTAATTAAAAAGTCCACAATAGTTTGAAAGTAATTACAACTCAAAAGTGCTCAAATCGCTTTGAAATCGATATTGAATAATGACCTTTGCTCACTATTTGAACCACAACTTTTGATCCACAAAAACTTTTTGAGTGAAGTTTTTGCATTGGAAAGTAGACATCCTAGGCTTTAATTTGAACACATATTTTGCCTAACTTGGACTCATATTAAGTGAGTTATGACTGCTTTTAGTTGGGCCAACGAGGCAATCCCTTTTACTAGGTTTTAAAACTCCATTTTAAGGGCCCAAAACATAATGCTTTTAGGTGGACTGGCCCACGGACCATTGAGAACGTCTAAAGATCTTTTTCAAAACTCACACACAGCACCTTTGCACGTTTTTTACAAATTAAAAACCTCTCTTTAGTTAGTTCTAAGGAAAAAACTATTTTCCCAATTTGATTTCTCAAAACCTTTTTCAAAACTAATCTTGTTCTTGAGTTGTGATTATCAAAAACTATTGTATTATTTAATTCTCTTGTTCTCTCAACTTAATCTTTGTGTTGTAGGCACTGAGGGGCCGGTTAAATATCAATCAAGTGTGTTTCCATAAGCAAGGTAAGCCCCCCTTCATAGCTTTCCTTGAATTGGATCTTTTATAACTTGCTCTTGTTCTTAATTGATTTATATGTTGTATATTCTATAGAAATATGAATTGATTCTGCTTGGTTTTAATTTGTTGTGTCTCACCATATTTTGATTAGAGAGATGAATGTTTGGATATTTTGATGAACATGTTTTGATGTGTTAAGTGTGTTCTTGTTTGTTGTTAGATCTAATGCATGTTTAAGAATAGATTTTGTTTTGTTAATTTTGGATATTTTTGTTGTTAGTTTAGGTTGTTTTTTTATATATATTAAAAGTGATAGGGTACTGATTTTGCCTATCTCCAAGTCGTCCATACAGGTCGTCTGTAACCCGGTTGGAATTGTAAACACCCTCGGAAACCTACCTGTAACTACCTCGTCCAAGGAAGAAGAGCCTTGGACGAGGTAAGCGCCACCAGAGAATGAGGCGCTCGTCCAGAGTGCTGACAACCTCGTCTTGAAGGTATTCGTCTGTTAGACGAGACGGCCCCTGCGCATGTGCCAAAGTACACTCGACGAAGGAATTCCAGGACTAGGGTATCATACTTAGGAAAATCTCCGAATATAATGTGATAATTCCTTATCCCATACTTAGGAAAATCTCCGAATATAATGTGATAATTCCTTATCCCACGTATAACTGTCAGGTACCCGTTGTGAAATAGAAGCATATCTCCTAAACGGTTATAGAAGTTACATTTAATCCTTGTGCCTCCTTGAATCCAGGGGAGGTTCCAATTTCGATAACCGTCTATGAGAACACTATATAAAGACTGATTCAGACAAAGCAAAGGGACGTTGTGATTTTGCTCCCAAAAAGTTGGAACTCCAAAAATATAGAGAGAAAAACTAACTTTGCCATCGGAGGGTTTTTGGCCGGCAGCCCCGGTCACCTTTGATTCGCTTTTCTTTCTTTCTTCAGGCCGTTGAGAGAGCAAGTGGTCCTTTCAAGTCCGAAGCATCCAGCCTACTGATCTTCTTTGCATCATAAAAAAGCATGTTAGGTTGTTAGTTTCCTTAGTTTTCATTTCTGCTTTGTTTCCGTGTTTCTGAGTTTCTGGGTTAGGGTTTCTAGGGGCGTGTTTGTGCACACATAATTCTGTATGCACACATAGACTTGAAGTATGCGTAAGCATACAAGTAGCCCAAAAACCTTAATCCGAGTTTTTCTATTTCTTTTTCTTTATTTCCTTATGTAATATGCCTCTGTTTTGGCTTCTTTTTATGTTTATGAGTCTCTATTCCTCTGTTTAATTGTTTGTTTGTCTTTAACATGCTAGATTAGGGTTTTCTTTTCTTTTCTCGCTTTAATACTATGAACATGCATTCACATGTCCATTCATTGATACATAGGTGCTGAAATGAAGTAAAGTAAGTAAGGTAAGTCATGCATTCACATGAACATACATTGGATATATATTTAATGATACGTTGAACATACTTGGTTGGATGATGTGTTCTTGATGTCTAGAATGCAATCACATGTTTCTTTGATATTGCCATGTCTATGTTTCTGCCCTTATGATATCTTGTTATTTACTGCCTTGGATGAGATGATATGCATGATAGATGTATGCTAGGCTTGATATGAGTTGCCATGATAGATGTATGTTAGGTTTTTTGGGATGATTGATGTCATGTTGATTGCTAGATGTATGCTAGTGTGTGTGTGTGAGTACAAATAACAATATTAAATGAGTCTTTAATGAGATTAAGACATAAGACACAATGACTGGAAGCCGACCTACTGGTCATGTGGGGTTGAGTGCCTAACACATTTCCATCCTCATACTTAAACTCTAAACCCATACTTTGGTAGTAAGACTAGTCCTTCCACATAAGGACGCTATATTTATGGTTCCTAGACTCAATCTAGGTGACAGCTCCATTAGTTCACAATTGGCTCAAAGTGTGAAAATTTGGGTATCAACAAAATTATATTACTATTTTCATCTAAATCCAGCCCAAGCACTTGGCTAAATCTATATAATATCTCATCTAGCATTAAATGCTCTTATTTCCTCCCAAGATTTGGTCATAATACAAAAAAACCACAATTACATCTCTAAAGCTTCATCAAATATCAATCACTGAGTTCATTACTTACCAAAATTATATTGTAATAAAACAAATGACTAAACATATAATTTTCAAAAGAGAAACCTTAGCCAAAAAGTACTAGCAGCTATTCCAGCAGAAGCTACAGTAGCTCCAATAGAAACTGCAACAGCTCCAACAAGTGACATATGTCCTAAAATGACACCACTGGCCCATTAATGGACAATCCCAGCAGCTACCCTACTTGTTATACCAAAAGAAGTAAGGATCTTATAAAAGAAATCCTACTATTTTTAGCCAAAACTTTAGCCTCCAGCTGCAATACCAGAAATAAGAGTATCTCATAAAAGGTATCTTACCAGTTTCAACCAAAATTATGAGTTTAATGTTGAACACTTTCTCTAGCAGAAGTAAGGGTCACCAAATAGCCCATGGCCCACGGCCCGATCCAAAAGTCTGACGGCCCACTAGGCTAATAGATGGCCCGACTGGTTGTTATTAAGGCCCATAGGTAGCCCACTAGCCTAGTGAATTAGGCCACGGGCTAGTTTCTATACCCATGGGTACCCGGTGGGCTAGCCTAGTAGCCCAGCTCGTTAGCTTAACCTAATAACTCAAAATTCATAACAAAAATAAATAGGAGGTGTATAAATGATTAATCTTGAGACATTATAGAAGAATTTCTTAAGAGAACTCCCTCAAGTGCCAACCACTAAAATACTTAAAGTGACGGGCTAAACTTAATTTACTAAATATATATTTTTCTAGTAGTCTAGCAACTTTGAACTAACCATTTGACATTTTTTTTATTTAAAATTTTTTTTAAAACCATTTAAAGCCTTAATAAAAAAACTAAATAGGTTTCCATCAACAAAACAAAGAATTAAATAGATTTTACTGTAAAAAAATTGTAATTAATTATAAAATTCTTTAATTCTTTGCTTTTAAAAAAAATAAATTGATTATTATCTTATAAAAAATTTATTTTTTTCTTATAAAAATAATAAAATAATATGCTAATACAACCTCATAGGTAGCCCAATAGGCCTAACTTAATAGCCCAACCCACTAAAGACAAAACGGGCATTGCCTATGTGTAGGGTCATGGGTTGGGGGTTTCTTTTTTGGCCCAACCCAACCCGGCTCATTAACTAGTTAATAGCCCACTATGTCCATCCCATTTTACCCATGGGCCAAGTAAAAATGGGTCAGGCTGGCCCGACCTGGCCCGTTGACAACCCTTAAGCGGAAGACATCATCCAGTTGTACTAAGATAGCTACTACTGAATAGCTGTCAGTTGCAACACCTACTACTGTATAGCTGTTAGCTGTAGCAGCTTCTGTTGTGTCAGTTACTGTACAGCTGCAGCAGCAGACTTAAATTTTAAAATTTCCTCTTAGCTAAAACTCAAAAACCAAATAAGGAAATCACTTACTTTGCCAAAGACTTTTTCTTATTTGCTGATTTTCCCTTCAACCAATTCAAACTTAGTTACATACTTGGCTCTATATAAAAAGGACCAAGCCACAACTCATCTGACACCATTACAACACACCATTACCCATCTTATGCTTATTCTCTCACTCTCCATATTCAAAAAATGCATCTATCTTGCTACCCATATCTCTAAACATCTCTTTCTTCATATCTCCTACAAAATCTCTCTTCTTAGAAAATAACATAACCAATGACATAACACAAAAAACTACTCCAGTAGTAGCAACTATAAACTTATGTATTTACTATAATTAACCTCCATATCTTTCATACTTCCATATATTTTACAAACACATTCCTCACAAAATATCCATACATACTTCTCTCATATCTTACAAACATCATATCTCAAAAAATATATATATTTCTTACCATCTCCATACATCTTAAAAGATATCAAACATTCTTTTAAGAACATGTTACAAAATTCTTTCTCATGGAAGGCATATAATTATAATACTAAAAGCCCTTCTTATGAAAGGCACAAATTTATAATACTAAGAGCCCTTCTTATGGAAGGCAATATTACTGATATTAGATTAAAAACTAAAAGAGATAAACTTAACCAACCTATGTACACAGCTGGACATTCTCTCTCCCCCTACAGTTGCACCCATTTTTCCCCATCAATCATGAAGTCACCATGAAATGACTCATAATATCATTTTGCACCGCTAGATTCATATTATCACATTGCTAGAATGTTATAAGTCCACTAGTGTTATACGGCTGGAGCCACGAACCTTATAAAGTGATGTTATACGGCTGGAGCCACAAACTATAAAGCTCATTAATGTTATACAGCTGGAGTCAGAAACATAAAAGAAAAGTTAATGTTTCTCTATCTTTGAAATTACATTATTAAGTATATGTTAACTCATTATTACTGTACCGCTCGATGCAAACTACTTTAATATTATCTTACTAGTTAATAAACATGATTTTACTAATGCCTCACTAATGAACATATATATTAATAAATTGTTCATCTCACTACTAGACATATATTACTGGGACATAAACCACCACTGAACATGTATATTATTTGGACATGAACCAGTGCTGGATATGTATTATTTGGACATGAACCACCACTGGACATGTTTATTATTTGGATATGACCCACTATTAGATGTGTATTATTTGGACATGAACCACCACTGGACATATACACTTTGGACATAAACCACCGCTGGACATATATTATTTGGACATAAACCACAGGTGGATATGAACTATTTTGGACTCATCACATTGCCAGACATATGATACTTAATTAATATTAGACATCACTTAACATACGTAATAATGATTATCAACTCATCATTTAATCAAAACCATTCAATCAAACATATTATTTATTTATTTTAACCATTATCATGATTCTTAGACTTTGAGCTTTATCTATTTTATAGGTTTAAAAATGCACTAAAAGCCATTGGTCCATGCGGCCCAATGTCGAGTTCTGGATTCAACTCCCCAAAACAAATCCATGACTAGCAAAGTCACACCTTCAGTGGAAGACACGTGGCTGTGTGCAAAAAAGACCCCTCGTTAGTCAGCCAATTCAACACAAAGCTCAAGCTTCTTTTTGGGCATAACTCTAGTCAAAATTTCATGTAAAGACCTGAGAAAAGTGATAGTCACATATGTGCTTAAACCTCAAAAGGACTAGTTAAGTTGCAGTTAGAGCTCCTCACAATCACTTATAAACTATCCATTTAAAAAACACTTAATGTGGGACTCAACACATGCCCGCATATAACACACTCAAATAATCCAATTTGCGGTATCCTAATGTCCCTTACTTAGATTCCTTATATATTGCAGTGTCCTCAAGCCACATGGCTTTCTAATTTTACTCTGATACCCTTTGTAATGACCCAACGAGGAAAGTACTAACCACGTCTATGCTTATACCCCAAATGAACTAGTCAAGTTTCAAGTGATCCTTACAATCTCTTACAAACCTAAGATTCACCTAGTAAACACCCAATGTGGAATCACACACCTAAATAATCCTATTTGGGGTATCACAATCTCCCCCACATAAATTCCTAACGTCTTTATTAGGGCCCATGTTGTGCTAGAGTGTAAACACCTAATGAAGGACTTAACACATGCCTGCACAAAAAACACTCAAACAATCGAATTTAGGGTATCACAATTTCCTCTACTTAAATTTACGACATCCTTGTCAGGGCCTACATTGTGGTAGAGTGTCCCCATGCTACATGGCATTATCAAGTTTGCTCCGATACCATTTGTAATGACCCAGGCAAAGTGTTAACAAAATCTGCACTTATATCCCCAAAAGGACTAATCAAGTTGCAATTGGAACTCCTTACAATCACTTAAAACCCCAAGATTCACCTAGTAAACACCCAATGTGAGACTCGACCCATCCCATAATGCACACTCAAACTCTAACTACAGGGTAATAAAAAATTAATGATATGTCTTTCTCTTTCTTGGATGAATAAGATTTCCTTCTTAGGTTGAAATGACCACCAAGAGGTATGCTAATTGACTTGTCATGTTTCATATCACCTTTTTCAAGTTAATGTAGAACTCCTTTAAAAAAAAAACAAATTTTCATTTCTTTTTGTTAAATTTTATGTTTAAACCATAATATTTTATTATTTATTTGATTTGGTTATTACTAATTCATCAAGGTATGCATTTAGTTTATCAAATTAATTTCTATTTGGTTAGGCCTCAACTAAACCAAGGTTAAATTCCTAAATTAAACACTTACCTTGATAATAATAAAAAATTTTAAAAAATGTCACATGACATCCAATTAGCATAAGTGCTTTTCTTCTCTTTTTTTTGGCCACCTCCGATTTTTTATTCACCACGTATTAGCAATTATCTTTTTAACACAAAAACAAAAGATTAATAACTAAAATGACACTTTTTTTAATATGTTGGGAGTAAATATTTTCATTAGAAACATTAGAATGTGTAAGTTGAGCTTCAAAGCTCTTAGCAAAATGAAATATTTAAAAGGTTAAAGAATTTTGAAATAGAGGACTAATGTGAAAATTAAACCTTTTTTTAAATATAAATCAATTTCCAGAGCAAAACAGGTTAAAAGTCTTCTAGCCAAACCCCCCAGCTGCTTGGTTGAGTACTACGTTAAACAAAACCAGATCTTTTTTCTTTTCTTTTTTTTTTCTTTTTTTTTTTTGAGAAGCGAAACCAGATCTTGTTGTCCTACATCTTTGAAATGAACATGTGGTGGCGTGCGAAACTAGACATGTAAAAAAGGGCGGGTCGGGTCAAACGTGTTGTGTATAAAAAATAGGTCATTTTAAGCAAGTTGAAAATGGATTCGAGTCAATCAGGTTGCAAGTCGGGTCGGGTTGACCCGTATTTTTCACATGAATTTTTTTTTAATAAAGAAAATAATATGTATTTGCCATTTGAAAAGTTATACAACAAATTACTTGATGTAAAATGCATAACTTTGAATTCACCACTTATATCATGAATGAATTCAGTTAAACTTATTAATAATTATTAAATAATTTTAAAATTATACAAATCCTAACATTGCTATCTAAAACAAAAGAACACAAAGATAAGTAAAACAAATACTCAAGTTTTATTTCTACACAATATCAACATTCTAAAATATAAAACAAAATTACAAATGACTTATTGGATAACTCATTTGATAAAAAATAAAAACATATAAAAAATTTACAATCTTGAAAATTAATTTTATAATCTATTATTAATTGTAGCTAACATTCTATTTCAATTTGAGATATACATTAAAGTTTGATTGTTTACTTATTTATAGAGTCTCTTTTATGAATATCATATCATTGTTAAGTAACACACACACAAATATTATAATTTATTTTGAAAAGCCGTTTATTTTGGACATAAATTGTTAGAAAAATAAGTCTAAACATTCATAATTTATACTAATTTGATACTTTGGCTTCACTATTTTCATACTTGTGAATGTTTCTCACACGTCTACAATTTTAAATCTATATTTTTAATTCTACTGCAACCAGATTATCTTAGCATGTACTTTGCTATTTGATATCTAATAATCTTTACTTATTACAGAATGCTCAACCATTCAGCTTTCAATTAATTTGAATGCAGTTATGTAAATGTATCAATTATTTTCTTAAAGCTCACAACAAACAATTAAACCAATATTGTCTTAATTTTATTATTTTTTTACCCCAAAAAAAAAAGTTTTAAAAAATTATTCACGTTTGGGTCGAGTCGCAGGTCGGGTCAAGTTGACCACAAAAAAACACAAGTCGGGTCGAGTATTTTTCAAGTCGAGCTAGAAAATTCTAACTTGTTTTGTCATGTCTATGCAAAACACAAGGGAGCAACTCGCCAACACGACCTGCCGTATATGTCAAAATGACATGTCCTGTACTCTTAAAAGTTTGCTATTAGTAAGGTAGCCAAATAAAAGCCAGAATGGCCTGCGTTTATTCCCTACAAAAGTAGAATTTCAAAGCTCTTTTTCTTTTTCGACATAAAAGTACAATCTCCATGCAAGTTTCAACTTCCAAGTGATCCCTACCTCCCTAAACACTACTATAGTCCCACTTTGGAAAGTCCAAAACCCCAATCCCTGTAATCAAAGAATTTCTATATCTTGAATCAAGTGAAGGACTATTGAAACAACATAATACTACCAGGCAAACCGGCTTCCTGTACCATCAAGAAAACGATCAGTATGCCATCCTTTGGCCTGCAGTTCAGACAAAAATGGAGAGAACACATCGTTCATCTTGTCGTAAGCCTCTTGCAGGGCACTAGCACTTGGCACATGAGAGGACTTCTCAATCTGTGCAGCATATGCAGCAACTAGCCACCCCCTCAATGCATCTTCACCAGTAGCATTGTTTTCCAATACCATGTCAACCCATTTACTACTGGGACATAGCAGAAACCTCTCCTCCGGGAATATTTCTTTCAATTCCCGAAGTTTTGAAGGCTTCACAACCTTGCGCAGAGCCCTTCCCACTTTAACATTTCCAGCATCTTCTATTAGCCGCCCAGTAAATAGGAGATCTTCTCTGTACCTTAGATCAGCAGGGCTTGATATTTTTCCTGCCTGGTTGGATTTCAATCAAAAAATATATTAGATGGCGACATTTTAATATATGGGCAAAACTTAGATACAGTTAGTTATTATACCTTAAGTTCACCAATCAAATACAGCCATGTGATTACATTGACCAATGCAACACAAACAGTATCATCTTTCCCTGTGCACAATTAAATTCAACCATATGTTACATTGGTCAATGCAACCACATAGTTGGATTTAATTTGAGAACCTGAAATACATCACTAAAGGGATTGTACCTAAATTTTACCCTTTCACATAGAGAGAGATACCTATATCTATTTTGCATATGGTAGTTCAAAATAAACCTTTAGAAAATCAGCCACAATCATTGCAGTTCTCTGGGGATTCAATGTGTTGACAGGAGCTGCTCGCATTTCTTCAACCACACTGTATACATGTAATACAGAGAGGACAGGCCCAACAACCAACTGAAAGAAACTGTAAATGATTAGGAGTTCAGAACCACCAAAGACAAGATTCCTATGAAAATAAGATGACTTGTTGCAGTTCCAAAAAGAAAATAGATTAGCAGAAAATTTTTCTAATTCGTGTGAATTATTAATCCTCTAACTGGACTCCATAAATCCCATCCACCATGCTGTAACACTCGAAAAAAGATTAACTCATTCAAGCACCTCTAGATGGCCTAATGTTCAACCTGATCATAAATTTAATACCATACCATATCATATCTTTTTTTAATAATTTTATATTTTAATTCTGAAAAGATATTCATACTCTGTTTCACTTCTACAAAGATCTAGGCTTAAGTCAAAATTTTAAGCATAAAAACTTAAAATTTATTGTCAAGAGGCCAAGAACTAGTAAGTAGTGCTGCTACCAAGACTCGCCAAAATTAACTTATATTTTAGAAAACTAAAAAGGGGAAGGGGAGGGGGAGGGGGGGGGGGGGGAGGCAAAATCAACTGATTTTGGCAGTGCTCTAGATACAATGGTTAGACTGACAATTTCTCAACCGGCTTCTCATTACCTTCTGATTTGTCATGACTTTACTAGATGACTTTATAGGACTCCTACGTGTTTAATTAATTTACTTTTTTATATTTTTTGGATAAACCACATTATAAAGTAGAGCATGTGACATGAGAACCATATTTTGTAGCTTACTCATTCAGATGGGTTACAGGAGGCCATTGACCACAGATAGCAGTGACACTATCAGTGAATTATAGGCATTAAAAATAAAAGTGTAAAAAGGTAGTGTTCAAATTTCTGAGTCTCATATCATCCTCTCTATGCTCTCTAAATCCACGATGTTGTTGCTATTGACGCTTTCAATTTTTTTGTTTTTGGTAAGGAAACATTTTACCTGTTGATTCTGTATTTGGATAAAGCATACAGTTAATTAACTTGATATCAACCCTCCCAGGTTTTCCATTGACAGATACCAATAAGTCAGAAATTTTTTCATTACATGATAATCTAGATTAGAAAGAATAACTAGTAGGACCCAATTATATCAGTAAAATTAAATATAATAATCCCACTGTTCTGAAATTTAGGAAACAAGGCATTCATAAGAGACTGTACCTTTCCTTGCATTGACGAACAAACAGTAGATGCTAGAAATATTCCTGCTCCTAATCCAACAACATTGAAAAGAGTAGAGATGGCCTCCCCTTTTGCAAAGAGATCACTAAGATTGCCTTCTTTGGCAAATGAAGAATATATTGGCAATCTTGTTGCTCTAGCTGCAACAACTGCCATTCCCTGTAAACTCAAGGTAGAGAAAGAGGGATTCAATATTGAATTCAGATGGCAGTAGAAAATTATAAATTGAATATATATATATATATATAATTTAATTTAAATAAGATATTACGTGCTTTTGATCAGTAAATAAGATATTACATATTATATCATATTTCATGATTTATGAAAGACATCATCACACCTTTGCAAAATTGCCTAGGCCTGCCACTTCAAGAAAAAGATGTGGGCACAATGGAGAAAGAACTTCCAAGCCTGTACCTAAGTCGTAAAGCACATCAGCTGCAAGATGGAAGGTTCATTCCAGTTAGGCACCTCATAATAGTAGATAAATACTTACCAAAAGCTTCATATAATGCAACTATAACGCACTTTCATCATAAAGAGAAAAGAGCATATACAATACCCCCCCCCCCCCCAAAAAATAAAGAAAAAGAAAAGAAAAAGACAAGGAAACCAGTGTTCCAGAGCCAAAGATGTCAACCCAGAATCCTCCAACTTTTAGGCTCAGAATCCATTCTAGCTCCCAAGTTACTACAGATGAGCTTCCCTACATGCTGCATCCCATCCTTTAAAATCTGCATGCCAACAAAAGGAACAGAAATATCTCAACAAGAATGCAGTCAGGACTAGACATCCACAATTGACAAACACAATGAGAACTTACCCAACTTACAGCAGTTGCTTGTGCAGGTGTGGGTCGCAAGCCTGCAGCAAACAGCAGTGACTGCAAAGTAGTAAGCATATAAAACAAATAGCATAAATAAATGGCAGTAACATGTTTTTCAATTCATGTGTGTATTTTTTTAAATAAAAATAAAAATCAAGCATGAATATAGCTTGTCTATAAATCAAACAATCTATTCCAAATTATTAAATTAAACACTCTCTCAGTTCCCAAGAAATAGATGCATTAGAAGTAAATAAATAAAGATCTTCGTTCCTGAACTTTATACATATTTTAATTTAAATTTTGCTATAGTATATATTTTGCCTCTAAAGCATATATATTTTTTCACTTTCATCCAAATTAAGTTTTTATTTGTAAGAAACGTATTTAAAAAAAAAAAATAACGACTTGACATGAACATTCTCGACATGTTCCACGACATTGATTTTATGACATCATGAATATAACTTATCTACATATCAAGTAATCTACTAGAGCATACATTTGGCCTCACAAGTAGTCACTGAGTTTTAATGTGATCAATGTAGTCACAAAATCAGATGACTTGACATGAATCCTCTCAACATTTGCCATGTCATCACTTTCTAACACAACATGATCATCAGTTTGGAGGAAACGACTAAATTGCACGAAATCAAAAAAAGGAATTAGACCACTTTAGAATCTAAAAGCCAAATTGCAATATAGTATAAAAAATGTAAGTTTACTACGTATGAGTACTAAAACAGACCTGAGTTGATAACACAGAGAGTGTTGCACTGGTCAAGTGTTGCAGCGCCCGAAACTGCGTGTATCTAAGGTAACCTTCACTAACACTGTCACAAAGTATTTACTACATTTTAGATTTTTTATTAGTAAATAGTGAAAGATTATATAACTAGTACTGTCAAAAATTATATATAACCTGTAGGGATATCCAGAGGGGAAAAATTTGCTCAAAAAGGAGTCAACAGTTCTATGAATTACTGATCTAGAATCGTCCAGAACCTCCATCTACATTTATTAATAATAAAATAAACCCTAAAATCAATTAGGTTTTTTTTTTAAAAAAAAAAAAAAAGAGTGATTAAAAGGAAATAGAAATTTTATATAGAAAAATGAAAGAACTAACGGAGAGTTGACCGTCCGGGTGGAACTGGAAACGGCGAGAGACGGAGTCGGAGATTTCGGTCCAGTACAATGGTGGGTTGTCGGGGGGTTTGACTTTGGCTTGCTCGGAATCCTTGGTTTGCATTTTTATCTTATCCTGCTTTTTGCATCCAAATTATTTCTTGTAAGAAATATAGTTATGCAATGAATATGAATATGAATATGAATAAGAAAATATAAACTAATGAAAGAATTTTGTATGGAAATTGGGAAAAGAGAGTTTACGAGCAGCAAGTTCATGATAGACAGGAGGATTCGAAGATTGGAAATATCAGTACTGTACAACACGGTGTCGCTTTGGGTTTTCAGTAAGAGCAGCCTTGTGTTTTTCTTACTGAAGAGGGGCAGTCTTTTTTCTTTTCTTTTTTTTTCCCTTTTTTTAATGGTATTCACAACAGTGATGCTATTTTTTTAGCTATTTGTCACCACAACAAATTACTTTATTTATTTTACCTACTCATTTCACAAAACATCCAGCAGCAGTAAATCTATTTTAGCTTTCAACATAATAAAATAATATATTTACTACAATAAAATAATATATCTACTACAATAAATAACAATCGCAACCGTCGCAACCGCTATCACTATCACTACCGCTGCCGCGACGGACTCTTTCAAGCAAACTGAAAGTAAAGACCAATACTATATAAATTAGAAAGAAAAAAAAAATGTAAACTTCCCTGTACGTAGAAAATTCTCAAACTAACATTTATATCAAAACTTAAAAAACTTAGGAGTATAACAATAGAACATGATTATGATTCTTCTGGTTGGCAGGAAATCACTTTCAATGAATCACATGCACATAAATACGAAATGTGAAATCTGAAATCAGCCACCATCAAATCAACAGATAAATGAAAATTTTAAAAAAACAGCGCCAACAAACCTACAATGCTGGTTGATTATGTGTATAAGAGAACCAAGAAGCAGACTTTTATAGTGAAAGATGAAAAAAAGAAGGAGATGGCAAGAAAGATGAAGACAAGAAAAAAGGGAAAGAAGATGAAAAGAAAGATGGTGAAGAAGGCAAGGCGAACAATGACAAGAAGAGTGATATCAAGAAAAGTGAATATTGGCCATCCAAGTACTTGGAGTATGCATATGCATATGCCCCTCAAATTTTTAGTGATGAGAATCCTAATGCTTAGGCTAAAATTGGGAATTAACCATGTTAGCCAAACAATATAATTAGTAGTTATTGTTATAAAACTATATTTTTTACTAACATCTCGAGTCTAAAAGAGTCGATTTTGAGCCAAAAAATCAAGTCTTTGAGGGTCGATTTTCATATTCTGATCAGGTCTGAGTTGGCACTTTTTCCACGTGGCGTCCACTTGGAAATCGAGTCTTAGAGACTTAATTTATATCTGTAAAACAAAATTTTTCAAGTGTCTGGAGTTCAAAACACAAATCAACCACCACCAAATATAAGCACAGACCAGAACTAATCCACTAAGAAAACCCATTCTACTCAGCTTTTTCAACCCTCAAAGACCCACGGTGATCTGAACCTAACCCATGGCTAGCCATGAGCACCAATAACCACCTACGCCCCACGACCACACACGGCCCACGCCAAGTTGAAGCCACCCACGCCGACTTGAAACCCACCCACCCATGGTCCCACGCCAATCTAAAGCCACCCACTCTGATCTCAATCTTCGACGGCGATCTGAACCTGACCCACGGCTAGCCACAAGCACTGACGACCACCCACGGCCACCCACGCCCCACGACCACACACAGCCCACGCCGAGCTGAAGCCACCCACGCTAGTCTGAAGCCACCCACACCTACTTGAAACCCACCCACCCATGGTCCCACGCCGATCTGAAGCCACCCACTTCGATCTCGATCTTCAACTGACTACAACCCATGTTTCTATTTCTGGGTTTTTTTTTTCTCTCTCTCTCTTTCTTCTCTGATGAGAAGGTATTGAGAAGGTATATATACTTGTTTTGTAAAGGGTTATAAATCGAGTTTTAGAGACTCGATTTTCAGGTGGACGCCACGTGGAAAAAATGATGTCATATCAGACGTGACCAGGCCATGAAAATTGAGTCTTTGAGACTCGATTTATAGGCCATAAATCAAGTCTTTTAAACTCGAGATGTTAGTAAAAAATATAATTTTGTAACAGTGCCTACTAATTATATTGTTTGGGAAACAGGGTTAATTCCCAATTTTGGCCTTAATGCTTGCTTTCTTATTCAAATAAATAATATATGGTTTAGAATCGTATAACTGAAGTTGAGCCAACTGTGTTAGAAATTCATCATTAAATGAAATGCTATAGGCCATTACTATTATTGTGTAAATGTATTTAAGTTGAATATCAATTATATGAGTATCTGGAAAAAAGTTTTTTTTAAATTACATATGTAAGGTCACGATTTGCACTCCAACCCAGAGATAAGATTGGGATAGACCCAAAAAGCCCAATACAATAAATTTGTAGAAAGTGGATTTGAAATCTAGGTTTTAGTGGTTTTAGATAACACAGATGATGGCTAGATTGCAACACCATACACATGGAGCAGTTTATATCAGAAATTGTCCTCGGACTCAAGCCGAGGATATTGGGTCTTATATTTCACTCTTCCCAAAGATAGATTACAGTTATTGATCTTAATGTCTACAGTATTTTCTTCTCTACTTCTTTTTTTCATGATCCCCTTTTCTCCGAGACCTCCCTCTCTCTTATACCTCCTTTTTTCCATTCTCGCTCTCCACGTGTAGCCCTAGGCAATTACCCTAGATACTTGTCTCATTCACACCTTCCTATGGTTTTTAGATAATAGATGTAAGGCTAACGATCACTGTTCAGATATCACTTCCTCATTAATGTGACCAGAGACTTAGGTACAGAGCATTCAATGCGATGGTAGCAGCTTTCTTCAAGATATTTCCTATCCATTCTTCCTCACTGTTCCCTTGTGAAACATATCTTCATCTACAAGACCTTCCAAGATATCATTCTAGTCAACATAACGTACCATCTAATCTTCACTTCACCTAGCCGAGGAGATACCCCTTCTTGAACTACTTCTGCAAACCCATTACACAATAATCTGCTCATGGGCTCTTAAGCTCGACATCCTTACTACCATCAATCTGTCCTTGGACAGGTAAGTATCCTCAGATCAAGCCCATGGCCCAAAAATACGCCTTGGGCCTTTTATCCTCACAACATACATTATGAAAACTCAAATAAAAAAAATACATTATAAAAAAAATACACTTTCTCAAGGGCATATGTTAACATAATATGATTTATACTATTACAACTTGTTAATTAGAATATAACACATTTTTAACATAAATGAAATTATTATTTTACAAATTATGTTTTAAGGTACATTAATTATAACATGTGTTTATTAATATTTTATGTTTATGAAATTCATTTATGTTATGTTTAAACATAAAAGACAAGAACAATCCTATATGGATCCAATCTTGCTAATCTTGTGCAAAAATATAGATGATAAAAATTGATGCCAGAATAGAAAGGAAAAACCCAAACTGATTTGATATTTGAATGATGGATGGCTGTATAAAGGGGATAAATGACTCACCACTCTATGAGATACGGAAACACCACTAAAAGATATACAAAACACTAACTCGCATCCCAAGGAATCCACCAATGGAATAAAAGTTTAAAAGAAGAAATTCATCTTATGAAGCACAAAGGCAATATACTTTGAAAATACACTCTAATTTTATTTAATTATGCAAAAAGACTTATATATAAAGCTTAGAAAAACCTTCTAAGCGGTTAGCAAAAAAAAAAAAAGAACAACCTTCTAAGCATAGGAGAACAAAAATAGTAATTAAAACATTAGAGCCTGTTTGGTTTGTAATTTGTCATTACTCAATTTTCATTACTCATCACTTAAAATACTCCAATTTCCCAAACCCCACCCGTTTGGCACTCATCACTCAAGTCTGCCGTTACTTTGTTTCAAAAAAAAAAAAAAAACCCCAAAAGTCAAACATTGCGACTGAAACTTCAAAATTTGTGAGTTTAATTATGAAAATGCAATTGAAAACTGAGTTTTGGAAACTGAAAACATTTAAAATGTGTTTTCAGTTTCCATAAGTCATCACTCAAAAATCAGAGAATTGAGTGATGGAAATAAGGGTTGAAAACCAAGTCAAACAAAATTTTTTTGTGGGACCCACGTGTTTTGAGAACTCAGTTATGGAAACAGAGTGATATGATCCAAAAACTCCCTCATCCAAACAGACTCTAAATTTTGCAAGACCAAAATTAGACTTGACTCAGGAACTAGAAACACAATAAAAGACTTGTCTGCCTTGGAAAATCAAAACATAAAGTTTGATAATTCCCTAAGAATTACTAATTAAAGGCTATTTGACTTATTTGGAAACTATAACTTATTAATGATATTTTAGGAGGAAAAACGTTCAAAATAATTGGCAGCACTTTTAGACTTGAAAAAAAAAAATATGGGCCAGACTTAGCATCAAATTGGGTTTGCTTGGAACTTGGAACACTCCAGTGCCAAACACCCTTGGTTGAAAAGGACTTGCCCTAAAGTCCACTTTGTCTTCTTGATCTTCATAGAAAAGAGAAAGATCAAAAACATTAATGGTTGCTAAAATACCTTAATATCCTGGCAACTCAATCTTGTAAGCATTCTCACCAATCCATTGCAGCACCTTGAAAGGCCCATTAGCTCGAGGCTACAACTTAGAAGATCTTTTAGAGGGAAATCTTTCCTTCCTAAGATGAATCCAAACCAAGTCACTTTCTTTGAAAGCTGCTGGTTTCCAAAACTTATTTGCTTGCTTGTAATACTTCTCATTTTGCAACCCAATTTTATTTCAGACATATTCACAAACATTTTTAAAAAAATCAATACGAAAAACAACCATCCAATATATATATATATATAGAATTATCTACATAACCATCCACAATTAATCAAAATATTACCATCTACAGTATTTCAAAATATATGCATCTATCAAATATTGCAAAATAGTTTAACATGCTAAATTTTCCAAAGCTATTTAAAACAAATTAAACCAACTACATCCACATAATCAGAATAGTAAGCTTAATGTTTGTTAAAAGTCTACCGAACGAATCAATTCCAACCAAATCATTTGGAACAAACTTAGGCCAGGTAAAACCCTTTTGCTTAAAAACTGTAAAGAAAAATCCTTGTAAGTTGTAATTAGGATGACTTATTCTTATATAAGTTTGGATGGATGGAGAGAAAGGGAAAGTAGAGGGGAGTAAGGGCACAAAAGCAAGGAAGAGGTTTGCGTATAAATCATCATTCGGAGTGCTGCTAAGCCTTTTGGTCCTACTTTGTGTGGTGTGTGAATTGGGTCATCAAACATAGAAATCTTCCTTTTTATTTTTCCCTTTTTTGAATATTAAAACATTCAAATCTAGAGAGAAAGAAATTGAAGAAGTTGAGAGAGAGATGAAGTGTGTTATGATTTAAAGTTTTGTACGAAAATGCATCCTCTGAAAGTTAAAAATAGTATATGATGTCAATAAATATGTCAAAAATACAATATTGTTGGTTCCTAAAGTTTACCTATGGAGCACTATTAGTAGCCCCTAAAATTTGAAATGAGTGCTATTGATCCCTAAAATTTTAAAAATGAGCACTACCAGTCTTACGTTAACTTCTGTTAATTTTCTTCTTATGTATTTAACGGAACAATAAAGTGAAAATTTTTAAATGACATGTCACCTTATTTTATAATAAAAAATTACACTCCATTAAAATTTGTCCCGAACCTGTTTTAAGTGTTCTTCCCACCCAATTCAATCCGTTTAATCCATCACTCCCAAATCCAAACACAACAAACCAGAGATCTGAGAGAGAAAACACTGCAATACCATTCATTTGTGGAATAAGATATACGGCGTCAAATACATCTTTGAAACCACTGAGGCTAATCCAAATGGTTATGAAAAAATACTGCATCAATATAAATAAAGTTTGCTTATGAGATTGAAAAAAAAAAAAAAACGAAGAAGAAGAAGAAGAAGGAAATGGACAACATTACTCTTGTTGCTTGAGAAAACCTTTCAACCATTGACACATGATATCATACAAATAGAATCATTTATACGATTTGATGGGGTACTGATTTTGCATATCTCCAAGTCGTCCATAAAGGTCGTCCGTGGCCAGTTTGGAATCGTAAACACCCTTTTTGACCTACCTTCAGCTACCTCATCCAGGTAGGAAGAACTCTGGACGAGGTAAGCACCACCAATGATGCGCTCGTCCAGAGTTCCAACAGCCTCGTCTTGAAGGAATTTGCCCGATAGATGAAACAGCCACTGCGCGTGTAACAAAGCATACCCAACTGAGGAACTCCAAGACGAGGGTATCACACTTAGGAAAATCTCCGAATAAGATGTGATAATCCCTTATCCCACGCATAACCGCCAGGTATCCGTTGTGAAACAAGAACATAACTTCCAAGCGGTTAGGCAAGTTACGTTCGATTTCTATCTCTCCTTGAAGTCAGGAGAAGTTCCAATTTTGGTAACCGCCTATGAGAACACTATATAAAGGCTGTTTCAGACAAACCCAAGGTATGTTCATTTTCTACTCCAAAAAAGTTGGAACTCAGATAACATAGAGAGAAAAACTAACTTTGCCATCGGAGGATTTTTAGCCGGCAGCCCCGGTCGCCTTTGATTCGCTTTTCTTTCTTTTCCAGGCCGTAGAGAGAACCAGTGGTCCTTTGAAGTCCGAAGCATCCAGCCTACTGATTTTCTTGGCATCATCACGATTAAATTTAGAATAAAGAAGGCTCATTTTATTCTGTTCATCTATTTAAAACTTGTATAATGATATTGATCTTTTTTATTATTATTAATATTGTATTGGTTTGAGAATGATTGGAAATTTCGAGGCTCAAATTGGGGATCTCAGAGGGGGAAGGACATATAAAGCTCTATAGAATTAGTATTTTTTAGTGAATTCAGTAGGTAAAGTCTTTTGTAGTCAAATAAAAGACCAAGAGTCGAATCATACTTACACAAAATTGAAATTCATTGATATTTTAATATGTTGATAAAGAGTAATATATTATATCTAGCTAAAAAAAAATCAATTAGTTTCAAGTTTCAACCTTCAATAGTCAACCAAAGCTACTCGCATGCCTACGATTAATAATTGGTTTTGAACTTGATAAACTCAACTCTTGGATGATTTTCTTCATTCTTAAACTTTTGATTTTTACAAATTTTAACCCTAAACTTAGTAATTTATTAAAATGTAAATCATTTAAAACCACAACCTTTTATGTCACAATTTTACCACAACTCTAATATGGCAAACTATGAATAGTAGATCCATATAAAAGTGATTGGCCGCCAATCACAGTTTGCCATATAAGATAGTTATAGAAAATTGTGTGGTTAAGATTGTGGTGCTAGAATAATATTATTTCTCCTCGAGGGTCTATACTTTGTTTGTCCATGCAGTTATTTCAGTCAAGAGTAAAATTCTCTCTATGCTGCACATCAAAGTAAACCCTATGACGAGATAGTAGATACACCCAAATTGACTAATGCCTGGCAAGCCGTAAGCAGTGTCAATTAAATTAGCAGTAATGCCAGAGACAACAAAATTTTCAGCTATGGGCTAGTTAATTTTGACTAGTGTAAAGTCACCTCCATATGTTCAAGGAATGAGGATGAAACTTGAAAGCCAACCAGGCATTTCCAATGGTGTGCGACTAAACCATAATGCCACAGGCAAGCCAGCCCTAGGAGCTTAATATGTGCAAGCAAAGTACTCTCTGATGGTAAACTTCTAATGAGCCCAGGTAAAAGAACCCGGTAATGTTTTAGGTTTCGCATAGTTGCTTGGAAGCCTGACCACTGCATTCAACATCACAACATATATACAGGTGCGCATACCAAAAGGTGAAAAGTACCCATACCAGTGAAAATTAAGAACACAAAAATCTTTCCGCAGAGAAATTACAGTGTACAGTTTTGGAGAGATCTTGCAAGTGGTCATAATAAAAGCAATACTGCACTATCAAAAGAACATCCTAGCCTGCATCTTGGTGCAAAGGAAACTTTGATGACATCCTTCACCATGATAGGATAAGATTCAGGTTATATGTAACGTTTCAGTTACAATGCAAATAAAAAATTGGTAAAGATATAAATTTGATTATATGCAGTGACACCATCTTTTATGAACGGCAAGGGTTAAAGAGGGGTTTTCATTTCCTAAGGACTTCTGGAATCAACGGGATTTTGAAGTAAAAAAGCATAATGTTTACGGCCCCAAGACCCAAGATTTGCAAAGCATACACAGAAAAGCCCAATCACATTTCATTCAGTGCAAGCAAAATTTACAATGTCTTCTTTTTTTCTTTTTTCTTTTTCCTTTTTTTTGGAGATAGGTATACAAGAAAATTTACAATGTCACATCAGGATCATCATCATAGTCAAAATCCGGATCACCTGAAGACCTCATTCTTTTTGCATCCCTTGGCCCAGCTCTTCCCTTCTTCGGCTTTCCCCTGTCACACATTTTTTTTTTTTTAATTATGAGGCCAGAAGTTATAAAGAATTAGCCACAAGTAATGTCAATATTGTCATTAACATTTTGTTTGGAAAATGAAATTTATATTTTCATGGAAATTTTAAAACTGATGGTATTTTTTCATGTTTCTCATCTCTTCTCAAACCAATACAAATCTCTCCAATCAACAGAACCACTGTATCTTGAAATTTTTCTCAATTGGCAGATAAAAATCTCCTTAACATATTATTGTTGAGCCATGCCGCTCTCCGCAGACGCATCTACCTTAGCCAAGTCTATGTCTATGCCCTTGAGCTTAGTCACAGTGACACGTAATCAATAATTCATCACCAATGACTAGCTATGTCCACACCGGGGCACATAGAATTCCACAATCACAAACCAGTTCTTCTCCACAAACTCTCTGAAACTCCTTTCCTTCAAACAACATCATCCTTGTCGTCCACTATGGGGTCCTTGTACCCATCAAACTTATAGTTGACATGTTGAAGTTAGCAAAGGCAAAGTCCTTGAAATTGTAACAAAGAATGAGCAAATCGACGAAATGTTCTGGATCTTACTGGTGACCCATGCCATTCGTCATCTGGTTCTTTAAGGAGGATGAGGTTTTTGATGTGTGCTAAATTAACGATTATTCCAAAAACTTAAACTGTTATAAAATGATGAATTATTCATTTAATCATAATATTATCACTCTGCCTCACGTGTGGGCCTAAACTCCCCCTTAACAAGTGGAGCCCAACACGTGAGATTTTTAACATTTTGAAATCGGAGGTAGAGTAAAGCCAAAGATCGAACTTAGAATCTCTTGTTCTAATATCATGTTAAATTATTGATCGTTCCAAAAATTTAAGCTGCTAGGAAATGATGAATATCATTAAACCATAATTCTAACAGTGTCGACAATGTCTTCGATGACTTTAGAAAGGGTTAGACCGAGTGAGGAGAAGAGTATCGGAGGGATTTGGAAAATTACCTGTTTAGACAAAATTTTGAATCCGGGATTTCACCTCTACAAATTCCGGAAAAATGTTCCGATGAGAATTTTCAAATTCTGTTTCCAGCTTGCCAAACTCAAAGATTGCGACAAAAGAATTTAAAATACCAACGTAACCTAAAGAGTTGAGCGCCCAAACGCGTGGTAAAAGTTGTTCAATTTCATTCATTTTCAAGCTTGGGTAACATTTTTAATATAATCGTTAGAGTAATAAATTAGCAGAGTACTTACTGGCCATTTGCGTAAATACCTCCACCCTTAGACCGACCAAGACCGTAGTCTGACCTCCCATCTGCAATGAACACAAAGGAAGGAGAAACAATAAGAATTTAGCAAAGCAAAGCTGTCAATACGTTCACTTATATAGGCTCACCGTCTCGTCCAGCAGCAAGCTCTTCAGCCTGACAAAAACAGTAGAAGAACATGTATTAAAACCATGTTAAAATAAGTCAAAGAACCTCCTGGTGGACATGACACCATTATGATCTTTATTTTTAAGAGAAAAAATAAACCAAAAAAAAAGGAGCAAATGACTTCACGATGCAAAAAATCTGATTTTGGAAGGATTGGAAAAAGGGAAATAAAGGGACTTCACAGTTGACCAATAGTTTAAAGTAGATCTCAGTATATGACTTCTTCTCTCATGCAGTCAATAATGGAGAACATTTTGCAGTTATAAATGAAAAATAGAAATCAATTCTACGGAGTAACACATCCCAAGGGAAAATGGCCCTTTACTGTAGAGTTGTATGTTTTGCCTTGAACAAAAACAAAACTAACGGAAAGTATCATATCCACCACCATATTCTTAATTCTCTTTTGGCCACAGTCATATTTTATTTCTTTGCCTTTTTGTCGCCCACAGGGAAATGGGGGACTGGTATTTCTTGATTTTAAATTCATATCTTGAACCTGATGTATTGTGCATCAATAGATTCATTGTTCCTATGCTTTTGATATTACCCAATGGCAAAGGCAAACCAAGTGATATAACCTGACTGCAATTTATCAAATGAAGGCTTTCAATGAGCTCCAAATCAGTCATCTCAACTAACATTTAAACGGCCCAAAGACTTAGAAATTTGTTATCTAAATTACTTCGCCTGGAAATGGACAAAATTATCAATAGAACGCTAACATCAAGCAGCATGCAAACCTTAAGAACTAAATAACTGGAAAAAAAAAAAAAAAAAAGAAGAAGAAGAAGAAGGTATTTTACAACTAGATTAACCTTTGATCCCTAATACAATTTTTAGATGCTAGCAATATGGGAACCGGCACATAAATGATGACCGAAAGAATAGAAATTTCCTGATCATGGATTTGCCTAAATGTAGCTGAACTGCTCTAGAGATTCAGCCTGTGATACATAAATGCAATGCATCCCTCAGAGTCAGAGGCTCAGGCTGGTAAAGGTAGGCATAATCATGTGGCTGTCTTAATTTGGGGCAAATACAGCAGGATCTCACCTAGAATTTTTTTTCTAGCTCATGAGATCTAATGGATATTACAATGATCAGAAACAATGGAAAATAAATATGAGAAGCCCTGACATGGATTCCAACTCCATCATCAGAATTGACTTTAATAACCAGGATAATAAGCTGCTTAAAAATGCTACATATCTGCGGGTTCAAAGTCAAAATGGGTTACTATTCTGAAGGCACTCGTTTGAAAATGGAATGAGAGTGAAAAACCAAGCATTCCCTTATCTACCATCCTTTATAAATCAAGGAACAGGTCAGATTTTTACAGATACCCTTCCCAGTGCTGTGTTTTGGACTATGGAGAGATAGGACTTGTCAAAAATTCTTTTAACATTGGTATACCCCTCCCCATTTTGTTCTCTTTTTCCATTATCAAGGGGAAAAAAGGTATAGATATCAAAAGAAAAAGGAGAACGGCACCCTGTTTGTGTTCTAATATCATTATGGATTACAACCTGAATAAATCACATATGCAAGTACATAAAAACACCCCATTCGAACCAAAATTACTTTGGCAGTAGTTTATGACAAAAGCAAACATATTAACTACCAACTGAGCACTTCTAGCTCAGCAGTAATAAATGACATAAGCAGAAATGTTAACTACCAACTGAACACTGGCTAAGAGCTAGAATTTACAGTAAAGTGATGAAACAGCCTGCTTTATCTTGCATGAAGGCCACTTTTCCAAGAAAGACAACAAAGTAGAACAAGATAAGATTAAATAGTAAATGAAGCGCCTTCAATAAACAATTGAAATTCAATATACATACAGCTGGTGAGGTTACTGAAGATAATGAGAAGAGCCTATCTTCAGGCTGAAACTTCCTAGACCGCTTCAAGCTGCACCACAAGTTTTCAAGTGGTTAGGTTTCATTGATATCAGATGAACAACAACCCACCTCATCTAAAAAAATATTAAGTTTTATGTATATATACATGCATAGTGCAAGAAACATCAAGTTATGTATGTCTTAATATAATATAGGGGAAAGGTCCAAAAAACCCCTATAGTTTTATCCTTGTGACAAATTAAATCCCATACTTACAAATGTGCCACTTCAAACCTTGCACTTTCTTTATTGTTCCAAACACTTGAAAATTATGAAACACTTGAGACCATAGAGAATTTTGTTTGGCACAATAATGAAAGCATGGGGTTTAAAGTGGCACATTTAAAAGTATGAGGTCTAATTTGTCACAAAGATAAAAATATAGATTTTTTTTTTTGGACTATCCCCTATAAGAATATATTAACATCTAGGAGCCATCAATCTAAAATGTTGTTTCTATGAAGATATGTCTAAGGTTCATCAGCTTTTCAATGATTTGCATCATTGCACGTAATGCTTTATTCTCTAAACATCCAACCAAGTTAGATTCCCTTAAGTGACAGATATAGTTAAAATTCCCATTTAGAGAATGACAAGGAATGCTATAGAGAATGAACAACCTAAGACAGAGGTTTAGATTGTTCATAATTAACCTTTACCGATGTAATTTACTGAGAAACATCTGACTTCCTGAGATTAATCTATTCAGTTTAAAAAAGGACATTTATCTCTAAGACAGCATATATATATGTGTGTGTGTGTGTGTGTCCATTGATTTTTCTAAAAGTAGGCCATAGTAAGTTTTCTTTTCATTTAAATAATTAACAGCAAATTGCAATTTCTGTCCATCAAACATGGAGACAGTTCAATTTGGTCCCCCAATTTCAAAAGTGTAACTATTTAGTACAACGATCTATTTTCTATTCAATTTTGGCTTATGTTGCTAGTGGCCCACAGAGCCGTCTGCTAATTCAGCATATCTAGTGTGGCCCTATTAAACATTTTATTTTCCTTCTCCCCTAAGAAGCATGGAAATTGACACTAACACAAACACAACACAAAACACAGCAACACAACAATTCTTAAAAATTAGGACATGACATGACATGGTGGGGATATGACAACTAATTAATTAATATTTTAGGTAATATTATTTATTTATAGGCATAATTTATGTATTTCAAGTTTTGAAATATATAACTATCAAATCTTTAAAAACATATAAAATCAGAGGAATTTTTTTTTCCTCCCAACGCAATGAGAACATGCATGCAAAGAGTGTCCCTGGTGTGTCAGACACAGAAATGCCGGCAGTTTTGAAGTGTCCATGCTTCTTACCCTCTTCCTTTCCTTTTTTCTTCTGCGCTATTTCTTATCTTCCTCGCAACATTCATTTCCACCAAAGACCTTTTCCTCATAGTCATAGTACCACCCACCTAAAAAAAAACCCTCACCTTTTGACTCACCATTTTCCCAATCCAATTCTTAGTTATTCCCATTAGCCCAAAACCAAAATCATTACCACAAATCACCCCATTTTACCACTCATCTATATACTCATTCCTCTTCCTCCATGCATACCTTCACAGTCCAAGTCCGATTTTCACATCACCATTTACATACTGCTTATTGCCAAAACTATGCTTGTGTTTCGAGAGCCAGGGTCCTATGTAGGTGTGGCTGTCAATTCTGTTGAAGGTTCTAAAGCTGTCCAATTCAGCCTTGTAATCACCTTACAATTTACCCAATAATTGCCTCATCCTCTTTCTTGTTATTATCATAATGATTAGAATAATTACCATTCAGTTTTGCACCAACTTGTGCATTGAATTGCTATAGAAAAAAGAGAGGGCAATGTCACTTTCAAAAAAGGACCAAACAACATAAATGGACACCACTGTATGAGATATAGGGATTTCAATATGGTGCCACCATTACAAGCTGCTTCCCCCCCCCCCCCCAACCCCCTTCTCTCCTCTCCAGGGTCAAAATAGATAACTGTTTAAGTTTATTCTTGAGCTTTGGTTCAAAAACAGGTCAGAAAAAGAAAATTGTTTGTGAGAATACTTCACATAGAGAACAGATGCAAGACAAACGCCGAAACCTTAAGAACTTCACCAGATCATAAATGTGGCTTGGAGGTTTTAAAGGCACAGGTATCTAAACCAACAAGAAACATGACAAGAATATGAAACAAAGAAGAAATTCGAATAAGCATAATTAGACGGGGTACTTCTAAAGTAAATTTCAAAAATAACCCAGTTTCTGTATTTGCACTAAAAATTGTCATGCATTTGGAGTTTAGCACACATACATTCAATCCATATAAACGCCAATGAAAGATGAGGGAAATGTAATCATAAAAGTAAAAATTGAAGGTGAAGAATATCTCATTCTCAGTCACTTCATACAAGGCAGTGTTCTTAGATGAAGATAGGAACCCTTCAAAACCTTTCAGCACATTGCCACATTGGCTCGGGTCCTGTAGATAACTAGTCTCCATATCATAGACCTGGAGTAAAAGCAAAGCATTAGGCTCCAACCAAATCTTCATTTTACTGTATTTATGTGTGTGTGTGTGTGTGTGTGTGTATTTTTACAATAATAATAAATAAATAAAATGTATTAATATTAGTGGCATAAACTGCTTATCACCCAGAATGGGGGGGCGGGTGGGGGGGGAAGAAGGTAGCTTAAACTATTTATCCCTATTCATTTCAAAATTTAAACAAATGAAAGATATTTGCATGTTTGTACATGCACATGGGCTTAAAATCTTCCTGGATTTAGGAAAAAAGGAGAGAAAAAAAAGTGGTTGAAATTCTTAGCCAGATTCACCTATACACCACACCATATACATTTTCAGCCACAAATAAATACGAGTTAGACACTGCACAGAATTTCTTGTTCTATGTAATGGTGATGGTAAACCCAATGGCAACAAATTACATTAATATTCTGTATTAAATGACACATTCATAACTTCATAAGATGCTAATTTGCTACTTTCAAGTGAAGGATATTCCTACAACAACCTCCAAAGAACCCTCTGGAGGGATTCTGCCAAGTGGGTAAAGGTTTAAGCAACTCTATTGTTTGAAATGAAAAGAAAAAAAAAAATTATGGGGAGAAGTTTTCTGATAGTTTAGGCTCAATCAAATTAAGGCCCTCTTAATGGTCTTAAAACGACTACCTTTTCCTCTGTGCAAAGTGAGCCTTTCATAGGTAGCTAAAGGTCTAGTCTTGATAGGGAAATAAACAAGAAAACAAACTGCCACAAATTCGTTCATGTTTGAGCAAAGTCTCGTTTCAACTATTACACTATTCACTCAAGAAAGCATGGTTGTACCAGTTTCAAACAACCAATTATCACTCATTCAAAAATCCAAATTGGGTCAATTTTGTGTCCATTTCGAAGTGCTAGATATCTACTTTCCAATGAAACAAGTTTCACTCAAATAACACAACAGCCCAAATAAGACACTGTTGATGATTTGGCACTAGGATTTACCAACACATTATTGAAACCTAACACATGTACACATTCACATTTAACACAAAATCATATACAAATTTGAACAAAGGATGCTATGTTAGGTGCGACACAAATCGGAAAAAGTACAACAGCAGCTAATCCAGATAACTTAACAGAACTTGATAAATGATAAGCGGGTCCAAAATTCCAAATGTTAACACATATTTTTGCATTGGTTTAAGCATAGCACCAATCCTTTTATGTTCACATTCAGTTCCCATTTACACTATGACCCCTTTTGCATTTTTCTCAAATACCCATAATTTCACTACACTGTTACTCATCCCCCTAAAAAAAAAACCATTATTAATAATTGCTAAATTAATTCCTGAACAAGTTATAGAAAAATAAGAAAATTTACCTGCTTCTCGATGATTCGAAGCTCTTCGTGGAGCTTGGCTCTCCTGCCAAGAAGAGAAGTGAGCATTGCCGATGGATTCAACGAGGCTTTTTGCCCTGAAATTTTCAAAAAAAAAATCGACATTTAAAAAATAATAATAATTCTAATTCAAATTCATATCTACGAAGGAATTAGTAGTATAAACAAAGACAATTATCCAACGGCTACCTTCGGATTCCATTTTCGCGCGAAAATTTTGACAGTGAAAAAAGAAAAACCCTAATTTCTCTGCTAGGGCACACGCGAGAGGGAGGGGTTGATTTTTAAATTTGGGGGTAAAGTTGGATTAGTTCCTCTACGGGTGTTTTCTCTTTCGAGTTACGTGGAATTTCCAATCATGTTTCGCCATGTCATCATGAATTTTTTGGCCCTTTTTTACACAGCCCGATATAGAAATATGGGCCAGATTGTAAACGATAAACGACGTCGTCTCCATTATCCTTATATATATATATATATATATATTTTCCTTGTACGTGGCCTTGGCAATAGTGTAAAGTAATAATGAAATTATTACGAAATTGGTTACGCAGCGACTAGACAACGTTGAGGTGAGCTCCTTGAGCACGGCAATGTGAGTGAGACCCACTTCTCTTTTTTTGAAGGATTTTTTTTTTTTTTTCCTTCTTTCTTTTTGAGAAACAAGCGCATTTAGAAATTTATTACCAATGTCTACTATTCTCTCAACCTCAAGTACGTGTACGTCTCACACATATATTAGGTAATTATATGAAAGAATTTTTTAACAGTAATCCTAAGAAGTCAGACGTTTTGAATTTAAATCTCATAGGTACGATAAGGGTTTAAGAATCAATAAATCAACTCTTTAAAAAGTTTGAGAAGAAAATTTCTAAATTCATGAATTATTTAATTTTTTTATAAATTATTAATGTAGTAAATAGTTATTGATAAAAATATATATATATGTTAATAATAAATGCGATGAAACGTTGTGGAATAATGGTTTGCAGTTGTATCAATGATGAAGATTCGTTTTTGGGTGAGATCAAACGGGGGATATGATCGCATCTAAAAGTTGAATAGATTCGTGGTCCCACTTGTCCTCAAAAGCAACGCTTTGGAGTCAAAACTCCAAAAAAGCAAGGCAGCGTTGATACTACGCACCGGCCCCTCTTTTTCTATATTTTGGATTTATTTTTTAAAACTTTTTAAAATTCATTCTTCTGACTTTCTTTTTACTTTAGAATTAAAAAGAATTCCGTACAAATACTATACAAAAAAAAATGTTTTTTTTTTTTTGAGAAAAAGATGTTGAAAGATGTTAATTTTTGGAAATTAAAGATGAATTTAATCACCAAATTATTATAATTTTGTGAAAAATGGCTGGTTGTATAGATGTATAATATGCTTTGAAAAAGAATTTTTTTTTTTTTTTTTTTTAACTTTGAGTTTTGTAATCCAACAACTAACTCATGGTTTTAGATTTTTACATCCTGTGCCCTTGAAAAGTCTTTTCCTTTTTTTATTTTTTTTTAATATGGTTCGAGTAATTAGGGGTGTGCAGTCAATCTGCCAACTCATCAAAACTGATCTAACCCAACCCAACCCACCGGATTGGGTCGGTTTTTAGGACTTGATGGGTTGGGTTGGGTTACAAAAATTTTTTTGATAACGGGTCGGGTTAGGTTTGGGTTATAAAATTCTAAACTCGCAAAACCTAACCCGACCCACCCATATATTTAAAATATATTATATAATTAATAAAAAAAATTAAAATAATTAGCTCTTCCTATCGTATATAAAAACCAATTAGTTCACACAAACCCTAGTAAATTACTATTGTTATTTAGTCTTTAGTGTTGTTTATCTTTAAGGAATTACATTGATACTAATCTTTAGGTTTTTTTAAATATATTTATATTTATATTTTTTCTACTCAATTTAATAAAAATAATAATAATGAAATTTTGTCCAACACATGGGTTCAACCCGAGCCATGTGGGTTGGGTTGAATTTTTTTTTTTCTATCATGGTAGGTTAGGTCAAAAAATCCCCTTAATCAGACCTAACCCAACCCATGCACACCCCTACAAGTAATAGGTGTTCTCAAAGCATTTGTTAATAAGTCATTTTAAGAAATTTTGTATACCACTTTAAAAACTATATATATATATATATATATATATGGGTGGGGTTCAAGTTACACATGATATAGCTTTAAGCAATATTACACCACTCAATAACTAATTATTGAATTAATATATTGAAAATTCAACCGTTAAATTACATATTCTATATGATCTTAACATGCATGCCAATTTCCATATTAATTGGATATTATTTACTATTTGATCCATAAACTTATCTTTTATGCATTATTTTAAACTACGAAAACTTGAATTTTAATAATTGATTGATGACATGACTATTAATCTTTGATCACCTTGAAATTTTGTAAGCATTGAGAATATATGAAGATAATGTAATCTAATGGTGGATTTGTCAATATTTGCATTCAATTAAAAAATATTAGGTGGTGTAATATTACTTAAGCATTGAGAATATATGAAGATAATGTAATCTAATGGTGGATTTGTCAATATTTGCATTCAATTAAAAAATATTAGGTGGTGTAATATTACTTAAAGTTATAACTTGAACCCAACCATATATATATATATATATATATTAAAATACTAAGTACTTTAACACACATATGGGGCGAGAGGAGAATGTTTTAAGTATATACTTTTTAAATTATTTAAAAAATATTCATCTAAAATAAAGAGTTTAATCCACGTCAACCATAGTCAATACTCAATATGAGTTAAAAGTTTGAGATAGTCCATAGTTTACAAACATACTAGAAGAAAAAATTTATTTTGAGTGATAAAAAGACAAACTTGATGTAAATATTTTTGATATATATATAGCTTGGCCCCCTAAATTATATTTTAAATTTTTTGTAGGTCCTAAGAAATTAAAGAAGGTTTTTTTTTTTTGAATGTGGGATGAATTTCAGTAAAATTTAGACAAGTCCAAGTACAAATCTTCTAGTGCAGGAGGAGGGGATTCCTCCATCCATACAATCTCATCAACAATCCCTCTAGCAAACTTTGCCAAACAGTGAGCCACACCATTGGCTGTACAGCTAACCCACCCAACTGGCACAGCTCGTAGGCCTGTGCATAAACACTGGATATCCTCATACAAGTGTCTAAGACGTGAACTGTTAGGCTGTGAGCGTAAAATGGTCTTCATAACTGACACATTATCACCCTCGATGAGAAGCTCGGCGAAACCCACATCCACAGCGAACTCCAAAGCTTTACGGCAAGCCAGTACCTTAGCCTCCTCACTGCCCAAAATTGGTGGTCCCCACACGTCCTGTGCCACACTACACTCCCACAAAGCATGGATTGCAGATTCCGAGTCTCTTTTGCATAGAGTACATGTGCCGTCATCAATAATAAATCTTCGAGCAAGCTTCTCTTAAGTGGGGAAGATGTCATGGCAAGCACGGCATGCAAAGATACAGACCTTGTTTGGTAGGTGGAGTTTACATAGCTTGCCCCACATCGTGCTGTTTCCCACCAATGAGGAGCTTTCTCCACTTACATCATTCTCCCTTTTGAGTTCTCTAGCCAAATGGTACCCTGTTTTTACCAAAAGTTCCCCCTCTGTTGAGTGCAACCAAAACAGAGTATCCTTAGTTTGTCAACGGCTCAGTGGAATCCGAGAGATAGCATCCTCATCTTCTTAAGGAAACCTCAGAGCAAGTAGTCGCCTATCCCAAAGCTTGACTGACCAATCAATTAGCTCTGAGAGCCGCCATTCCCCTTCTACCTCCACCTGTGGGTGCAGCACCCTATTAGTGGGATAGTTGGGAATCCATTTGTCTTTAAGCACCCGGATTTCTGAACCATCTCCCACCCTCTAACAGCTGCCTTTCTTCAAAATCGGTTGAGCCGCAATAATACTCTTCCACACATAGCAGCTGTTAGGGACATTCTCTGCCTCCAAAAAATTGCATCGTGGAAAGTACTTCGCTTTGAAACACCTATAAAGCGGTGTATCCTTCTTTTGCAGCAACCTCCATCCTTGCTTGGCTAGCATTGCCAAATTAAAACATTGAATATCCTTAAACCCCATACCACCTTCCTTCTTCGGTTTAGATAGTGAGTCCCGACTCTTCCAATGAATCTTCCTCTCATTAGCCACCTGCCCCCACCAAAATCTTGCACATATGGCATTAAGCTCATCACAAAGCTTCACAGGTAGTTGAAACACTCCCATAGTATACGTTGGTAGAGATTGGGCAACGACCTTTATCAATAATAACATTATCTCCTTCCATCCTTGTAGCTTTTTCCATACTTTATCCTTGAGAAAGGCAAAGGCTTGATATTTTGAGCATCCAATCAATGTTGGTAATCCCAATTAGGTTTCAAAAAGTTCCATTTCTTTAACATTCAGCCGAGCTTTGATCCAATTTCGTTGCCCACCATCTGTGTTGCTACTAAAAAAAATTAACGATTTCTCAAGATTTATGAGCTGCTTAGAAGCTGTGGCATAGAGCTGCAAGATATCCACCACTTCTTGCACCTCATCTTAAGCGGCTTGGCAAAAGAGTAGGGAATCATCCACAAACAGTAAATAGGATATGCTAGGGGCTCTCCTACAGATAGAAACTCCATGCAACCTATTTTCCGCCTTAGCTTTTGCAAGTATTAAAGAGAAACCCTCTGTACTAAAGAGAAACCCTCTACACATAAAAGAAATAAATAAGGAGATAATGGGTCTCCTTGCCGGAGCCCTCTAGAAGGAATAATATTACCATAGGATTTTCCATTGATACGAATAGAAAACGAGGGGGGTAGATACACAACACATGACCCGCTCGATACACAACACATGAAAGCCTAGTTTTGTCATGATACCTTTTAGGAAGGCCCACTCAACCCGATCATATACTTTACTCACATCTAGTTTCAAAGCAAGGGAACCTCTTCTACCTTTTTTGCGGTAATGCATGGCATGTAAAGACTCATATGCTACCAAAAAGTTATCAGTAATAAGACGACCAGGTATGAAAGCACTTTGGGTGGTAGAGATCAAGTAAGGGAGGATTTGCTTCAATTTGTTTGCCAAGACCTTTGAGATAATTTTATAAATGATGTTACAAAGGCTAATGGGTCTGTAATCAGTAATTTTTTTCCAGTGATTTTATTTTAGGAATGAGAACAATATGTGTATAATTAACATCAGGTTCCACAATGCCATTATTTAGAAAATCTAAAATTGCATTAATCACATCATCTACAACAATATGCCAAAAATTTTGGTAAAAGCGAGCATTCATACCGTTAAGTCTAGGAGCCTTTGTTGGTCCCATTTGGAACAATTCTACTTTTATTTCCTTTGAACTATATTCACTGGACAAAATATCTCGCATATCAAGAGATACCTTAGGATGTACTGCAGCTAAGCACTCCTCCAATCTGTCACAGTCATCGGCCTTGAAAATATTCACAAAATAATTGATAGCCACGCCTGCTATCTCTTCCACTTCCTCCACCCATCTATCATCATGGTTCTTTAACCCTTGAATAAAATTCCTCTGTCTTCGTTGTGAGGTCTTAGAGTGAAAAATTTTTGTATTCTTATCTTCATGTTTAAGCCATGAGATTCGAGAACGTTGCGCCTAAACAGTCTCCTGTTTGAGCAAGAGGTCATCCAACTCCTTACTGACCATTAGGAACTCAGCTTTATTTTCTTCAGTGCACTCACCCATATTCAACACCTCTATCTTCCTTTGGAGTGCCTTTATTTTTTTGATGTTAGGGTGTGTTTTAGATGCACCCCATGCCTGCAACTCCCTACCACACCCTTCAATCTTCTCTTTCACGTTAACCATAACTGAACCCATACCTTCATTTTTATTCCAACCTTCTTGAACCATGGCTTCACAATCCTCCCATAATAACCAAGCTTTTCAAACTTAAACCCCATATTGCTCCTAGAGAGGCGATACTTGGAGGTCTTAGTTTGGAGAATGATTGGTAAATGGTCTGATGCGTGAGAGGACAGATGTGTGATCGTGCTCTTTGGAAACTTTGCTCTCCATTCCTCAGTGGCAACAACTTGGTCAAGGCGCCCCCTTGTGTTAGCGGGTCCAGGTCGCTTGTTGTTCCATGTGAAAGGGCAGCCAAGAAAACCTAGGTCTGATAAAGAGCATTGTTCCAACACTTCCTAGAACTCATCCATCTTCTTATATGAAGGCGGCCAATTACTTAGCTTCTCAATGGAGTGCAATATCGCATCAAAATCTCCAATGCACAGTCAAGGACCGTCCACAAAAGATGACAGCTGCGACAACAGAGCCCACGATTTAGATTTCTGACTAGAGTCGGGCCATCCATATAAACATGTAAGGTACCATGCGAAATCATCCTCTTTTACCACCTTTGCCAAAACGTGATTCTTAGTAAAATTTATTACATCCAGTGATACATCCTTCTTCCACAACAGGGCCAACCCACCCCCTGAATCATGCTTCTTAACTATTAACTTGTTTGGAAAATTTGCCTCTCTGCAATGCTTGTCAAAACCTTTTTTTATCGAGTCGTGTTTCCATTAAAAATTAAACTGTGGGCACTTGATCCTTCAAGAGTTTTTGAAGGTTATGAACTGCTTAAGGGTTCCCAAGCCCTTGGCAATTCCAACACATAAGCCTCATTGTGATTGGCAAGGGTGTTCTGACACCCCTGCCTCAACAATATTAGCTACATCATCTTGTATTTTCCCTCGCTTGAACCCATGTACTACCACACTGTCTACGTTGTCCTCCTCTAAAATTGCCGAAGCCTTCTTTTCCCTAGAAAAGTGGGTAATTCACCCTTATTTTCCTCAACAGGCCCACATTCCATGCGTAGAAGCCTATTCCATTTGGGCCTTGGCTTGGTAAGCCCATTCTGTGATGTACCCACCACATGTTCCACTCTGGACTGCACTACCTCACTCACTTCAGCTCTATTTGGTCCCACCAAATTAATTTCCATGCACTCCAAGCTATCCATGACAGCTACATTCCCCTCATTCAAGCATCCATTAACTCCCTGAAAATTTGGACTAATTTTTGAAATCTCGGCCCCTTCTTTATTATGTGAATCATTGCCATTATTGTCTGTTGTAACGTCTACTATCGTCGCCGTCGTGCTTTGTTGCTTTCCATTTTGGTCAAGTGCCCCTTTTGCCGCTTCAGCGCTGCAAGTGGAATGGCCCTGTCCACCTTTTATTGGAGACCAAGAACGTGCCCCCATAGACTTTAGCCACTCACCATACTGACATACCACCTCGCCTCCATTCTTCGACGTTGCAAAGAAGCCAGCACAGTGGCAAACATCATGTCCCAGCAAGCCACGATAATGATAGAACATCGGGAGCCGCTCATATCTGTAGGTAACCCAAGTATGACCACCTTTCGAGCCTGCTATGAATCCACCTCTCCGGATCGGTTTTGCTATTGGGAGTGCAACCTTAACCCTCAAAAAGAGGTTCTAATACTCGTGTTTTTTCCTCCTCTCAATTTCCTCCACAACCCCTAATCTGCTTCCCACCTCTTCCGCCACCTTAGGGGATACCATATCAAATGGGGCCCCCCAGATTTGGACCCATAAAGAAACAAACTCAAATTTCACGTTTTTGGCCGTCATACCTTTTTGCCACCTACGTAGCATTAGGACTTGGTTGTCAAAATACCAAGGACCCCCTTTGAGCACCCTTTCCATGTCAAAGTTCATATGAAATTTGAATTGGAAGAGGTTTGAACCAACTTCCATAATTTGGACTCCATCGTGTAAACCCCACGCTTTCTTTAGAGTATAATGAGCCGCCCTCTTGTTAAAGGGTTTCTACGTAAGAAATTTTCCAATTAAACTTTGCGCACAACTTTCAATCTCATCCTTTCTTTCTTCATCTGAAACCACTATAACTTCTTCCTCCTCCGTGGCAAGTTTCATGTTCTCTAAAGTATTGATCAAGTCGTCTACCATCACACCCAACAAGGAAAAGACAAACCCTCAGTACAAAACCAAGGGACAGAGTAAACTCGTTAAGAAACAAGAGAGAGAGCTCCTACCTAGAGGAGAGAGATGGCGCCAAAAAATTAAAGAAGGTATACTACTTTACGTTATGTTTATTTTCATGAAAAACCTTATGTGAAGATAATTTTTTATGTTTTCCTATGTTTGGTAACATAAGAAAAAATAAGTAAATTGAAAACTATCTCTACTCATTAGAAAACCTTATTAACACCATGACTTCTTATTTTAGAGGTTTTTTTTTTTTTTTGAGAGAGAATTTGAACCTATGACGTCCGCTCCTGATGATAGTTCTTTATCATCAGACCAAGACACCAATCAATTTTTGGTGTAGGTAGGGATTGAGCCCTAGATCTCTTATACAACCATCAGAGACTTTACTAGTTGAGCTAACTGGAATGTGGATTTAATAGAGAGAGAAAAATAAAGCTCCTAACCATTGTGGTAGGTGAGATCCTAATAAGGTATGTTAACTAGCTTTAGGTATGATTTATTACAATTCTATATATGTACATGGCACACATTATGGTATGTTTGTTTGACAATAATTTAAGATGAAAACTAAAAATGTTGGGAGTTACCAAATTTATAGGTGTTTGGTATACTAATATTGTGAGAGTTTAAAGATCTCGGGATATCTCAAATTCTAACATGTTATGGGATTTTAAAGTCCCATTTAAAATTATGAATTCTAATCTCTCATAACTTGCTCTTAAATATAAATATAATAAATCAAGCCTAAAATTAGTTAACATTCCTTATTAAGTCTCTTGCCAAAGGCCTTGTAGCTGAATTGACATCCCCCCTGCACAAAGTGCTTAAGAGTCTAGGGGAAATGGTTCGAGCTACGGGGTTAGCAGCATGTTGTAATTATCTCTCAAATAAAAAGTCTCCTCTACCACACTCTCAAGGAAAAAAAAAAGAAGTCTAGTCTACCATAAAGATCTAGTGATTTTTTTTTCTCTTTCTATTATGTATGAAATTCAAAAAGACAAAATTTGACAACTCCACTCAATATCTTTTATTGGATATGAATTTTGATAAATCTACAATTGAATTATATTTTCTCTATCCTCCATTCTCTCTAAATTTTCAAAAGATAAAAATCAATAACTATGTCATTAATTAAATATTTAAATTTCAAATTTTTGTAGTCTAAAATTATGCATAAAAAATAAGTTTATAAATCAAATAATAAATAGTGGAAAAAGCTAACGTATGCCTTAAAGACATTGATTTAAAAATTATTTTTAGAAACTTTTCTTTATGGGAAAAGAAAAGGTAGATAAATATTTTTTTTTACAACTTTTTATATTTCTCGTGAAAGTGGTGTCAAAATTTTTATAAAATAGTTTATTAAAAATTATTATAATGGCCCCCGTAACCTGTTAACATGACCCATAAATAATATCTAATTGACATGTGTGTTTTGGTAAACATAATGAACATGCAATTTTTTGGTAAAAAAAAAAAATGCAATTCAAATATTAAAATTTTAAAATATGTAATTATGTTAATTTTTTTTAATATGAATTGTGGTGACATTTGTAAAACTAGTTTAATAGGAAAAAAACACGTTGAAAATATAGTTTATCAAGAATTCAAAGAATTAAGAATTTGAACTCATGTTGGTATATATATTTTTAGATGAGAATCTTAAATTTATAGGAAGTAAAAGCCTTACCAACCAAATGGGCCCTATAGGCCTTCAGCACCTTGTTGGAACTTAAGATGTTGTTTTTCTTCGTACTTCTCAGTCAATTAACCAAACAATTCTTAACCAATCACAAAGGCCTCACCTCACGGATTAAGTGCCAACTTGATGCCAAGGCATAAATTACACAGAACTTTTTAAAACAAATATCTCTCAGCTATTTCATGCCGTCCAACCATTACTAGTGAGCAATTAAAATGATGATAGACTTTGAACATAACAATTTTATTTATTTATTTAATACAATATATAAATTTTACTTTAATGCTATGTTTGGATATTGGGAAAATGAGGGAGAGTAGAGTAGAGGGAGGAAGAGTAATTAAATTACTTTGTTTGACTGTTGTTTAAGGAAGGAGGAGGAGGAGAGATTTGGAGGGGTTTGAACTACTTCTAACCCCTCATTTTTAATTCCCCCAAATTGGAGAGATTTGGAGGGAGAGTGGAGCATAAAAATACTTGACCAAATGAATTATCAAATTTACTCTAACTATATTAACAAAATTACAAATGAAAATATTAATTATTCCCTTCCCCCTTACTTAATTTTAAAAACATCCAAATAAGATGGATGATAACCATTCCCCTCTACTCTCTTCTCCACTACTCTCCTTCCTTTTACTCTCCTCTCTCTCAAAACTTCTAATCATAGCATAAGTGTATATGTGTGTAGCTCATTCTTAGATACTTGAACTCCAATCTTTGCCTTCCACATCCCACAAGCATTTACACTTAATGATCACCGCACTAACAATGCACGATGCACAACAATTTTATTAAAACCACTATATATAGTTGACACCATTTGTGTCAATATTGTCCACATAAATAATAAATAATGAGTAATTAATTATCAATTCTATTCCTAGTCCAATCCATACCAAATCAACAGTTTAACACCAATAGAAAAAATAAAAAGAAAAAAGAGTATACACTGGATGTGGGGTAAACCTTCTCCCATAGAAAATACACAATTGAAGGAGCAAATTTTGTACAATTAAAAATGTTTTCTTTGTCTTGGGTTCCAGTTAGCTCAATTGATAAAGTCTCTTATAGCGGTAAGTGATATGAAGTCAAATTCTATTTAATCAAAAACCGATTAATATCATAACTTAACGATAAGAGTAATTATCATGAAGTGGACGCTATAGGTTGAAATTTTATAATGTTATCTTTGTATTTGTCAATAGCTTGTGTCTCATCAAAACTTTTTGGTGTTTAATAGAGATCTCTAGAGTTCAGATCCCCCTTCTCAACTATTGAGAAATATGTTATATATTTTAAAATGTTATCAAGTTCTTTACTCTCCATTTGAACCATCCACTTTCATAATTAGCCATGTGTCTGACTTTTTTTTTTCAAAAATTTATTTATATATTTACTAAAAAAATAATTAATAAATTATATTTTAAAAAATCTGCCGAAGAACAAATAAACTAGAACCCATTTGATAAATATTATTTTTTAACATTTTGAAAACAAAGTTATTTATAATATATATAATACTAAAGACATTAACTTTCGGTTGAGCTTATATTATTTTGCTACAGGTTCTTTTGAAACCTTATACTTTCGTTATTCTATCATTTTTTTAATTAAGTTTAAATTCTATTTTATAGTTAAACTCTCCATTAAAATATTACCTAATAATATATTCTTTAAATAGTAGAGCATATAATTCCATAAAAAAAAACAAACATAATAAATACCTATTAATAGTTACCATAATTATTAAATTTTATAATTAAAAAAAGTGAAAACTTATATTTTATTAATTGTTTCCATGCATCGAATGAGTTATTGGCAAGTTTAAATAAATAAAAAATTTATATTAAAAAAGTGGTTACCTAACGGGTAACAAAATAGTATTACTTAAAAAATGGGGTTCAACACCACTGCGCATCCTTGGTGCGGTTGTCACTTCACAAGTATAAATGCTTGTAGAGTGTGGGGGGCAAGGGCCGGGATTCAAGTCTCCAGGAGGGAGCTTTACACACATATACACTTAGATTAGGTTAGAGTAGAAATTCTATCTTGTATAAAAAAATAGGGGTTCAGCTTAGATCTAGCATTGAGTGAACTCAACAAGATTCAGACACATTCAAAAGTGTTCACATATCGGCATATGTTAATTCAAGTACACTAAAGCACTAAACCCACGCTTGTGTCCTAAATAAAAAATAAAAATATCTAATCCACACACCCTTTATGTCCTAAGAATAAGAGTAGTCCTTTTATCCTGTGGTAATAATAATATTTAAAATCTTAATACACATTTCATATTGCACATTTCACATATATTATTTTTTGAAATTGTGCTTCACAATTTCACATTTATAAGCATTCACATTTCAAGATGTAAAAAAAGACTTATTTTATTTTTCCAAACACTAATTTATATATTTTACCAACCCATTGAATATTAATATCCAGGGATGCAAAAAAGTGTTTATTATACATTCTCAAAACCTACTTTATTTATTTTACCATTCATTTTACAACTTATCCGACATCTCAATTTCTATTTTTATCTATAACTCATTAAAATAATATAAACAAATCAATTCTTTCTCTTCCCTCTTTTTCTCTCACTCCATAAAAATATGTGTTTTTATTTTTACAACTAATGAACAGTAGGGTTGTATAATACAACTTTACTGTTCATAGTTGGCAAAAAAGTTTAGGTATCCATACCTGTTTAAAGTCCTCTTTTAGTATCTTGGTTGGTAAAAAAACAACCGGAAGTTTACATCTCAATGCTAATTCTTAAACAATATACCTAAAATCTTAATTCTTATTGTTACATACAACTCAATAAAATAATATTAACTATACAATGAAATAATATAAAATTTTTTGTTTCTCTCTCCTCTATTCCTCTCTCTCTTCAATTATATATATATATATGTATGTTTATAACCTTTGAACAGTATGTTATATATTTGAGAATGCACTATTTATAATTGCTTAAAAAAATCAATATATACCCAGATAAATTTGATTTTTGGGATGTTGGTACACCCCAATGTCAATGCTCTAACTAAAATCATATTTAAAAATACCATTTCCTTTTTTCTTTTTTTTAAATACCATTTCAATTTATGTAATAATCTCTACCACAGGGCGTGTTAAAAAGAGGGCGTTGAGAGTACATTATTCAAAATAATTGATTTTAAAAGAGTAGAGGCACCCGACATACGCTGGATAGGCACAGCAGTCCTGTGACTCAAAAAAAGTCCGAGATTAAGGAGAGGGATAGGAAATTGCAGTTCCCTTTGGTTGTTTGGCATTATTCTTTGTTGTCCAATTTATAAAAAGACTTCTTGGCTTTTCTTTTTCCATCCAAAACTTTTTCATCCGGGGGGTATACGTGCTATAAGGGTATACCCATCAGCTTTAGCTTCTTCTTCTTCTTCTTCTTCTTCTTCCATAGTATTATTATTATACTTTCTTCGTTACCATGTCTTTCAGATGGCTCAGCAGGGTATCTCTCTCTCTCTTGGACCTTCTTTTACTTTGTTTAAATTTTATTTGGTGGGTATAATTTTGGGACTATGTTGATTTTTAATTTATTGTTTCTTATCAGTGCAACTATTGAATATGAATCATGATCAATAAGATTATAAATTCATTTTTCGAGAAGATTTTTTTTTTGGTTAGAATATAATTTTGTAATCTTTGAAGATGTCCTGTTTCATCATGACATTTATTCAACTTGGATGATATTTTACACCACTTGTTTGAAGTTCATTTTGGCTTCTGATGAATCTTAGGAAAACAGGAAAAAAAAAAAAAGACTTTTTTTCCCCCTTTGGCTGGGGGAATTTCCTTTTTAAATAATTTTCTGTATTTTTGGTTCCCAGATAGAGCTTATATATTTGTTCTCTAATGGGGTTTCTTGTTCATTTATAATTTCGGTTGTAATTGATTTGATCAATTTTTGAATAATAGTCTTGAAACTATTTAGATCAATTATTTGTTTAATGAATCAAGGGGTGTTACTCCAACATTTTAGTGTTCTACTTACAATTGAGCATGAATCTACTTTTTAATCATGCTACCCACCTTGGAAGAAACTGAATTCTGGGTATGAATCAACATTTTAAGCGGGTGGTTTCGTGAAAAAAAGGACTGATCTTGTGATTTGAAGCATCTGATTGTGGTTTAATATGAATACTTTTTTAGATATGATCTTAGCTTGTAATAATGTTCATCATTAGACCTATTATATCATCAAATGTCAACTCTAAATTGGGAACCCAGGATACAACATCATCCATGACAACTTGTTGATGACAATCTTGTTTGCTAGAAAGGAATCAATAGCTATTACGCCTGTTATTTTTTAAGCTTCTATATGGAAATATTTCGTGATGCAATTTGAATGGTTTCCAGCCAAATGCTTTGTCCGGCATGGGTGTTGCTGATCACACCAAAAACACGTTTTTGGAATTGAAGAGGAAGAAGGTTCACCGTTATGTGATTTTCAAGGTTGATGAGGGTAAAAAGGAGGTAGTGGTTGAGAAGACCGGTGGTCCAGCCGAGAGCTATGATGATTTCACTGCAGCTTTGCCTGAGAATGATTGCCGATATGCTGTATATGACTATGATTTTGTGACTTCTGATAACTGTCAAAAGAGCAAGATATTTTTCATTGCATGGTAAGCTTTCGCCTATGATCCCTAACTATTCCATTTTGACTGGTATTATCACGTTTTCATCAAGAGGGTAATTAATGAATAAACATTTTGATCATCCTTGTGAGAAGTGGTAATTATCATTATAAATTTCTTTCATGTATGATCTAATTACAATAAAAAGAAAACCTTACAACCCACATTGCCTATGTCTATACTTATTGCATTCTTAAATTATTCTGATGCTTCTCTCTTTTGTATTTTACTACATCTTTGACCTGACTTCAACGTGTCCATGCAATTATAGTTACCTGCATCTATAAATACTTTCCTGAGATTTTCTATGTTAGTTCTTTTATGAAACCTCAAAAATTGATTGCTCTGCTACTTGATTAAAATTTTGTGTTAAAATTGAAGGCATTTTTACTCTGTTAATATCATGCTATCTTTATCTAATGTCATCCCCTAGCTTACTATAAGGTATTTCTGGGCATGCAAGCTTGTTTGGATTGCATCCTTTACAGGCTCAAGAATGAAAATAAGGAATTTTTTGCAAAAAAGCTGAAGTAGCTGCAAGCAACCATTTTTCTTCTATATGAATCTAACATGTAGAAAGTCCTGATGTGTCCAAGCTTTAATAGCTTCAGCATTCACATGTTATATCAAATTGCTGTTTCAGACTGCTAAAAGTGTCCTGATTATGTCTTCACTCACCCATTATCAACAGAAACTAAATAGTTCATTTTTTTTGTCATCCATATTTATGCATAATTTAATCAGTTGAACTTTGTTAACTCAGTAGTATTTGATGACTGTGCTTTCTGAAGTTTCCAAAATTATGTTTTAATTGTAGTCCACCTTCAAAGTTAAACAGGATAAATTGATATCTATCAGATGATGGGCTCACCGTGCATATGGCCATCAATGATATATTTTAGTTGTTTGGTTATGAGTACATGAATAAAGATTACTTCTTTACAAATTCCATTGCTTTATCTATCTATTAATTAACCATAAAGAACAGCCTTTGGGTTTGGGTATTACAAATCTGCTACTGATGTCAATGTTGTAGTTGTTCAAAACTTGTCATGAATTCCAATTTAAAACTTTCATGTAATGGAATTTGAACTCTCAGCTCTGTTTAGAATTTTATGTCCATTTTTTCACTTTGTTATTGATCAACTGAAAGGAAAACAAAGAAAAATAAGTTCTACTCTTGACAATCTGGTTCTGTATTTTGTGTCTGTTTTGATTTGTGGAAGGAATGGTATTGTGGCCAAGACCATATGCTGACCACTCTACCTCTTTTTCGTTTCTGTCATTTATATTTCCATCTTTTGAAAACTATTTTCCCATGATTTGTTTGAACCTTTAATTCTATATGTTATTTTATGAGAGGAGTACTTTTAAATTATCTAAAGCTATGATTTTTCAAGTGTCTGGAAGTTGCTTACATCAACGGTTTATAATTTTGTCCCACAGCAATGGCATTTTTTTCCATCTAGGTTGAAGAAAAATTACTAGTAAAATTGCTTGATATAAGTTTAACAAAACATCATCATAAGAACTTTAGAGATTTAAATAAAAACATTTATGATATGTTGGATTTGAAATGACATCTTAAATCTAGTCATTTTCAATCCACATAACCCAAATCATTCCATAGAGTTCATCAATAAGAAAAAAAAAAGTCATTTCATACCCTGTTCAAGTCATTTAAACTATAGTTTACAATCCAATCCTTCTATTGAAACTCCTATCCAAACAAATCAGTATTGTTATTGATTTCTGTAATTTTGCCATCAGAATTTCATTCTTAATTTATTCATTGCACAACATTGGTATCAGGGCTCCATCATCCTCTCGAATCCGTGCCAAGATGCTCTATGCTACATCTAGAGACAGGTTTAGACGGGAGCTGGATGGTGTCCACTATGAGATTCAGGCTACTGACCCCACAGAGATGGATCTTGAAGTGATCAAAGACCGAGCACACTGAATAATCTCTGCAGTTACTGAGTTTTGTTCAGTGGGGAAAAGATCTGATATCACTATGCCAACTTATGAATTAGTTATCCCTGTGCAGAACCCATTTTAGAAACAAGATAGTATTGCATGATCCGTGAATAAACTAACATCTGGGAGGCTCAAGGTTTAGGCTAATTTTTGCTGGAAACTGAGAGTCAATTTCCTTATTGATTACTACTTCTCAGGTGAAGATGGCTTTGTTAAAGGGAATCTAGAAACTCTAAATGTAAGTCATTATATTGATTTCATCTTTAAAGGATTGTCCTGTAAAAGGATATTTACAAACTCTTGTTGTATATCGTCTTATAAGTTTGGTTTCAGGGGATGCATTTGATACTGCCAAGTGCTGTTACTTAACTCTATTTCCAATATTGTTTATTTGTTTTCACCTGACATCTCCGAAGGATATTTTCACTTTGATTCAGGCACCATGTAAACAACATAGTTGAGAAATTGATTTCACCCAACACACAGCAAAATTCTAGTCCAGCATTGGCCTTATTTTTATTGTTTTTGAGAAAGACATTGGTCTTATTTTGGTTCGTAGAATACAAGAAAACAAATACACCCACCATAGTCCATAGCCCCAAGCTTTGCTTGCATGCATGGCAGTCTTCCTAGCGAACCAGAATATTTTGTGCCTTAGATCATCTGGCCAAATTTTCTTCAATAAAACGAAATCTTCTAGTGTGCGTGCCATCAGAGGTTCTGAACGGTGTTCCCTATAGTCTCTGAAATCTATGCCTAGGAGGCAAATGAAAAAAAAGAAAAAGAATAGATAGCTTTAAGTTATCTGATAAAATGCTTGAAAGCTCGATCAATTGATTCCGCGTAGCGTAGTATTTCCAAACAGAGGTATTCAAAGTTTAAATTTCTCATCTTCCAACTGTCATATTATCAAAAGAATAATTACAAAAAGAGTAATCTGATAAAGAGCAAAGTAAAAACACTGATTATCAAGTGTTTGGGAGATTAAAGGGGGAAAAAAGGGTTTTTTGGGGGGGGGGGGGGTTGGGAATGAAGGTTTAAACTATACAAACTTCTCTTGATGTTTTAAGGAATGACTCCCCTAACTATTTCATTTCATGAAGTGACACTTCTCTCCCTTAGAGTTTGTATAAATCCAACAAATTTTTACCTATAGAATATTTTACTTTTTAAAAAGATTCCTAATAATTTATACATAGCTAGGGGTGAGAGGGAGTGTCATGCATCCACAAACCTCATAAGATGGGAGTGTCATTTTGTTTAAAGTTTGGGGTAAGAACTTTTTTTTAAAATGGATTATTTTTTTTGTTTGATCATAGTTTGAGAGTATATTGACTAAATTGTTGCATTTATAAATCTCAAAAGAGAGAGGGTCACTTATACAAGCGTTTGTGGGTGAGGGAGTATCATTTTGTCCATATTTTGGGTACAAATCTTTTTTAAAAAGGAACATTCTTGTAACTTAGTCATAGTTTGAGAGGTCATGGACTAATATATTGCATTTATAATTCTCTAGAGTTTCATTTTGGTAAGAGGATAATGTAATTTACTCATTAATAAAAACAATAGTGTTGTAAGGTTGATTTTTGACTTGACTATGGGTGGAGACTGGAGCCTACACTACTCATGATGCGGTGCAGACGTAACTCGTAGAGGAATGTGCTTTTTCAACCCAATATCACCATGAAATGTTTAAAGATTTCCTCCAAAGCTTGTGGTAGATGCACCATCATATAGACAAACATACTGAGTCAGTTCAATTAGAATATAGCTTTGTAATGCTTTGCAACTGGTGGATTGCCAAGACCTTTCTGTGACTCTGTCATCTACTACATACGTAGAAAGGTTAGCCTCGAAAACGAAGCCTGCAACCTCTTGCAAGGCAAGACTATTTTGCCAGAACATGTTCAAAATTTCTCGAATTAGCCTGTGGCCATTTAATATAGCAAATTGATTAATTAGTTCTTCCCCAGGGAGATGATATTTTTATTAGCGACCAGCATTTATTTTTTGCTACTCATAGTGACCAACAATGTTGTAGCCAACTTTTTTCCATAGAAGTATAATATATGTGGCTCTTAGATTTTGATCTACAAGCAATTTCAAAACTTGATGCTTGTTTCCCGGTAATGAACTTAATTTCATGAAACTCACCAGTGACGGGAATGTAGCCATTTTTCCCTGCATTCTATGTTCGAATGGATGGATGGACGGATGGGGTCTGAGAAGGGGAAAGACTAGCTCCATTGTGTAGCCTAGTGATCAAAGAAAAATAAAGAAGAAGAGAATATTGGTTACATATTCTTGCTTGGAAGGGTTGCTCAAAAGTACTGATAGGACCAAAGGTTGAAGACTGCTTGTGTTTTACCTCTTTCATTGCTACTACTTGGATAAAAATAAAATTAGGAAAATATTTTATGATTTCATGCTTCCAAAAAGCAATGTACCTCTTTCCATAAAAAGAAGAAGAAGAAGAAGAAGAAAGCATTATTATAACTGTGGAATGCAACATAAGTCATATAAACAATGGCAAGAAGAACAAGAAGGTGCTTAAAACAGGAAGGGGAAAGTGAACAAATATTACAATGTAATGGCTAATAACACACTCTTTTAGTGGGGCATCACAACATTTAACAAGAAGACAAAAAAAAGGGGTTATTGAGAGAAACTTAAACAAATAGCTACAACATCGTGCTCAAGACATACAAAAATAACTGATAAGGAAAAGTTATGGTGCACAGGTAGTAGCAGTCTTTAATCCACAGTTTCATCCTCGTTTTCACGGGACATATCCTCCAATGATCTACCATTTGATTCAGGCACAAGAAAAGTGAACAGCATACCCAAGAAGTTGACCACTCCCAACACAATGAGCGCATTCTTCACCCCAATGCCTGCAGGGTACCCGGCATCAGCCTTGGCCTTGTCCTTGTTTTGAGCCAAATACAAAAACCCAAATGCACCAACAATAGCCCCAGCCTTCCCAGCTGCTGCTGATATGCCGTGGCAAGTAGACCTAAACCTAGCTGGGAAAATTTCAGCTGGCACAACAAATGTGGTTGCATTAGGCCCGAAATTTGCAAAGAAGAAAGTCAATGAATAGAGCACAACAAATCCAATGCGGTTATCCTTATGAGTCCAGTGGTTGTATGGAAAAGCCAGGGCGAACATAAACACTGTCATGAAGAAGAAACCCATCAGTTGGATAGCAAACCTTCCCATCTTGTCAATGAAAGCCACTGTAAACCAGTAGCCTGGGACAGTACTGCAAAGAGCAATCAGTGTTTGTGCCCTTGCAATTCTAAAAACCTCCTCGATGGCATTCATGGTCTTTGCAGGAGGAATCCATCCAATTGCAGTGAAAATATCCTTTTGGAACAGGTTTTGGCTGTAAAATGCAATGTCAAGCAAGAACCATGTGCTTGTTGTACCAAGCAAGTGAAGTCCATGTCGTCGAAGAAACTCCTTGGAGAACAAACCAAAGGTATTGGCTGGTTTTGCAGCTAACTGCTCAACCTTATTTTGTTCTGATTCAATGTCTACCTGCAGAACCTTTGACATATCATTTGCAGCCTGCTTTGCATTCTTGGCAACAAGTGCCGTGTAACGAGCAGTTTCAGGCATCTTCAACCTCCAGTAGTAAGTCAGTGCAGCTGGAATTGCTCCAAACATTACAATAATCCTCCAAACATAATCTGCTTGGGGAACAGTTGAGGCAAGTGCATCAACTTCGTAAGCAGGAGCATCGAACTTGTTCTGGAATATGGCAGAGATAATAATAGCAAATATACCACCAGTTAAAATTCCAAAGCCTTGCATGGCGAACACTGCAGCAATGAAGGCTCCACGAGTTTTCTTATTAGCATATTCAGACATGATGGTAGCAGAAAGTGGGTAGTCGCCACCTATGCCAAATCCAAGCCAGAACCGAAAGAAGCAAAGCGTGGCCATCACAGCTTTTGCATCATGGCCAAAAGAAAGCCCTGAACCAATGGAGCAAATGATCATGAGCAACAGAGTGATACCATAGACTTTCTTTCTGCCCAACTTGTCACCAAGCCATCCAAAAAAGAGCTGCCCTGCCAGAGTTCCACAAAGTGCTACACCATTAACAGCAGCTGATACATTGGGAGGCAATGTGCCAGGCTTAGCTGCACCTTCATGATGGTAGTATATGCGCCCAAGCAATTTGGTGCAAACGGATATACAGAATAAATCATATGCATCTGTGAAGAAGCCCATTCCAGCAATGATAATTGCAGTGAAATGGTACCATTGAGTTTTGGCAACATCAAGTGCATCCAGCACCTTCAACTGTTCCCTTGCCATGGCTAGCAAGCTCACTTGCTGTCTTTCTTCTCTTTGCTCTCTCTCTCTCACAATACCTGCGCGAATTGCTCTACAAGTTTAGACACAACCAATTTTTGAACAAGAATCATTGGGTCTTTCATTAGAAATGTGACACATAAATTTATGCATACCAAATAGACCACATTTTTTTTTATGACAGACAAAAAGGAATATATATTATGTACTGTGCATCCAATTCATAACATAACTTTTATCAAATAAGTACTTGAAAAAATGAAGTAAAATAAATATTAGAGAACCATTCAAAGCGTAGTGTAAGGAACTTAAAACTCTCTCTTGATATTAAAATATACGAGGAAAAATTAAAAGGTCCAGAAATCCTTTTAGAATACAAACTTCCATCAACAAATACTCTCTCATTTTCCTCATACGTTTCAAAATCTAAAAAAGGAATTAAAAGATGTATTCTATTTTTTGAAAATCGAATTTCATTACTTTTCTTATAATTTTATGTGCAGAAGTTCACATAAAATAGTGACAATAATAAATCTTTGGCAAAAGAGTTGAATTTTCATAAAATCACATAATTTGCAATTATCGTATTAAGAAATTGGGTGGTAACTTATGTAATAGTTGCATATAACGGCTTTCTCACACAGAATAGATCCCAATAGGGTTCATTTGAAAAATGTAAAGATAGCAAATTATACAGAGGCTAGGGAAGGGATCATAGAAATAAAACATGCATTTGGTTAATTATTGTTCCTATTTACGAAAGCAACAACTTAAAAATTAATATATTATTGTGGCTTTTGAATGATGGATAAGTATATATATATAAATATTAAACTGGAATATGTTATATCATCGCCAATGACGTATTGTGTTTGGCTTAAAAACCCTAACCATCTACTTCTCAAAAAGTAGAAATATTTCTGTACAAAATATAGAGCAGATAGTGACACCTAACTCGAGAGACAAACAGCTTCAATTGACCTGGTCATTTTCAATAGACAAAAAGTTAATACGAACGTGAAAAACAACATCAAAGAAGGCATAATATTATATTCATAGAGAAGTTTGATAAACTCACCTTAAAATTTTCTTGGCTCGAGATTGTTGAGAGAGAAAGAGAAAGAGAAAGAGAAAGAAAGAAAGAAAGAAAGAAGATTATAAGTGATGGTACAAAGCCATGTATGGGATTGAGAACTTATATGTATTAAAATTTTCTTAATTAAGACCGGAATATGTGGCCGGCATATTCCCAAAGTTCTCTTTCTCACCAACCTGTCACCCCCATTTTCTGGCCGAGTGACTAAAATCATCACTAGTATATTCCATTGGATTTTTCCCATTTAGAATTACCATTTATAGCTTGCTGACTTTTGCCAACAAATCAAATATAAATGTCTCTCTTATATTATATTCATCTTTACTTTAATTTTGGGTACAGGCACATAGTCTAGCTGTACTTGGTATATTACAGAGTCTTCAGTTCCATGCAAGATTTATGAATGTTATCTACCTTCGTTTTGACAAAATCTACCTTATCTTTAGGGACATGTTAGATCCGTGCAACCTGCAGAGAAACAGATCGATAATACCGTCGACTATGACTAAGAGGTAACGTAATATGAAAAATGTTACCCACAATATATTTACAACATTTTTACAATAAATCTTAAATGATAGATTTTTATTGACTATTACTTGTGATTTAAAAGTTAATTTCAGTAGGGAGTTCAAATTATAACTAGTAACAACTTACAATTTAGAATTTGTTGTAAAAAGTGTTGTGAAAATGTTGTGGATTTAACACTTCTCAACGAGTAATGCCATAGGCTATTTTACAATATTTTTACAAATTGTTGATGTGTCCAACTTTTTATTGATTTTCATCTAGACTCGCCATTAATATTATATTTTCATTTATCAATAACTACTCACCACATCATCAGTTTGTAAAAAAAACTGTATCTTTAGTATTACTCATTCTCAACATAATATATTAAAAAACTAGAGTTATCAAAATTGTCTAGAATCATGTAACAAACTGTGAGTTGTAGAGAAAATATGATAGGTTTAGGTAAAAAGTGCAACTTAGTAAGTGGGAATAGCCCTAGCCTATCATTGCATCTGTAATTGGTGCAAAATACAATTATAATAGATTCAAATCTTCTAGAGTTCTTATGGTACTCTATCAAGTAAATTTATTTAAATCCTCACCTTTCATTTATAAATAATGCTTTAAGATGCTGCCACATCATCAATCCACTAGCTTAGTCTTTTAAAAACACAAAAAAGGGAATAAGTTTAGGGAGTAGCCGTGAATCTTACCTTTTTTTTTTTTGTGTGGATGAAACTAATCTCAAACTTGAGAAATTCATCAACCCACAAAGTACACCCGCCAATTTTTCCCATCTAAATCCGAAAGACACTCCTGGGCAAAATAGTTCAAGAAGAAAACCAGACTTTCTTTTACAACTCTCCTACATCCTTGAAATTTTCAATACTTTCAATTACAAATGATGGATCCATCTAGCTCAATCCCTTCAAATCGTCCATGGATGAAAATTGAAAGCTCAATGGAGGCCAGGTATATCAGCTATCTTACTCTCTCTCTAGCCTTTTTTCTCTGTCGATTGTCTACTGACTACTAACTTCTTTTTATTTTATTTTTTTCGTTTTTTTTTGTCGTTTCTTTATTTCATACCTATGCTTGATATTAAATTTTTGTTCTTTTGCAATTTCACTATTGCAAAACTGTTTAATGATTGCTCAAGAAAGGTTGTATTTTTTGGGGCTACCCTATGCTTGCAAAGTGTTTGATAATTGTTCAAAATAAGAAACAGAGCAGACAAAGAAGATAGTTTTGTACTAGTTTGTTACCTTTAGTATAATCTTAGACAAAGAGCAAGACCACTATAATCAGAGGGTAGAAAAGAATGATTCAAGTTGAAGATAATTGTACTAGTTTCTTATCTTGAACAATTATCAAACCAGTACAATTAGTTGTGTTTAGAGTTGAGTGATTAATGCAATGGTATGGTAAGAAAGGATGAGTTGATCCAAATTGAAGGAATAAAAAAGAAAAAAGGTAAAGGAAGAGCAAAAATAACATTAATAGAAATAATAAAAGACATGTCAATCAAGGAAGTGACAATGAGTATGACTTTAGATGAATTGAATGAAGGAAAAGAATAAATATTATTGAATTTGTTGAGGATCCATAGCCAACCCCAATAAATTTGGGACTAAGGGTTTGTTGTTGTACTTTGCTCATTAGTTTCTTCTATGTGATATTTTAATTCTTCTTGTATGATTATTTATTGTATTTGCTAGTAGGCCAGTTTTGTACTCAGCTTGAAATTGGGTGTAGGCAAACAGGAGGCAAATTGATTCTTAAGTTCCTTGAAGGCACTAACAGCACCTGGGTGTGTTTCTTCTACTCTCCCCTGCTTTTAGTCTCTATGATGTAATTTTTTTATAAGTTGCAGAGTGTTGATAGTTTTAGCTTTAACAATTGTAGTATAATGAGCAGTTTAAAATATATGAACCCTTGGAGTACAAATATAATGTTTGTGAGGCAATTCTATTATGGGAACAGGTCAGATGTTATTCCTTTTACATTTGGGTAATTGTTCAAGATAAGAAATAGGGGATACAAAGAAGATAATTGTACTGGTTTGTTACCTTTAGCATAATCTTAGAGAAAGAGCGAGGCCACTATAATTAGAGAGAAGAAAAGAATGATTCTTAGTCTTTACTTTTGTGTTTGCCCCATTATGTTTATAATTGAAACAAATGCCTGATTACTAATTCTTATTACCCTTTATTTTCACTCAAATGATATTTTGAGTCTTCTGCCCCTAGAAAAGAATTCAGAACAAGTCCAGTTTGTTTATAATCTCAATTTTAGGCAAGTGCATGATGTTGCAACTTGCAATGCGACAATTTTTCCCTTTCTTTTAGAAATTTAATGTATCATATTGATCTTTATGTCCCACTTTGACACTTTTTTTTCCAGCTTCTAATTTTAGGTTCACTTGAAAGCTTGGATGTTGATGATCTATGATTGCACACTAATTATGCGGGTGGCTATCACTGAGTAGCATCCATAGTGGCTTTTAGGATTTAGTTCTTTGGAAAAAAGATAGTAGCAAAGATCACAATATTTAAGAAGAATATGTATCAATAGTGGCCAAAATGCTTCATGTATTACCAGTGTTTCAATAGTTATAGATATGTAATGAATAGTTATTGGCAATAATATCAGTTTTATCACTCTTATCTTACTTTGTTATTTCATAGATGCTTGTATACTATACATGTCATATAATGTAATTTATTGCCAAACATTCAAATTGCCAATACTATTGATTTAAAATCTAGAAGTTTCAACTTTGCACAAGGTACAATTGTTTTAAAGAATAGAAAATGCTACATATCAAAGGCCTATCCCCTATTCTGTTACAGGGACAATCTTAATAAAAGAAAAATGTAACACTGGCAACATTAACAATGGTCCATCCCCTCCTTTCTTTTACAATAGAGACAATCTTAACAAAAGAAAAATGTAACAGTGGTAGCATTAACAGTGGCCTATCCCCTCTTTTCTTTTACAACAAGGAAAATCTTAACAAAAGAAAAATGTAACATTGTCATTTGAATGATTCAACTTTCTCATCGTATAAAAGTGCAGCCCCAAAAATCACCGTCTCGCTATGGTGATTGAAACCAATAAACCCAGCTAAAGGCCTAAATTCTTTGTTTGTGCCAAATGTATTGTCAAAACTAAAAACATCACCAAAATGGGCATAATCAATTGTCACTTTAACATCAGGCCAAAATATATTAGTTATTTGCTCCTCAATATCCAACTGTACAACATAATGGAATGATGGATTATGAACCAATTGTTGTTGAAAATACCTTAATAAACTACCGGCTTCACCATATATCAAGCTTTGTTGTCGTCTAGTTTGAAGATAGTTTTTTTGATCAATTTCAGTGTAGCCAAAATTAGCCATTCCACTAGCCTCTCTACTCATTAACTCATGTATCTCCTTAGGCTTAATTCTAGAAGCATAAGCTAAATCAGTAGCAAAAGCTTGGACATCAGACATCTTTCGTTTTGATCGCATCATGAAAGTAGTTGCTGCAAGATGAAGAACATGGTTGTGCTCAGATACAAAATTGTACACCTTGTACTTTTTGGTCTCACAAACTAATGAAACACCCAATCTTACTAGACAATTAGTCCTTGTTTCTTGTTGAGGTTGACTGGTCAGATGATCTCATTTATTAGGCTTACGTACGCTCTTTAGAACACAAAAATCTTCTCAATGTTATTTCTCCATCTATCTTACTTTTATTTGCATAATGCTTTCGAACACTAACTCCATTTGTTTTCCATAATTTCTCCAAAACATCCAAGCTGCCTCTAACGAATCAAACTCCATACCAACCTCCGGGGTACAATCATTCATGGTATCCTTGTTTTGACAAGAATTGTCCATCATCCTATAAAATTACAAAAAAGAAAAACTCAATTCTAATTAACTGAAACTGAATATTTCAAATATTACTAATATACCAAAGTCCCATTACTAATATACTCAACCTATATAGACAAGTTTGAAACAATCATCGCAATAACAAAACTCAATAACATGAAAAGAAAAGCACCAAAGCAGATTTCCAAATCTAATAGCTTGCAAATCATAAGAAAAGTTAGCAAAAACACAAAGCAAATTGATTACGCTAGTACATATATATCATTTTATGTAGTGAACCCTATCATATTTTTTCAATCCAGTACAATTATTATGAACCTAACAATATTATATACATTATATTAATATTGACTACAATTGAGTGATTCAAAGTAGATGCACGCTAATTGATATTCAATTGATTCCAACTAGTTAGAGGCATAATGGATTAACTTATTAATATTCAATTGAATCATCAATTAACTTAGGATTTTCAAATATATAATTTTTACACAGCATTCTTTTTAAGGGGCAGAAAGACTCAAAATTATCATTTGAGTGAAAATAAAGGGTAATAAGAATTAGTAACCAGGCATTGGCCTTTTAATTATAAACATAGTGGGGCAAACACAAAGTAAAGACTAAGAATTTTAAAAATCAACAATATGTAAAGGGGTCTCAATTGCCAAAACTTGTAAAGAATTCTATTGACAGCCCTATGGCACTGGTCCAACTATGAATATCAAATAACCCACAACAAGTGCCTTACCAATTGTTGAGGTACAAATTTTCGGGCCCTAATTTCTTTAGCCTACTCACAAAAAATACCCACACAAGCCCAAGAGTTATTTTGAAGCTCACATAAATATTTCCCACAAATTACTCAAATATTCTCCATGTTATTGGGCTCCCACAAATATTTCCTATATATAAGCCCTATAAATTACCTTGGGCCCTCTTGCAAATATTACCCATTATATCCCACATATTATCCAACTTGGGCTTTCACAAAAATACTCATCACATTATTACCAAAATTAGGCCACAAAATTATACTTCCTCCACAAAAAACCCCAAAATCATTTAACTTGTGGGCAAAACCCAAAAAGCCCAACAAAACCCTTTACAAAGCCCGTTGCTACATGACACCTTTACAAAGCCCGCTACTATGCGGCATCTCTAAAGTCTGCTACGATGCGGCACCTCTAAAGCCCGTTGCTACACGACACCTTTACAAACCTTGCTACAATGCGACACCTCTAAAGTCCGCTACGATGCGGCACCTCTAAAGCCCGTTGTTACACGACACCTTTACAAAGCCCGCTACGATGCGGCATCTCTAAAGCCCGCTATGATGTAGCATCTCCAAAGCCCGTTGCTACACGGCACTCCTACTAAGTCCGTTGCTAGACGGCAATACTTTTACAAAATCTCAAACTATTTTACAAAGTCCAAAAACTATTTTTGGCACTTATTTTACAAAACCCAAATATTATTTTGGCACTATTTTACGAAGCTCAAAAATTAATTTGGCACTTACTTTACAATGGTCAAATATTATTTTGGCAACCATTTCATAAAGCCCAAATGCTATTTTGGCATATATTTACAAAACTCAAATATTATTTTAACACTTGTTTTACATATACTAAATCCCTCACTCATGGGGAATATAAAATACTCACCCCTCAAGTAAAACCTCTCTTACAAAATTTATAAAAGCCCAAGTATATCACCCATGGCAAAACTCTTCATTTTGTAGGGATAACCAAGCTCAAAGAAGGTCAACTACAAAGCCCAGCTGAGCTAGCCCAGCTCGTACACAAATCCCAGTAGCTGAAGCTCACGTGAGCTGACCAGCCAAATTTCAACACACTTAACAGCTGGAGCTCATCACCATCAAGTCCCAATTTGTCTAATCAGATCAAAAGAGGACATGTGTCCATCAGGGGTTGAAACTTTCCTTCATAAGTTGAAATTTCATCATTTCTTATGTAACATAAAGTTGAAAGTGACATCACAAAAAGCTGGGAAGCTTCAACCAGCTGTCCCTTCTTTCTTCTCCAGCCCATTCGGTCAAGAATCAAGAGCAGCCATGACCAGGCCATTAAAGCTTCTGAAACAACTTGAAATCAATTCATTTTCATACTAAAAACGTGTATTCTCTAGTTCATGGACCAAACACATGAACCTCATGTTAGGATTAGTGCCCTTAAATCCTATTGTATGATACTATGTATGATATTAAGTATGACATTGTGTATGACTTAATATTGTGATTGATAAAGTTGTTTTATTATAATCTAAAATAATGGTAACATGAATATTGGATATTATCATATAGTCCATGAGATGCATAGTATGTGATTTATGTAAAAAGTCACAGAAGATATAAATCACAAATTCTTTGTAAACTTAGAATTATAGTTCGTAATTGGTAATGAAATTGGGCATTTCATCTGCGAAGACTATAACATATCAACTAAGATGATTTATCTTGATTATGCAAGTTGTAGACTTCTAGTTGATATGTTGATATGTTGATATGTTTTAAGAGTTAAGATATATTGAACTGAACCGCTGTGAGATTTATTATTCTTCTAACGACTGTCAAATGAATAATAAATCTCACGACTTTTATTTACATGAACTCTTATTCCTAAGAGGATAATGAACCTGATCATGAAATGTAGGTTGTTTTGATATATCAGGAGTGAGATCTAAAATAACGGTCAAAACCTCAGTATGTTGGGTAGCCACATTTAGTGTTGATGAAACATATATTCTCAAAATGAAATTCATAGTCTTTTAATCGAGATATAAAATATTCACTTGAGATAAGTTTAATGGGTTCAGTTATTCAGAGAGTTAGACTTAACCACTTTGGTAAGAAATTACTAAAGTATATAATTATGAAATTGGATTTCATAAATATATGATGAATAATTTTAAAAGATTAAGCCGGGTACTCAAGGATAAGATGTAGTAATTTACAAAGTGACAGTCTACATTCATGACTTTGTATTACTATGAAATGAAGGGGTTGCATGCATAATAAAGTCTTGAGATATAATTTATAAATAAGGCCTAGAGTGCAACTATATTTAGATAGTGGTATTAAATATAGTTAATGCTAACTTTGGACTTGTCAAGAGTTGATAGAAAAGTCCATGGCCCATTGGAGTTAGTGTCTTATTGATCCCTTTTGGTCCCACTCCAAGCCATATACTAAAGCCCAATTGGAAAGACTCAAAAGGCTAGCTCAATTAGATAATCAGTTACAAGGAAAGAAACATACATAATTTATGTGTGTAAAAAATAGAGACATCATTGTGAAATGATGTGTATGTGAGAGTGAGATACTCTATCATTCTCTCTTGAAAACTGATTGAGAGACCACTCTTCTTGGGCGTAAAGTGGAATTGAAATGAAGATTAAAAGTATTCCCGATTACTTTTGATTCTTGTTTTGAATTTCATCGCACCAAGGTACGCTCTCTTGTTCTTGAATTCTGAAATTTACATAGTACATGTTATCAATTGCGAATGAAGTAGATCCGTTAATTTTCCACTGCGTATGTTTTGTATGCGATACATATATGGATTTTTCCATCAAATGGTATCAGAGCGGTCTTCAATTCGAATATGTATAACATGTTTTGTGAGTTTTGGAATCAGAGATAATAGTTTCATGATGTTAGAAGATTATATATGTATTTAATTTTCTGCATGGTTGTTGAAACTATGATTTGATAAAAACTGATATTAAGGTTATGATATTGTTTAAATTTGAATTTAAGTGTGTTAAATTGATCTTTAAGGCTATAGCATCAATGTAATTCAATTTTGATATCAAATCTCATCTATTATGTTCATATGGTGGTTGTTTGTTCATGAAAAGCCGTTGAAAACTATCTAGATCTTTCCTTTAAAAACTGAAAACACGGGTTTTCGCGAATAAGCTTTACTCGCGAAATAGTCGTGAGATAGTCGCGAAAGCTTCTGTCTGAATTTTGTGTTTTCACAAAATTTTTTGTGGGTAAGCTTTACTCGTGAAACAGTAGCGAGACAGTTGTGAAAGCTTCTGTCTGAATTTTGTGTTTTCACAAAATTTTTCGCAGGTACACTCTACTCGTGAAACAGTCGCAAAACAGTCGCAAAAGTTTCTGTCTGATTTTTGTGTTTTCATTTTTTTGCCTTAACTCATTTTCTCGGGAAGAGCTTAGTTGCTAGATTCTCGCAAAAATGCCACTGAAGGGAATTTTGAACTTTTTCTAAGTGTTTTCAAATGTATAAAGTGCAAGGCTGTGTGTGATTAGATTACACATGTTTAAAAATTAAAAACCTTTAATTTAAAACATCTAGTGGAAGAGAGATACAAGGGCTGCATCTCACGGCCTCCATTGTTGGTTCATAATAGTGTGAAATATATACTTTGTCTTTGCTTCGAGCTTAGCATTACATGCAGAGAGTATTTATTTCATGGTCCTACAAGATTGAATTTCCTGATTTATAGTGGTTTGATTAAACACTTTGTCTTAGCCTTGAGCTTTGCATTCTATGCAGATGCTATTTTGTATCGTGATACTACAAAATAAGTCTGGTAAATGGATGAAATGTGGCTACACATGATTCTAGACAATGGTATACACTAGACTAAGTATTATAGTATCCTCTATGCTGAATTCTTACTATTATTACTTAGAGGCTAAATGTAAAATGGCATATTATTAGTGTTTGATAAAAGTTATCATGATAGCACTAATAATGAGAATAATTCTCAATCAATCATAGTATTCAATATTCACTATATGCTGAGGGATATTGAATATGGAATTGGGTTGTCGTTGTATATATTATGTTATGGTTTTATTAAAGTTCCATACTATATGTTTCTATGCTAAATTGATAATATCCAGTTTACTTATTATATTCATGTTTATTATTTATAGATTTGATCATGACATCATTTAGCCCACTTGTTACTATTCTTAATCAAAACAAACTGACTGGATCCAACTATGTTGACTAAAAAAGAAATTTGGACATTGTTCTTACTGTTGAAGAGCACAAATATGTGCTTACTCAACCATGTCCTGGCTTTCCTTCATTAGATGCTCCTTTTGAGGAAAAACAACGATATGATCATTGGTAGAAATCTAATGAGATGGCCAAGTGCTACATCCTAGCATCTATCTCAAATGTTCTACAACATCAAATGCAGGATGTAGAACTGGCTTCGGATGTAATGCTAATTCTGAAGGAGATATTTGGTAAGTAAGGTCGTTCTGCAAGGCAAGAAACCATGAGACAAATTTATAATACCAAAATGGCCGAAGGTACTTTAGTGAGGGAGCATTGTCTTACAATGATCTCTAATCTGAATACATTGGAAGTTTTAAGTGCTGATATTGATGGAGAATCCCAAGTGGATGTGATACTCTAGTCACTATCAGAATCATTCAAGGAATTCAGACTCAATTATAATATGAACAAAAAGATTTATTCATTGTCTGAATTAATGAATGAATTGGTAGCGGTAGAAGGCATCCTTGGTACTTCTAGTGTTGAAGCTAATATGGGTGAAGCTTTTACTTTTTAACCTAAGTCGAAAGGCAAGGGTAAGAAGAAGAAGAAGAAGAAGGACTTCACCAAGCAAGAGGGTAAACAAATTGTCTTAGGGGTTGCCAACAAAGGAAAGAAAGCTAAAGGAAAATGTTTCCATTGTGGTGAGAAAGGACATTGGAAGAGGAATTGTCCAAAGTTCAAAGCTGCCAAGAATAAGGGTATGAAAAGTTCATTTCTTCTTGAAATATGTTTGGTACAGAATCTCATGGATTCTTGGTGTGTGGATTTAGGTTGTACTAATCATATCTGCAATTCTTTGCAGGGGTTTCAGGAGACCAAAAAGTTGAATAAAGGGGAATTGTTTCTTACTTTGGCTGATGGGAGCAAGATTCCAGTTGTAACTGTTGGAGTTGTTAATTTATGCTTTGAGTCTAGGGTTTTAATATTGGAAGACTGTCTTTATGTACCTAATGTTCATAGGAATTTAATTTCTACAACTTATTTAGGTAAACATGGATATTGTGTTATCCTTAAAGACAATATTGTAATAAAGAAGGGTAAAGTGTTTTTCTGTTTTGGCAACATTGTGGATGATCTTTATATTTTAACTCCTAATAAACATGAATTATATAATTCTGAATTAGATAATAATTCACATGTGAAATCATTAAAGAGAAAGTTTCCTTGTACTAGTGAAGCATAATGGATAATAGACCTGATCATGAAATGTAGATTGCTTTAATATATCAAGAGTGAGATCTAAAATATCGGTTAAAATCTCAGTATGTTGGGCAGCCACATTTAGTGTTGATGGAATATATATTTTGAAGATGGAATTTATAGTCTCTTAATCGAGATATAAAATATTCTCTTGAGATAAATTTAATGGGTTCAATTATTCAGAGAGTTAGGCTTAACCACTTTGGTAAGAAGTTACTAAAGTATATATTTATGAAATTAGATTTCATAAATATATGATGAATAATTTTAAAGGATTAAACCGAGTACTCAAGGATAAGATGTAGTAATTTACAAAGTGGCAGTCTACATTCATGACTTTGTATTACTACGAATATTTTATGAAGGGGTTGCATGTATAATAACATCTTAGGATATAATTTATAAATAAAGCCTAGAGTGCAGTTATATTTATATAGTGGTATTAAATATAGTTAATGGTAACTTTGGACTTGTCAAGAGTTGACAGAAAAACCCAAGGCCCATTGGAGCTAGTGTTTTATTGATCCCTTTTGGTTCCACTCTAAGCCACATACTAAATCCCAATTAGAAAGGCCCAAAAGGCAAGCCCAAAAGACAGGCCCAAAAAGCTAGCCCAATTAGATAATTAGTTATAAGGAGATAAACATACAGAATTTATATGTGTGAAAAAGAGATACATCACTGTGAAATGGTGTGTATGTGAGAGTAAGACACTCTATCATTCTCCTTTGAAAACTGATTGAGAGACCACTTTTCTTGGGCGTAAAATAGAATTGGAGTGAAGATTAAAAGTATTCTCGAGTACTTCTGATTCTTGTTTTGAATTTCATCGCACCAAGGTACGCTCTCTTATGCTTGAATTATGAAATTTACGTAGTACATGTTATCAATTGCAAATGAAGTAGAATGGCCGTGTATTGAGTCCATCGTTGAGTTTCAGTTTAGGCCCCCGACCTAACATAAATCTCATTTGTCGGAAGAAAAACTTTTTCCCCCGCGACACCAATTTTACAAGAAAAAAGATCATTACTGCATAAGCAGGATGCAGACCATAAACTAAATAAGTACAGGTCATTCATGAAATGGTCATAAAAAAAAAGTGGTCTTGCTCTTTGTCTAAGATTATACTAAGGGTAACAAACTAGTACAATTATCTTTTTTGTCTGCTCTGTTTCTTATCTTGAACCATTATCAAACACCTTGTAGGCAGAGGGTAGCCCCAAAAAAAAAAAAAGCCTTTCTTGAGCAATCTTTAAACAGTTTTGCAGTAGTGAAATTGCAAAAAAACAAAAATCTAATATCAAGCATAGTTATGAAATAAAGAAATGACAAAAAATGAAAAAAAAAAGAATAAAGGAAGAAACTAGTAGTCAGTAGACAATAGACAGAGAACAAAGGCTAGAGAGAGAGAGAGAGAGAGTAAGATAGTTGATATATATACCTGGCCTCCATTGAGCTTTCAATGGTCATCCATGGATGATTTGAAGGGATTGAGATGGATGGGTCCATCATTTGTAATTGAAAGTATTGAAAATTTCAAGGATGTAGGAGAGTTGTAAAAGAAAGTCTGGTTTTCTTCTTGAACTGTTTTACCCAAGAGTGTCTTTTGGATTTAGATGGGAAAAATGGCGGGAGTAATTTGTGGGTTGATGAATTTACCAAGTTTGAGATTTTTTCCATCCAAAAAAAAAAGGTTAGAACCGTTTGCAAACGTTAAAGACCATGGCTGCCTCCTAAGCTTATCCCTTTTTTTTTTGTGTTTTTAAAAGAGTAAGCTAGTGGGTTGATGATGTGGCAGCATCTTAAACCATTAATTTTAAATGAGAGGTGAGGATTTAAAGAAATTTACTTGGTAGAGTACTCTAGAAGATCTGAATCCAATCAAAACTAATGTTGATTTTAATTTTTTAATTTAATATAATTGATTACATTTTCTTCTTTCCTTATTTGTTGCAATCTTGAAAGCTTTAGTTATGTTGTGTTTGGAGAAATTGACATTTGATTGAAAATCTAAATTAAAATCATGTGAAATATTAGTTCTATTGTTTGGATGTTATATAAGGAAAATTTTCTTTTTGCCAATTGGATGAGGAAATTTTATTCATCTAAACATATAAAATTCCATCAACATTAAATAGCAGTAATAGATTAATGAAAACCAAGCACTTCACTCATGACCATCGACATTGATGAAGCACAAAGTTGCCTCGTCAATATGTTCCTCGTCTATGTCGATGGACGAGCTCGTTTGCCTATTGAAAACAAAGAAGAGTAAGAGTGAAAGACACTGGGATGGTGCTAGCCAAAGGCCCTCTGATGCTTAAGTTAGGCAATCTCTTTCTCAACTTAAGAATCTCAAGTGAGTGCTATGACATGTGAAAATGTCTTATGAGAGTACTTACTTGAGTTAGCTGGCTTTATATAGCAAATGCCTCGAGTTAATGCTGTTGTCCGTTGCACCTGAAGGAACTATAACATTGATGGCAAAGAAGCCTCTCTTCAAGTGGAGGTTTGTAAGGCCTAGGTGGCTCATTAAGTCTTTTGTAACAGTCTTTTGGTCGTTGCTCATTGCTAACTAGGTCACTAGAGTTATTTTTGCTTTTAATGTGTTGTGATTGTCTGTCTTAATGATGGGCATAATGTGCTTTACAGTTGTCCGTCTTAATGGACGACTATTTATTCATGGCTCCGTCGGTTTCCCCCCTTATTCCTTTGTTGTCCAATGTTCGGACGAGAACAAGAATATGATCAGTTGCAATGGTTCACATCTTTTTGCTTCCCAAAAATCTTCTATCATAGTTAATGTGATACGACCTCTTTGTCAGATGATGAACATGTGTCCTTATTTTATTTGTGGTATGTGCGAGATTTTCTCGGTTTTGGCGTGCCTTAACTTCATTTTTCCCTTTTTTAGAAAAAAAATCGTTTTGTTCCTTTTGTCTTATTTTCTTTGCGCCTGAAGCTTCGAAGGATTTCAAATTTCAGACCATTTCTCTTATTGGTAAGGTTCCTCTTCCTTATGCTTTCTTGATGGTTGATTTTGATTTCATTAGACAGGAGTGCCCCTCTATTTCCTTTTTCTTTGCTAGATTAGAAGTCTATCTTGAGTATTCTTCTGGTCGGCGTCCTCAACTAGGTCTCTTTGTGTCTCGTTTTATTCCTTTCAAACTTGTTTTACTCACTCTTTATCCTTTAATCCGCCATTCTTTGATTAAATACCACCTAGAAATGACTTCTGCAGAATATAGGTGAGATGATGTTAGGTTGAGTGAGCTAGAGACAGGGCTATCATCAAATGCTGAATCCCTTTATAAGGAGGTTGATACAGCTGTGTCAATATTGCCTTTGTCTTCTTCTTTAACTCCCTTGCATGCCCTTTCTGAACTTTGTTCTTTAAAGGCAAAGAACTTGAAAGGTTTTAGAAAAAAATATTTCAATTCCCCAAAGGAACCATTATTTGCTTTCCCCGTTCTAGCGAGAAGGCTTGTAGTTTTTCTCATGGCGAAGTGTGCTTCTACAAAGCTGCTTTTATATGCGGTCTTCGTTTTCTCGACCATTGATTTATTATGAAAGTTCTTTCGAATTTCCAAATTGCCCCTGGCCAACTCGTCCCTAACGCCTGGAGGACGATCATAAATTGTATGTCGATTTGGATGTCCGCCTGTGAGGGGGATATGATAACTTTGAACGATTTTTTGTGTTTATACCATCTGAAACCTTTTACCCATTATGGGTATTTTGAGCTTTTGCCCTGGGATAGAAAATCTAGGGTCCTCTCTGGGTTTCTTTCTTCTTTTCCTGATTGGAAGTCACAATATTTTTCGTCTCTGGAACTGGATGGGAAACCATTTCTGATGACCTCTGGAGTGAAGTCCCATGGTTATTGCAAAAATGGGAAGTCCAAGCATTGGGTGCGTATTTTTTTTTATCATTTTTTTACTTCTTCATTTATCTCTTACATATATAACATTGCTTCTTTCGTGATCTTGCTGCTAAATTGGAGAGTTAACATCATGAACGAGTCCAAGCTGCCCTTGCTTTTGCCCGAGAAATTGAGGATTTTGACGATTTGGTCGATCCTCGTCATTTGTTTGATTGCTGTCTTGGACCTAAGCCTTCTAAGTACGTGTTGGAAAAGATTCGTCGAGACGAAAAAAGTAAGTTCCTGAAAGTCTTCTTGCCACTTTGTATGATTACTCATCTCGCTCTCTTTGCTAGCAGAAATGGCCACTAGGTATAGTAAGGAGAAGTATGCCCGCATTAGGGGAATGAAGAATGAAACCTTGTCTCAGTTTGTCGTGGATCCAAAGAGGAGAAAGCTTCATGACGAGAACGGTGATGCCATGGTTTCCTTGTCTGTCCAAATTATCCCATCTTCTTTGACTCCGTCTCCTGAAGTTACAGCATCTACTCCTCCCACCACTCGCTCGAAGGAAAAGGGCAAGGTTGAGAAGAGTTTTTGGGACGATCTAGCTATAGCCCTTGGATGAGCTCATAATGTGGTTACTGACAATGAGTTTAGAGGTTTGTCGTCCATTCCTTCTCATGAGTTGGTAAGTTGTCATATCCATAAGATGGTGTAGGTATAAAGTTATTCTTCTCCTTTTCTTTCTTCGAATCCATTTTTTTTATGCTAATCATATTGCAACCTTCTCTTTTTCTTTTAAGGTTCTTGGAGAATATTTGTGCTTGACAACAAATTACCTTAATAGTGATGAGAAGATTGTGGTGGCTAACTCCAAACTGGAGTTTGTTGAGGTAGAAAGTTCCAGGCTAAGGACCTTATCAAGGCGATGGATGAGGCGAACAAAGCAAGGGAGAAGGTTAAGGAACTTAGCGAAGCTTTGAGAGTGGAGAACATGCTCATCATTTAAAAGGATGAGGAAATCCAAATAGCTCTTCTTAAGACCGATGTTGAGTGGGAAAAGGTCATCCAACAGTTTATGAAGTCTGAGCATTTTTCCAACCTCCAGTTCATCCAATACTTCAAAGGCTTCGAGCTTCTGCGTAGGTGGACGATGAGACACCATAGTCTAGCCATGGATTTCTTTAACCTCGACCTTGAAACTATCAACACCAAAATTCTGGCTGACGAGGCTAAGGAATAAGAGGAAGTGACGACTGGTGGTGGTGGTGGGGAAGACGTTATCATTGCTGAAGGAACTGATTTGGGCCAAGGGGACGAGACTTTGGCTCCCTTAACTTAGTATAGTCTACTTTTTATTTCTATTTTCGGAACAATGGCGATCTCCTTGTTTTGAGACTTTGCTCAATGACTTTGGCTCCCTTTGACTGTTTTTTATCGCGCATTTTCTCTTATTTTGGCTAAGCTTTTCATTTATCAATGATTTCTCATGTGATTAAATCTCGCTTCTTGAAGATTCTGATGATCTTCTTTGGGTCATTTTGCGTCTTGAGCTTGTTTGATTCAAAATTTGTCTTTTAAACAAACTTCTCCACTAATCCTCATCATTTGGAAGGCGGATTTTTCATCATGGACTTTACAATTTGAACTCCTTGTCAATTAGACGGGGTTTTTTATCGTGAGTTTGATGATTTGAACTCGTCTTTGGTGGATAGTTTTTTTTTTACCATGAACTTTGATGATTTAAACTCATCATTAGTAGATGGAGTTTTTATCATGCTTTTGATGATTTAAACTCATCGTTAGTAGACAGAGTTTTTTACCATGCTTTTAATGATTTAAACTCGTAGTTAGTAGATGGAGTTTTCTACCATGCTTATAATGATTTAAACTCATTGTTAGTAGACAAATTTTTCTACCATGCTTTTGATGATTTAAACTCGTAGATAGTAGACAAAGTTTTTACCATGCTTTTGATGATTTAAACTCGCTATGAGAAGACAGAGTTTTTTATCATGCTTTTAATGATTTAAAGTCGTTGTTAGTAGACGAAGTTTTTACCATGCATTTGATGATTTAAACTTTGCCGATATGCTTGCTTTGCATGGCTTGTGCTTAGTCGCTAGGTACTCATGTAAGGGACTTGATCTTTGGAAAAGAATGGCTTAATGACGACTTATTTGCTTTATTCACCCTTGATTATGAAAGTATTACAAAGATAAAACTTAACAATGTAAAAGAAAAGACAACTTGACAGAGAATACCAGAAATGTAAAATGCTTTGTAAGCAAAATAAAGTCTCGCTTATCTGTTAGTGAGTAAGATGAAGTATTCCAAGTTCTGGAATTTATTAGCGTAGGTAGTACTTTTAATGGTAGTACTTATTAATATGCTCTGCATGCCAAGGACGAGGTAAATGTTTACCTTCGAGGTCTTCCAAATAGTAACTTCCCCTTCTTAAGTAACAGATGACTTTGTATGGACCTTCCCAATTGGGGCCTAGCTTCCTTTGAGTAGGGTCTTTGGTGGCTTGAGAGACTTTTCGTAGAACCGTATCTCCAGGATTAAACCTTTTCAGTTTCACCCTTTGATCATGGTACTTTGACATTTTTCGGTGGTACAAAGTTATTCTTTGAGCCGTATTGTCTATGACCTCAGATAAGCAATCCAGGGCAAGTTTCAATTCCTCATCGTTCCTGTGAGTGGTTGGAAATTTCACCTTAAGATAGTAAGTTGAGGTTACAGCTTTAAATCAATTTATCATGGGTCGTCCAAGGATCACATTATATGATGAGGGGCAGTTGACGACCAAAAAATCCACCATGGTCGTTATCTATGCAGGATGTGTCCCTGTTGTGACCAAAAGTGAAATAATGCCCTTTGGGTAAATATGATCTCCTCTAAAACTGACCAAAGGTGACTCAAAGGGTTGAAGTCTTTTAAGGCCGAGTCTCAATTGCTGGTAGGCCGTTAGGTACATAATGTCTGCTGAACTTCCATTATCAATCAACACTCTCCTGCTGTTAAATCCTTCTATTGTCAACGTAATGACGAGTGGATCATCGTGTGGCTGTCTGACTCCTTTGGCATCATGTTCAGAAAAAACAATGTCGTCCTCATTGGGACGACAATACTTCGCAGAAGGGTGTTTAATGTGGACGCTATTGATCTGTCTTTGGTATGCCCTTCTCAAGGACTTGTATGACCCTCAAGTTACTGGCTTTTCTGTAATCATTCTGATTTCTCCTACCACTTACTTCAGGTGATCTCGCTCGTCATCTTTATGATCGTCATAGGACTTGTCTTCACTCCTTGACTGAGATTGATGGTCTCTCTTGATAAACTTCTGAAGTTTCCCCCTTTGGATTAGCTCTTCAATTTGCTCCTTCAAATCACGACACTCATCAGTGTAGTGCTTGTGATCTTTATGGAAATGGCAATACTTCTTCAGGTCTTGATTTTTAGAGGACGAGCTCAATGGCTTCGGCGGCTTCAGGCTGGGTTTGTCCTTGATCTGCATTAAGATCTTATCTGCAGGCATCACTAGTGGAGTGAAGTTCATCTTCTTCTTCTTCTTCGTCAGACAATCAAGTCACTTAGCTACTCGAAGTTTGAGATTGATAACGTTGGCAGTTTGCTAAACCACACCCTTGCAGCTCCTTTAAGGGTGGCAGGAAAAGATCTGCATATTACCTCATTTGGAGTTTGCTGGAGATTCGGGATCGTCTTGAATGCCCCTATATGGTCGAAGGGGTCCTTAGTACTGTCATAAAACTCCAGCTATGAGAGGCGAAACTTGGCAGGTAAGGGGCATTCTAGAACACTGGTGGTGAATGGTGAGTCCATCATCTTGAGCATGCCATCAAGGTTGATAGCTGTCTTTCCCTTCATAGCGTTCTTCACCTCATCCAGTTCTCTCCTCAAGCTTTTCATCATTTGATCATTACCATGTGTCGACTGCTCGATGTGTTTGAAAGTGTCCCTTCCTCTACTGTTCTCTAGGCTATTAGCTTCGTCGTCATTTCAGCTGCAGTTACGTCGTTGATTAGAAGTGTTGCGGCCCTCAGGACGTGCACGTTGCCTCAAATCTTCATTTTGTTTTATTAGCTCTTGCACATTGGTGGTTAACGCTTGAATTTGTTGGGCCATCACCACCGGATTTAAAGGTGCTGTCGTAGTTAAATACATTGATCTTAAGAAACTTTGTCGGTAGAGACGCGATGACTTGCTGTATTGTGTTACAACTCTCGCTTTCCCATAGACGGCGCCAAATTGATAAAGCACAAAATCGCATCGTCGTATGTTCCTCATCTATGTCGATGGACGAGCTCGTTTGCCTGTTGATAAGAAAGAAGAGTAAGAGTGAAAGACACCGAGATGGTGCCAGCCAAAGACCCTCCGATGCTTAAGTTAGGCAATCTCTTTCTCAGCTTAAGAATCTCAAGTGAGTGCTATGATATTTGAAAATGTCGTATGAGAGTACTTACTTGAGTTAGCTGGCTTTATATAGCCAATGCCTCAGGTTAATGCTCTTGTCCGTTGCACCTGAAGAAATTTTAACTGTTGGGTTCTAAGACTTTAAGTATAAATGTATTAGAACTTCAATTTGTAATGTTGGCAAACCATAATGTTTAGTCTTGTTTTAAACTTGCTTAAAGTATGTTTATGTTGTAAAGTTGGAATCGAGTGTTCTACAGGATTTACTGTGTAAATCTGCCTGGCTCGATCAATCGAAAATTAGACTCGATTGATCGAAGCTCGTGCAGATTGTTTTTTTGCAGAATTTTCCAACTCAACCCAAGCTTGTTTTACGTGTAGGGTTTTATGTTTTGTCCTAGGTATAAAAGGGAAAACCCTAGCCACATTTTAAGGTTGCTTTTTATGCTGTGTGTGTGAATCTTTTGTAAGATCTAGAGGTGTTTGCCTTCACATACACTTAGGGTTATCAAGATCTAGATTGATGTCAAGAGCTTGGTGATCAATTCAGTTGCAGATTCAAGAGCTTAAAGATATACAAGCGGGAGTGTTTGTGCTTGCTGGGAATCTAAGAAAGAAGTAGTCCGTGGACTCGGAGCTGTCACGTGGTCGTGGTAGTAAGTTTCCTACTCGAGGTAGCAATAGCATGTTACTGGTCGAAGTCGTTATTGTGTAAACTTCAATTCTTTCATAGTGGATTCAGTTTACCTTGAAGATATCTAGGTTAAATCTTCCCTAGGTTTTTTACCGGTTTGGTTTTTCTAGGTTATCATATTGTTGTGTTCTTTATTTTTCGCACTTTACAATGATATGATTTATATGTGTTAACCTAGATTTGCATAATTTACCTAAGTTAATCACTTGGCTAAATAACTAGGTTAATCTGGTTGTGTTTTTAGGGGTCTAAAAACGTACAAGTGATATCAGACTGGGTTAGCTCTAGTGTTTAGATCTTTTGATCTAAGAGTTGATCCTCGATCCCTGTTATCATGGATAATTTTAAGTGTCTTACTATTTTTGATTGTTATGATTTGAATAAAAAGGACACTGTTGTTTTTGTTGATCTTATTGATGCCTGTGAAACTCTCCGTAAGGAATTATTGAAATCTATGAAAATTGCTAAGAAATTCAAGGAAGAGTTAACATTGGCTAATCTTGAAAAAGAGGAATTGGTTGTTAGATTAGATGAATCTAATAAAAAGAATGAATTTTTGATAAATCAAATTTCATCTCAAGATGAGAAGATGAAAAGCTTGGAACAAGAGTTAGTTGAATTTGAAACGAAAATTGAAAATTTGACTAGTACCAAGCCTGCTGTTGATAACAGAAGTGTTTCTGTTTCTCTTAAGCCAAAAACTGAGAAAGTTTATATCCATCATTTCAAGAGGAATAATAAAGAAAATGCTTATTTTGCTAGGTTAGACAAAGGTAAAAGTTTTGATGTAGACGCTGAAGTTTCTAAACCTATGTCTAAACCTACTGTTAGAGAGCATAAGAAATATGTTTTTGTACCTACCTGTCACCTTTGTGGTGTTTTTGGTCATATTAGACCAAATTGTTTTTTGTTGAGGCAAAAACCAAAATCTAAGACTAAATTTGCTGTTAGGAATCTTGATGTTCCTAAATTTGTTCCTATTTGTCACTTTTGTGGTGTCTTTGGTCATATTCGTCCTAGTTGTCATAAATTGAAATTTAAACATTCTGTATTTCAATCTAGGATATGCGATGATATTTCTCCTGTCATAAGTCCAAATAAATTATTTCATATGCTTTTGAAAAATTTAAGCTTGTTGGCCTGTGAAAGGAATTTGCAGGATTTCAGTTTTTCTCAGAAAATTGGTGTAATCCCTCAAATGCACTCTGCTTCACATGGATTTTTACCTACAAAGCCAAAGACTTGTGTTATATGGGTGAGAAAAGATTCTCTAAGGTGAGTGTTGTTTACTTGTCCCTGATTTAATTCTTTCAATTGTTTGTAGACATGTTTCGTTTCTGTTTTTGGTTGTTTTATTTTCTTAGGTTGTTTTTTATTGAAAAAAAAAAAATTCAAAAACATTGAAAATTTTCAAAAAGAAAAAAATGTTTTATTTTGAGCCTTGTTTTATTTTTCTTGAGGATTACATGAATTATGATATTTATCTTGATTTTAGAACATACTTGACATTGTGGAGAAACTTGAATAGTATATGTTACAATACTAAATGCTAAGTTTTTTTTTTTTTTTTTTTTTGTGTGTGTGAGTATGTACTAGTTTGTACATGTACTCAAGGGTTAATTAAGAAATTAATATTTATTGTTTGTGTACCCTCTATAGCTTAGTTTAGCATTGTCATGCATTGTTTTTGTATTTTTTATCTTTTAGCATAATGTATGCTTTTAGTTTTGGTCATAAATTTTTTTTTAAACCAAAAAGATTTTTATTTCTTTTGTATCACACATCATGGACAAATAATCAAGGTTGGCCAAACCATCTTTGCATAATATGTTTATATACTTTGTTTAGCTTGACTAAGCTTATTTATTGCACTTTACTAGTTTGAGCTCTGTAGTGCATGTTGTGTGGGAAGATGTTTATAGTTTTTGATCACATGATTTTGATCTTAAAATCACATGCCTTTGATTGTCGGACTTAAACTTCTTAAGAAAGGCATAAATAACTATCTCACCACTGTTTACTAGCCAATCATAAATACCTTAGTGCATATCTTAAGATTTTCTGTTCGAGAAAGTGTAGCACATGCGCAAAAAGAACATAAGGTGTAGCCTCGGATTAATGCTAAAATTGGTGTGTACATTATTGGGCTATAATAACTTCACAATTAAACAAAATTGGTGTGTACATTATCTTGGCTATTTTAATAAGTTTCAAAACAAATAAAATTGGTGTGTACATTATGAGGAAAATTCAAGAAACTTACATGATTGCAAGCTTTTATTCTAGGAGATGTAGGAGTTATATGATGTAACTCTTTAAGTGATAGTCTCTTTCAAATTTATGTGATGAATTTTGTAGAAATTGTGATTGATTACTATCTACATATCACCTCACATGTATCTCAAACTTTTGCTAGTTGCACACACAACACAAGTTACTCTTTGTTAAACTTAGTACATGATATTGTGTGTGATCTTGTTGTAGTCATCCAAGATTATGTTTTCTATGGTGTTTGATGCAAAATATGATTAAGAGTTTAAAAATCTTTGTTTTAAAGATCTAGGTTGAATTCATGTGCTTTTGAAAAAATTTTAATCTCATACTCATGCATTTCATTCATGAAATATTGTGCTTTAAGGAGTTTCTACATAAAAGTGCTTTGTTTTTCAAAAATTCAAGTTTTCCAGATTTTCGATCGATCGAAGCTGTTTCTCGACCGATCGAAAATGTGTTAAAATTTTTGGTTAGCTTCTGCTAGACTTGGTTGGTATTCGATCGATGCTCGACAGATCGAAACTGAAAAATTTTCAGTTTTTAAATTTTTGACCAAACTGTTTTTTTTTCATGCATCATTTGTGTTTAGAATTCACATACATTGCATTGTTTTTTGTATCCATCTTGTAGTTTTGTGGTCATATCTCTCATTGTTTTCACACATAACATGCATACACTTTGCTCAATTGGGTACTCGACTTGATTTAAAAATTGATTGATTAATTTTTGAGTCATTTGTACATTTTAGTACATGCTATTTTTTATGTGTGAACTACAAAAAATATTTTTCTTAAAAGATATGATGGATAATCAATGTGCAAATATTTTTTCTACTCATGCAATTGTTTATGGGTCACACAGTGTCAAGTTTGCATTTATTGAAAGAGAGAATATTTTTCTTCATGTGTATCCTCAACTTAATTTTTTTAGAGTTAGGTTTGTGTGTTTTATTTATCCCCACCTCCTAAATTTTCCTCTAAACTGTTTTTCCCAAAACTTATTTTGTTTTTCCTATTTTAATAGGGGGAGAAAAGTTTTTTTTTACCTTAGTTGTTGCTCTTCATAGGGGGAGTTGCCTCTATTCTCTATAGAGCTGGATTCATTTGTTTCCTTGATTCTCTATTTTCTCTTGACTTTTGTTGTGTATGTTTTCTATTTACTCTTTATTTGAGTTGTCTTTGTCAATGCGTGACAAAAAGGGGGAGTTTTAGATGAAGTGTGGAAAATAAAAGTATGTTTTGTTTGGGGGGAGTTGAAATTGTTTTTGAAAGGGGAAGAAAATAAATTTTTTAATGTATCTAACTCAGGGGGAGAGTTAGTTTGCATATTTGTTGTTTTACTGTTTTTATATCTTTATTTTCCACACATGTGTTTATGTGGTTGTTAAGTGTTACAAGAATATATAGGTTGATTCAGTCATGCTGTTGTCTACACTTGCAACTGATGGATAGTAGTTGGGTTGAATTTGTTGTGTTAGGCAATGTTTTATAATGGGTTTTTTTTTTTTTTTTTTTTTTGTGTAACTTTGAGCATTTTGTTTAAGTTTGTGTTTTGTCACGGATTGCCAAATGGGCAGTTTGTTGGGTTCTAAGACTTTAGGTTTAAATGTATTAGAACTTCAAATTGCAATGTTGGCAAACCATGATCAAAACGTTTAGTCTTGTTTTAGACTTGTTCAAAGTATGTTTATGTTATTAAGTTGGAATCGAGTGTTCTGCAGGGTTTATTGTGTAAATCTGCCTGGCTCAATTGATCAAAAATTAGACTCAATCGATCGAAGCTCGTGCAGATTGTTTTTCTGCAAAATTTTTCAACTCAGCCCAAGCTTGTTTTACGTGTAAGGTTTTATGTTTTGTCCTAGGTATAAAAGGGAAAACCCTAGCCACGTTTTGAGGTTGCTCTTTATGTTGTGTGTGTGAATCTTTTGGGAGGTCTAGAGGTGTTTGCCTTTACATACACTTAGGATTATCAAGATCTAGATTGATGTCAAAAGCTTGGTGATCAATTCAGTTTCAGATTCAAGAGCTTAAAGATATACAAGCGGGAGTGCTTGTGCTTGCTGGGAATCTAAGAAAGAAGTAGTCTGTGGACTCGGAGCTGTCATGTGGTCCTAGTAGTAAGTTTTCTACTCAAGGTAGCAATATGATGTTAGTGGTCTAAGTCGATATTGTGTAAACTTCAATTATTTCATAGTGGATTCAGTTTATCTTGAGGATAGCTAGGTTAAATCTTCCCCAGATTTTTTACCGATTTGGTTCTCCTGGGTTATCATATTATTGTGTTCTTTATTTTCCGCACTTTACAATGATATAATTTATATGTGTTAACCTAGATCTGCATAATTTACCTAAGTTAATCGCTTGGCTAAATAATTAGGTTAATCTGGTTGTGTTTTAAGGGGTCTAAAAACGTACAATAATATTGATGGCAATGAAGCCTCTCTTTAAGTGGAGGTTTGTAACGCTTAGGTGGCTCATTAAATCTTTTGTAATAGTCTTTTTGCCATTGCTCATTGCTAGCTGGGTCACCAGAGTTATTTCTACTTTTAATGTGTTGTGATTGTCTGTCTTAATGACGGGCATAATGTGCTTTATAGTCGTCCGTCTTAATGGAAAACTATTTATTCACGACTTTGTTAGATACCATACCATAGTTTGACATATGAATAAAAATCTTAAAATAGATGAGGACTATGATTTTTAGTATATAAAAGACATGCAAAGGGAACCTATAGCATTGCCTATTTATCTCTTTAAACCTTCTAAGACAATTGTTCCTAGCCCATAATTTTTTGAATCTTCATATATATGCCTAAATTTTTAACCATATTTGATTTAATTCAAAATATTGTTATTAATTCTTACTTCAACATATAGAGCTCAATTCATGATTATTTAATTATAATATTATTAAATTTAATTATTATTACGAAAAATTAAGATGGTTTATTATTAATATAGAGAAATGATATGTCCACAATATTTTCGTAATAAATCCTAAGAAGTTCCATGTTGTTATGAGTTGTTATTGGTGGACAAAAAGTAATTTCAGTGATAAGTTCAAATTAGAATTAATAATAACTTACCATCAGTTCTCAAAATAATAATAATAATAACAACAACAACTTACCATTTATAATTTGTTGTGAAAGTATTGTGAAAATATTGTAGAAACACTTTTCTTATTAATATATCCTCATTGTAATTTAACTTTTAAAAATAAGATATGTTGAAGTTAAAAGCTATCAAAACTTTCATTAAAATAAAAGCTATTGAAACCATGGTACCAATCTGATTATCAATCAAAACTAGAAATTCAACAAAACGGGCAAGTTGTTCGATTGTCGAAATCAGCAACCAGACATGTAGAACTGGTTTTAGCAAGGGCGTAGCTAGGATTTTTTGTTTGGGTGGGGGGGGGGGGGGAATTTTGGTATTAATATATTAGTCCAAAGTCAAGATAAACTATCACACACATGCGTAAACGCACATACAAAAATATAAACATTAATAATTTGATATTAGAGTAAGTCATAATTTATAAATATATTGTATATAAAATTAACAACTTTCACATATGTATATTTGCAATGTGACGTTGAAGAAGTAAAGAGGCTGGTACGTGTTATGGGAAATATGGGTAAGGCAACGTATAGTTGTGTAGTCGCTAATTGTTATGGGAAGGAAATGGCATCATTATGTGTTTTGTTTTGATCATTTTTTTTTCTTTTAGTGTCTGATTATTATTATGGTTTTATTAAGAGTTGTGTCCCACAGGCGAAATTTTCAAATGCATTGCATTCATGCACCCTATGTGAGACCGCCATATCAGTCTCGCATAGGGTGCAAGAACTTAGTGCAAGAGATACCTTCTTGTCTTAGAGGTGACACAAAGGTAAGGTTTAATGTTGTTCCTCTTTTCTTCTCTTTTTTCGTTTGTGGTTTAAGGTTAATTACTTTGTATATATTAAAACATTTAGAAATATATTTGTTTGTTATCCCTTCCAGAAAAAGAAGAAGAAGAATAAGAAGAGACACTTGTTATTTTTATTTTCTTATTTAAGATGTGTAATCATTAAGTTTTCATACTGTTTTTTCAGCGGCTCTCCAGGTTGACATTGCTCTTTTTGAAAATGATATTTTTCTTATTTCATGTTGATCATTATGATGATAAGATGTGATCTTTTTTCATAACCCATAATTAAAAGGATAATTTTTTCAAGTTAACACAAGTTCTCTTAGAAGATAAATCTTGAGCAGGAGATTAAATCTTGAAGTACACATGATTTATTTTTAATCATAAATTTATCTATAATACTAACAAGAGAAAAAGGGTCCATTTAGTTGGAGAGATGGAAAAGTGAGATGATAAAAAAATGAAAGGATAGAAAATTGGGAGGATATAAGAGATTTTAATTTCTCTCTTTTGTGCTTGGTTGATAGTGAAAAAGTAGAGGAATGAAAAAAATAAGTTTGAATAAATTTACTCTTATGTCTTTAATTATTAAAAAATGAAGTACAATTAAAACAAAACAAAAAACAAAAGTAATCTCCAAATTTATTATAAAAAAAAAATCATGCCCAGAAAAAGAAAATCACTTCTAGTTAAACCAAAAAAAAAAAAAAGAAGCCACAGCACAGGAAATTACTAATATCTTTTTGTTGGACTTGTTATTTTTTCCTAATTTTAAGTTAGATCAAATTGATTTGTTTTTGGGTTTTTCTTTTTGATTGAAAAAGCCAAGCTAAAAGTTGGTGTTGAATTGGTTTATTGTTGAGCTTTTTTATGGTGTTCAATGTAGCACCACCACTGTATTTTAATTTTCTAATCAATATTACTAGTTAAAAGTTATTATATATTTATTTAATATAATTATAAATTATTTATGATGTTATCGGTTCGATCCGTTCATTTCAAAGAATCGAGAATCTTTCATTTTCCTGGTTAGTTGAATTATCTAGTTTTTAAAATTATGATAGAAACTTCAATTCCCAAAAAGATAGGATTTTTATTTTTGCATATAATTTATTTGTATATATTGAAAGGAAAATTTCCAAGTATTTTAGTTTATATTTAATACTTAATTATTTTATTTTATTTTTAAATAACATAGACTACTCTATTAGTTTTTACATTTTTAATTCTTTTTATATTTACCTAGTATTTGTGTGAGGATTGATCATCACCCTCCACAAAAGTTTCACATTTTTCAAATAGTAGATTTCTCATAGATGTAATGGTTAAAAAACACCCATAATACTTATTTTATATTTGTATATTGAGTGTATTGAAATGATGTTTACTTCAAAAAAAAAAAAAAAAGGGAGAAGAACATGTACGTTAATTACATGTAATAACTAAATTTACATGACATGATTTTATTGGTCCAACTAGCATATATGACAAGCTTAGTTGGCACTTAATGGCCACTTAAACAATTTAACTAACGGAGGGATATTATTGATGCAAACCACATTTAATATTAGCTAGTAAAATTTAAATTATGAAACTTTATACAGTGTATAATTCAAAAACTTCCAAATTTTAAGGGTGTGCTTTGCACTTTACCATTTATTTTTTATAGGTTTAGCCTATTTTTTAAGATATAAGATTTTGATGTGGCTGTAGAAGAACCCCTTTATTAATGCAACTCCTAAATGACAGCTTGTTCCCATCATCGACATTTAAATATTAAATATAACGCTATTTCTTTTGCAAAAGGAAAAAGAATTAAAGAGGTAATCTTGTTTCCTTTATTAATATGAACCTGTCAAATAAACCGACTCCCAAATAAGTTGTTTAATTTTGTCCAAGCGGAGTGGTGTTGAGCAGATGTTCAAAGTATTGTAGAAAAAAAAAACGCCAGGAAAATAATTATACACCTAATCCATATAATATGAACTATGATTTAGCAATTACAGATCGTAGTATTGATTTGTCAACATTGTCTTTCTTTTGTAAATGAGTGAGTTTAGCCCCAAAAGTGAGAAAAGTGAGATGTAGTATAGAATTGTAAACTTTTTTTAATTCTTTCAAATGAGTGTGTTTAGCCCCAATGGGGAGAGCGAGAGTCACATAATCTTTTAATAAAGTAACAATTATCACACACTCGTTATATTATATTCTGTATACACTCTCTTTAAATGGGTATTATTAGTCATTACAAGAAAGTACGTCCAACTGCTCCACTTTTTCTTCCCCTTTTTTGGAAATTTAGAGAGCCATTAAATAAACATCATTGTGCAAATGAAAAGGCTCAAGAAGTTGAAGCAAAAAGTATACTACAACAATGTTAATTGTTATCTGCAGATCAAGGAACAGTTCATGCCTCCATGACAACAGGAAAAGTGAAAAAAAGAAAGAAAGAAAAAGGTTAGGGTAAAAGTCCTATGAATCATTCACTCTCTCTCTCTCTCTCTCTTAAAGTTAAACCTCCATGACTACAGGAAAAGTAAAAGAAAAAAAAGGTAATCCTATGGAGCAAATGACCATGAGCATCAGAGTCATACCATAGATTCTCTTTCTGCCCAACTTGTCACCAAGCCATCCATAAAAAAGTGTTGCCCTGCCATATATAGTTCCACAAAGTGCTACACCATTAACAATAGCTGATACATTGGGAGGCAATGAGCCTGCAGGCTTGGCTGCACCATCAACACGGTAGTTATGAGCCCAAGCAAGTTGGCGCAAAGGGATATACAGGATAGATCATACGCATCTATGAAGAAGCCCATTCCAGCAATGATAATTGCAGTGAAATGGTACCATTGAGCTTTGGCAACATCAAGTGCATTCAGCACCTGCAACATTTCCTTGGCCATGGCTAAATATCTCACTTACTGTCTTTCTTGTCTTTGCTCTTTCTCTCTCACACAAGCCCTGCAGGAACTGCACCTCAGCGCGCGTTAGACAAACCAATTTTTGACCAAGAATCATTGGATCTGTCTTTAGAAATGTGACAGACATAAATTTATGTATACAAAATATTCCACATTGTTTTTTAATTTGAATGACAAAAATGAAAATATATACTGTGAATTCAATTCATAATATAACTTTTATCAAATCAGTACTTAAATATGAAGAAGTAAAATAAATATTAGAGAATCAAACAAAGCGTAGAGGAGCTCAAAACTCTCTTTTGATCTTAAAATATACGAGAAAAAATTAGACGGTTTAGAAATTCTTTAGGAATACAAACTTTCATCAACAAATACTTTCTCAATTTCTCATACTTTTCAAAATTTTAAAAGGGATTTAAAAGCTTTGTTTAAAAAAAAAAAAAAAAAAAAAATCAAATTTCATTACTTTCCTAATATTTTTATCTGCAAAAGTTCACATAAAATAGGGACAATAATAAAATTTTGGAAAAATAGTTGACATTTCATAAAATCACATTACTGCCAATTATCGTATTGGGGGTATTGGGTTGAATTTATGTAATAGTTACATATAATGAATTTTTCACATAGGATGAATCCCACACTTCTTAGGTTCATTAAAAAAAGAAGAAGGTAAAAGTAGCAAATAACAGTTGCCAGGGAATGGACGATAAAACATGCATTTGGTTTATTATTCTTCCTACCTAAGAAAGCAACTGAGTATATAACCATGAGCATGAGAGTCAAACCATAGACTCGCGAAGAAGAGCTGACCAGCTAGAGTTCCACAGAATGCTAAACCATTAGCAGCAGCCCAAGCAGCTTTGTCACAAGAGAGATGCAAAATAGATCATATGCATCAGGAAAAGATCATTCCAGCGATGATGATTGCTGTAAAATGGTACCATTGTGTTTCTGCCCCATCAAGTGCATTTAGCACCTGTAAATTGTCCTTGGCAATGGTGTTTGGTCACTCAAAAGCTTTAAAACTCTGCTCTTTGTTTCTCACAAGCCAGCCTGATGCAAATCAAGGAGCTGGTCATGCTGATCATACACGTGGAAATGGAGTTGAATTTGCACATGACCCTTTGTCACTTCTTAGTGGCCCAATTACAAGACTTAGAGCCAAACGTTTCAAGGAAGCACTAAATGAGCTAGTCCAAGAGAATTGGGCTAATTCTGAAAAGACCAAGATGGGCTCAGATAATAATCAAGGCTTAGTCCATGTCATCAAAGCAATTGAAGAGGCTAATTAGCATGTAAATTTGCACCCAGCATAGTCTGACCATTAAAGGGTGTTAAAATACATTAAATCTAGTCATTTAGCTATGTTTGACTGCCTTTAAAAGTCCAAGAATCCAAAAGACGTAGGAACTTGTTTAGGTTAATTTTTGTGCTGTTTTAAAGCGGTAATTATGACTTTGCCTATTCTTGGAGGGTTGTTCCAAGTATATAGATGGGTAGTACGAATTTTAAAAATCAACTTTTGGTTTTCAGAAAAATTATTCTCCTTGTGAGGTCTTGTGTTCCTCTTGGTTCTTAAAAAAACTCTTGAACTTATCAAGTTAATCTTGTGGCGTTCAAACAACCAAACTTATCACCTTGATTCTTGAGAGTTTCTTAGGAATTCTTAGTGTGGTGTTTTCAATCCATCGTAGTCTTGGTTTTTTATCTGATTAGATGATGGGTCAAGGCTCAACAAATCTTGTCTACACGATCTTGGGGTTCTAAACCATTATTGTTATCGGGTTTCATCACAATTGTTGGTGAAGTTCATATCACAGCCTCTCTGCAAAAGTTGAAGAAAAGGGTAAGTTCATGTGTGACCACCAAATTATGAGATCTTTAAACAAGAGTAGTAAGAATTCAACCAAATTTATCTATTAAATTATTATCTAGGGGGGGTTTTATAGTAGTTGATCATTTCGAATTCAACAAAAACATTGCATATGATTATTTAAATTATGATGATGATGATGTTGAAAAAGAAATATCTTATGGTTCTCAGTTTGAGAAAAGAATGGTTTTGAATTTCTTCCCCTCTTTTGGAAGTTTAGAGTGCCATTAAGCTCAGATAGTTAGCAAGCTTCATCCAGCAAAGTTAAATAAAACATATTATATTCATGGAGAAGTTTGTCAGACTCACCTGAAAATTTTCTTGACTTGAGATAGTTGAGAGAGAGATAAAGAAAAAGAGAATTAAATTGATGGTACAAAGCCATGTGTGGGATTGAGTACTTACATGCACTAAAATTTCCTTAATAAGTCCGGAATATGTGGCTGGCTAATTTTTGTTGTTGTTGTTGGTAATAAGGAGATTAACGTAGAAAAAAAAAATTAACCAGCTCCCAAAGGCACAGTAGAGGCAAATATTCTTTTACTTTATAGACTAGAAGCATCAAAGCTTAACCAGCCACCAAAGGCACAGTAGAGGCAGATATTCCATTACAGTACAGACCAGAAGCATCAAAGCTTAACAAAAGAGAAAGTTCCATGAAGGGGGAAATCATTAAAAACAATTTCACGCTGAAGGCATCCTCTCTTGGCTAACATGTCTTCACATTTATTGGCTTTCCCATAGATATGCCTAAGTCTGACTTGAGGAATTGCCTGCTGAGCAATGAGCAGCAATTATTTAGAAGGGCAGAGAGTAATCTCTTTGAACCAGAATTAGAACTCAAAGTTCGCGTTCTCACCACCACAAGGTGTGCCTTGGTGGTAGGAGTTCTTGTATTACAACACATAATACTTGGCAAGAGTTAGGGGTGTAGCTGGAAATTTTGGTTTAGAGGGGCCGAATTACACACACACAAATTTAATAGAAATTATCATCTTTATAAACTTTAATAAGTATCACAAATTGTCTACTTTTCCATCAATATGTACAAAAATGTATTACCATTATTTAATTGTAATTTTTTTAAATCCCTCATTTTTGAAGTAATATCACCCCCTAACATTAATTATCCTTTTTTTTAATTCAACATTTTTAGTCTAAATCAAGCATTGGAAAAAAATTGTAAAATTAACAACAACAATAACAATAAAATAATTAGTCCCAAATTGAAATATAAAAACAAAAAAATTTATATGCGTGTGTCCAGGACAAAATTGCTTTTTAAGTATTGTCACCCTTAACATTACATGTCCTCAATGTAGTTTTTTTTTTTTTTTTTTTCATTTAATATTTTGTGACTAAATCAAGTATTGGCAAACAATTTGAAACTTAACAAAAAAAACAAGAAGACTTAGTCCCAAATAAAATAAGATAACTATAAGAAAAAATTTCATTTATTTTACTATTTTAACTCAACAACCAAAATTTACCAATTAAGAGAGGAAAAAACTATAAAGAAGTCCTATTTTTTTTTGTTACAAGGTGGATAGTTTGTTGTTATTAACAACTATTTTTTTGGAACCCAACAATTAACAGTTCAATTCTTTTTGGCAAGGCCAGCTCTTATTTTTTGGAGGGGCCAACAATTGATTTTAAGGTATAATATTTTAAAAAATTGCAACATATACATACATTATGAAGTTTTTAAATAATTTTGGGGGGCCATGTCCTCCCTATTGCTAAGTTTAGCTTTGTTCTTGGCAGGAGCTGAGTAGTCTGAGTAGTGACACTTTAACAAATGTGTTGTACTCATAACGACAGCCTCATCAAAGCTCTAATTGTTACTAGTATTGTTACAGGTAATCCGGATTATCACATGTGTACTCCCCATTTTTTATATAATTGTAGATCTCACTAATTAAATTTATAGTGGAACTTACAATTCATATGAGAGGGGGAGTATACATTTATGGTACTCCTGAAATATTTAATAATTTCCCAATTCTTACCTTGTCTAGCTGTATTTGGTATATATTTCATACAGATCCATGCAAGATTGCTGAATGCTTAAGCAACATTTAAAGCCATTTTTAGCCAGGTTTAAATGTGATCTACCTTTTTTGACAAAATTAAATGTGCTCTAACTTATCTCAGGGAAATGATAAGAATCCGTGCAACTTGGGAAAGATGTACAGATAATACCGTCGAGTCGTTGTCGTCGACTGTGACTAGAGGTCTGGTAGGTAACGTAAGATTTGAAAAAATGGGTATTAAATTGCGAAGAATCATATCTAACCTCTTAATCCATCTGTGGTGGCAACTGGGAAGTACAACCAGAACTAAGGTTAATTTTATTATTCATTTAATTTAATATAATTTATTCTATTAAATTATTTTATAACATTTAAAAAAATTAGATATAATTATTTCGTGTTTGCAAAAGAAAAATGATAGAGTTACAAGCTACTATTTTATAACATTTAAAAAAAAAAAAAATTTGGTGAAGTTAAAAACTATTGAAACTTCAATTCCCAAATTGATAAGTATTTTTTGGCATATAATTTATTTGTATATATTGAAAGGAAAGTGCTAAGAATTTTAGTTCATAAATATATTTACCAGAAATAAATGATTTCGTTAAGGAATAATCAACAATTACGAGAGTACCTATCTTTCCTTTTCAATCCACACTACATCAGTACGTATGTGACCGAAGGTTGCATTCTCGTAATCTTCCCCTTGCAAATTAACCCGCCGACAATCAAGCTGTCCCTTCTATATTTATATCAACAATAACAATTTCCAGAGCCAGTTTGATTTCTTTTTTGGCCGAAAGAGCCAGTTTGGCTGCTGAAAATGCTGCAAAGGAAAATTCTGGTGTATGGTGTACCGTTCAATAATCAATTGCTTCTTTGCCAAATCGGCAGGTTTGGCTATGGTGGGGTGTTCTTTAGTATATGAATATGGTTTGCACTCTGCGGATTATTGAAAATGGCAGTGTGCACTTTCATCAAGTGGAAACTAGAAAGAAATAAATAAGGACAAAGAAAAAAAAGTGCTAGTTTTTATTTTTTATTTTTTATTTTACAAGATAGAATTCTATTCTAGCCTAATGTAAGTGTATATGTGTGTGAAGCTTCTTCCTAGAGACTTAAAGTCGAGCTCTTGCCTCCTACACTCCACAAACACTTATACTTATAGAGTGACCATCGCACCAAGGGTGTGCGGTGATAAAAAAAAATGCTAGTTTTAATTAGATTATAAGGTGGAAAGTAATAACATTTATTGATGATTTTAATCTATTCCATAAAACCTGTGTAACTTTCTAACTTTAGAGCATTTGCTTCTGTCTATGTAAAATAAAAAAGCTCCACATCTTACCCAACCATCCTCAAAAACCTCCGACATCAGCCAAATTTAAAATTATGCAAAAATCCATTTTTAAATATAATATTTGTAGTTATGTTAGAACCCTTTTTCCTCTCCTTTGTGTGTGTGTGTTTATTTCTCCAATATATATATGCATTAGTCTATGTTAATATGTATTGTTATTGTAGTTTTGCAAATACACATTTGCTGATGGACCATTAGGGTAATGTTAGTTGTTTTTTTTCTTTTCCCATAAATTTATTTTAAAAAATATTTGATAAACTAATGCTCTTAGGTCATTTGTTATTTATTTATTTATTTTAATAATTCTTTACTTCACCTCATGAGGAAGAGAGAGATATGATTTGAGATATTAATATAAAATTGGTAAGAAAATAGTATTTTAATAAAATGTAATGTAAAATAGATAATATGATGTGAGATGTTTTGAAAAGTGGATGCATAAAATATAAAAAGTAGGTGCTTATATTAAAATGGACAGAAATTTTTGTACAAGCAGAAGCAGATGTGAATGCTTTAAGAGTAACGAGGTGTAATTTGAACTCACCTCCATATACTAGTTAACAACCTGTGCAATAAATGGAAAAGTTCAATAAAATATGATTTTATTCAAAAATAATGTTTCTCACTTATTTTGTAGATGAATGAAATTTGATAATTATGATAGTTATTAATAGAAATTCATTTTTATTGTGGTGTATATAAAATATACAATATTTAATATTTTAATTAGGGCATATACCAATAGGTATTCATTATGATATAAGGACTAGTTGTGATGTAGAATAGACAACATATGGCTTCTTGGATCAACAAGAGTGTCGAAAATCAAAGAGCAAGATTAAGAGGGTGTCAGTAAAAGCTATCAGAGTGAGGATGTTGGAATTGCATGAACTTTAGAGGGTTGAAGGGAAATAACATTTTGATCAAAACTCGAGACTTTGACTCGAAGGTCACCTTAATTTAGGTGAATTCCTTCGTTAAGATCTCAAAAACAGTATTTTCGCTATTTTTAGTAATATTTGTTTTCTTTAATAACTTTAGTTTGAAGTCAGAATAAAGTCTAGTCTATTTTGAGACATTTCTCAGAAACAATAGTTTTAATTTATCTCAATTTTGCTATTTTCAGCAAAAATTACGATTTCGCTACCTAATTACGTGATTAGTGTGAATTAGGCCGGGCATTTTCCTAATTGCCATAAGTTTTCCTTTTTTCTATTTAAACATATTGTAACCTCCGAGGCAATACAAATTTTAAATTAATAAAAATATAGACTTTGTCTATTGTTTCTCTTTGGTGGATTCCAGAACCCTATAACCATGTGGATTCAAGATTTTCATTCAAAAGCTAACATGTTTAGTTTCTTTTTTCAATTAGAAAGCAGCGTGTTTGTTTTCTTTAAGCTTTCTTGATATCAAGTTGCTGATTTCTGGGCTACTTTACCCTCAAAAACACTGAAATCTTGGAATAGCAAAATCTACTAATAATTGAAGCCTTGACATTGTGTAGCAGTTGTCGAACACATGCACTAGAAAAAGAATCTAGCATTTTTATATAATTTAGTATGTAAATTGGAATATTTTAACTTATGTAAAACTTCTTTTAAAACTTTTAATTATGGAAATAAATATAAAGCTTCAGAAGAAATATCATGTTAATTTGACATAGTCATTGTCTTTCTTGGCTATCTTGGACTTCATGTATTGAACATTAGATTTTAGTGAAGAATATTTTGGAAATCTATTAATTTGGAATTTAAATAGGGAGAGAAATGAAGAGTCTATCCATGTATTTGGAAGATTGAAAATTTTTTCACTCTCAAATTATCTCAAATAGAGTTAATTGTATTAACATAGTGCAAAACATTCTAAAAGAGGATAATTTAAAATAAAAAAAAATTCATTTTTATTCATTTAAATTTTTGGGTCTTAATTAAATTTTTTTTCACTGTAAGACAAATAGATAATGTATTTTATTGGCGTAAAAAGGAGACCTCAATTTTTATTTATTTTTAGCTAGGTGAAGCGCCTTAATTTTATTTATTTTTGTTAGATTTTAGACCCCTGGAAAACACAATTGGTTTAACCTAATATACTAGCTAAGTTGTTACTTAGGTTAATTATTCAAATCTAAGTTAAACATTCATCACATGAAATAAACACAACGAAAAAGTAAATGACACAAGATGTAATGACCTAGGAAAATCAATACAACAACTCGTTTCAAGGTAAAAAACTTGGGGGAACTATCTCAAGAGAACTATCCAGTATATCAAGTTGAGATTTACAATTAAGAATACCAATTCGTAGTAAATCTAACACAGTTACCAAACTGGGCTTTGAACTCCACAGATCTACTTGATCTGGATTTGTTCTCATATGAACCACCTATTCAAGCCTTGATCTTCAGTATGCTTGATAACTAAAGGCTTGGTAGCAACTTTACTCCACTGGTACTAGGAATATGGATTTGATCTCCGGTAGGTGCTTGTAAAGTTAGAAGGTATAGAACCTCATAGATCTCACAAGAGTAACTCTTAAGACTTGAGAAACGTGTATTAGAATTTTCATTTTATACTTAGGAGTGTTGGACTCAAACCTTAAACATTTCCGTGGGCTATTGAGCTTTAATTAAAATTCTACAGATCGCAGTTAAATTGGTTGAAGCTCTCTCTCGATCGGTTAAGCTCTTTAGTTTTTGAATTTTCTTTTCTGCATCTTGTACGTTCTTGAATCTTGACTTGTATTAACTTGAACAATGTCTAAAACACTTCAAAGACACTAAGATTTTATACTAGACATGTTTTTTGTTCTCGGTTTGTCAACATACAATAAATTTAGTTCCTAAACATTGATGCCTAAATATTTAAAACCTAACAATTTTATTTTGTTATACCACAAGGGTAATGGATATAATCATATATATTCTATTAAATTGGGGCCTAGAGCATTCATATAAGCTTGTGCAAAATTTTCTATCTGTTTTAGCTTAAGACCCTACCTTTTCAATTTTACTTAATCATTTTTCAAAACACTCATACCAAATTATTTATTCTAGTAAGGTCAATCATATTTGCTTACTCCTTAAAGCATTCTCATCAAAGGTGGGATAAATGCTAAAAGTTATTTTTAGTAATAAAACCACTAAAAAAGCCCCTACATCAATGGTGCTAAATTTTAAAATTTTTATCACCTTGCTACAGTAAGATGTTATTACTAACACCCTACTGCAGCAAGTTGCTACTCATTTTTTTTTATTCACCTTCTCTCTCCCCTCAAATCCCACTCTTTGCTCTCTCTCAAAAAGAATAAAAAATGATAAATAAATAATATTTTAATGAGTGGTAAAAAAATATAAGTTTTGATGTTAGGTGTATTGTAAAGTGATTTGTTAAATGCTAGAAGGTTGATTTTTTAGGTGCTAAATGCTAAAATTTTTAAAACTCTTAATGAGAATGCTCTTAGCGAACATAATCCTCTTTTTTTTTTTTTTTTGGTCATTTTTGTCCTAGTGACAAAAATATTACTTGCTTATATCAGTTTAAGCTCTTAGCCATTAGCCCCCAAAGCAACAATATATTTTTTTTTGTACAAGATGCATTAGGTTGTTTCATTGGTCCTACCATGATAGTTTCTCTCTCTCTCTCTCTCTCTCTCTACCATGATAGTTCCCGGAACACTACAAATTTGTATTATTTACAAATTATTGAATGCATCATTAAGGCCAAATTTCGACCTGGAAAACGAAAAAGAAAAAAGGAATGTGATGAAGATGGAGCATGGAATATGCAATTGAGGAATATTAGAGTGTGCTTGGTTTTCTTTATGTGATGAAGATTACATATATTTTTAAGGAATGTGAGCGATATTATTATGTTTGATTAGATATTTACACTTGACACATAAAGGAAGTGTAAGATTGCCATGGGAAACAACATTTGTTGAACAGATCCATTCAGATGGATAACCCTTTATTTCACTGTACTTTTTGTGGAAAGGAACTAGAAACAATTGAATTAATCATATAATTCTTTAAAAGTGATATTGCAAGACTAGTTTGGTTTAGTTCTCCACTCACTACGAACAGAATCCATATTGTTCACTACCACTGATAAATGCATTTGGGAATGGATCAAAAGGACACAAAGGGAAACATTAGAAGGAAGGACCCCTCTAATAAAAGAACCTCTTGTGCAAAGAAATAACATTTGCTTTAAAAAAAAAAAAAAAAAAAAAAAAAAAAAATCCAAATCTCAAAATCTGGTTTTCTTATGCTAATCATTTACTACAAACACCTGTGGCAGTCTGGCTCAATATCCAGAAAAAGACTTCAACTAGCATACAATAATCCTAGTGGAAGCACAGACATGAAACAAAAACTGGCGGAGAGGAGGATCAATCCAATGTAGAGACAGAACAGAGGGCTATACTATTCAATGAATGCTATACTTGTAAAGTGAAGTTTCAAAACCACAGCTATACTATTCTTGTTACATACTATTCACTTTTTGTTTTACACAATTTCCTTTTGATATAAGTTATTTACTCTTCATGGGTAATGGACACAAGTCCATCACATTAAATGAGTGCTGCAACTTTAGGGGATCTTGCCCCCTTTGTAGTTGCTTCATCGGTTCATCTTCCACCTGTATATATGAGCCTTCGCTCCAATTGTAATGTACTAAGGAAATTAAAGAGACACTGAGAGTAAAAGAGAGATATATGTATTTCAGTTCTAGAAATAATATGTTGTGGTGGACGACCACTAGACAAAAAACAATTTAGATATAACATCATCCTCATATTTTATTCTCTTGTCTACATATATCCTCTATTTTACAATAAGTTATCAACACGATACTCTAGCCAGATTTGGAGGAGGAGTTATCATCATTTTACCTCTTGAAAAAGGTTATTTGTATGACTCCCTTCTTACATTCACACACACACACACACACACACACAGATATATATATATATATATATATATATATATATATATATATATATATATATATGGCATAAGTTTACGTCTATTACATCTAGACTAAATGATGCGAACCTCAATCGACACGCTTTGAGACCCAACAAAAATATTGGAATATTTACCCAGGAAAGCTAAAATTCAGATTTATGATAGAAACCCTGACCCAACGTTTATAATCGAAACGCGAACCAAAGGTATAAGTTGACCTTGACCCAATGATTATAAAGAATCATGAACCAAAGGTATAAAGTTTGAACGCCACAAGGAAGAATCCTTGATAAGTTCACAATTCTTGAAGAACCAAAAGAAGAGCAAAGCCTCACATTTTCTGATTTTTATTCAATAATATTATTATATTAAAAAACGTTTATAGACTTAAGAGCCTATTTAAGGGCTCCATAAAACTTGACAGACAAGAAAATATATTCTAAAATAACTCCTAATTGATACCTTATCATATCAGGAATCAAATTTGACCTAAAAAGCATTAAATGCACCTAAAAACAAGGAAAATACCTAAAAAACGTACTAAATAATAAAACCCTAAATAAAAGTTGATTTGGTCTGAAATTAGCAGATCCAAATAGGAAAAAATTTGCCTTAACTGATATAGAGTTGAAAAGTCAATCAGCTATTAATTCATGCCATAAATCACTCGCAATTAAGCCAGATCAACCCTAAATAGCTTGAATTAAATTTATTACGTTTTCAGCTTCCTTTAGGCCAAGCTTGGAATGTCCTGCGTTACAATCAGCCCAAATCTCTTGAATCAGCCCATTAAGTGCTTCTTTGATCTTCTTGGATCTTGCTCTTGTAATAGGCCCAACTGGAATATGCAATGGATCCTTGAATGCTTGTTGATTCTCATCACTAAACATTGCATTACTAAATTAATATTTTGCATGTTATAATTGCTTATTTATTGTGGTTATTAATGTCATCTCTATTATATATAAATTATGTCAAACCTAACAAAACTCGAGTTTGCTGCCCTTGACATATCGGGCAAGAATTATCTATCATGGATCCTTGATGTTGAGATCCATTTAGAGGCAATGGCTCTTGCAAAGACCATTAAAGATGACCATGAAGAATCCCCACAAAATTAGGCAAAGGTAATGATTTTCATTCGCTATCATCTCCACAAGGAATTAAAAACTGAATATCTCACTGAAAAATATCTCCTACACCTACGGAAAAAAAAAAAAAAAAAAAAACTAAAGGAGAGATATGAGAACTACATAAGTGTAATCCTCCCAAAAGCTCATTATGACTGGATGCACCTAAGGTTGCAAGATTTCAAAGTGTAAGTGAGTATAATTCAACACTATTTAAAATTACCTCACAATTGAAATTATGTGATGAAAAGGTCACTGAGGAAGACATATTAGAAAAAACATTTACTACATCTCATGCCTTGAATATGCTCTTGCAGCAGCAATATCGAGAGCGTAAGTTTGAAAAATATTCAGAATTTATATCATGTCTTCTAGTGGCAAAACAAAATAATGAGATTCTATTGAGAAATCACCAGTCTCACCCAACTAGCTCCACACCATTCCTTGAAGTGAATGGAATATCATTTGAAAGAACTGGAGGAAATTGAGGTTGTGGGCGTGAACATGGTAAAAACATCAAAAAAGGGGGAGACGTGCTCATAATCCTTCAAAGGGGTAAAACACATGCCTTATAACAAAAGGTTGAATCAAAATGAGATAAAACAACATGAAAATGGCAAGGATTTACAATACAAATCTCAAAAGGGCCATGAAAACAAATGCTATAGGTGTGGCATAAAAGGGCATTGGTCACGTACATGTCGTACGCCTAAGCACTTGGTAGACTTGTACCAAGCCCTCTTGAAAGAGAAAGGAAAAGGAGTTGAAACCTTGCCGAACTTGGTGATCCAGAAGATTACCTTGATGCCTCAAATGGAGTAAATATTACTATTCTTGAAGCTTCTGACTTCTTTGGGGATATAAATAGAGAGGCTTAGAATCTGAGTGGTGATCAAAATGATCATACTAAGTATTTCCTCTCAATGTATCATTACATTATGTTATGTAAATTATGTTTGTATTTAAGTTAATGAAGTTCAATTTAAATTTCAAATATATGATCTCACTAATTAATCAGTCTAGAAAAAACCTATGATTTAGGAAATCACAACTATTATCCTGACACACCTATTCATTGTTCATATGGGTGGCCTATCAACCATCCACCCACTGCACTAAGGGGGAAAATTTTTGAAAGCATTATCCTAAGGATTCCTTTGCTGTAGATCTAAGGGATTTTGTCCCACAAATGGTAAGCTTTCAACTGCTAAAGCTTTCCCACTTCCCTCTATATATAGCTTTGCATACACCCATTGTAAAACACATTAGAAAATAGAGAGAAGATAGAGATATAGATTTGGTATTAGCAATATGTTTTTCCTATTTTTCCTTTGTATTCTCCTTATGATCTTTTTATATCTCTACATTTTAATTGTTCAATATCATTACTCTACTTTGTATTCAGATTATTGTTAATGAATTTAAATTTGCTTCATTATGCGTTTATTTTCTTTCAAAGTATTAAAATTCAAAGTACATGTTTTGTATACTTGAAGAGACATGGATCTTACTCATGGCTTTCATTCCAAGATGATTGAGGAAGATCTTTGTCTAGCAGACAGTGTAACAATGCACACAATACTTAAAGATAAGAAGTATTTTCAAAACTTAACTTTAATCAAAGCTAAGGTCAATACCATATCTAGTTCATCAAACATAATTGAAGGCTTTGGAAGAGCAAATTTCATGTTGCCTAAGGGCAAATTTTTTTTTATTGATAATGCTTGTATTCTTTTAAATCTAGAAGAAATTTACTTAGTTTTAAGGATATACGAAGTAATAGTTATCATATTTAAACCAATAATGAAGGCATTGAAGAATATCTTTATATTACTTTAATGGTTTCGAGCCAGAAGCTCATACTAGAAAAAATGCCTATTTTCTCTTCTGGGTTATATTATACTACATTGAGATCTATTGAAGAAAATGTTACAGTGCACCAGAAGTGCTCTGACCCAAGGATCTTTATGCTTTGGATAATCATCTTGGACATCCAAGATCAACAATGATGCATGGAGTCATTGAAAACTCCCATGGACACCCCTTAATGAATCAGAAGATTCTTTTACTAGATGACTATTCATATAGTGCTTGTTCTCAGGGAAAATTAATTATCAGACCATCACCATAAAAAATTGGTATTGAATCTCCATCTTTCTTAGAAAGAATTCAAGGAGACATTTGTGGATTTATACATCCCCTTGTGGACCATTTAGATATTTTATGGTGTTAATAGATGCATCAATAAGTTGGTCACATGTTTGCCTACAATCTACTAGGAATGTTGCATTTGCTAGAATGCTTGCTCAAATCGTTAGGTTGCAAGCACAATTTCCTGATTATTCAATTAAGAAAATTCGCTTAAATAATGCAGGTGAATTTTCATCTCAAGCATTCAATGACTATTGCATGTCAATTGGAATTGATGTTGAGCATCATGTTGCACATACATGCAATTAAAATGGTTTAGCTGAATCATTGATCAAAAGACTTCAAATGATTGCTCGTCCTTTGCTTATGAAGACAAAATTACTTGTTTATGCTCGGAGACATTCCATATTACATGTTACATCATTAGTTCGTATTAGACCAACTACTTACCATAAACACTCTCCAATGCAACTTATTTGTGGTCAACAACCAAATGTTTCTCACTTTCAAATCTTTGGTTGTGTTGTATATGTTCCCATTGCACCTCCACAACGCACTAAAATGGGTCCTCAATGTAGACTTGGAATTTATGTTGGTTTTGATTCACAATCTATTATTAGATATCTTGAACCATCAACTGGTGATGTTTTTTAGGCATGTTTTGATGATTGTCATTTTAATGAAATAGTCTTCCCGACATTAGGGGGAGAAAAGTCATTGCCAGAAGCACAAAGAGAGATAACTTGAAATGCTTTGACGTTATCTCATCTTGATCCTCGCACAAAACAATGTGAACTTGAAGTTCAAAGTATTATTCATTTGCAAAGTATTGCAAACCAATTACCGGGTGTATTCACTAACAGTAAGAAAATTGTGAAATCTCACATTCCAGCTGCTAATACCCCAGTAAGGATTGAAGTCCCTGTAGGACAATCTATTAATACAACAACAAATGAGTTTAAACCACACCTGAAGCATGCAAGATCTGTTGGGGCTAAAGATAAAATCCCTAGAAAGAGAAAAATGTAAGAAAAGCAAGTTGTTGCTCCTGAAGAAGCTATACCCATGAAACAAGCAACATAATTAATTAATCTATTTCAAATTCATAATTATTCTTAAAATAAGCCCTTTGAAAATGACCCTCCTAAAGAGAAGTCTGATTATCTCCGGAAAAGTATCAGGCACTTGAAAATAATGAGATCTCAATAAATTATTTAAGTACAGGAGATATATGAGATAGAAATAAAATTGTTAACGACAACGTATTTTCATTCAAATTTGCCATTGACATTACCGGAAGTGATGATCTTGAATTGGAACCACAATCCGTCAAAGAATGTCGATGTAGAAATGATTGGTCAATGTGGTTAAAGGCAATTCAGACAGAATTAAATTCACTTGAGAAATATAAAGTATTTGGACCTGTAGTCGAAACAACTGAGGGTGTAGTGCTTGTCGGATATAAATGGGTATTTGTACGAAAGCGTAATGAGAAAAATGAAATTATGAGATACAAAGCACGACTTGTGGCACAAAGCACGACTTGTGGCACAAGGTTTCTCATAGAGGCCTGGCATTGACTATAGGGAAACATATGCTCTTGTAATGGATACAATTACATTCAGATTTTTGAATAGCTTGGTGATAACAGAAAATTTAGACATGCGTTTAATGGATGTGGTCACAACCTATCTATATTGATCATTAGATAATGATATATACATGAAAATCCTTGAAGGATATAAAATGCTTGAAGCATATGACTCCACATCCTAAAGCATGTATTCTATCAAGCTACAAAGGTCCTTATATGGATTAAAGCAATTTGGACGCATGTGGTAGAATCACCTCAGTGAATACTTATTAAAAGAAGGATTTGTGAATAATCAAATTTGTCCATGCGTTTTTATTAAACACTCAGAGTCTGGATTCACTATTGTTGCGGTATACACTAATGATTTAAATCTTGTGGGGACTCTAGAAGTGCTCACAAAACCGCAAATTATTTAAAGAATGAGTTCGAGATGAAAGATCTAGGTAAGACAAAATTTTGCCTTTGATTGCAAATTGAACATTTTCCAAATAGAATTTTTGTTCATCAGTCAACATACACAGAAAAGGTACTAAACCAATTCCTAATGAATAAAACTCACCCTCTGAATACTCCAATGGTGGATAGGTCACTAGATGTCAAAAAGGACCCATTTCGTCCTTCGAGAAGATGATGAAGAAATTTTGGGTCCCTAAGTACCATATTTTAGTGCAATTGAATTTCTATTGTATCTTGCAAATTGCACATGGCCTGGCATTTCCTTCTTAGTAAAATTGCTAGCAAGATATAGTTCTGAACCAACTCAAAGAAATTGGAATGGAATCAAGCATGTATTACGCTACCTCCATGGAACGACTAACTTGGGATTGTTTTATCCAAAAGGGTCAAATCCACAATTGATTGGATATCCAAATGCAGGTTATTTTTCTGATCCACATAAAGGCTAATCACAAACAAGTTATTTGTTCACTTGTGGCAACACTGCCATTTCATGGAGATCTATCAAGAAAATGTTATTTGGTACGTCCTCTAATCACTCGGAGATTATTGCGATCCATGAAGCAAGTCGTGAGTGCATTTGGCTAAGATTAGTATTTCAACACATTTGAGAAAAATGCAGCTTGTCACCAATCAAAGAAAGCCCCACAATCTTATGTGAAGACAATGCTGCTTGTATTGCTCATATCGAGGGAGGACATATCAAAGGTGATCGAACCAAGCATATTTCACCAAAATTCTTTTATACACATGAGCTCCAAAAGAACGATGAAATTGATGTCAAGCAGATATGGTCAAGTGACAATTTGGTAGATTTATTCACTAAGTCATTTCCAGCCGCAACGTTTAAGAAGATAGTACACAACATTGGCATGCGTCGACTAAAGATTTTTTAAGATATACCTATGCTGATTGTACTCTTTTTCCTTTGCTTAGGTTTTTCCTACTAGGTTTTCCTTTAAAAGGTTTTAATGAGGCAATCTAAAGGCACTTAAAAACTCACTAGAATACTGCACTCTTTTTCCTTCGCCACTGGTTTTTTCCCAATGGGTTTTTCCTTGGCAAGGTTTTAATGAGACAAATTCTTAGTGAGTGGTCATTCAAGGGGAAGTGTTATATACTATTCACTTTTTGTTTTACACTATTCCCTTTTGATATAAACTATTTACTCCATCACATTAAATGGGTGCAGCAGCTTTAGGGAATCTTGCCCCCTTTGTAGTTGCCTCATCAGTTCATCTTCCGCCTATATATATGAGCATTTGCTCCCATTGTAATGCATCGAGGAAATTAGAGAGACACTGAGAGTATGACCACTAGACAAGAAGCAATTTAGATATAATATCATCCTCATATTTTTTTTCTCTTGCCTACATATATATTTCCTCTATTTTACAACAATTCTCAATTATTCAATCCCTACTAAGAATTAAAATGATACACAAACAAGGTTTCATTATAATGAAAACAAAAGAAGTATGTATATTGGGGCAAAGAAATAAGAGACCAAAATGGCAGCATATGATAATCTTGCAAGACTTATTGTCTTTTCTAATGTTCCATAGCCAGCTACCTATTTTCGGGTCGCTCTATGTATCATGATAGTGCAAAGAAATTTGGCAATATAGGCTTTTAAGACCTTTTTATTGGTAACATGGCCAATTGGCCATAGCCAAAAGGCTGTATAGTAACTCTTTCAGAGCAATTGCACCAGTCTATGTAAAATACAAAAAGTGCAAATTTACACAATATCACCTAAAACTACCCCACACAGCAAGTGTAAAAGTGTGCATATATACAAACTAGCCACATATATTTACACAGTTGTTGAGGTACAATTTTTCGGGTCTTAATTTCATTAGCCCACTCACCAAAATACCCATACAAGTCCATAAATTATTTTGGGCCCTTACAAATATTTCTCACATATTACCCAAATATTTCTCACATATTATTCAACTTGTGCTCTCACAAATATTCCCCATATTATTACCCAACTTGGGCTCCCACTAGGGGTGTGCGTGGGTCAGATTGGGCGGGTAAACGCCAATATTTCTATCCGATCCACCACTAGTGGGTTGGAAAAATTCCAATCCACTACCAACCCACCAAAGTTTAAATTCGGCAGATTGGTTACAAATTTTTGTGGTTTCAACTCGGCAGATTAGGCGGGTTGGCATTAACAACATTTAAAAAAAAATTATCACAAACTACAATTTTTTATTGAATAATCTCAAAATATAACTAATGCACAAAAAAAAAAACTAAAGGTAGATATCATTGAATAATCTCAATTTTAACATAAACATAGGGTCAATGAAAAAGAAATATATCATCTTTAGCAAAAGTAGGCTCTACCTTACAACTTAGGAAAATTAAATCAACAAACTCAAAGTTTTAACATTTCCAAAGTCACATCAAGGATTATAAAAAAAAAAAAAAAATTATACAAAGACAAAGAATTAGATGAATTGTATTCTTATGTAATATATAACATATTTAACTTGAATATACAATGAACTACTTGAATATACAATGAACCTGCTTACCAAAATGGCTTTACTTGTAATATTATAACACATTTTATAATATATAAATGGATCAAATGACATAAACTAAAATAAAAAAGACAAAAAATATTTAAACAATAAAAGAAAATAGCGCAATTACATACCTTTGTGATTATCGGTGAATAATTGAAATGATAAGAAATAGGCTACAAAAAGGTTAAAGAAGAAAGAGGAAGGGAAAGACAATAGCTGAAGGTGAAAGCCAAAAGTGAAAGGTGAGAAGAAAAAGTGAGACCTAGAGCCACAAAGTGTATACTGTATATACGGCTGAAGTAAATGCGATGGATGGTGGTAGGTAGGAGTGTTTAGGGTTTCAATGTTAACTTTTTAGATTTTCTTTAAAGAATTTTTTGAAGGCTAGTTCTGTTTAGGGAATTGATTATTGATTAGTTGTAAAAATTTATTAGGTGAATTGATTAACTTTAAATACTTAACAATTTGAACTAATTTTTTTTATGTATGTATAATTAAGTAGGTGAGTCGGGTTGTAGCAGGTTGGAAATTTTTCAATCCATAACCCAATCCAATCTGCAATTTTGGGGGTCTAACCTGCCCAACCCAAACCGCCTAACTTAATGACCCGCACGTGGCGCGTGGGTCGGGTGTGGGTCGGACAAGTTGGCGAGTTAAGCGGATATTTTGCACACCCCTAGTTCCCACAAATATTTCCAATATTACCCAACTTAGGCCCATACAAATACTTCTCATACCATTACCAAAATTGGGTCACAAAATTATATCATCTCTATAAAAGCCCAAACTCATATATCTTGTGGGCAAAACCCAAAAGGCCTAACAAAACTCCTTACAAAACCCATTGCTACATGACACTCTTACTAAGCCCGCTACTACACAACACTCTTACTAAGCCTGCTGTTGCACAACACTCTTACAAAGCCCATTGCTATACGGCACTCTTACTAAACCATTGTTACATGGCATTCTTACAAAGCTCGTTGCTACACGACACTCTTATTAAGCCCATTGCTACATAACAATTTTTTTTTTAATATCAAAATATTATTAAGGCCAATATTATTTGTCAATATTTAAAAAAAATCCAAATACTATTTTTGGCAAATTTTACAAAATGTCCAAATACTATTTTGGCAACTTTTACAAAAAGATCCAATATTAATTTGGCAACTTTTACAAAAAGCCCAATATTCATTTGGCAACTTTTATAAAAATCCCAAATACTATTTTGACAACTTTTACAAAAAGCCTAATACTATTTTGGCAACGTTTACAAAAATCTCAATCCTATTTTGGCAACTTTTACAAAAAGCCCAATACTATTTTGGCCCAATGTCACTTTGGCAACATTTTATCAAAAACCCAAAACTATTAGGCAAACAATTATTCTACCAAAGCCCAAATATTATTTGGCAAAAGAATTATATTATGCTCAAAGCCCAAAACTATTCTTTGGCAAAAATATCTGTTGATATACTAAATTCCCTAACTCATGGGAAACATAAATTACTTATGACATATTACCCATCTTTCAAAACTATTTCTTCTACAAGATTTATGAGAATTATACTTTTTTTTTTCATAAATTATTCTAACTACAAAAGCCCATGTATATTGCAAATCCATGGCAAAACTATTTATTTTGTAGGGATGAACAAGCCCAAGAAGGCCAAAAACAAGGCCCAACCGAGACAGTCTAACCCATGTGCCAAATTCCAGCAACTAAAGCTCACATGGGTAACTAAAATGGTTAAACCAGCCATAAGTCAAGCTTTAGCACAACTCAACTGATAGTTGGGACCCACTGCAATCACCTTCAGCCTGTCAAATCAACACAACTAAACTGACATCTGGGAACCACTGCAATCATCTTCAGCTTGTCAAATTAAGTTAGAGGGACATTTGTCAAGCTGAGCTTAAATCCTTCCTTGGCAAGCTGATTTTCATGATTACTGACAAGACATAAAGCTGTGAAAGTTGAAGCCAGCCATGCACTCTCTCTTCTCTAACACAATCAGCCAAGGAACAAGGGGCTGCCATAACCAGGCCATGAAAGCTTCTAGAATAACTTATGAATAGCTCATTACCTTGCCAAAAATGTATATTATCTGATTCATGAACCAAACACATAAACCCAAATGGAAAAACTTAGAGAAATGTGGTTTGGAGGGCACCAAGGAGATCTCCAGCAGAGTTTCTAGTAGAGGGCTCCAAGATTAACACCTGGCTTGGGGTGGCACAATCTACCCTAGGAACTCTGACACTAGCAGTAGATTACCAAGATCACTAGCCTTAATTCATGCATTAATCTCATTGGCCGAGGACAATCCAGCATTTAATGCTAAGTCATAACTCCAACTGCTATTACCCCAAACAGCAAGAACACCTTATAGTTGAACATACCATTCTTGGCCAAATCCTAGGAATGATTTTCTGAGGTTTTCTGAAAATTGAGATAGATTTTGGCTAAGATTATTTGCTAAACAAACCCTTAAACTCAACTATAATTAGAGCCTTGCATCAAACACGTCAAGAAACACCAATAGAGAAGAAAAACTCTCTCATAAACTTCTTTATTTCCCCCTCCCTCTAATTATCTTCTTAAGTTCTTAGTGAGATTTTGAGCTTCTGATTTCTTATTTTCCAACTTAGAAACTAAACTCTTTAGCCCATAGCTCACAAATGCCCCTCATATCACAATTCATAAACTCTTGTCCATCCCCCAACAGAAAGTCCTGGCAACTTTGATAAATACTCTCTCTCTCACTACTTATACTACTAAAATGACTTTCACTACTCACTACATATACTATATCCATGAGCATATCTTGGCATAATAATGATCTTGCTGCGCTAGCTAGCTAGAATCTCTTTCTCTCCCTTCATCTCACACTAAGCTTTTTCCATTATTTGCTATAATGGACCCCATAGTGTTTGTTTATTTCTTTACAATTGAAGGCTATAATGTATTTGTGGCTATAGAGTTTTTCTCTCATGTTATTATAATGGAGGACTTTATTTCAATGGATCCCTTAGATGATGACTTTGGAGAAGTAGATACTTTCTTTAATTTATGAAATAACTAACGGTTAGAAGTTTATTCAGTTCTGACTTATTTTACGGCTGAAATATTTTATTATTGGGCTATTTCTTTATTGCAATGGGCTTTTATGTTATGCTGACGTGTTTGCTGTAGGAAATGTTTTGGCCTATAATCCTTGCAGATCCTAACCTAGGCCCTAGCATAAAAAAGGTGAATCTCTCAAAAGTTTCACTGGTAGCCTTTGGGCTATGCTTCAAGCCCATTATCGAGTTTCGGTTTAGGCCCCTAACCCAACAACAAACTCATTTGTTGGAGGGAAAACTTTTCTGCCCCCGACAACGATTAGAGTATTAGCATCCAGTTTCTTCAAAAAAATCTCATTTTACCACCTCAAAAGCTATTTTATCTCTTATATCATACAATTTTACAACACATTTAACATCCCAATACATTAAAATAATATATTTACACAATAAAATATATAATCCAATACCATCTTTCTCCTCTCTCTCTCTCTAATTTTTGTCTCTCTTCCTCCTTCTCTTTCTCTCGCTCTCCATCATGAACACACCAAAAACCCAACACAACCACCATCCAAACCCAGCCATCCCACCACCTGCCGATCATCAACAACACAAATTGCCACCACCACCATCAACAACACAACCACCAGCCCACCACTGCTGCACCACCCAAATCAAGCAAGCAAATCATAACAAACCCAAAATCCAAACTCCACTACTGAGCTTTCCAGTCACACCACCCAATTCTCAAAGACAAATCAAAGAATAAGAAACCAACCGATTTACCAATAGAATCAAATCACCTAATTCAGCCAAGCTTCCTAGTCACACCACCCAAATCTCAAAGACAAATTAAACCAACAGATTTACCAATAAAATCATTGAAAGCACCAAAAAGAGCAAACCTTTGGTTATCTTGCCCAAGAAAGCAGAGAATGAGACACACCCATGATGACCAAGACAACTCGCAACGACCCAGACACACAACCCACGCTACCCACGCCCACTATGCCGCCACCACCCATCGACCCAAATAATACATCAACACTAATCCATGCCGAGAGAGCAACCCACACCACCGCCTTTAACCCACAGTGCTACTTTTCACCAACGCTGATCCACCAATCCACGCTGAGAGAGAGAGCAACCCATGCCGCCGCCTTCAACTAGAGAGAGATACGGCAATCCTTGAACCTGATGCCTTCAACGAGAGAGAGAGAGAGAGAGAGAGAGGGGGGGGAAGGGAGGCTCAGATGAGAGGAGGGTCTTGGACGAGAGACAAAGAGAGAACAAGTCAGGGGAAAGAGAAAGAATGAATAAAATTGATTATTTTATTTGTGCAATTGAGCTATAGTACCATCACAAATTTGTGATGGTACTGTAGCATAATTGTAAATTTTTTTACAAGTAGAAAGCTGGGTAATGGGCCCTTTTGATGTTTGGATGCTAAATAATACCAACATGTACCATTTGCATTACTGGGTATTGATACTCTTAGGATACGTTTGGTAGACTGTAATAGACACTGTAATATAATAATTATTCCTATAGTTTAGCTATACAGTTGTTTGGTTATATTTTTATTACATGTAATAATCATTCCATATGAATCCCTATTCCTAAAAATGAGGAATAATCATTCCTTATTAAAAGTACTGAATTCCTATTACCTTGCTAAATGTAATCGGCTCTGCTTAACAAAATTCCCAAAATCCCCTACTACCCGCGTCTTCTCCAAAATTGCTTCTCCTTGCTTTGTTAACAAAAATCCCAAAATCCCCCACTACCCGCATCTACTCCAAAATTCCTTCTCCTTGCTCTGTTACCAAAAATCCCATAATCCCCCACTACCTGCATCTTCTCCAAAATTTCATCTCCTTCCTAAATTTTCTATCTCCCTTCTAAACTTTTATTTTCCCACTATTAGAGATCTATTAATATAGGTATTGTCTTTCTCTCAACCTCAGTTGCTGCTCTCTCTTCTCAAGGAAATTTTTTCTTTCTTTCTTCCCTTAGTTTTGCAATTTCCACAAGTATTGCCTCTCTCTCTCTCTCTCTCTCTCTCTCTCTCTCTCTCTCTCTATTGTTTTTTGCTACTAAAGTCCTATTTATATGGGTACTTCCTTTTTCTCACCCTCAGTTATTGCTCTCTTTTCTCAAGATTTTTTTCTACCCTTAGATTTGTAATTTCTACAAATACTGCCGTTTGTTTCTGTTATCCATAACAATTTCAAATTTTCCATATTTGATATTTGTATAGCTGTGAGGTTCTATGATACTGAGATTGGAAATAGTAACCTTGATCAACCAGCCAATTTGGCGACAAAGCATATCAATGATGATGATGCAAAGAAAATCAATAGGCTGGATGTTTCAGACTTGAACCACTTGCTCTCTCGATGGCCTGAAAAACAAAGAAAAGCGATCAAAGGTGACCGGGGTCGCCGGCCAAGAACCCTCCGATGGCAAAGTTAGTTTTCTCTCTAGGTTTTTGGAGTTCCAACTTTTTGGGAGAAGTAAAAACATACATTTTTCTGGTCTGAATGGGTGTTTATATAGTGTCCTAGGAACAGTTATTGGGATTGTAACCTCCCTTGGATTTGAGGAAGTGCGAGGGTTCAGGGATAACTTCTATAACCGTTTAGGAGTTATATTTTCTCATACAACGGTCACTGGAAGTTATGCGTAGGTTGTGGAGTGGTGAAATGTAGTCAGTAATTCCAAGTGTAAAGGTCTCGTCTAGGGGTCCTCTTGTGGATGAACCCCTTCAGGACAGGGATGGGCGCTTTCCTAGGACGAGTGATGCGGATGTGTTTTTGTCCATGGATGACCATGGGCGTTAGCCTCGTCTTGGTGTTTTCTTCTGGACGGCTGCTGGTGTGGATGACCATGGACGGTCTAGAGTAACTTTTTCTTCATTCCTTATCAGTTGCCCCTTCATCCAAGGGTCATGCAATATATCACCAGACTTTAGGATGAGTTTTCCAAGAACATTTATTATTGTTATTTTTTATTTTATTTGTTTTTCAAACAGTGTACCACGTGTCACGCTTTCATAGGTGGTTAGTCACGTCAACTTACCTCTTCGAGGCAGATGCCACGTGTCGCTGTCTCATTGGTCTCGTCGTTGTGAATACCGAGACTTTTCTACCTATAAATAGTGGTTTCCTTCTCGTGCCCCTCTTACTTTTTCAGATTTTCTGTTTTGACATTCTCATCCGTCGCCTCGTCTAGTAGTTTCCCTCTCGTGCCCCTTACTCTCACTCTCAAGCTTTCCTTTTTAAGCTTTAGGACGTCTGCAATGACTACCTGTTCGTCTAGCGACAGTGTAGACAAGGCCATAGACAAGTACCATGATTCTTCTAGTTATAGCACTTTCAGTAACGATAGTAGTAGTAGTAGTGGCCACACAACAGAGGAATATACCTCTGGTGTTCCTGGAATTCCCGTCGAAACCTTACAGGAAAATATTAGGACGAGGGCAGCCTCTGGGGCTGATACCTCGACGAGCGTCCCGCCGTCCTCCCCTTTGGACGACGAAGAAACTGTATATAGTTGTGCAATAGAAATCCCTTCTAAGACGGAAGAGAAGAGGTTAGATGCTCTTAGGAGTTGGTTCCAAATCCCAGATGATTTGAATCCTAGGTTAGTCGTCCAAGGGGAATGGTGCTGCCGTTTTGGGATAGGTATTTACGAAGCTTACTTGCTAGAGGGGCTTAGATTTCCTTTGAATGCCTTCGCTAGGGAATTACTCACTAGGCTGGGCTTGGGAGTTTGTCAGTTTAACCCCAACGCGTGGAGACTTATTGTCTCTATGCAAGTCTTATGGAGGGAGGTATTTGATGGGAACCATCCTATCACCATGGACAAGTTTCTGTACTGTTATAAATCCTTCGAGATAAGTCAATCTCTAGGCTTTTATCAGTTTACAGCTAGGGGCAATGACTGTAGGTTGATTAAATCTTTGCCTTCGTCTGACAGAAACTGGAAGACATAATTTTTCTTTGTCTTTGGTTTCTGGGCGGGGCATCCTATCAAGGTTGGTAGAGATGTATTTGCCCCTTATACTGGAGAATTAGGGAACTTTCGTCAAGAAGGTATGTTATGTTTTTCCTTCATTCTTTTTTATTTTTTTTGTTATATTTTATCTTTAAACAGTGGTCTAACCTTAATTTTCCTCTTTTTTATTTTTATTTATAGCTATTAGACGTCCTTCTTTAAGTAAGTTCCACCGTGACCGCGTCCATAGAGCTCTTCTACACCCTAATAGGAATTTTCACTCGTTGGTGACTCTTCGACGCTTGCACAGGTGGGGACTTGGCCCTGATCCATCTGCTAAAGCCCTTGCGCACGAGCAAACTGTCTGTAGACGTGAGTGCTTTTCTTACTCTTTTTTTTTTTTTTTTTTTTTTTTTTTTTTTTTACATGTGTGTTCATGTGTTTTTCAAAAATGGCAACCATGAAAGAAAATAAGGGAAAGGAGGTGATTGGTGAGACGGCCAGACCTGAAGTTCAACCCCAGCCTCGTTTTGCTGCTGGAGACAAGAGGAAGAGCTTGTCCAAAAATTTGGACATGGGAAGCTTGCCTAATCGTCGGAGGAAGAAGACCAAGCATGGGTCGTCCAGGCCTGAAACTGCCAGGTCTGACCCTCCTTCCTCCCTGCTGTCCATCACAGTCGTCGATGTCGACTCGTCTACGCTTGTTGGCGTCGCTCCGTCCAAGTCCCACGCTTCTGCTTCGTCCCAGCATCCTCAAAGGATTTCTACAAACTTATTGGAGAATGAGGATTTGGCTTGGGAACGATTCCAAGAGGTTGTAACAGGCGAGGACGTGGCTGCGTGCTATGACATGTCTTTGAAGGAGTTTGAGCACTTCGGTGTCCACGACCTTTTTAAGGTGAGCACCTTGGTCTCGTCTTGCTTTAGCCATGTTATCTATTGTTATTTTTGTCTCTTGAACCTTCTTGTCTTTTATGTAGGCAATGTCAAAGTTCATAACTGCATCTAAGTAGGCCGCGAAGATGGACAAGACGAGGATCCTTCTAGAGAAAAGAATAGAAGAGATTAAAAACGACTGCAGAACTTGGGCCGAGGTGGCGAATAAGGCCAAGAATGAGGTTAAGGGGTTCAGCAGTTTGGTGGGGGAGCTGAAATCCGACGCTGCTAAGAAGGACGACCGTCTTGACTTTCTTCAAAAGAAGAACAATGAGCTGAGTCTCCTCCTCAAGAAGGCTAAAGGCGATGCAGTAGAGGAGTTCAAGGCATCCAAGGAGTTTACTGACCTGCTGGACACAAACTATGCAGTAGGGTTTGAAGATTTTAGAATGGATGCTATAGACAACTTTCCTGGAGTTGATTTTAGCACCATTAAACTCAACCTTGGCGCTGCTACAAGTTCTCTCCTGCAAACAGGCTCAAACGATATTAACATTGAGGACGATGCCACCACTAAGCCATCCCAAGACGAGCCCAACGTTGATGCCCCCCCTTCTTGAAGAATTTTTAAATTAGTGCTATTATTATTCTACTTTTCTTTTGGTCCGTTGTTTTTGGACCCTTTTTTTTTTATATATTTGAGTACAATTATCTCGTCCAAAGTGTTGTAGACGAGTTTATTAATAATTGCCTTTTAAGGCTTATTTTATAAGGATTTTTGGACGGTGGTCGTCTACCCTCTTTAGACTAAAGAATATTTTTCTTTTATCCGTTATCTATTGTATGGACAAGCTTATCCATTATTTTCACCATTTATGCTATTGGCTTTTAAACAGTGCTCTAAGTGTTGAATGATTGTCCATGTGATTTTCTTATGGACGACCCACTTAGGCATGGATGTCTTTATTAGCCAATCAAATCTTTACAAGTGTGACTCGTCTTAGGACGATAATGATGACTTTGTGGTACTTTACCTCGTCCTTTGGGCAATTATCACTCGTCTTCTTGCAAGAGGCTTATAATGTTTTACTCGTCCTAAGACATTGGGGCGTCTTGGCTAGTTGCTCGTCCTTGGAACTTTATGCCTTAACGTATGCCTTTTTCTTGCCTATCTTTCTTAGACAAGTATGCCTTAGCTTTTTCTTTTTGCTTTATCCTTATTTCAAGGAAAGCTTGGACGAGTATGCCTTAAGCTTTTTCCTTTTTACTTTATCCTTATTTCAAGGAAAGCTTATGAACGATACATCCCTGCGTCCAGAGATTTTCATTCGTCTTAGGCTTTTGCCCCCTTTGTGGGTATTATTATGGAAACTAGATTAAGTATATCAGAAATCCAAACCATATTATTGCATGAACATTGTCCACAAATATGGCACGCTTTAGAAGCTGGTGCCTTATTGAAACACTTAAGAAAATACATAACCTTATCTTTTACAAACTGGTTTGTAGACGGTGCAAAAGTTTAAGAACTAGTGCACTTTTTATTCTTGGTACACACTATAGTAGTAATAAGAACACAACAGTAGGTATAAGTAAACACAAATTACGGCTGTAGTTGCCCATAGTATCAACCTCGCCCCCGGACTATTTCGTCCAAGTTCATCACTGATAGTACCTCCTCAGGTGTTCCACGTTCCAGGGGTGCTCTAACTTTCGTCCGTCCAGGGCATCCAAGTAGTATGACCCCTGCCTCTTGTAGTTGATTACCCTGTAGGGTCCTTCCCAATTGGGTCCCAATTTTCCATGAGCTGGATTCCTAGTTGCTAAGGAGACTCTTTTGAGAACAAGGTCCCCAACACTGAATCGTCTGGGTTTCACCATGTCATTATGTTGCCTAGCCATAAGATTCTTGTATCTTGCTGTCCTTTGCTCCGCATTCATTCTTATCTCGTCAATAAGATCGAGGTCAAGACGAAGTTGTTCCCCATTCTCTCTATCCTGATACTTCATCACTCGATGATTTGCCATATGAACTTCTGCCGGTATGACGGCTTCATTTCCATAGGCTGGCTTAAAGGGGGTCTCTCCTGTTGGAGTTCGTACAATCATCCTGTAGGCCCAAAGAACACCTGGTAGCTCATCTGGCCATATCCCTTTTGCCCCCTCGAGCCGAGTCTTGATGATTTTCAGCAGGGATCGGTTCGTTACTTCTGCTTGTCCATTCGCCTATGGATGGGAGGGTGAGGAACAGTGATTCTTGATCCCAAAATGATTGCAAAAGTCCCTAAAGGGTGCGTTGTCAAACTGACGTCCGTTATCCGATACTAGTACCCTGGGTACTCCGAACCTACATAGAATATTCTTCCATACAAAATTTTTAATATTTTGTTGAGTGATTGTTGCAAGAGGTTTGGCCTTTACCTACTTGGTAAAGTAATCAATCCCTACTACCAAAAACTTCATTTTTCTGGTACTCATGGGGAAGGGACCTAGGATATCCAGTCCCCACTGTGCAAAGGGCCATGGGGCCATCATTAGGGTTTGGTACTCTGACGGCTGTCTAGGAACATTGCTATAGCGTTGACACTAGTCACAGACCTTGACATAGGCCTTAGCATCTACCTGCATTGTAGGCCAATAGTAGCCTGCACGGACGACCTTATGGACTAGTGATCTTGCTCCTGAATGATTTCCACATGCTCCTTCATGAACTTCCCTCAAAAAATAGTTTGACTCGTCAGGAGCCAAGCACCTTAAGTAAGGTTGGGAAAAACCTCGCTTGTACAGCACTTCGTTTATGAGGACGTATTTGGCTGCCCTGACCCTCAACTTCCTAGCTTCATTTTTGTCTTCTAAAAGCCTTCCATCCTTAAGATAAATTACTATTTGACTCATCCAATTTTCTCTCCCTCCTATCTGTTGTATGTCCAGAAAGTCTATGCTTGGCATATATTGGACGTTGTCGTACTCGTCCGTAACTCCTCCTACCGAAGCTGCTTTTGCCAAGGCATCTGCTTCCATATTTACCTCCTTCAGGAGTTGAACAAAACTTACAGCTGAAAACTTTCGTGCGAGTCGTTTCACTTTGTTAAGGTATTTCTTCATCCGATCTTCCTTAGTATCACACATTCCACTTACTTGGTTGATGACTAGCTGAGAATCTCCTCTAAATATTATCGACTCCGCCCCTAAGGACTTAGCCAATTCCAATCCTTTGAGTAGAGCTTCGTACTCAGCCTCGTTGTTGGTGGTTTGATACTGTAGACGGGCTGCGTATTCCAGCTTGTCACCCTCTGGGGACTTTAGTAAGACTCCAATCCCTCCTACATATAGTGTGGACGATCCGTCTACATTAATGACCCACCATTCAACTCCTTCGTCTTTGTCCAGCTCATCCTAGCTAGGGGTGAACTCTGCGATGAAATCTGCTAATGCCTACGCCTTTATTGCACTCCTTGGAAGGTATCTGATGTCAAACTTGCTAAGTTCAACAGCCCACTGTATTAATCGTCCAATAGCTTCCAACTTGTTCATTGCCTTCTTTATGGGGTGATCTGTTAGGACGTTGATAATATGAGCTTGGAAATAATGCCTTAGCTTCCTAGAAGTCGTAATCAAGCAAAGGCTAGCTTCTCCATCACCGGGCATCGTCCTTCTACTCCTCTTATTGCACGGCTTGTGTAATAAACCAATTTTTGGATTCTCCCCTCTTCTTTGACCAATGACGAGCTTACTGCGTGTAGGGACACCGCCAAGTACAAATACAACTCTTCTCCAGGTACACACGGACTCAGCAACGGCGCTGTCATGAGATATGTCTTCAAGTCTTGGAAGGCCTTTTGACACTCGTCTGTCCACTCAAATGCCTTCTTGAGGACTTTAAAGAATGGCAAACACTTGTCAATATCTTTTGACACAAACCTGTTAAGGGCGGCAACTCGTCCGGTAAGAGATTGGACTTCCTTAATATTTTTTGGTGGTTCCATATTCAGTATCGCCTGGATTTTTTCCGGATTTGCTTCAATTCCTCTGTGTGAAACCATGAATTCCAAAAACTTCCCCAACGAAACTCCGAAAGCACACTTGCTTGGATTTGATTTCATGTTGTACCGTCGCAGTGTATCAAAAGTCTTTTGAAGGTCGTCCAGATGATTGTCCTTGTCCTGGCTTTTCACCAGCATGTCATCTACATAAACCTCCACATTTCGCCCGATTTGAGGACGGAACATGTGGTTAACCAGTCTTTGGTAGGTCACCCCTGAATTTTTCAAACCAAAGGACATCACTTTGTAGTAATACAACCCTTGGCTTGTAATGAATGAGGTCTTCTCTTGATCCGCTTCATCCATCTTTATCTGGTTGTAACCTGAGAAGGCGTCCATAAAGCTCAGCACCCTATGACCTGCTGTCAAGTCCACCAGCTGGTCAATGCTTGGCAATGGGTAACTATCCTTGGGGCAAACTTTGTTTAAGTCGGTAAAGTCCATGCATATTCGCCACTTGCTGTTAGCTTTCTTCACCATGACCACGTTCGCCAACCAATCTGGATAATAAACTTCTCGGATGAACTCTACGGCAACCAACTTTTAGACTTCTTCCTTAATGGCATTGTCTCGCTCAGGAGCGAAAACCCTTTTCTTCTAACGCACTGGTTTTGAATAGGGACACACGTTCAGGCTGTGAGTAATAATACTTGGATCAATGCTAGGTATGTCTTCATGACTCCATGCAAAGACATTGAGGCTTTTCTTCAAAAACTAGACCAAAGCATGCTTTGCCTCTTCTTCCATGCTCGCCCCAATTCTAGTGAACTTCTCAAGCTGGTTATCTTCCAAAGGGACATCCTCTAACACCTCAGTGTGTTCCGCTGCGATCCTTCTCCCGTCTATACTCATTACCTGTATGTGCTCGTCCATCGCCAGCATGGCTAAGTAGCACTCTTTGGCAGCCAATTGATCTCCTTGTACTTGGCCCACTCCGTGCTCGGTTGGGAATTTGATGGACAAGTGGTAGGTAGAGGTTACCACCTTCCAACTATTCAGAGTTGGTCTTCCAATAATTGCATTATATGACGATGCACAATCAATAACAAGGAAATTTACCTCCTTGGTTATCTGCTGTGGATATGTTCCAACGACCACTGGTAATGTGATGGTGCCCACTGGTTGCACCTTCATTTCTCTGAATCCTACCGATGGCGAATTCACTAGTCGAAGCTGATCTCGTCCTAGCCTCATTTGCTGGAAGGCGGGGTAATACAGAATGTCCGCAGAACTGCCATTGTCTATCAACACCCTCCTGGTCATGTAGTCAGCAATGAGTAGGGTGATGACTATCGCGTCATCGTGTGGGTGGTAAAGTCGTCCTGCGTCCTTGTCCGTGAACGTAATGGCCTGCTCATCTACTTCCCTTGTCTTAGGAGGTCGTCCAGACAGCTGGATGTTCTGCACCACCTTCAAGTATGTCTTCCTTGACTTGGATGACTGCACTGTCGAGTTTCCTCCTATAATTACTCTTATCTCTCCTAGTGGGGGTCATGATGACTCTTCCACCTTAGCTTTCAGTTTTTCATCTCTCTGGTCTTGTCCAAGGAAGTTCCTTAGCTTTCTTTGTCTAATGAGATTCTCTATCTACTACTTCAAATCAAAGCACTCGTCAGTGTCATGCCCATGGTCTCTATGAAAGCGGCAGCACTTGCTCCTGTTGCGCTTGTTAGGATCTCTTTTCATTTTATCCGGCCACTTCAAGGACGGATCATCCTTGATCTGCATAAGAACCTGCTCTAGTGGCATAGTCAGGGGTGTGTATTGCTGATTCCTCGCTGAGGAACTTGCCTTCTTACCATCCTTGTCTTTTCTCTCGTCTACCCGAGCCTTCTTTGGACGAGGTCCTTGATCTGAGTAATACTGGTGGCCTGCTTCCGAGTGCTCTGCTCTCTTTCTCTTCTTGGCTATGATAGCGTCCTCAGCATTCATGAAATTCTGGGCCGAATGGACGAGTTCGGTCATAGTCTGTGGTTCCTGCTCGTAGAGCTTATAAATGAACAAGTCAGAATTGACCTCATTATGGAAGGCGGCCAACAATAACTTGTCATCCATTTCGTATACCGTCAAGGCTTCCCTATTAAACCTGGTGATGAAGGACCGCAAACTTTCATTTTCCCCTTGCTCTAGAGTCAACAAACTAGAAGAGGAACGCTTGTGGCGTTGTCCTTCAATGAAATTATTGACAAACAACTTACTCAACTTTTCAAACAATCCCACTGAGTTTGGGGGTATTTTACTAAACCACTCCCGCGCTGGTCCCTTAAGTGTGGTAGGGAAAGCTCTGCACATAATCTCGTCCGGGACCCCTTGAAGGTGCATGGTCGTCTTGAAAGTAGCAATGTGATCACACAGGTCACGATTTCCATCATACGAATCCAAGGATGGCATTTTGAATTTTGGAGGTAGGGGATGACTGTTGATAGAAGATGTGAAAGGGGAGTCCGTTCGGTGAACCAAATCATCTACTAGGTTTTCCTGCCTTATGTTCTCTCTCATCTCATCCATGGATTTTCTCATCTGGTCCATCTCTCTTTCCAAGTGTGGCACTCTTCTTGAAGCGATACCCCTTGTCTGATTTTCGGCTTTGACATTTTCTCCTCCACCTTCCTGACTCTAGGCTCGTCCTTCCGTGTGCCCATCTTGGCGCTGCCTCCTAAGGTTGATCTCCCTATTCAACTCCTGATTCTAATGGGTCAGTTCTGCCATAGCGGCAACCATGGATTGTATATGTTGAATAGAAGGCGATTGCATGACAGGCGCTGACCTGCGATCGCGAAGGGGATTACTAGAAGCATCCCTACTCTCCTGGTGGCCTGGGCTAGTAGCCCTTGATCTTGTTCGAACCATTCAGCCTTTTGTTTGGGAAAGGCTAATTGTTGACAACAAAGACAGATAGTCGAACGAAAAGAACAGTGAATAGTGTTCCCACAGACGGCGCCAACTGATGATGCAAAGAAAATCAGTAGGCTGGATGTTTCAGACTTGAATCACTTGCTCTCTCGATGGCCTGAAAAACAAAGAAAAGCGATCAAAGGTGACCGGGGTCGCCGGCCAAGAACCCTCCGATGGCAAAGTTAGTTTTCTCTCTAGGTTTTTGGAGTTCCAACTTTTTGGGAGAAGTAAAAACATACATTTTTCTGGTCTGAATGAGTGTTTATATAGTGTCCTAGGAACAGTTATTGAAATTGTAACCTCCCTTGGATTTGGGGAGGTGCGAGGGTTCAGGGATAACTTCCACAACCGTTTAGGAGTTATATTTTCTCATACAATGGTCACTGGAAGTTATGCGTAGGTTGTGGAGTGGTGAAATGTAGTCAGTAATTCCAAGTGTAAAGGTCTCGTCCAGGGGTCCTCTTGTGGACGAACCCCTTTAGGACGGGGATGGGCGCTTTCCTAGGACAAGTGATGCAGGTGTGTTTTCATCCATGGACGACCATAGGCGTTAGCCTCGTCTTGGTGTTTTCTTCTGGACGGCTGCTAGTGTGGATGACCATGGACGGTCTGGAGTAACTTTTTCTTCATTCCTCATCAAATGATATATATATATATATATATATATATATATATATATATATATATATATATATATATATATATATAACAAAAGATTTTTATTCGATTATGCATTTTGGCATTATATTTAGGAGTATATATATTAACGTGTTTGATATATAGCAAAATGTATTTTGTGGGGGTGACTTTAAACAATCAAAATTCTGAAATTCAAAATCAATTAATTAATATTAGGAGGCAGAGAGTTGAAAGTTATCTATTGAAGTGTGGATCTGTGTCAAAGTTATTTATTGAAGTATGAACATTAGTCTCAAGGAATTTGGTGGTGGGTTACCCACGCACTTGGTACTCTGCTCATTCATATTTAATATTTTTTTTTAATTATCATCTTGTTCAATTATTTAAATTGTGTACAAATTTTATTAATGGTATTGTGAATGGAGTGCATGGAGAACCAATTTGACAAATGAAATGTTTAATATGTAGAAAAATAGGAGAGAAATATAGTTTAATAATATAATACTTTAATTTGTGACTTTTTCATGTATTGTTTTCTTGAGTTAATAAAGTTTTATAGGTGATAGTGTTTGTTAGGAAAATTTTACAGGTGTGAGACATGAGCATAACCATTGAAGATTTTTACCAATTTCCTGCCCCTAGACATAGAGAAGCAAAACTTGTTTAAGAGAGAAGAAGACAAGTTAATTTTAATGTGATAATGAAAACAACTTTATTTTTTTTTTTTTTAAAGTTTTTCATTAGAGGTCCCCATTCAAGATTGGGTTCATTAAAGTAATCTTCATAAAAGATGAATTTATTATAATAAAGGTATTTTAGGCAATTTGATTTAAAATGCTTTCATTACATCGTCTTAAGATGTTGCACCAAACATGTGGAATACTGATTCATGGTTCTATTACTATAGGGTTACCAAACAACTAAATAAGAATAATTATTACATTACAACATCTTGCATTCTTTGTAATATCTATATATATTCCCATGTAATCAACATTATGTAACCTTAGTGAAGCTTTGTAAACCATTATTTTATTAAGAGATGGGTTCAAGTTACACTTAGTGTAATTTCACAAGAGTTACACCTTTTATGGACCATTGATTACTATTAGATCTAAGGGTAAAAAAACACTCATAGTAATGTCATTATTATTCTCTAGAAATTAGTGATTTAAGCATTAACTCTTATTATTAAAGGGGAAAAAAAAAACCCACAACATTAATTGATGGAGAAAGGCTGAGAGGAGAGAAAGGTTACGGCTCACCGGACTTTGTTGTCTCATTGCTCCGGTCTTTCCCGCTGCCGATATTGCTGTCATTGGCTGTGATTTGTGGTTTTTTAATAGCAACTAATATATGTAGTGTACACACAAAAACCATACCTACGAAAGCCTAATAAATGGAAACTGTAATTATAATGTTTTGATCTATGTATTACCAATTGGAAAACACTAAAGTAACTGAACAGTAAACACGATCAAATTAAAAGGATGAATGGATCAAATCTAAGTGAAAACAGACAACAAAAAATATAAATATACAGAGAGATTTTAGTTACTTGTTATGTGTGATTGGTGATCTTTTACAAGAGATAGAGAGGAATTCAATTTCAAGGCTTAATGAAGAATCTTTAACAACAACAACAACAACAACAGGTACATATATGGAGGTCAAGAGCAATTCTGAATGGAGGAGTATAATTTATCTCTAATTCCATTCAACGGTCTAGATTGAGCCTATTTATTTATTAGTTATTGTAAGAGACCATGAAACAGTGGTGGAAGCCAAGGATGGTGAGATCAACGGCAGGAACAATGAGCAGTCATGGGAGCACAAAGTCCGGCGAGCCTCAACCTCTCTCTGTATCACTGTTGAATCCAAATTTTTTCTCTCTCTCCATTGGTTTGGGCGTCTAGCTTTGGTGATCTAGTTGCACAAGAGTTTCACGTGAGCTCCATTAGTGAGTTTAAATGGCAAAGTAACAGATGTATTGATTTGGAAAATGTGTAAATTTTATGGAGTATATTGGCTAAATTAAAAGTCCAGGTGGTGTAATGACTACTACCCCAAAGTTCAGGGAATTTCTTGGCATTTTTCCCATTTAATCTTGAGCATTTTTGAATGATGGAGGCTTGAAAGTATAGTGCAAAAATAAATATGGAGGAAGAAGATGATAATATGGAAGAAAAAAAGAGAGTTAATGCTATGTTTTTTTTTTTCCCCTTTAATAATAAGAGTTAATGCTTAAGTCACTAATTTCTAAGAAGTAATAATGACATTACTATGATTGTTTTTTAACTCTTAGATCTAATGTGGTGTTTGGTACGGGGAATCCACATTACTCTCGGCATCCAGATTCTTAGGAATGTGATTCCTAGAAATCACATTCCTAAGAATGTAGCTATTCCTGTGTTTGGTTTCATTGGGAATATCTTAAGATTCTTAGGAATGTGAGATGATAATGTTTGGTTTATTCCCAGGAATCTTAAGGTGGCGTTTGGTACATGGTAATGTTTTAAGATTCTTAGGAATATTTAAAAATTCTTATGTTTGTTTGCAAATTACGCTAAGGAATCAGATGTCAGGGAAATCCTTAAACCCCTCTCAATAGGAATGTGGATTCCCTTTAAAACAGGTGGGAATCTAGATTCCCAAGCTTAAAAGAAATTATATTTTTTTATAAATTGACAATTTTAAACCTTTTTTCCTTATCATTTAAACAATTAAGATAAATTATAAAACAATTTATCAACATCTTCTATCTTGTCTTTATCTTTTTCCGCCAAAACAACATAAACAGGATAAATAACTCTGCTAATAGTTATTCTTGTATTATTCTTGTCATTTTGAAATGTTAGATCACTGTTTTAATGAATGTGTTGCTAATTAATAGTTTATATAATGTTTTTTATCTATCTATTTAGAGTAAGATATTTTTTTAAAGGACTAATTAATAGTTTATATATATTTTTTCATTATTTATTTAAAGGAAGATTTTTTTTTTAAAAGGGTTTGGTACTTCACATTCAAATCTAAGGACAAAATGGGAAAAACAAATAATTCATTTAAGATTCTTGGGAATACACCAAACATTATTATCTCACATTTCTGAGAATCTCCCAATGAAACCAAATATAGGAATAGCTACATTCCTAGGAATGTGATTCTTAGGAATCACATTCCTAGGAATCTGGATACCAGGAGTAATGTGAATTCCCCGTACCAAATGCCACATAAATGAATTATTTATTTTTCCTATTCTATCCTTAGATTTGAATGTGAACTATCAAGTCCTTAAAAAAAAAAAAAAATCTTCATCTAAATAAATAATGAAAAACCAAATATAAACTATTAATTATGAAAAATTCATTAAAATTATAGTCTAAACATTTCAAAATGACAGGTACAATACAAAAATAACTATATAAATTCTCAAATGCTTTTATTCTTAATAATAATTTTAAAAGAATTTAATCTATAATAATTTGTTTTATATTTGATCTTAATTGCTTAAATGATAATGAAAAAAGGGTTAAAATTGTCAATTTATAAAAAATACAATTTCCTTTAAGCTTGGGAATCTGGATTCCCTTTTCCTTTAAACTTGAAAAAAGGGAATCCACATTCCTACTGAGAGGGGAATCCACATTCCCCGGCATCTGATTCCTTAGCGTAGGAATCCATATTCCCTCGACATCTGATTCCTTAGCGTGATTTGCAACCAAACATGGGAATCTTTAAATATTTCTGGGAATCCTAAAACATTACATCGTATCAAACCCCACATAATAGTAATTAATGGTCCATAAAAGATGTAAATTTTATGAAGTTACACCAGGTGTAACTTGAACCCATCTCTTTTATTAATATCCTATGTTTATATTATTGTCTTGTTCAGTCACTTTTTCTCTCTCTTAAATTGGTACCTCTCCTCCCCTTCTTCCTCATCATTTTCGTTCTCTCCCATATCAGCTCTCACCCAAGTCTCTTGTTTCTTCATCTCACTCTCCCTCTTCGTCTAAACAACAATCACTCTATGCCCATCCATCTCTGTACCTAGATCGGCTTCTTTTGATGGTTGTGAATGAACTTAAACCAAGATTTAGAAGAACAGAGGAGGCTTCTTTGATTTTCTCTATGGCATTTGTGTTTCATGGTTGTGTTGTTGATCCGGTGAGATAGGCTTTGTGATCATGCAAATTATTTTTGTGGTTGAAATCGAAGTTTGGGTGAGATCAATGGATTTGTTTTGGATTAGATTTGGGTATGGGTATTTGATATTTGAGAAGTTTGTGGGTTTGTTGAGGATCAATGATAAACTTGGCTACTAGCAGCAGTAGAATCAGAATTTGATTTTGTCAAGTTTATGGGTTTGTTTTAATTTTGCTTTGATATTTCTAGCTTATGTTTGATTTCTAAGAAAATTTTAATTTGTTGAAGAAAATTTTGGATACTGATATTTTGTTTTGGTGTAGCTTTGCCTAGGTTTTTCATGCTTGTTTGGCTTTAATTAATCTGCTGGAAATTTTTGTTGATGGGGGCGGTAGCTTTTTGTTGTGGAAGAAGAATAATAAAAAACTGGGAAAGAAATAGTATCAGGAGGATAATAAAAAAATTGGTAAAAAAAATGATATTTTAATGAAACGTAGGTTAGAATAGATTCTGGGGTGAGTAGGTTAGAATAGATTTTGGATACTGATATTTTGTTTTGGTGTAGCTTTGCCTAGGTTTTTCATGCTTGTTTGGCTTTAATTAATCTGCTGGAAATTTTTGTTGATGGGGGCGGTAGCTTTTGGTTGTGGAAGAAGAATAATAAAAAACTGGGAAAGAAATAGTATCAGGAGGATAATAAAAAAATTGGTAAAAAAAATGATATTTTAATGAAACGTAGGTTAGAATAGATTCTGGGGTGAGTGTTTTAGAGCATTCACAGCAGTGGAGCTAAATAGCTATATTGCTATTTTAGCTCCACTCAAACCACAAAAACCCACCTGCAGCAGTAGAGGCAAAGCTAAAAATTTTTAGCTTTGCGCTACAGTGCTCATGTATCAATACATGAGCACTGTAGCTAAAAGTTATAAAAAAAATAATATTTTATTCGGGCCCCGATTAAAATAATTCAAAGCCTCTCTCTCTCTCTCTCTCTCTCTCTCATCTTTGTGTGCACTGAAGCTTTCAACTCTCTCAACTCTCATCTCTTCTCTTTCAACTCTCTCAACTCACTCAAGCTCACCGCCGCCGGCCCGTCGCCGACCCACGCCGTCCGAAGCTCTCAACTCTCTCAAGCTCACCGTCACTGACCCAAGCCGACACTGTCTCTTCCACCACCTCACCACCACACACACCCCAACAATCACAAAAAAAAAAAAAAATCAACCTCTCCAACACCATACACACACCTCCACCACCTCTAACACACAAAAACCCATAAATCCACCACCACTAAACCCATAAATCCACCATGAACCACCACCAACAACAACCAAAATAACCCTAAAACCCATTAAATCCACACCACCATCAACACAACCAAAACCAAAACTAACACCATCAACCTACTACCACCAATCACCAAACCCATCTCAAAAATAGAAGGAAAAAAAAAAAAAAACTATTGATGAGCAAACCCACCACCACTACCGATCTACACGGACCCAAACACACGAACCCAAACCACAAAAAGAGCTAGAGAATTTATGGAATCAAGTAGAAGATGAAAAAAAAAAAAAAAAAAAAAAGAAGAAGAGAGGAGAAAACGAGAGAGCTGGAGGCAGAAAGAAAGAGTGAGGGTGGGTTTGGAGAAAGGGGAAAGTAAAGAAAAAAAAAAAAGGAGTGGATGGAATCCTATCTACGTGTGTGGTGGACAAAATGCAAGAGAAAAAAAAAAAAGAAAAAAAAAAGAAACGGATGAAAGAAAAGCAAAGAATAAGACATGTCAATTTAAAAATATTTTTACAATAAATTTTTAAGTAATTAGCTAATATTGGTGAGTAAAAATATAATTTTAGTGGCGGGATCATATTAGAATTAGTAACAATTTTTCATATAAGATTTTGTTATGATTCTTGTGAAAGTATTGTAAAAAATATTGTGGATGTAACATTTTTTTTTGAAAAATATAATTCTTGAGAATAAATAGAAGAAGAAGAAAAAATAAAGATTGTTGCGGCGGCGGCGGCAGTGGTAGTGGCGGTGGTAGCAATTGCAGTGGCGGCGGCGGTAGTGGCAGCGGTTGCAGTTGCGGTTGCGGGTAGTTGTGATTGTTGTTTATTGTAGTGGATATATTATTTTATTGTATTGGATATATTATTTTATTGTAGTAGATATATTATTTTATTGTGATGTTTATATTATTTTATTGTGTTGAAAGCTAAAATAGATCCACTGCTGCAGCATGTTTTGTAAAGTGAGTAGGTAAAATAGATAAAGTAACTTTTTGTGGAGCTAAAAAACTAAATTTAGAGCATTCATTCAGAGTTTACAAAAAAAAAAAAAAAATTTATTTTACTATCTCAAAACTCCCTTTTATCATTTATACCATGTCATTTTTCAATACAAATAAACTTCTAACTCTTATTTTTTTTACAATTTATTAAAATAATATATTTATACAATAAAATATATTTATAAAATATATTTACGTCTCCCTCTAATTTTTGTCCCTCTTCCACACACACACTCTCTCTCTCTCTCTCTCTCTCATCACCTCCATCGCCACCGTGAAGACCCAAAACCCCAACATAATTTATCAAAAAAAAAAAAAACCAACAACCAAAAAAAACCTCATTCATCCACCATCAACAGAGTTTATCAAAAACCAAAAAAAAAAAATCCACTGATCCACTATCAACAACATACGCCGATCCACCTGACCCACCAAGCAAACCCACTATTCTCTCTCAACCACCCATCACCACCACCTCGGCCACAAGAATCTCACCACCACCACCACCACGCACAGAAACCCATAAAAAAAATCAAAGCAAAAATCCAAACAAATGAAACCCACATCTGCCACCATGAAACCCACCTTTGCCACCACAACCAGAGACACCACCACGGTAACAACACACCCACCACAGCCATGCAAAGAAACCCACAAAAAATCAAAGAAAAATCCATTTAGAACCCCCATCAACACCCATCGAAAGCTGATCTCCACGCCTCCACGAGCGTTGTCTCCATAACCACAGTCCCACGCAAGATCAATACCCAGCCACTACCACGGCCCCACACCGCCACTGCACCACCACGACCCAAAACCCACACCCACACCATCGGACCCCATTACAAATCACCCCACAACCCAGATCAACCCAGACCAAGCAAATCCACATTAACCCACCATCACAGATCACCCCAAAACCACCGACCCAGACCCATGCTGTTGCCATTGAACACCGACCTAAATCCACACTGCCACCATCGAGATCAACCCACACCGCCGCCATCGATCACCGACCTAGAACACGCCTACCACCACACAAGGGTTTCAGGTTTGAGGAGAGGAGAGAACAGAACAAGACCCACACCGAGAACGAATGTAAAGAAAAATGAAAGAGAGAGAGAAAAGTAAATACATATGTGAGAGAATAAAATATTATTTAAAATTATACAATCTTGCTACCGTGTCATTCTACTTGCAATTCCGGATCTGTGAGGTTTTTGAGGGACACATGCTAAATAAACGTAACATATGACATTTAGAATTCCACAAATACTCTTAGAAAAAAAAATTGGATAAAATATAAAAAAAGTAAGTTATCGCAGTAAAGTAGATGTTTAATTGGGATTGTATATGTGTGAGTCCTAATTTCTTTTTATTTCTTTTTTTTTCCTCTCATCCGTGTTGTATCTTACAATGTGCTATATCTTTCCATTTTTTCTCCATGAATTATCTATTATTTAATTATCATCATCAATTCTCAAATTTTTTTTTAAATGGAATACTCAATTTATTGATTGAATATTGCAAATATCAAATAAATTACAGTCATATGACGGTGATATGGGATGTATTGATGAATAATATCTCACTACGTGTACTGCACTGAGGTATTGTTCATAAATTAATTTGGTCTACAAATTGTTGAAACTAATGCAAATCGGTTTAAGGTAAGTTTACCCATATTTGTCATAAACTTTTGGTTTATGAAGCCGGATGGGAATGCTCTCAACCATTAAAATTAAGATGCAAAATTTTAATTTCATCGAGAAAAAGAATACGGGGACAGCAAAATCTCATGATATTATCACAATCACTTTTATTTATTTATTTAGAAACACACACACACACAACACACACACACACACACACTGACACACACACACACACACACACACACACACACACACATATATATATATATATATATATAAGGGAAGGAGGATGAGATATATTATCACAATCACTTTGTTTTGAATTATAGTGAGTTCAAATATAGTCTTTTCTAAGATGTTATAAGATTATGTTGTAAATTTGTTGATCATGTCATCAACAATTAAATATAAGATTTTACTAACGTGTGCTCTAAGGGCATACAATAATATATTATTTTTTAGAAAAATTTTATCAAAAATTGAAAAAGTTATAAAATTTTTTCAATTTCCCATAAAATGTTTCCAAACATTTTGAATATAATACTTTTGCTTTAAAAAATGGAAGAAAAAGAATAAAAGGGAAACAAACTTGTCTCCTTGAGGCAAATTAGGACCAATATGAACCTATCAAATAAATCTTTTAAAACAAGGAGAAGAAAAGAACCTATTGTGTTTACATCAGCTTCTCAGAAGTCTTCAGTTTGACTGTGAGCTTGCGTAGTAAACCAACTACCAAAAAAGTTGTCTACTTTTGTCCAAGTGGAGTGGTTTTGAGCAGATGTCAAGGTTCAAAGTCAACATTGTAGAAAAGGAAATGCTTGGAAAATAATTACACACCTAATCCATATAATATGTTGATTTGTCAATTGTCAACATTGTTTTTTCTTCTTTCTTTATGGAGTGAGTTCAGACCCAAAAGGGAGAGGGAGAGTGAGAGTGAGTTTATAATAATCTCTTAATAAGGCGTGATCATATACCTATGCTTTGGATAAATTGTACTGCTTTTTTCCACCTTTTTGACCTATCAATGTTGTTTAATCACAAATGGAGCCTATTAGTTGATCCATCAACAAGCACCTGAAATGCTTTCAGACTATGCAGTACATATTATCTTTTCTCCATGTCTAAGTGAGAAAAAAAAAATGCAGGATATAACCCTTTGGTAAGAAATTATTCATTTTATTTATTTTTTTATTTTTTTTTTTATGGCAAGAGACAACAAAGAAAAGTTCTTATGCTATTCAAGATTAGGCAAAGGAACAAACTACAAGAAGTACAAGAAGATGACGCAGTTGACGCCTCTTGCCAAGATGTGAAATGGCTTATTCTAAGAAACTTCCCGGACAAGAAGACGAACATCATGTAACAATCGTCCTTCTCTCAATGAAAATGTAGGAAGGGTTTAATGGTGAGCAATTGCTCACTGAGCCAACCTAATAAGCAGGAACTGTCCTGTTATTAAAAGAAGATGTTTGTTCCAATCCTGGACCTTCTCCATTTTCATCCTCATTCTCCCTAGACATCTCCTCCAAAGATTTACCTTTCGATTCAGGCACCAAGAAAGTAAACAAAATTCCCAAGAAGTTGATTCCACCCAACACAAGGAGTGAATTCTTCACTCCAATTCCAGCAGGGTACCCTGCATCTGTTTTGGTCTTGTCCTGGCTTTGAGCCAAATACAAAAACCCAAATGCACCAACCATAGCCCCAAGTTTCCCAGATGCTGCTGATATGCCGTGGCAAGTAGACCTCAATCTAGCTGGGAAAATCTCAGCTGGCACAACAAATGTGGTGGCATTAGGCCCGAAATTCGCAAAGAAGAAAGTTAACGAATACATCATCACAAATCCAATGCGGTTATCCTTATGAGTCCAGTGGTTGTATGGAATGGCCAGGGCAAACATAAACACTGTCATGAAGAAGAAACCCATCAGTTGGATAGCAAACCTTCCCATCTTGTCAATAAAAGCCACTGTAAACCAGTACCCTGGGACAGTACTGCACAAAGCAATCAGTGTTTGTGCCCTTGCAATTCTATAAACCTCCTCGATGGCATTCATGGTCTTTGCAGGAGGAATCCATCCAATTGCACTGAAAATATCCTTCTGGAACAGATTTTGGCTGTAAAATGCAATGTCAAGCAAGAACCATGTGCTTGTTGTCCCAAGCAAGTGAAGTCCATGGCGACGAAGAAACTCCCTTGAGAACAAACCAAATGCATTGGCTGGTTTTTCAGTTATTTGTTCTACCTTTTGTTGTTCTGCTTCAAGGTCAACCTGAAGGACCTTTGACATATCAGATGCAGCCTGTTTTGCATTCTTGGCAACAAGGGCTGTGTAACGGGCTGTTTCAGGCATCTTCATCCTCCAGTAATAGGTGAGTGCAGCAGGAAGTGCTCCAACCATTAGAATAATCCTCCAAACAAAATCTGCTTGTGAAACAGTTGAGCCAAGTGGATTATCCTCATAGGCTGGAGCGTCAAACCTGGCCTTAAATGCGGATGAAATAATAATCGCAAATATACCACCAGCCATAATTCCAAAGCCCTGCATAGCAAAGACTGCAGCAATGAAGGCACCACGAGTCTTTTTATTCGCATATTCGGACATGATGGTGGCAGAAAGTGGGTAGTCACCACCAATACCAAAACCAAGCCAGAACCGGAAGAAGCAAAGTGTCGCCATGACAGATTTTGCATTGTGGCCGAAGGAAAGACCTGAAGCAACAGAGCATATAACCATGACCATGAGAGTCATACCATAGACTCGCTTCCGGCCCATCTTATCTCCAAGCCACCCGAAGAAGAGCTGACCGGCTAGAGTTCCACAGAATGCTACACCATTAACAGCAGCTGAGACATTGGGAGGCAACGTGCCGGGCTTTGCTGCTCCATCAACATGGTAGTATATGCGGCCAAGCAACTTTGTCACAAGAGAGATGCAAAATAGATCATATGCATCGGTGAAGAAGCCCATTCCAGCAATGATGATTGCAGTAAAATGATACCATTGTGTTTTAGCTACATCAAGCGCATTTAGCACCTGTAAATTGTCCTTGGTCATGGTGTTTGGTCACTCAAAATCTTTAAAACTCTTCACTCTGTTTCTCACAAGCGTCTCTGCAACAATTGAAGAAGGGTAAGTTCATGAGTGACCACCAAATTATGAGATCTTTTAACAAAACTAGAAAGAATTCAACCAAATTGATTTATTAAATTCTTATCTAGGGGAGGTTTTATTTTAGTTAATCATATCGAATTATATCATTAATAACCTTAAATTTTAATTTAGATTTAAGATTCCAAGACCCAACAATTAAGGGTCAACAAGATATATATATATATATACAACCTAGAAGAATACAAAAACATTGCACATGATTATTTAAATTATGATGACGAAGATGTTGAAAAAAAAATCTCTTATGGTTCTCAGCTTGAGAAAAGAATCGTTTTGAATCTTCAAGATCCTGTATCTGGACTATTTTGAAAAGGGAAAAAAAAATTATGTAATACTGGACTCCTCAAAGTAGAATAAATTGGTATTATTAGTCAATCAACTCAAGTAGAGTAGGTCCAACTGCTCCACTTTTTCTTCCCCTCTTTTGGAAATTTAGAGGGCCATTAAGCTCAGATAATTAGCAAGCTTCATCCAGAGAAATTAAATAAAACATAACAAAAAATGACTCATTCTGCAAATGAAAAGGCTCAAGAAGATGAAGCAACAAGAAATGTTATCTGCGGTGGAACAGTTCATACCTCCATCACTACAGGAAAAGCTTTAAAAAAAAAAAAAAAAGAAGAAGAAGAAGACGAAGAAGAAGAAGCTTATGGCCATAAAAGTCTTATGAATCAGTCTCTCTCTCTCTCTCTAGAGTGTAAAGTTAAACCTCCATTACTACAGGAAAAGCTTAAAAAAAAAGATAAAAAAAGAAGAAGAAGAAGCTTTTGGCCGTAAAAGTCTTATGAATCAGTCTCTCTCTCTCTAGAGTGTAAAGTTAAACCTCCATTACTACAGGAAAGTAAAAGAAAAAAGAAGGTAAATCCTATGAAATCACTCTCTCTCTCATGATAATCACATACATACTTACCAACCCAACATAAAAGAAGCACACGGAACCATCATGGCTTGTGGATTCAACAGAAATCTACCAAACAATATATAATTATACATTTAATATAAGAACCAAAAATTAAAAACTAGGTAGCACTAATTTTTGTGTAAAAGGTAAAAGTATGAAGGTGGTCGCAAACCAACAACATAAATAAGGATTAGGATTTAGAAGAAAAGATTATGAATTTCAAGGTAAGATTTTAAAGTATTAAAAAAAAAAATCCGTTTAGAAAGATAAGACACTCTAAAAAAAAAACTTCAAATTCTACAAATAATTAAAGCCCCGTTGATGAAATTGGAAATGAGTGTAGAATTGGCAAAGCTACAAGGAAGGTCTCAACTTTCAGGCATGTTGAAGCATATAGTGAAGATTCTTGCTGGAAAATTAATTGCTTTACATGATCCTTGGCTGTGTAAATTATAAACTAACAGAGTAAAGCTAAAAATGACTAACATTACAAAGAAAATCAGGTAGATTATGATCCGAAAAATCCGAAAGATTAACACCCAACTTTAGTTTAATAACAAAATTTCGACCCGTTAAACTTGCTAATAATTGTTATGTGCACGTCAAAACCATGAAAAGAAAATCACTTAGATGAATGAGTTAGAGAAAACATATTATCACTTACCTTTCTTTTTAATTATTTATTTTTAAAATGGGTGTCAATCATTTACCTTAAACTTTTCATTGGACACAAAAAGATATCCCCTTTCTCACCAAAAGATGAAGATGATAAAAAGCTATAGTTTGTCGATATTAATGATTAAAAAAAAAAAATTCTAGTTTTATAACTGTTACATTTTTTAAGTTTTTTTTTTTTTTTTTTTAAATTATAAAAAAAGCAATAGTAATGACATTAGGACAAGAAAAAACAAACCAACATAAAATGTTGTTACAGTAGACATTTACATATCCAGGAAAAGTTATTAGCAAAAACACATATCCAAGAAAAGAAGAATCATAGGATGTTTGGACACAGAATACTGACCTGAAGCTTTTCTATGTATCTGAGAATCCGAAGCAAAGAAAGAGTGGAAAAGTGAGAGAGAGAGAGAGAAAGAGAAAAGATGTGTTTGTTGGAAAGAAAGCAAGCAAGTGACCAGGGCGAAGGTTGCAAGGACAATATTAGAGATGGTGGTGAGTAAATGAGAAGGCGCAACCTTATATTTATACCAAAACATTAAATGCACAGTTTCCAATAACCTTCCAATCAGTAGTCACAGCATATTTCTTAGTCCACACTCCTTTTTTTTTCTTCCTCTTTTTAGTCAAATTAATACAGACGCCGCATTTCCCCTCTCTTCGTTGCATACTTGCTTTTTTATTTTAATTTTAGTATTTTATTTGAGAGAACATGTTTACATAACTTTTATGCCTGTATCGTGTTTATTGGACACAAACTATTAAGAGTTTGATTCATAGTTGAATCAATTTCAATTTTTAAAATCATATCACAATTTAAATTCAACATATTGAACATGAAAATTATAATTTCAAGTCATGATTTCAATTAAAAAATAGTTGTGTAAAACCGTATATAACAACTTAAGTGTAATAAGTATTACCTTTTGGGTTGTCACAATTTTTAATTATCTGATTGTGCATGATAGATAAAAAGTAGTAAATTCGTATAAAATTAGTTGTTTATCGCTCACAGTAAACCACTTCACAAATTATAATAAAAGTTATGATATTAGTGTCTTTGGTTAGTTTTACACCATTAATTTTGGGTTATGCTAATGAATGCCCTTAGACCATTGGTTAATACTACTTTAGGAAAGTTTTAATACTATTTTTATGGGCAATGAAAAAAGCTGTCAAAATATTAATTGTTTTATTTCATTTTTCTATAAAAACTTTCTTTAAATGGATTATTAACTAATACCCTTAGGGCATTCGTTAGCATTTCCCTTATTTTATTAGTATTTGGTTTTGGTTTTGGTTTTTCATTGATTAATTGCTAATAATAATTTATTAGTGAAATCATAATTAGGGGGTTGATTTTTTTACTTAAAAGCTGGTCCCATAGGAGTTCTAGTGCCCTCCACTAACATTTGCCTTTTTCATTTTTTCTAATTGTATGTACTATGTGGTAAAACTCAAAACGATGTCAAACTTGGAGTCCAGAGCGTGTGTTACATGAATTGGCTGCGCAACGCATAGACATACAGTGGAATGTAATTTCGGGGAAAGCCTTCTTTTTTTTCCCATGTGCTAGTTAGGAAAGTAAAGCAACACAATGCCCCCCAATGGGTTAGTAAGAGCATTGCCATCAAAGTTTTTAAAAATTTTAGTATTTAGCATTTTAAAAAGTTATTTTATCAATTTTAACAACTCATTTTACAATATATCTAATATCAAATGTTCTATTTTTTATCATTTTGTTTAAAATAATATAAACTACACAAAGCTCATTGTAGCTCAGATTGTATTTTTTTTAAGTTTAGTATGTTTGTTGTAACTTACTTTTTGGTGCTTTTTACAAACTTGATGTTAAAATTTAGCATTTATAGCATTTAGTATTCTTAATGAAAATGCTTAAATAGCATTCCAGCTTAAGTTAGGATGTTTTAGTATATTCTTTGCTTAACAAAAAAGAAAAACAAAGAATATTCCCAAAAAATAACTAGATCTTGAGATATTCTCATAAACAAATTAGGATATTCTTATAATTACCTATTAATGCTGTTTAGACTATAAATTACTCAAAAGTCTGTACAATACACTGGAAAATTTAACAAAATATTTATATTATTTTTTTGTCTAACAATAAAATTTAATAATTTTAGTTGTCATTTATAATTATAATCTTTTAAATTTCGTGTCTACATATGAAACTTACAATTATGGTATTTATTAATAGGCCATTATGATAGTTTTTAATTTTTTTAATTTAAAATCTTGCCAAAATTCTAATGGATGGTTTAAAAATAGAATGAATTTAAACTCAATTAAAAATTGTAAATTAGACAAAGCTCTTGTAGGTTAATTGGTATTTCCCCCATGCACAAAGTACTTGAAGGTTTAGGGGAAAGAGATTTTGAACTGTAAATTGGGTTAGCCACTAAGACAAGCTATGGTTAGCATAGAAGAAATTTTTATGGTTAGAAACATCGAATTTTCTTTGGGGCTAAGTAATTAAGCATAACAATTTAGTACTTTCAGATTTGAAAACAAAAGGGGTTCCTTCAATCTATGTTCTTAAAATCGTTAGAATGCTTTCACAGGGCAATACCAGACTTCTAAGCAATACCATATTAGATATTGCGTCAATACCATATACGGCATTATTGCATCAATGTAAGCAAGTCAATGGCATATTGGTACATGGTATGAACGCTATAATGTCCGTCCATTATTGAAGCCCTATGAATTGGCTACATGAAAACGATTGTTTAGCCACCATATTCTTCCTTCTTTTCTTTTCTCTTTTTTTTTTTGTGTGTGTGTGTGTGTGTGAAAGCTTATACTAATTATCAAAGGGATCAACAATAAATTTGGAAGTCTTTTGGATTTTAAAAAAAGAACAATTTTAATTGAAACAATTCCATACAGCCGAATTTCAAGACAATAAACTCCTAAATTCTCAAGCGATTTAGTTCAACTCATAAAGTCTTTTGTCGTGGGATAAAAGAATTGTGGTTTAAATTTTTTTTTTTTATAAAAAGAGTTTCAATCTATGGCGTTTGATTTTGATGATAACTCTTTATCATCACAAGAGACGCTAATTGGTTTTTGGTATATGTAGATATTGAACTCTAGATTTCTTATTCAACTATTAGAGACTCTACTAGTTAAGCTAACTGGATCCCATTGATTTAAATCCCGTTTACACAAACAATTGATTAGAATCTTAAGTCTTGACCTTTTTTTTTTTGGAGAGAGAGTTTCAACTTATAGCAACCGCTCCTAATAATAGCTCTTTATCATTAGACCAAGACACCAATCAGTTTTTGGTGTAGGACAGGAATTGAACCCTAGGTCTCTTATTCAACTCTTAAGTCTCTTAAGTCTTGACCCGATAATAAAAAACAATTATCATGAAACAGATATTATAGATTAAAATTCTATTATATTCATAATTTTTTTCAACCTGGCCAAGAGGAGAGAGAGAGAGAGAGAGAGAGAGAGAGTTTATTTGAGACGTGTGTGTAGCACCTTTAGAGGTTCATCCTAGGATGCTTAATATTAATATAAAGGAAAATATATGGGTTTTTATTTTGTAAAGGGTACAAGCTGATTAATTGGTGAGGTTTTTGTGTCATCGTTGTAAAAACTTAGAATCAAATTCCACTCATATCATGGGTGAGATATAAGGGAAAGGTTTTACCCAAAAAAAAAAATACAAGGGAAAGGACGGATTATCTATTGTATAGTCTAACCAGTAGGGGGAAAAAGTTATTAAAAATAGTTATACCAAACCTTAGTCGGACTTAAGGGACTACCAAAATCTATCAAGATAACAACTTGGATTTTTTTTTTTTTTTTTTTGAATGATGCTCTCTTATTGTTCTTTAAACAGTTTAAAATGATCACCAAATTAGCTTAATTGTCAAATTAAAATGATTTTTTACATGTAAGTTCAGCACGCCAGCTATTAAATTATTGGCCATTAACCGTGTGTTTTTCTGTCATGATTTTTTTCCCCAATAAAGATAAGATAGTGGTTCTCAATTCTAAGAGTAGTGAATAATTACGCATTGGTAAAGTCTTTTGTTCTCAAGTAAAAGAATGTGATTTTAGATTCCATCTATACAAAACAAGAAAGATGTTTTGAGTCTTTTGACCTCATGATAAAGAAAATTATCTAGAGTGAACGTTATAAATTTTATTTTACTTATTTTAAAATAAATTAATAGAGAATGATTGCACCCATAAGCATACAGATAAAATTTGGCTACAAACTTGGTTCTAGCTAGTGACTACAACTTCCACTAAAAACATTAACATTGTTACATATTTTGAAAATTTAACTATTAGGTTACATGTTCTTTATATTTTTAACACGTATGTCAAATTTTGTGACAATTAGATGTTATTTACTGTTCGATATATAAACTTGATTTTTATGTATAATTTTATACTAAAATAGCTTAAAATTTAAATATTTGATTGATGACATAGTCACATAGCTATTAATCTATGATTTTATTGAAATTTTGCAAATATGAAAGATATATAGAGGAATAAATTTAATCTAATAGTGGATTTCAAATCCCAAAAAAAGATATTGAGTGGAGTTGTAGCCAAATTTTATCCTAAACAAACCTCACATAAGAATAGAAATCATCTTCCTTTCAAAAAGAAATCACTTGTTTCACTTTTTATGTTTCACTTTATACTTTAGTACCAATCATAACTTAAATGTGTTTAACATTTTTTTTCATTTTAAAATTTGATTATTTTATAAGGAAAAAAAAGATTATGTGACAACTTTTAATTGATGGAACATAAAATGAAACACAAAAAATACTATGCATAGAAGATGTTTATTAAAGAATAGTTAAATGTCATCAAGTGAATAGAAATCATCTACCCCACTATTTGTGTTTCACTTTATGCTTTACTAATTATAATACAACATGAAATTTTTTTAAAAAAAATTTTATCTTTGGTTATTTAATAAGGAAAGTAAAAAACAAAAAACAAAAAACAAAAAAAGGCAAGTTGTGATTGTTGGAATGTAAAATAAAACACTAAAAGTGAAATAAAAAATTTGTTTTCATCATCAACACGGCATCGTACACACACACACACACACATGTAGATGGGTTCAAGTTACACCTAGTGTAACTCTTTAGAGTTACACATTTTCTAAACCATTGGATTTAAGTAAATCCAATGGTAAAAAAAATGCACTCATTAATGCTCATATTCTAATAAAGATCTTATTTATTATCTTTATTTATAACATTCCATACCTATTTCTAATCTCAAAAATAAGTATATTTTTCTCTCTGCTCTCTCTTTCTCATCTACTACACGTTTCTCTCTCCTCCATTGCTCTTTCACCTCCATTTTCATAAGGTTCCACCTCCACAACCACATAGAATATGATGAATTTTCATAAATTTGAAACTGGCAATTTCACAACCCGACAAGTAAGAGCTTCAAAGAGCCATCCATATATAAAGTCCATTCTTTGCTTGTCTAAAATAAGCAGCCCTTGGATCCCTATCACCATCCACAGTAATGTAAATATTCATGAGAACAAACAAATAAACCAGTAAATACATAAGAAGTACTTAAAAATTTTCACGCTCATAAAGAATAGGTAAATTGTCATGGCATTCCTATTATTAATGTTGGGGATGGTCCTAGGCAGCATCCTACACAGGTATGCAAGAACACTGTTCTTAATTACAATATTGATCTTTTTGTTTGAGAGCCTATAAGTGATCATGTTTGGAGAAAAGAAAGGCGTGTGTAAAAATAAACAAAACATTTAAGTGATTTTAAGAGAAATAAATACTATAACGATAAATGAAGTGCACAAGAAGGATGGAGCAAATTGTGGCCTTCACTGAGAGTTTCCATGTGTCCCATGATCATTGTCTAGTATGCTACTTAGTATCTTCTGTAATGGAGAGGAGTCTTAATTTGTTTTGGTCTAGATACTATCTAGTTAACAAAGGATATTACTAATGAAGCTTTGTCATAATTTAGAAAGGGATTAATTATAAAAAGTAATTTTTTTCAGTATTAATTAGTCATATATTAGAAGCCATTCCCATGGTAGATAAACACATGAAAGAAACACAAAAATGGTTGACCTTTTAACCCAGTTGTTCAATATTCATACTATATGGACTAATGGACAGTTTAAAACTCTAATTCTTCGCTGTAGGATGAAAAGATTGGTTTGAGATTAAAAAATAAAAACACTAAATAAGGAGAGAGAGAAAATGTTGGCATTAATTATGAATGAGGTGGAAACCAATAGCATTTAATGATATTTTTTTAGCCGTTAGATCTCTTATGAATCAACGTAAAAAATGTATAACTTTACAAAAGTTATACCAGGTATAACTTGAACTCATCTCATATATATATATATTCCATGAACTTAATCATGACAGAGGTTTTCTTCTATAACTTTAGTTCTTTGTCAAAATATGTTAGCTTCGTTGTGGCAGTTTAGTCATGTAAATTATTTAGGTTTGATTTTTTTTGGGGGCCAAATTAAAGTTGTAAAAGCAATTTTCATGCTTTTCTATGGCCATTGTCATGCTTTTCTATAGCCATTGACTAACCTATCAATTTTTTTTTTCCCCTTACAGCGACTAAACCTAACCTATCTCAAAATCTCAATGGTTTGTTCAACTTTGATCAGTACCCCACAACTGGTTAAAATCCATAGCCTTGTCGGCAAGATTTCCATGATATTGCCCGTTGACCATTGTACTCCATGAGAGACCGCGCTCATCTCGACTTTGCTGGTTGACTTCCATTTATTAAACACTCCAGCAAATTGCCATGTGTGTGTACCTTTCCGTCCACAAGTCCTAGACCCAAGAAAGTAAAATATGCTTAGACGACTAGTAATTATTAAAATCTAGGTCTTCTACTTTTTTTTTTTTTTTTTGGTAAAATGAAATACAATAAGAGAAAAGAAAAGAAGCTAGTCGTCTACTGTTATCTGTTGAGAGTAATGGCACAAATCAAGACCAACAGAGTCAAGTTCTTGTTCAAACTTCAACGGCTAGTTTTTCCAATGAATAGCTTAGTCTTTATTACTAAACGAAGTTGTTTTATTTAAAGCTGCATTACTCTTATATTTAGTAAAACGCAGTCGTCTTAGTTAAAGCCCAGATCATTGGGTGGTTATGGTTGGGTAGTTATGGTAGTTAGTCTCTCCATGTTTCCCTCCAATCTTTATGGATCCATCCCGTGATTTACAGGATATTAGTGGAGTAGTTAGTGATCTCCTTAGGCTATATATATTGTACATCAAATGTAATAGTAGATACAGAAAATACTCTTCCAGAAATTTCTTTTCTCTCTTCGTCTCTCTCTCTCAACTCTCTCTATAATTCTTCTTGTCTTTCACTAAGTAATATCTGTGTGAACACCATTGTTGCTAATTCTTCAAGCTTAGCTTGATTCTTTTCATGGTATCAGAGTAGCAATCAATCCCTGTATTAATGCCAGAAACCACTTCAACTTCAACCTCTACAACTATGCCTTCAACCTCCATTGGTATGCCTTCATCTTCCACATCTACTTCAATCAATCTTACTAATCAGCCTCAGCTATTACTGTCAAACATGTCAAATATGATGACAGTTAAACTGGACTCTTCCAACTACATTATTTGGAAGCATCAAATTTCTATGGTGTTAGAAACATACTCTATGTTTAAGCTTCTTGATGAAGTCCCACTTGTTCCTGAGAAATTTCTCAAGGATTTGTCTAATACAGTCACATCAGTGCTTAATCCATATTATCTCGTTTGGAAATCAAAGGAAAAGGCTCTTCTCACTTTCATCAGTTCAACTCTCACTCCTTCAGTTTTAGCCATAACTGTTGGATGTTCATAAGCTCAAGAAGTCTGGAAGGTTCTTGAAAACAGATTCTCTTCAATTTCAAGGTCACATGTGATGAACCTCAAGGGGGAGTTACACAATGTCAAAAAAGTTTCTGATTCTGTGGATACCTATCTGCAGAAGATTAAAGTGATAAGAGATAAGCTTATGGCAGTTGGTGTACTCTTAGATGATGAAGAATCACTACATGTAGCAATCAAAGGCCTCCCAAAGGAATTCAGTGCTTTCAGGTCTGGAATTAGAACCAGAAGCACAAAGTTGAGTTTTGATGAACTTGCTATTCTGTTGAATGCAGAGGAAGAATCATTGAATAAGGGAATAGAGATCAAAGACTCCACCTCTGCAATGGCAGTTAACATTGCACAGAGGTTTAATAACAGTGGTGGTTATAATAATCATACTCAGTCTAATAATATAGGAAGAGGAAGGAACAATAATGCAAGAGGCAGAGGCAGAGGCAGAGGTCATTCACCTAATCAGTTCAACCAGTTTTCACAGCTTCAGTTCTCACAGTCTCAAGACACTTCTTCAAGATCAGAAAGACCAATTTGTCAAATTTGTGGTAAAGTAGGTCATCTTGCCTTAGACTGCTACCACAAGATGGATTATGCCTATCAAGGCAAACATCCACCTACAAAGTTGGCTGCTATGGTCTGTTCCTTCAATTCCATGATAGCTCAGGAGCAACCTTGGTTGGCAGACAGTGCAGCCACAGATCATGTTACTTCAAGCCTCAACCCCTTAAACTTTCCTAAGCCATACAATGGCCAAGAACATCTTACAGTAGGCAATGGCCAGAATTTGCCTATTACTCACATAGGTAACACTCAAATCCCTTCTCCTAATTCTACCATTCAGCTTAGAAATGTGCTTAGGGTTCCTAATATTGCTTCCAATCTTGCCTCAATACACAAATTTTGCTATGATAATGACTGTTGTTGTTATTTTGATGAGAATACCTTGCTTATTTAGGCCTTGGCCACGGGGAAAATCCTGTACAAGGGCAAGAGTGAAGATGGGGTGTATCCCATCTATCCTCACAAGGCACCTTCACTTGTTCTTCCCAATAAACTATGCAGTTCTGTCCAACTTTCTTCTTCTGGTTGGAATTTGTGGCATAGTAGACTGGGTCATCCCAATTCACAAGTTCTTAGACTTCTATTACAAAATAATGTTTTTTCCTTTAATAACAGTGCCAATTGTATCACTTCTTGTATTCACTGCCTTCATGGCAAGATGCACAAACTTCCTTTTCCTAGTTCAAGATTTGTAGCTAATTCCCCTTTTGAACTTGTACATACAAATTTGTGGGGTCTTGCTCCTCACACTTCAATAAATGACTACAAATATTATGTCATCTTTGTTGATCATTTTACTTGATTTACATGGTTATACTTGCTTACTTATAAGTCTGAAGTTTATTCCAAATTTGTTTTGTTTCATGGTAAGGTTAAAACACAATTCTCCACAACCATTAAGACTCTTAGATCAGATGGTGGAGGTGAGTATACCTCTAAATCCTTTAAGACCTTTTTGTCTTCCAATGGGATTATTCACCAGATTTCTTGTCCTTATACCCCTCAACAAAATGGTCTAGTAGAGAGGAAGCATAGACACTTAGTTGAAACTACCATCAGTCTTCTGTCTCAGGCCTCCTTACCTTCTTCATACTGGTCCTTTGCTGTTCAATCAGCTGTGACACTTTTTAATTTGCTTCCCACATCTACTTTAGGCTTCCTCTCTCCTTGGGTTAAGCTGTATAATCATAGTCCTGATATCTCCTCTCTTAAAATCTTTGGTTGTGCTTGTTATCCATTGCTTAGACCATACACACCACATAAGCTTCATCCTAGGACCACATAGTGTGCTTTCTTAGGCTATTCCTCAGTGTCAAAGGGCTACTTATGTCTTGATTTGATCACTAACAAAATCTATACTTGCAGGCATGTTTTGTTTAATGAGTCAAAGTTTCCCTTTTCTTCTGCTCATTCTTCAGTTTCTACTTCTGTTCCACCTAAGCTAGATACTTGGCTAGCCAATCTTTTATATTTACACTCTTCAAACCAGCCCTCTATCTTGGGTTCTTATCCTGGTCATACCTCTTCATCACTCACTCATACTAACCCTTCTCTCATACCAACTTCATATGTCCTAGTACCCAGTCCTCACATCCCTGCATCTGTTTCACAGCCTATTTCTCACACTACACCTCCAACTCCTCTACCATCACCCTTACCTGCTCCTACACCTCCTGCTCCATCTCCCCCTCTTCCAGTTGCCACTTCCCAACATGATCCCTCTTCTGTCACTACTACTGATCTTGCTCCAGTCAATACTCATCATATGACTACCAGATCAAAGAATGGCATTTCCAAACCTAAACTTTGTTACAAGGCTGTGGTTGATTATAAGTATACAGAACCCCCATCTTACAGGATTGCATCTAAGTTTCCTCAATGGATTAAGGCCATGGATGAGGAATTTTATGCTTTGCAAAGGCAAAAGACTTGGTCATTAGTACCTGCTGTTCCTGGCATCAATTTGGTGGGTTGTAAATGGGTTTATAAATTGAAATTGCACAATGATGGTACTATTGCTCGCTACAAAGCCAGGCTGGTGGCTAAGGGCTTTCATCAACAGGCAGGTGTGGATTATACTGAGACCTTTAGCCCAGTTGTCAAACCAGCTATTGTGAGACTGGTTCTGTCTATTGCAGTGAGTTTTCATTGGCCTCTCAGGCAATTGGATGTCTCCAATGCCTTCCTCCATGGTTTTCTTAAAGAGGAGGTTTATATAGAGCAACCACCAGGCTATGTGGATCCTAAATTCCCTCATCATGTCTGCAGGTTGCACAAATCTTTGAATGGCTTGAAACAAGCTCCAAGAGCTTGGTTTGATAGATTCACTTCTCAACTCTTACATCTTGGTTTTGAAGCTTCAATGGCAGACTCCTCTTTATTTGTATTTCACTCTCATCAGGCCATCATTTATTTGTTGGTGTATGTTGATGATATTATCATTACAGGGAATTCCACTTCTCAGGTCTCTCATCTTGTGACTACTCTTAGTAAGGCTTTTGAACTCAAGGATTTGGGTTCTCTTTCTTACTTCTTGGGCATTCAAATTGTCCCTTCTAAATCTGGTCTCACCTTGTGCCAGTCCAAATATGCCTCTGATGTTCTTCATCACTTCAAAATGGAGAATCCAAAGCCTACTAAGACTCCCTGTTGTCCAAACACTCGTCTCACTCCTTTTGTTGGTTCTGTTTTACCTGATCCTTTTGAGTATCGAAGTATGGTGGGTGCTCTCTAATATTTGACCTTCACATAACCAAATTTGGCCTTTAGTGTGCATCAACTTTGTCAATTTATGCATCATCCCACTACTTCTCACTTGGAGGCAGCCAAACGTGTTCTTCGCTATGTGAAGGGAACTTTACATTTTGGCATACATCTTGCTCCTAGTCCTTTTAAGTTCTTTGCCTTCTCTGACGTGGATTGGGCAGGTGACCCTACAAACAGGAAATCTACTACCGGTATTTTGGTTTTCCTTGGTTCAAGCCCAATTTCGTGGTCCTTCAAGAAGCAATCCACTGTCTTGCGTTCTTCCATTGAGGTAGAGTATCGAGCTTTGGCCTCTACAGCCGCAGAATTGGCTTGGCTTCGTACTTTCTTTAAGGAACTCAAATTGTTTCTCCCTCACATCCCAATCCTTTGGTGTGATAACAATTCTGCTATTGCTCTGGCCTCCAATCTTGTGTTTCATTCCAGAACCAAGCACATTGAAGTGGACTACCATTATGTGCGAGGTTGTGTTCTTCGTAATACTTTGGGCATTAAATTCATCTCTGGTCGTGATAATTTTGCTGACATCTTCACTAAGCAATTGCTTGGTCTTGCTTTACTCTTATATTTAGTAAAACGCAGTCATCTTAATTAAAGCCTAGATCATTGGGTAGTTATGGTTGGGTAGTTATGGTAGTTAGTCTCTCCATGTTTCCCTCCAATCTTTACGGATCCATCCCGTGATTTACGGGATAATAGTTGAGTAGTTAGTGATCTCCTTAGGCTATATATATTGTACATCAAATGTAATAGTAGATACAGAAAATATTCTTCCAGAAATTTCTTTTCTCTCTCTCTCTCTCTCTCTCTCTCTCTCTCTCTCTCTCTCTCTCTCTCTCTTCTTGTCTTTCACTGAGTAATATCTGTGTGAACACCATTGTTGCTAATTCTTCAAGCTTAGCTTGATTCTTTTCACTAGGTCTTCTATAGTCATTTACTTTCTCATAATAATTTAATAACACAAGTAAATGTGATTTATTAAATCCTTCAAAAAATTTAAATTTGTCATCCTCATCGTGTAGGTGTACATGTACCTATCGGTCCACAAGTCCTAGAAAACAAAGTAAAATATGTTTGGACAATTTGTAAATGTTGTTATCTTATTCTTCTCGTGTCATACATTTTGTCACAACTTGATAATATAAATAATTGGAATTAATAAACAGGGGCTGCTCTACAGCCAGCCCAGGGGTTCAAACCCCTACCTTGGCTCAAAAAAAAAAAAAAAAAACTTATATATAAAATTTATAATTTTTTTTTGTGTTGACCCCTAAAATAAAATTTTGAACACCCTAATCCTAATTTTTTTTTTTAAATCCAATTGAAATAAACTTGAAATATGATTATTTTAGTGCTATTTTCACAATATTTTTACAATAAAGGTTAAGTGACAAGTTGTAATTGGCTTTTTATCTAAACCCATAATTGACATCACTTTTTTATATATCTTTAACAACTTGCCAGCTAGATTTTATAGTGTAAATGTTGTGTCAGTAGCACTACTCTTAAAATTGCTGCTTTGTTAAAAAATATATTAATTAATTAACATTCTCTCTGGACTCTGGCTTACTTTACCGTTGATGGTAAAATATAACTGTTTTTTCTTGCATTTTTTTTCTTCATCAGCAAAAAATTACACTTATACAACCAACTGATCTATATTTACATCTATGACTCTTTTCTCATTCTCTCTTTCTCCCTTCTATGTTTTCTTTTTCTCAAATCATGTAATTTGATAAGTGTTCTATAGTTTTTCGAGTCCAAAAATTTTTTAGTGTTTGCTCAAATTCCAAGAGAATGATCATGTGTGTGGTTAAAAATCTATACACTTCAAAAGCAAAATCTTATATAAGTTACTATTTTTTTTCCTTAGTTTCACATTTATTCCTTGACCTACTCTTAGGTGTGTTACTATTCTTCTTTATCATATATGTTTATTTAATTGATATTACATATGATTATAATAAATTATTATTAATTTGACAAATATTATGATTAGTTATTTATTTATGCATTCAATTTTTGTTTTCTTATCAATCTTTAAACTATTGATAATTTTTTTAGACTATTGTATAGTATAGTTGTATCATATACTATTTAGAATACTATGTTAGATTATTGTATATTATATAACAATTATATATATATATATTAATCATTTTATTTTTTACTCCTCTACAACAAAATCCTAGCTCAAGACACTAGTAATCTCCTTAGAAAAAAAATCCTGGAGCCGTCATGGTTAATAAATCATCATTTTCATATAAACTCACAATTTTTTTTTCTATCATTTACAGTCGTGAGTTTTGTCGCAAAAGTTGTTTTCATATATTATTATTATTTGTTTTGGATATACATTTGTCTTCTTTGTAAACCAAGTATTTTTGGTCGCTTTGCTTGTTGACTGTCAAAATCTGCAAGTGGATATAGGTTTCAGTCATTTATCACATTGAGTTTGCGTAAGGGTTAGGATTTGGGACTGGGATGTGGCTGGGGATGCCACTATTCAATCCATTCCCATCTAAAAAGAAAATAAAAACGACCTAATTAATTAGGTTGGTTTGACATTGAATTGCTCAAAAGGCAATTATGTAGCTACACATCATTAAGTTATCTTAAACTCATTCAATTAAGTCAACAATGTACAGATTAGCATTTAAAAAAAATGTACTGATTAGCATTCAAAAAAAAAAAAAAAAAGAGAGAGTCTACAATGTACGTGCCAACCTTATGAAAGTAATACGGCTGATATTATAGGTTCACATGTGCTATACTTGTTTATAACAGAGAAGAGATTAGAGGGCAATAATAGAAGATTAATACTACAGATACAAACTATTTTATAACATTTTTATAAATTGATATTATGACAAATTTTTTATTGGTTTTCATATAGGACCACACTTAACATCATTTTTTCATTTACAAATAATCATTCATCATATCAACAGTTTGTAAATTTTTTTGTAAAATAGTTTGTATTTTTAACATTACTCATAGTAGAGGAAGTTGGTACTTAATTAACATCATTAATAATCGGAACAAAAAGCCAGCTGCTAATTAAGTCAAAGCTACCGAATTAATTAAACCTTACTTAATTATCCATATATTTTGCCATGTTCAACGTCACGTTAAACTTAAATATATGGTGATGTGTTTATATATATAGTTTAAAGTTCTTTTTTTTGACACAATATATATTTTAAAGTTACAAATACGATTATTAAATTATTATTTTTAGCTTTATCCATAGTGCTACCTGTTTCTTAAGACATTAATTAAACGTTCACATGTGTTCGATTGATAACGAACGTGTTTGCATGGCAACCTAAATTATTTAATCTAAACAAAACCATTTAAATTATAATCCGAAACATCAAAATCATGCCTACTTTAAAACTTAATAAATTGCCAAGAACCTTGTTAAGTTGTAATTCATTTGGGAACAACTTATTTGAATAATGTGAAACAAAAAACTAAAATCTAACTCATTTTCAAAAAGATGAAAATTAGATTATTTGAAATAAAGCTGAGGCAAAAAATAAAAAAGTAAGAAGTAAAAAATTGTAGCCAAATTCACTTGTATTTTCAAGAAAAACGTCTAGAATTCAAATCTCCTTCCTTTATTAACTATCAAATTAATTATCACACACCAAAAAAAAAAAAATTCGAGAACTAAACAAGATAAAATAATGATGCTTACATAGCTAGAGACAAGGTGAGATTCCGAGACTATTAGTAGTTACAAATTATTATTAATAATACTTTTTCATTATATACAATAGTTGGCACCGACACGGTTATAACCCAATAATTAGTTTCCCTTAAGGCCTTTTTGTGAATTTCAATTTATAGCCTTATTCACACTATCACAGTTATTAATTGCATTTTTACCAACTTTTTTCTATTTAGGGGAAAAAATAATAATATAAAAAGACATGTAATGAGTAAATAGCAACAAAAAATGTAATATAAATTAAAGGTTAAAAGAATGAATCCATTGGCTTTCTGTATTCCGTAATGCTTATACGAACCGGCCATTTTCGAGGATGCAGAAGGAAAAAAATAAATAAATAAAGGAAACAAAAACAGAAGATACCATTTACTACAGTCTAACATGGGAACGTCATAGCATTTGGAGAATAGAAATACTTTCACTTTTCAAACGCTATCGTGTCGCAGCGTCTGTGTGATTTTCAAACTCGGCATATATAGGGGGGGTTTGGCAAATCATCATAAATCATAAAAATAAAGTTCAATTTTCCTACACATGAAAATGCTAATTTTGTTGATTGTGTCCCAGTGTCCTTCAAGTCCATGGTGTCATTTTCTTGTATGGGTAATTGATTCATTACAGTAGTAATAAACAATAGTAAATATGTAGCGGTGAATAGCTTTCTGCTATCGATATAGGTTTCTAAGGTCAAACTATGCTAATTATGTGTGAACTCTCTCTCTCTTTATCTTTGCAGAGTAATTCTTAGGTACTCCCGGAACACGGAGAATGGTGCTTCCTCCTCTCACATTCATGGTGGGGTCCGCTCATTAAATTCATGATGGGGTCCACCATGAATGTGAGAGGAGGGAGCATCATTTCACTATACTCCAGGACTACCTAAGAATTTTCCATCTTTGCATCTTCTTTATTTATTATTATTATGTTTTTCACATTTGACAAATCTTGAAGCCTAACCCCCCCCCCCCCCCCCCCAGGGACGGAACCAAGATTCGAACGGGGGACTTGGGTGATGTGTGGATGAGTGATACATTTTGTTCATTTTTTAGGAGTAGCTGACAACCATTGGTTTTTAAGTTGTGATTGGCAACCCATATCTAATTTATTTTATTACCTTTTTTAAAAAATAAATTTCAGAATTAAAAGAATTTTAAAAAAACTAATATTAAAAAAAAAGAAAAAAAAATTCCCAGTCAAAACTGAGAATCATTCCACACCCAAATCTGAAATTTTGATATCAGTGGGACCTACCTGAAGCGTATCCTCTTGAGATCGTTCCCGCCACGCGATAGCGAGACGAAGGTGATGAGCACACCAGGCTCCACCTGAGCCACCCACTCCTTCAGCTCGCTCTCCTCCACAAACAGCACCGCCAGTTCAACTCGGCGCCCACTTGCCGAACTCAGCATCCCTTCTCCGCTCTAGCTCAATATCCCTTTCAACCTCACCTCCATCTCCTTCCTTCAAACCCTCGTCCTCGAGTTCGAGCTCCCTATCCTCTTGTACGACCACAGGAACTTCTCCGATTCCGCGTCCGACTCGCCCATCACGTTGATTCAGTGAGTCATTCCTGAGTTTCTTAGGACGAGCTATACACGTCAGCATTCTTTCTCTGTGATTCATAAAAACATTTAATATCAGTTTTTTTAAATTTTCTTTTAATTCCAAAGTTTATTAAAAAAAAACCAAAACGACGTCGTTTTGGCTCAATTAATAGCAAGACATAACTAGGGTTTAATAGAGTACCAAATTGACAACAATTGAAAGTTAGAGGATTGAAATGACAAAACTGAAAGTTAAAGGACTAAAATGAAAAAGATTGAAAGTTAGAGGGCCAGTTTTGCATTTTTACCATTTTCCTAAGCTAATTGAGCGGGCAAATCTGTTGAACCAAAAAATAGATTTGAAAATTCGATTATGTGTAGGGAATGTGTTGGTGCACCTCATAATGCATATCCTAAGGATAGTACCTTATTTTGATATCACTACTAACTTTCACTATTTGAGAGCTAACTAAAGTGTTTGGAATATGGAATTTAAAAGAGTCAATTTTGAGATCTAGGCAAAGATTTCATTATGTTAGGTTTTAGCTTTAAGTTGATAAGTCGTGAACAAAACATGCCTTATAAGTTGTTTTAATCAGTGGCGGAGCTAGGGAAGTTTTTAGATTTATTACCAAATATAAAAGAAAATTATTGGAACATTTCAAAAGCTAGGGGGGCCATGGCCCCCTTTGGCACCCCCTAGCTCTGCATATGGTCTAGTGGTTTATTTTTAAAGGCAATATGCTAGATTTTGCATTTTGTTGTCAAATTTCTATAATTTTGATAGCTAGTTGATTGATTGGAGGTGTCGATACCCACCAGCGGTCGTGGAATGGAAGTGATGGTTTCAACCACCTTGTGTGACAACATGCGATGTGTGTGTGAGTGTGTGATTGATGATAGAGAAGGCAACGAGGGCGTCCCTTTCCTTCCTTCCTTCTCTATAAGGGAAGTGATTATGCACAAGTGCGTGCTGAGTACATGAACCCAATATGTGCACTATGTGTTGGAATTATTAGTAATTTGTATTAATTATAGAGTTGCGGCTAATCATTGGAATTTATAAGGTATGATTAGCCTCTTATATTTAATTGATTTTATTACCAAGCTTAGGATAAGAATTTTTTTTAATACTAGAATCGTAGATTTGGAAGTTTGGTTACGTGTGAGGAAGGTATTAGGCACCCACGATGCCTATCACATGACAAATCTTTATTTTGATTTATTCCTAAATTTTTATGATCGGTAAATAAAAGAAAACTGTTGGCATATGCTTTCAAGGATAATTTTTTTAGGTTTTAAAAATGTTTCTTGAAAGGTGTGTGACATTCATCAATATTTTGTTGGATGACTAGAATCTTTACCAAATTCTTGGGCCAAATGTGTCACATCACACATAATATAATCCTAGCCAAACTTTCATAGTGAAAATTCTACAACATTTCATTTTAGTGAATTTCCATGAAGACTTATGTAGAGTGAAAGTTCACTTGGTGTACAAAACACTAGTGAACGTTTAGACCCCCAATTTCAAAAAAACCAACACAAGCTTATACTCAAAAAATAAATGTGCGAAATGATAAGTACAAATAATACCCAAATAGCATGCAGTTTTGGTGTTGGCGTGTGAGTGTATTCCCTTATCTCATCCCCCTTCCCCTATATATATGTGTGTGTGTGTGTGTGTGTGTGTGTGTTTCTAAAAAAAAAAAGAAAAAGTAATTCCCAAATAAACAAACTACTCTAAACCATAATTAATCATAACACAACAACAATTAATAGGGTAGAGTAAGGGTTAGAGAAATGTAAACACAAAGATAACACCGGCACATGTTATCGAATAGGAAACAGAAGAACTCGGCGAAAAACCTCTCCGCCACCTTCCAAATGGTAAAATATTCTACTAAAGAATAAAGTTGGGATACACAAATAGCAATAAACCCTCCAAGCCTAATCTACCCAATGCACCTAAGCCCTCCAAGCTTCTTGCTCCAACAAGGTTAAGCCTAACCATGTCTTCTATAGCTTTCTGGATCCCTCAATAAGCCTATTGCATCAACCAAATGAATTGGTCATCTCTAAACTGCTTCCCAAACACCAAATAACCTTCTCACTGATATGGGTGGGGTGAGGTAAGGATTTGGCTAAGTGTCCTTGTGAGAGACCTCGCCTAAAGAGCGCCTCTGAAAAAAGAGAGATTTTTGTGGAGTGCCTTTTAGGGTACCTCTCTTTTTGGGTAAGTGGTGTGGAGTCGCCACTTATTTTTTTATATAAAAAAAAGAAAAAAATAAATACAAAATACAAAACTGAATTGTTCTGTTCCCATTAATTGCATAAAAAAATACATGTTTGGTAAATTGAAAATTACACAGCTTTGGGTCCTAGTTACAATCTACCAAAAATACATGGCTTTTTGTCCCGGTTACAGTCTACCCAAAATAAAAACAAAGATAAAGCTTAGGTCTACCTATCCAAAGATACTAAATTCGGAGACAAGGTTACGGAATAGGAAGGTGTTAGGTACCCATTATGCCCAAACAGAGTCTGGTCTTCTAGACTCTTGTGACCAATGTACCATTTTTATGCATGATATGAATGATATGTTGAACATATGAATAAAATTAAATCACATGATTCTATTTTATGAATGCATCCCCTTCTTTATTAAAAATTCAAATCTGTTTTTGTGAAGAAATTGATTTTTGGTTTTAAAGAAAAATTGAATCAGTTTATGTTTGTGGGAATAAAAATTAGTTTTTGATGAAAGAAAAATCAGATCCGTTTTTGGGATAAAGTAAACAAATCTTTTGATAAAAAAATGTCAGATCTGTTTTTTGGGAATGAGAAAAATTGGTTTTTGGGTTTGTAAAAAAACCAGATATGTTTTTGTGAACTTAAACAAAAAGGGTTTTGATTAGTATTAAAAAAATCAGATCTGTTTTGTGATAAAAAAAAAAAATCAGATTTATACGTTAAAAGAAGTCAGATCTGTTTTTACATGTACCAAATAAGAAAAATATATATTTTTTTTTTCGAGAAGGGGACTTTATCCATGAACTAAATTTATGCTACAATGCATTAAATAAGACAAATACAACAAACATAATTATTCATGATCTCTTTTTTATTTTCAAAATTTGTCATGTTAAAAGAAATCAGATCTGCATCTAATAAAGATGCAGAACCGTTTTTGTTTTAAGAAAAATTCAGATCTACACCTAATGAAGTTGTAGATCCATTTTATTTTTAAGAAAAATTCATATCTACACCTAATGAAGATGTAGATCCGTTTTATTTTTTAAGAAAAATTCACATCTACACCTGATGAAGATGTAGAACTGTTTTATTTTTAATAAAAAAAAGTAAATGATAACATGCAGATTTCAACACTAAGAAAGAAATCACAACATTAATAACAAAGAAAATCAAGAACATGCTTTAACAATGTAGATCAACAATTCATGTTATGGATTCTTGAAACAATTAAATTGAAAGAGATATACAAACATGCATTATCAGAATAAAAGAAACATAAAAAGAGAAGAATAATAAGAAAACAACCTCTTGCATGGAGCACTCTTCTTCTTGAGAGGATGTTTTAGGGTTTAAAGAAATTTATGCAATTATCTTTGAAACCTTAAAACCCTAGCCTTTTGAAAAAGAATATTAGAAAGAGGCCAATTCGGCACTTTCAAAGTGCCATTCGGCTCTCCAAAAGTGCCAAATGGTACTTTGGATGCCGAACGTACTTTCGTGTTAGGGTGCATTTTGGACTCTCTCTTTCTAGGGTTTTTTGATCCGTTCTTTGTATCTAGACATGTTTTCATCCTTAGTCTATGATTTTTTTTTTTATCTCTTTTATGGATAATTCAGACTTTTTAGGAACAATTATCTTGTGGATAAATCCCTTAAATAAATCTTGATAAAGTTCAAATTATCCTTAATTTATTGTTATCCAATCATCTCTTTTATTCCTATGCATGCAACCTTATTTTAGACACTAAATATCAACCAATCACAAAATTATTCAACTAATTTTAATTGTTTAACCAATTAGAATTAATTTAAATTAATCGTGCGTGGTCGACTCTTCCTAGATATAATGCATATGGACCGTGCACACTTGATCATGCGATATCTTTCGATTCAACGGTCTGATTTGGAAATCGGACATACTGTCGCGACCGTTAGAATCTCAAAATCATTTTTATGATATGCAATGAATAGACTGATGCATGTAATGCAAGAACAAATTGATGCATGTAATGCAAGAATGATTTTTGGGGTACATGGATGATCATTCCAGTCATCTTCTTTGCTTAAATCATGGGTGCAAAATTAAGTGTCTACAGTCCTCTCAAGGGTATGTCAATGGAGAGGGTAAGTGTAGAGGAATTTGGAGAATCAAATGTCTAAGATTGTGGATGAGTCAATCTTGTTTTTCTCTAGGGTTTTTCTCTCAAAATTCTCTCTGGAAGCTCTCTACATTTCATGGGCATAAGGGTTTATTTAGTAGGGTATGTGAGGAATGTGAAAAGACATTTTCTGCAAAATAGGGGGTTCTAGCAACTCACCTTCACGACTGGGACGAGTTGCGAGTTCTAATTGCGAAATAACTGACTGGCTAGACTATCCTTTTTTGTCTTGTAGTGCTCCAGCTGTCATTACCCTTCCGCTTCCTACATGCTTCACATGTGTGGCATTTTGGCAAGTCATCAGTTATGAGCCACTCGCGAGAATGCTCTTGAATGCACACACACTTGAATTCTTCACATTCTCTCACACACAACCCTTACATGATTCCCATCTAAATACATGGTATCTAATTGTTGAATTACAAGAAAATTTGGCACGGAATAAAGCCAACACATGGTTGAATAAATTCAACCTTACAGTATCCCCCGTTGGCTATTCCGTGAAAAAACCATAAAACAAACTCTAAACTTAAAATGTGAGTTGGAAACAATTGCCAAAACTCACTCACACCTAACTCTAGATTCTGTGGAGTTCTTGAAACATATGGACAAGTTTTCCTGAAAATAATATCACAAAGAGTTCATTGTAAGCAGAAATCTTGAAATGCATATGGAGCAAGCACAATGTGATTAAGCAAGTATGAATATGACAAGTAAACATGGCTTAACCAAACAAGAACAATCACTATAAATAGTGACCATAATGAACATTCACATGGTGAACGAACATCCGAACATGCAAGCTAATAAGCTCAATGCAAAGTATCATTTGCATGTCCAGCACTCAACCGATGCAAAAACACTATAGTAGTTGCATTAAGGATACAAGATTGACAAGGGCACAAGAGTACTAAAGAGTATGCAAAACATAATCTAAAAGTACTAAATAGCTACAAAGCAAAGGTACAAAATAAAATACAGTTTAAATAACTAAAATATTCAAGCATCTATAACACACAATATCCAAGTATTTTAAAACCAAAGTATTAGAGTCATATAGTACTTAAAAACCAAAGTACCAAAACCATAGAGTACTAGAATAAGTGCAATGAAAACCCATAAAAACTATGAAAAAACCATAAGATAGCTATAAAAACTTTAAACTTTAAATTGTTCTCCCCTTTAAGTTAGGCTCCCCCTCAAAAGCTACTACATAGTACTCCCCCTTTTTTACCAGAATGGCCAAAGGGCTATGGCTGGTGTGCAAAGCTATCAAACTTGGCTATGAGCAAGTTGATTTGGTCTTGAATGGTAGTACGCCTATTGGAGTGCTCAATCTGGACTTCTCTAATGCCATCAATCCTCTCAAGAATAATCTGAAAAGCATCTGGAGGCACTGATGAAGACGATGAAGCTCCGCTCCTTCCTCGACCACCAACTCTTCTTGAAGAAGATGGTTGTCCTTCCACTTCAGTCTCTATGTCCACAGGATGTTCAGGTTCATCAACTTGTTCATCACCCAGAAGACGAACTTTGCTCCTTAGGATTGTTTGATAGTTGATGGAGGGAGGTACACCCATAAGGCTTATGTCCTATGGATTCTCCACACTTTTTTCATGACGGATCCTCATGATCAAACTAGGAAGAACAAGCTTTGCCCTTGAGGTGGTCCTTGTTGCTTCAACAATGATGGTGAATGCGTGAGCACCAATGTCGATGTAGGTTCCCTGACGAAGCTCCATGAGAAAGATGGCTCTAGCATTTTTGATGATGGTCCACTTCTTTAGTGGATAAAGGTTGAACAGCATGATGTAAGGCATCTTAAATCCGGAGGAAAGGTGGTTGTATTAAGACATTTTCCTTCCTTTGCACCTCCAATATGGGATTGCACTGTTTCTATGGAGATTATCCTGTCCTTGTAAGGAGTGAAGTCGTTGTGATCTAAGTCTCCATGTCTAAGAACACTATCAATGTCCCCCACTTCAAGAGTGAATTCATGCCCTCTGTTGGGAAATTTAGACCCCGGTTGATAGAACTAACAAGTTTTAAATCCAAGTTGTTAATTAGATTTATTATGCATAAAACTTGTTAAAACAAACAAACAAACATCAATATCATGTCAAAACTAAGTGCAGTGGAAAAATAAATAAGACAAGATATGATGACCTAGGAAAACCAATGAAACCAACCAGTTTCACAGTAAAAAACCTGGGGGGAAACCTTCCCGAAAAGCAATCCGCTATAGTAAAGAGAAGTTTCAGATCTAGTACAAAACCTTTATTCCTAGACTCTACAATCCCCGTAGATGAACTCACAGCAGAAACCTTCTACCGCTTCAGAACCTCTAAACTCTTCAATATATGAATGCCACCCTTTGATGCACGAATCCCAATACGTGACTAACCAATTGCGCGGATCCTAATACGCAACTTCAATCACCAACTAGAGAAGAAGATATTGGTTGCAAAGTTCTTTACTTCATCAACAATGACGATTAAGAAGCACTTGGTTACAAAACCCTAAGGCGCAAAGACGCAGTAGCTTCTTTCTGAGAGAATAAGGCTTCGGTCACCTTATGCATCTGTTCTCCTTGTATTCTCTTATGTGATGGCCTCTAAAATATGCCTTATATATGCCTAGGGTTGTGAGAAAAGAAACTCTACACAAATACAAAAACCTGGCCCAAAAATCAGATCTGAAAATTCAGATTTCCATAACCTCGATAGATAGCATCTGTTGAGCCTCATTAAACCTCAATAGATAGCATCTGTCGAGCAGCTGTCGAGCAGTTGTCCACTAGGTGTCCAGCAGCTATCTGCAGGTGTCCAGCAGGTGTCCAGCTTTAGTAAACACCTTTTCTTCACTTGTTTCTTGGTCCAATCTTCATGGCTTTAATACTAAACTTGAATAACATGTTCTTTGAAGTATTAAACACATCCTAGATCAATCCAAATACAAGTAAAGTGCGTTTTGTCAAAAGATTAGCCAACTACATAAAATATGTCCTTAACACCCTCTAACCCAACAGTCTAGGTAATCCTCTCTGAGTATGGCATTAGCATAGAATTCCCTAATTAGTGGTTCACAAACCCCGGGGAGATCACCAAGAAGCTTTTTCCAACCTCTTTCTCCAAAGCAGCTAGGGATGAATGATTCCTTTAGGTCAACAAGATCCACAAATCGATCCTGGATGATTAGAGCCTTCTCAAAGTGATGTTTGTATCGCTCAAAATGATGTTCGAAGCGAAACCGGGTATCATCCATGCACTTCCTCTTGTCACCATGCTGAGCAGTGGTTTTCGTGGAGCCATCTACGAAAACAGAGTAGCAAATACCACAAAACAGGGCATAAAATCCTGTAATAAACTTGATTAGTAACAAGTTAGTACCAAAACAAAAACTTTGAATTAAAACCCTAAAAACTAGAATTTAAAGAGTAATTAAAAAAAATGACATGTAAAGGCATAAATCATTAAAACATGATAGAATCATGGCATTATTCACTCAACATGCCAAAGAGTGTGTATGTGTGTGTGTGTGTGTGTGCATCATATGCAAAAGTGTGCAATCTAGGGCAAAGTGTGAAAACACGTAGTCATATGATGTTTCAAAAACTAAGAAACATGATTATTCCCACAATATTTGTGCTCAATGGAGTCCAAAGAAACACACAAAAACATCTAAGAGACATTTTATCATGAACATGGTATGCACAACACAACACAAATCATAGTACAATGCATAAAAATGAAGAACAAACATGTAAAACATGTAGAATAAGCATTATACCAACAAAACCAACAAAACCCATATATCATGTTAAAAAAAATCAAAAACTCCATATCCAAAAACCATATTTCCATATCTCAACATAAACACAAAATCCAAGAAAACTAGGGCAAAAAACTTGAAATATAGTGAAAATAAGAGAAAGCCTATATCTTTTCTTGAAGATTGATGAAGGATTGATAAAGAAAATTGAGGTTTTGTGAGTGACAATGGAGGTTTTGGGAGATAGAGAGGCGGAGAAGACAAAGTGTGTGTTCATGTGATGCAAGGGAAAACTGAATTTTTTTTGAAAACTGTCTGAGATTTAACTCTATTTGTGCAAAACATGCGATTTTCATGACTCAATTGACCCATGAGCAAGTTGCCAAAACGAGTCACCAAAAACCTTTGTGCAAAATTTTGTCTAAAGTCTTTTTCGCGACTGAGAGATCCACCTGCGAGTGAGTCGCAAAAGCATCTATGTAAGCTTGCAACTGGAGCTTCCACTTGCAACCAAATCGCAAAAATGAGTTGCAAAAATGACCAAAACCTAGAAATTTTGAAAAATTTTCTAAGTTTTTTTCATGACAGGGGGACTCACTCACTAGGGAATAGCGAGAGCTTCTAAGTAAGCTCGCGACTGGTACGACCCGCGAATGAGTCGCCAAAAATAGAGTTGTAAAATTTTTGGATTTTTTGAAAATTTTCAAAACAAAAACACTTTCCAAAAACAACTAAAATACTCAAAAATATTTTGTGTTTGATCAACATATGATTATATACAACACATTTAATCAAGTACAATCATACAAATGAATAAAGTATTCATTGAACATAGACATGTGTGATGTGTGTGGGTATCAATTGTGAGATAGTCCTTAGTCTAATATGAAACTTCAATGATCAATTCAACCAAGTACAATCACACAAATGAATAAAGTATTCATTGAACATAGACATGTGTGATGTGTGTGGGTATCAATTGTGAGATAGTCCTTAGTCTTATATGAAGCTTCAATGATCAATTCAACCAAGACATACACAATTAGCACTAAGTAGAGTGACCAATCTCAATTATAGAAATGAGCATATATGACCTCCTACAAAGAACTTGATTACATAACTTTGAAGCATTTCTTTTGGCTTCTTTCAACTCATAGCATTTGATCATTTAAGAACAATACATCTCATTTTGATATCGATGCCTGAAATTTTTGATATTTCAATTTTGAGAGCAAGTCTTTGGACCATACATTTTCATTATAAGTCGATTTCCCTTTTTCCTAGTCAAATACTAGGAAAAACATAAAAAACATCTGTTGAGCTATAAGCAAAAACATAAAAAAGTATAGGTACAAGTCTATGCATGTTTCAAGATCAATAAAACTATTGGCTAATCATTCATGACAAGTTTAAAGATCTATTTACAACAATCACATAAATATCAAGATTTTTCCCACAATGATACAAGTGCATAAAGAACAAGCTAAGCTCGTAAATGCACAAAGCCATTTGTATAGAGGTACAAAGCTAAACATGCGTGTGACAAAACACAATAATGCCGATCAAACTTTTTGGATTTTCTATTTTTTATGTATTTTTGTATTTTTGACACAAAATAAGTAAAGATTGATAAAAAAAAAAAAAAAACAAACAAACAACAAAAACAGTAAATCATGCTAGAATGGAAAACATAAGCAAACGACCAACCAAGTCCCAACATATCGAAAAAATTGATACATGGATAGATTCTAATACTTATGCATGAGTACCTTTCTTCACTCACACGGCACGTGTGTTTGGGGTGATATCCTTAGAGGATTGGGTACTTGAGTTGCGATTTTCAAACCCTAGGGTGAAATTTGCCAAACAAGAAGTGATGGTGTCTATCATCTTCATCACATCACCAATACCGAGATCTACTTCTCGCCCATTTGATTGTTTGTTGTTCTCCTTGCCCTTTCCTTGTCCTTTTGGCCTTTGAGAACCCGTATTCTTCAATGCTTAAAGCTTGTGTCAATTTGGCCTAGTATGTCCTCGGACTCCACAATGGTGGCAAAAGTGTTGTGTTTGAGAACCTCTTTGTGAGTTGTGACTTTGGAAGAGACTTCCCATTTGCCTTGGGTTTGGCCACAAATGGATTTGGAGGCTTTGTCTCAACCTTTTGAGCAATCACATTTGGCTTCTTCTCAACCTTCATATTCGCAACAAGTGGAGTTGGTACTATTGGTTCCTTGGATTTAACAAATTTCATCTCCTTGGACACATTAGCACTTGAGCTACTTTCTTCGATGTATCCCAAGCCACTTCTATCGAAAGAGGGCTTTCGATAATCAAGCACCTCATCAAGTTTCTTTGAAGCAACCCGCTCCACTTTAGCATTTGCTTGAATAACCTCAAGCTTAAGAAACTTGATCCTAGAATAGGCATTCATTAGCTCTTCATTCATCGCTTCAACTTCATATTTTGTTTCTTTATACCTCACAAGTATGCTCTTGTAGTCTTGTTCTACTTTCTTCATTTTTCTAATGGCTACCTTAGCCACTCTAGCATACTCTTCGGTCTTCTCAAGAAGAGAATTATAGGATTCTTGCAATCCCTTTTCTCCTTCATAGATGCATTCTTCATCTTCATCATTGGATTCCTCCCTAACCCCCATAGACTCCACTTTGGTGTGTTCACTGAGCTCTTCTACTAAAGTGCTTAAATCTTCCGAAGAGTCCACGAGTGCGATAGTCATAAATGCGGAGTAGTTTCCTTCTTCGTCACAACTTTCTTTCGAATCTGAATTGGAGCTGTTCGAGTTACTAAGGGTAGTGGCAAAGACTTTACCTTTGGCCTTCAAATAGGTGGGGCATTCTTTCTTCACATGACCATGCCCTTTGCACTCATAGCACGTGACCACTTGAGATGGAGAAGAATCTTTGGAGTCCTTCTTGAAGTCTTTCTTATCCTTCTTGAAATTTGAGAATTTCCCCTTCTCAAAAGACTTCCCATCCTCTTAAATTTTAAGAACTTTCGAAAGTTCTTTGCAAGGTACGCCACCTCCTTTTTGACCTCATCCTTATCTGAGGAGTCTTGAGCTTCCACTCTCTCATTAATTGTCTTAAGAGTAAGAGATTTACTCTTCCTTTGTGAAGGTAGTGATAGCTCAAGGTCTTTGCTCCCTTCGATGGCGGTGACCTTGCACGGAAGCTCTTCGACAATGATTGTAGGATCTTCCTAACAACCTTGGAGTCCTCCGTCTTTTCACCCGAGTTGAATTTCGCAATCACCACTTCATTGAACTTCCCATAGAAAGAGCCGAACTACTCATCTTCACTCATCTGAGATTCTTCAAAGTGAGCATTTGTAGCTTGGTGTCTTTCACCTTCTTGGTGCCTTTGTACGTGGTCTCCAAACTTTCCCATGCTTCCTTGGCGATTGTCACATGTGAAATCCTGTGGAATTCATTGGGTGAGACATCACAAGGGCTGCCTTATCCCAAGTAGATTTGGCAGCCTCCGGCCTAGTCCATCCATTCTCAACCGCATCCCATACACTCTCATCAATAAAGCACAAGAATGCATGCATACGCACTTTCCAAAAGGCGTAATTGCTCCCATCAAATAAGGGAGGTGCATTAAGGAATTGAGACCTATCCATCTTAGGGTCAAGGATCACACTTAGGATATAGAAATCAACCAAAGTGTACCCGCTTTGATACCAATTGAAAGCTTACTTGGTGTATAAAACACTTGTGAATGTTTAGACCCCCAATTTCAAAATAACCAACACAAGCTTATACTCAAACAATGATAAGTACAAGTAATACCAAAATAAACAAACTACTCTAAATCATAATTAACCACAACACAACAATAATTAATAGGAGAGACTAAGGGTTAGAGAAATGCAAATACAAAGATAACACCGGCATGTGTTATTGAAGAAGAAACCAAAGAACTCGGCGAAAAACCTCTCAGCCGCCCTCCAAGCAGTAAAATGATCCATTAAAGAATAAAGTTGGGATACACGAATAGCAATAGACCCTCCAAGCCTAATCTACCCAATGCGCCCAAGCCCTCTAAGCTTTTTGCTCCAACAAGGTTAAGCCTAACCTTGTCTTCTTTAGCTTTCCGGATCCCGCAATAAGCCCATTGTATTAACCAAATGATTTGGTCATCTCTGAACTGCTTCCCAAGCATCAAATAACATTCTCATTGATATGGGTATGGTGAGGTAAGGATTTGACTAAGTGTCCTCTCAAGGGTTTGTCAATGGAGAGGGTGAGAGTAGAGGAATTTGGAGAATTAAATGTCTAAGATGGTGGATGAGTCAATCTTGTTTTTTTCTAGGGTTTCTCTCTCAAAATTCTCTCTGGAAGCTCTCTACATTTCGTGGGTACAAGAGTATTTATAGTAGAGTATATGGGGAATGTGAAAAGACATTTTTTTGCAAAACAGGGGGTTCTAGCGACTAACCTTAGTGACTGGGACAAGTCGTGAGTTCTAGTAGCGAAATAATTGATTGGCCAGACTGTCTTTTTTTGTCTTATAGTGCTCCAGTTGTCGTGACCCTTCAGCTTCTTGCATGCTTCATACGTGTGGCATTTTGACAAGTCATCAGTCGCGAGCCACTCGTGAGATCCAGTCGCGAGAATGCTTTTGAATGCACACACACACTTGAATTCTTCACACTCTCTTACACACAACCCTTACATGATTCCTACCTAAATAAAGGATATCTAATTGCTGAATTATAAGCAAATTTGGCACGGAACAAAGCCAACACATGTTTGAATAAATTCAACCTTACATAGAGTTTTGTGTTGGGTGCACCATGGTGCACCGGCAAGGTTTTACTTCTTTGGGTATGACATGTACCGGTGTGCTTGGTCCTCCGTGCACAAGCATGTACCAAATACCCAATCACATGGTGTGCATTGTATGTGAGACCTCATGTCACTAGCTGGCATTAATGAGGGCAATCACACACATATGCTTTTTATGCATACAATAGAACATGGACACAAGTCTACAATATAATACTTGAGCACATGCCCACATCCTAAGGTTAGTAAACTTTATAATTAAAATCAATCATCCCGAGTGAATAATTCACCTTTGTGTTTAATATACATCACACAACATATAGAAACTAGAAGACTAGTAAGCATGAATTACTAATTGAAAAGAGAGAGTTGCAAACAAATGGTGGACGAGGGCAAAAATCCCTAGGTTTAGATCGTTTGTCAGTGCTTACCTCTTGAAATCCCAATTAGATGCTCCATCATCACATGTGTATTAGGTTGGGGCACAACCAATTAGCCTTCATATGGTTAAGAGGTCGGGGCCTAGTATTAGGTAGGGGCATAAGCCATTAGCTTTCGTATGGCTATAAGGTCGGGACCCAATGCTAGGTTGGCACCAGCCTGCTAGCCCTTGATGGGCTGAAGACCAAATTTGGCTTGAATAGATGAGAATGATAGTGCCTTAGGGGAAATCACCTACCGAGCACCATCTAGCGTCTAGTGCAAGTTTTAAGAGAATTCTCAAAAGGTTCGGTCTGATTAGGAATCTTGAATAGAAGCGGGGTCCATGTGACAAGGTGGATGAAACATCATCATTGGGACCCCACTAGGAGGGTGTTAAAAAAGGGAAAGTGGGCTAGAGAATAGGGGAGGGCATTTTTTGGGGAGAGATACACGAGAGAAGAGTGAGGAACGACAAAGGAGCAGGGAGAGAAGGTTTCAGCTTAATACAACTTGGGCTTTCTCAAGAAGCATACACACGAGGGAAAATAATATAGAGTGGACTTAAGAACCTTCCCTTAGGCTGTTAGGTTGGCTCTAGGAGGTTTTTTCATTGTAGGAAATTTCATACCCATCCAATCAAATAAATTGGGAGTCTGACCCAAAAATCATTGAGCATTTTGGGTTCTGCCACCATAACATGGAAACACCAAACTTGGAAATTGGTTAGCTTTGAAATGTGACTTTGGGTTGGGCCCATAATTCATTAGATTGGATTAAGGACTTATATAAGCTAAGTTACCAAAAGATGCCCCTTAGGTGGTCATTGGATTCCATGTAAACATTTATGCTTAAGTCCACATGGAATCCTACCCATAGGTCACAAACAAACACACAAGAAAAAATATTTATATTTTGATTTTTATATTTGGAAAGTAAAAATGGACTTTTGTTAAAGGTCTTTTGAAAAAGCGAGACTTTTGTCAAAGGACTTTTGTTTTAAAAAAAAAAAATCATGTATGCACATATTTATTCATGTATCCATATATTACCATGTATATGCATGTGTGAGTTTGTGTTCATCTATCTAGTAAATGACATGTGAGTTCCAGTTAGCTCAACTAGGAAAGTCTCTGATAGTTGAATAGGAGCTCTGGAGTTCAACTCACGCTTACACTAAAAATTGATTGGTGACTTGGTTTAATAATAAAGAACTATCATTAAGAGCGGACGCCATAGGTTGAAAATTTCTTTAAAAAAATCAAGTCAATGACATAATCACCATGATATCATCCAAACATATGGCATCATCAATGGACAAATACATCAAGCCTATGATCTCATCAATCTAAGCATTATCACATTAAGCATATGATCTTATCTTATCATTGAATGTGACATTTAATCCTCTTGTGATATTTTTTATGCCTAAATCATTAAAACATATATTATATAATAAAAGTTGAGTTTAAAAGTCATGGATGCACTAAATAGCTATTTTCTCCCTATGCGAGTGTCTATACTCATTAAACATTAAGATAGTTTACCTTATATCAAACTCTATTACCATTTTACTTTACTGGAACCTCTATTAACTAAGTTTCGAAAAATCTAAAATTCTTTTTCAACTAAAATTCTATTAACAAAAGGACCAATAGTTTACTATATGTTTCTGACATTTTTTTAAGAAATTTTAAATTTTAAGTCAATTACAATTCTATTGTGAAAAGTTACAATTAATTTAAAAGGAAATTTACCTTTATTTTTATTATATATCATAATTTTATATGTTTGTATTACAAATCATATAATAATAATAAGTTTTTCGTTTTCAATTAGATAATTTATTTTTGGTCAAACATTGTTATCGTGTTAAGCGGCTCACTAACTATTAATATAGTGTCGATTCATTTATTTATAATTTTTTATTTAATTATTTCATTACAAATGCATACAAGTTCTGGTATCAATTAAAATAAATGAGTTGCTTATGTAATAATATGTGTCCATATTCAAAATTGCATTTTCAGATAACATGAAACCATTACGCCCTTACGAGGTTTGTGCTACATTGAAAAAATCTATCGGTTAAGTATCACATAATTAACGGTTTACATATAAGAGAATATATACTACAAAGGGTTAAGTCTTACACTCAAACCTTCAAGGTAGTTCCGTAATTTTAGGAGAAACAATAAGTAATTTCGTATATTTTTTTCCCAAATATAAAAGAGGACTTAAGCTAGGGCTCTAGTCTTCACTCAAAAAAAAAAAAAGTCTGTCTCCATCTTCAGTTCTTCACCACACAAGAGCACAGGTTTAAAGATAAGAGAAGTCACAAAAAGCCTATTTAGCAAGGTTACAAGCCACAAAATGTATATCTCTACAGCTGATGATGAGTATATAATAGACAGATTCCAGCAAGAAGAAAGAATGAGGAACAGCAAAATGTCATCTATAAGAATCCCTTTCCACAGTCCAAATGACTTCAAACATGTGAGTGTCAAGAGGATTTTTTTAGGGGCGATAGGATATTCGCCGCACCACATTCGAGTCCATTATAGTACAGTTATTCCTCGACAATAAAAATATAATTATAAAAAAATTCCTGGTTTCTGTTGGGGTTTGTAATGATTGCCAAATCTAAAAGACCATCTAAATATGGACAAAGTTTAGTTATAAAATTAGTTTTAGGCTACAAATTCACTTAATAAAATAAATATTATTACGTATTTTGAAAATCTAACCGTTGAATTGCATGTTCTTTATGCTCTTAATACATATATCAAATTTTATGTCAATTGGATATTATTTACTATATAATCTATAAACTTATATTTTATGCATAATTTTAAATTACAAAAACTTACAATTTAAAATTGTATTGATGATATAGCTATTGATCTTTAATTTTCTTGAAATTTTGCAAACATAGAGGATATAAGAAAAAGATGTAATTCAATAGTGGATTTGTCAAAATTCACCTCCAATAAAAAGATATTGAGTGAGTTTGTAGCCTAAAGCTACAACCGATTTTGTAGTTAAACTTCGTCCTCTAAATACTATGCGGCAAACCCTTTCAATTAAAAGCTTTGGCAGTACTAAAATGGAAATGAAGGGTCAAGGTTCGATGTAGTGCCTATTGGCTACAACTTTTACTTCTTATTTTTTCTTATTTTTTTCTTCTTTCTTAGGTTTAAAAATTTTAGACCGTAGCTGTAAGTTGTGATCATCATTATATTCTCAAGATCAGAAAAATTGATTAATTAAATAAATAAAGTAGGTAACTAATGGAGTATATTCTCTTAAAAACAAAAGTTGTAAAACAAATTAAAATTAAAATTATGAGCTTCTAAGGCAGGGGCACATTGTGGGACTTATAGGGCAAACAAATCATGACATTTATGTTAGTGCAATGAAAGTGGCCCAATTCTAAAGGCAAATAAAATTGCGCACACAAAAAAAAAAAAAAAAAAAAAAAAAATCACCTTTTCCACTTCCCCCACCATGATAGTTACACCCATGTGCTTTAAAAACAATTTTGGTATTCGAAGAAGTCCAATCTCGAGGGCCATGGTTTAAAGTAGAGCTTCCGACATCTTTCTTATCATCCATTCTTCATCTTCAATCAACAAAACCTACAGTGAAAAGTTCTTTTTTCACCATAAAAAACTCTATAAGTTGAACATAGGGTTGTGTATTTGAGCTTCTTTGAAACTCTTAAATGGCTGTCTACTCGTCTAGTCCACTGCTTAGTGGGGAACACAAATGAAAAGACAATCCAATACAGTCACACATACCAACTACCATTAACTGAAAATAGCCTATCTCTTTGCTTCCTTGAACAAACAAAATTGGCATTTTAGAACTAATTTTGCGGGTTCTTGAAGTCCCTAGTTGGGTATTGTCTCCAGGAAATATCATGGTACAATGGATTGTGCTTTGCTTCTAAATACATGGTCCAAATGAGTAGGTTAATGTTGTAACATGAATAGGGCAAATACATTGAATCAACCTCCAAAAGTTGTGAGGCGTCTTCTAATTAATTTTAAATGCCTGATCAAATATCAAAGGAAAATCTCATGGAAGAGGGGACCAATTCATGTGGTCTATGGTTAATGTGTTTGATAAAAAACCATTTTATATTACATTTGTCTTTTAATTATGATTACAGGTTACTAGAGATGGATCTTAAGATGCTTCAACTTGCTCGAAGTGGTTATCAGACTTCGTGGACTAGGATATGGGGTTTAGACTTTAGAAACAACTAACTTACTAGGACTCCTTGAGAAATGCATAAGTTAACAATAAGTAGGAGAACTCCTAACTCCTAAGTGATTAAAGTTCTGTTTGGTAAGCGATTCCAAACACTGAAAACTGTGGCCCAGTAAAAAAAACATGTTTGGCAAGAAATTTCATTTAAAAGTGTTTGAGTTATATTTCTCATTTTAGGGTATTTCAACACTGTATTGAGAAAACTCATCCATACCAATTTTTAGTTTTCAAGTAACATTCCTTATGACATTTTTGTAAGGACAAAACTTACACACAGTACCTTAGGTATTGTTTCTTAGTTCCATTTTTAAAATCCATCCATATGACTACGTAACTAAAAAATATATTTTGATTTCATAAAAAAAAATCCATGTGATAGAATTTTAAAAAGAGAATTTAAAAAACAACACCTAAGTACTGTACTTAAGTTTTGCACTTTTGTAAATATGTTAAAAACTGTATACCCCATTCGATAAGACTACACATAACTGAAAGTTTTTGGACTCGGCGTGCTTTTCTCTCTCATGCCTCCAACCTCCTTTTTATCATTCTTTTTCCTCCCATTACTTTCATGCCTACTGGAACCTTCCCTCAGAAATCTTAGGCAAAGTCCATTTTCACACAATCACACTAAAATATCTAAATCCAACCATTTTTTTCTCATTTGGGTTTGTGGGAGTTTTTGCATTTTTCAGATTTAAAGAGTTCCTTAAGAAAAGAGAGAAAGAGCAGAGGAGAAAAGAAAAGAGAGAATGAGCAGAGGAAAAAGTCTGTGAAGTTTGAAGAGAAGCAACGGTAAAATGAGGGAATTTTCTCTCTCTTTAAATAATGACTCATCAGTATTAAAAAAAAAAAAAAACACATACACATATCAAACATTCAATTATGTTTTTTCACATTTTAAAATATATTATTTGAAACGTAATACCAAAAACATTTTTTGCATTATGAGTACTTTAAATACGTGTTTTTACAACATTTTTTACCATAATTTTCACATCATTTTAAACAACAATACTTGAAATACACTACCAAACAGTTCCTAAGTTCCTAATTGAATAAATTCAACTACTTGACAAAGTTATTGTGCCTAATCAAAGTTAACTGGATCCAAGTGCATCATCTCGAAATTAAAAGACTTAAAGTAATTCATCTTGAATTGAACTAAACTACTGTTGATCATCTCGATCGAAAGTAACTTGTAGGAAATTAAAAGATTCAAGCCTAATAGATTGCACTAACACTAAATTGCTTCGAAATGAACAGTAAATTAGATCAAACTACACACCAAAAAAAAAAACCTATTGATTACATCAAACTAATTGGTAGTTGATTGAAATAACAGTACTTGTGCAAGGAAACATAAACTTACAAGCATATGATCTTCTACAAACTTAGAGGACTACTTGATAACAAACTACTTCCTAAGAATCTAAACTAACGATGTAAGATAGAATCTCTAAATTATTTTTTTGTAATTTATTAATTTTGATATTTTTATGTAATTCTTCTTATTTTAGGTTTAGAGTATTTATTTCCTTATTTTTATGTGTTTTTAATGTTATTTAGTTAAATTAGGGTTATAGGATTTTTCTTAGTTGTCCTAGGTTTTCTAGCTACTCCAAATTTTCTTTTTACTATTTAAATGCATTGTAACTTCTAAAGTAATTTAGTTTTCATATTAATAAAATTCAGACTTTTTTTTTCCAATAAATTTTAGAAAATTATCAATTTGTGAATTTAAGGAACCTTTTGTAAATTTGAGATTTACTATTATGAGTTAATAGTTTAGTTCATATTTTATTAAAGAGAACATCGAGTGTACTTTCTTTTGAGGACGCCAACTAATGAACTTAGAAGTACTCTGTTTGTCTTCATATGTGTTCTAATATGTTCGCTGTGCGTTATATTAATTGAATAACACCTCTATTTATACTTAAAACTTTTTTTTTTTTCTTTTTTGGTTAGAAGTATGGATATATTAAACACCAGCAAAAGAATTACACAGAGGCCACAGAGGTCAGAGTATTGGCAACATGCAGTACAATCCGACAGGTACTTCTTGGTCCATGCCACGTGATGTCTCTTGGTACAACCCCCTCGCCAAATGTCCCATGTTGGTCCGCATTTTGTTGTAACCATTCAAGGCAACTGCGCACATCTTTCCTTGATCATGCGCCGGGTGTTCCTCTACTAGGAGTACCGCTACAGTAACATCTGCTGGTCACGTGCATCCCTCGTGCTTTGTAAGTGAATTTCCTCAAGATAGCTGTTTTTACAAATCTTTTTAATGTATTACTGCCACCTGTCTCTCTTTCTGGGGCTCTAATCCACACAGTTATGCTTCTAATGACATGGCCATTCTGTTGTCATCATATTACATATGGCCCACTCTTCTGCTGCAAATGTGTACTGCTGATAAATTATTAAATTTATTAATATCTGACCCAACATAATGGACCACTAACACACTGTGCTTCGGTCAGAAGACCCAGAAGTTTTGAGCAATAGGACAACATGATCATGGTGGCCCCAATACCATTTTCATGTTTTAGTCTGCAGAGTGCAGATAAAGGCTGAGCTTTTCAAAATGCGACCTAGGCTAAAGATAGCTGGTAAAAAGCGATGTTGATTAGCAATAATTGTAAGATCAACTATGCATAATTCATATTAAAAATAATTATTAAAAACAACATAGAGTACAACAGATAGAGATAGCAAAACTGATCAGAATTTTCTGACCCAACTTGAAAAATACTCTACTCAAATCTTTTTTTTTTTACCCAAAACAAAAACAAGTTGACCTGTAACTCAACTCGTGTTTTTTTTATGGGTCAACCCGACCCAATCTGAACCATATTTTAAAAACTTTTTTTTTTGGTAAAAAAATAGTAAAATTAAGACAATATTGATTTAATTGTTTGTTGTGAGTTTTAATAAAACAATTGATACATTTACATAACTACATGTAAATTAATTGAAAGATAAATGGTTGTAATGAGTAAAGATTTTTAGATATCAAGTAGTAAAGCATGTGTCAAGATAATCTGGGTACAATATAGTTAAAAACATAGATTTAAAATTGAAGAAATGTGTGAGAAACATTCACAAATGTGAAAATAGTAAAGCCAAAGTATCAAATTAGCATAAATAATAAATGCTTAGACCTATTTTTTAACAACTTATGTCCAAAATAAACGATTTTTCAAAATAAATTATGATATTTTCTAGAGTGTGTGTTGCTTAATAATGGTATGATATTCATAAAAGATACCATGTATAAATAAGTAAACAATCAAACTTTAATGTATATCTCAAATTGAAATAGAGTGCCAACCACAATTGATAATAGATCATAAAATTAATTTTCAAGATTGTAAATTTCTTATATGTTTTTATTCTTTATCAAATGAGTTATCCAAACCAATAAGTCATTTGTAATTTTGTTTTATATTTTGGAATGTTGATATTATGTAGAAATAAAACTTGTGTATTTGTTTTATTTATCTTTGTGTTATTTTGTTTTAAATAATAATGTTAGGATTTGTATAATTTTAAAATTATTAAATAAGTATTAATAAGTTTAATTGAGTTCATTCTTGATATAAGTGGTGAATTCAAAGTAATGTATTTTACATCAAGTAATTTGTTACATAACTTTCTAAATGGCAAATACATGTTATTTTCTTTTTATATATATTTATATATATAAATTCATGTGAAAATACGAGTCAACCCAACTTGACCCGCAACTCAATGGACCTGAATACGTTTTTAACCCACTTAAAATGATCCGTTTGACCTGCAATCCGATTAACCCGGTCTAAATCCAACCCAACCCGACCCGACCCGACCCGACTGTTTTGCCATGTTTAATAACAGATGATGAATGGGTATTACTTATTTGGGGGGGGGGGGGGTGACTGAGACCAAATAATTAGAATCCCACTCCAAAAAAAAAAAAAAAAAAAAATTACAATGGTTGATGAATGGGTACTGAAGATTGAAGAAGATGCATGTCAGCCCACAAGCGTTTGGTTGGTGGTGACTCAGACAATGCGGTTGGGGTGGTCCAATGGGATGGTGCGTTAATCCTTTGTACAACTGACCAACTTTAAAAAGTAAACAATGATGTGCATGCCTAATTGTCGGGAAATTATTAGGTGTTTTTTAAATATTATAAATATGTATTTTCTTTTCTTAGATTTTATTAATTAAATTTATGGCGGGATACATAATGGGAGTACGTATTTATGGTACTCTCGGAATATTTACTAATTTTCTCTAATTTTTTATCATAATTTGAATAATTAATATTTTTTTAAGAATTTGATAGTTACAATAAAAGTGAGGTGATTTGAGTCACATGTATCTTTATTAAGAGGTACCAATTGAATTACAAGATATTAGATAATGTAATGTGTGATGCATGGACACATTGCGATTTTATTTGAAGTAATTTTTATGTTTTTTAAGATCTATATATAATAATATAACTATATAAGGGCAAGACTTATATACAATACTTACGTGTTGTTCCTTAGATTTTCCTCTTAAGATTCTACCATGTGAATTCTTCCTCATAGGGTGGAAGTGTATTTTTTTAGTTAAGTAATCATATGACTCAATTTTAAGTAGGTAGAGAACTTAAAGAACAACACCTAAGATATTGTACTTAAGTTTTGTCTATAATATAATACTCATTTTGTTGTATAATGTTAAGTTCAAACCCTTGTAAAAAACAGTCTTTAACCAATTTTAAGGCCAACTTGATAATATATATATATATATATATATAAACTAAAATCTCTAAACTCTCACAATTTTTCACGTCGCCACTATTTTCTTTTTCTTTTTATTTTGGGTTTTATATCTTATATATTTATAATTTCTCTTCAACATATAATTATCTTATCAAGTATTACAATAGTTTAGTTTAAGTAAAACTCTATTAGATATATGTTTCAAGAGCTTGAAAATTCTACTTTAACTAAAAATCTGTAACAAAAATTTCAACAAATATAAACCCTTGCCAAGGTTAAAACGCTTCATACTCACTCAAATTTTCACAAAAAAAACATACAACAAATTGAAGTCATGGTAGGAAGCATGAAGCTCCTATGACTTTTTCACTATCACGAGAATATCCATACTCTTATGATTTCCATGTTTTTTTTTTTTGTTTTTTATTCCACACTTTTTCACTATAACGTACAGTATTATAAAAATTAGTGCTTAAAAACTGTTTTCCTTATATTTTATATATAGATAAAATTATTATTTTTTGGAGTAAATGTGGTGGGATTCGTAAACAGAATCTGGTTATTAATATTATTATTATCTAATCTTTCATTTCTGCTTGCCGTTAATTTTCAACTATATGCCATCAGCATTATCAAAATAATTGGCATGGATAATAAAAAAACAAATAGTAATGCTAAGGCAAATATAAAATTTTGCTAGATTTGGCTAAAACATCACTACTCAAAAAAAAAAAAAAAAATTAAAAACAATAATTTAAAGGTTTATGTATTATGTTTTCTTTTTAAGCCTACTTATAATGTTGTTGATATTAACTAATTATATTTATCATCACATTAGATTATAAATCATAAAGAAAACATATTATAATAAAAAACGAAATTACCTATGAATATATGATTTAATTTAATTTTTAGTCAAATTTATTATGTCAATTTCTTTTCTTTTTGTTATACAAAATTATTATAATTTGTTTCTAAAAAAAATGTTATTTATGATTACAACTCATTTTAGAATGAATGCAATGTCTATTGGACAGTTATATCAATTATTTTCAAATGGTATCGTACATAATATAATTGTATTATCAATGTCATCTCCTATTTTTTCTCCAAAAAAAAAAAAAAAATTGTCATCTCCTATTTTCAAGCATTTCATACATTTATGCTAAATATTCTTTTTTATATAATTATTATTATGCTAACTATTTCAACTTAAATATAATGTTCTCTTCTAAACTCATTCTATAGTTTTTCCCATGCATTGCACAGGTTTAGCGACTAGTTAGATTAATTATGGAAGCCTTAGGTTAAACATATAATCATCAATATCATCCAAATGCGGAAATATAAATAAGACACTATATAATTACCTAGGAAAGCAGTGAAGCAAAATAGTTCCATAGAAAAAACCTGTGGGGACTTGACCTATCAATCCCAAGTTGAACAAAATCACTATTAGAGGGAAGTTTACAAACTAAATAACCATATTATTGATAAACTTACCTATAGTTACCAAATTGAGCTCTGAGACCCATAGACATCCTTGATAGCAATCTGCTACAACGTGAACCTCCAATCCACGACTTTAATATTCCCTTGAAGATTTAAATCCAATACACTTGATATTTGGAAAGCAGCAACTTAGATCCACTGATTCGAAAAGTATGTGAGTAAACATTGGTAGTGACTTGAAAGAACACTAGGTACAAAACATTTTTAATCTCAAAAGCGCAGCTCTAAAGTCTCTAAAAAACGTGCCTTGGGATTTTCTTTATATGCTAAGTAAAGTAGATTTGAAACCCTAATTACTTGATGGGTTGAAAAATGATTATACATGTATAAAGTTCAATTGGTCGAAAATATTAAAAATTTTGAACCTTGAATAAGTTGATTTTACTATTTTTGCACATTGAATAGCAATGCCTTGAGCATCGTCTAATTTTCCTAAAGACTCTAAGAGTTATAACTTGTAACTAGAAAAGTTTATGATCACATATTTGCCAACATAAATCTAAACATTTAAAACCTAACATATAATATTTATGTTTTTCCAAAATATTGCTAAATGACTTGAAGCTAGATCTTTTTAATTTATATCATATATATTTGTCTTAGAATTCGATTATGAATATTGAGTGGGAATTGTGGGGAGTAAAAGAACCTAAGTGAGCATACGGGCCATTGGGCTGCAATATAGAGGGCCGACCTGCTCCAGGATTAGGCTCTATGATTTGGCCCATACGCCGAGGGTCCGGGGATACAGCCGAGGACGAGTATTCTCCTCGGAAAAGCCCTAGAGAATTCAAAGTTTCATTATGAAGGTCAAAACACAACTCTGGAAAGACCAGTGGTTAAAAGGGGACATCCTGAATCTTCTAGATGCACCAGTGTTAAAGAAAATATCAAGCGTAAAGGCTGCCACCTCCGCATTAAAGGCTCTGCACCTACCTCCCTGGCCGCATTTATGGGGAGGTGACCCCTGAACAGTGAAGGGAAAACTTCTAGTCACTGTTCAAAAAGTATCAGGGAAGGAAGTATAAAAGGGGGGTAAAGGCAAAAGAAAAAGGGGAGAGCGAAGAAAGAAATTGAGAAAGTGTAATCTTTAAGGAAGAAATAGAAATAATAAAGAAGTAGTCCTCGGCTCGAGTCCGAGGAGATCCATTTTCCTTTATCGTTCGTTATTTACTTGTGTTTATTTATAAAAGTTTGTTATCAAGCTCCCAGTACTTCTAACCTAGGTTTCAAGCCCACACTCTACAAATTGTTATTGTTTAAGGCTCATTGGGCCTGAGCCCGTGATTGTCTTTGGGTCCAGGTGCAATTGTGCACTTACAACTTTACTGACCTATATTTTCGAGGTTGAAATTGCCTAGTTTTTTGACATTTCTAGGAGACTATAACATATTATAACATTTACTATAAAAATAGATTTTATTTTTAAACTAATTAAATGATTTTTAAATCTATAAATAAGAATTTGAAGCATAAAAATACTTTCATATCTTAAAATTACATAAATTTGAGTAACATCCCAAATAGTTCCTTAATCACTTCATTCATACAACCAAATACCATGACCCTAATCTCAAATACCCATTTTATTATCTCGATAGAAGAAAATCATTTGTAAGTACTAGCATAAAGATAACTTGAAAAGAAAAAAAAAATTAAAACCACTTCCATTTATCAAGATTTAATATCCTAAAAATACTCTAAAATCATCGTTGACTTTTACTTTTATCGTTGTAGTTTAGAACGATACCACACTAAGAGTGCGTTTGGCATCAGTTTCAACTTTTAGTTTTTAGTTTTTAGTTTTTATTTTTTATGTATAGCTTTTTAAAACATTATTTTTTTCCACATTTTTTCAAGGTACAAGTATATTTTAGCACACTTTTAGCAAAAAAGTTATAGCGAAAGCTAAATAAACTATTCCCAAACAGACCCTAAGTAGCAGTAAAAAATACAACAACGAAATCTATAAATTCCAAGTTCTAAAACAGGAAAAAAGGAGCTAATCCCATCAATAATCAATTAGAATGTTATTATTTCTCTGTCCATTTAGTTATTAAACAAAATACATTTATGGCTTTCTCACACCAAATCTCAAACACCCAAAGCCAATTACAATCTTCCAAAACCCACAACATCAAAATTGTATAAAAAAATGCAAGCCCGCTTCCCTAGTTGTAGCCAACTCATATGAGTTATGATTAATTAGATGGAATGACAATGTTGGAGCTAGTCAGTGTCATTGAAGGGTTGAAAGTAAATGATATTGTTTTTTGTTTAGATGTATTTAAGATGGGATGACATGATAGACTGTGGGTAGGCGTATATAAAAAAGTAGAAGTGCAAGAGGTGAAAAGTGTGAATGGAAATACAAAAAAAATTTTGTGTGTAAGAGAAAAGAAAAATCTTGTAACATTGAACCAATGAAAATAAAGAGTCCTAATTTTTTTTTACTTAATTTTATCTCTAATGTGCCATTTAAGAGTATTTCAATTATCTTTTTAGAGAGTACTACATGACAGAAATTCATACACTCTCACATAAGTTCTATACTTAATTTATATATTAACAAATAATCAATGATTGTGAGTAAGATTGTTTACGATTCACCTTTCTTAATTATAAAATATTAACAGACATTTTGTAAGTCATTTCTTTAATGATATTTTACATAATTTATATCTTACTTGTTTAAAAGATAGACTATAGGAGTATTTTCAAAAAAGATGTTCTCTCCTGTCTAAATTCTACATATCACTAAGAAAATATGAGTTATAATCAGTCGCGGGGTCATGATTTGACTCTACGAGTAAATTTTTTTAACTAATATACACGTCTTCAAATGTATACGGACAAACATATTTACACATTGTTCATGAGCAAAATATACACGCATTCTGTATACAATTCTGAAGATCAATTCGGACAAGAAATTGCCACTGATCATGGGAATACTAGGACTTTTTCATTGTCAAAATCCCACTTATGCTTCTCATGTAATGCTTTCAATAATTAGATAAACCTCAGGTATAACTTATATTGGTTTTTGTTAAACTAATAAAATGAATATAACAAGAGTTTTCATTTTTGCATCTAAAATTTTAGAGTTTAACTTAGAAACAATATCAAATTATATAATTATTTTCAAATTTGATTACTTATACACATTTTTATGAAAAATAATAAGTTATTACATATACAATTTAAATACATAACATTTTTATCAAGGTAACGATATTTTTTTTTGTAATTTTTTTTTGAATTAAAACTTTTGCTTCTTTTACAATTAGTATTATTATTATTATTATTATTATTATTATTATTATTATTATTATTATTATATAACTTTTGAACCCTAAACCCCTTGGCTGTAACATAATGCGCGAATCATTCTTCATTTTGTTACAAGGGAGACCTCTACTTAAATAACAAACCCCAGTTAGTTTCACTTTTGGGATAAAAGTGAGCACTTGGGGTATAAGGCGAGCACTTGGTGATTATCAACAAGTATTTTCTGTCCCTATCTTTCTACCTCTGCTCACATGAGATTTTTGAGAGGAGATCACAAATCAAATGGTCCTTAATTGAAGGGAATTTTCGGCATTCTAATATGATGATATGGAAAAGATGTTATGTGAAGTGTAAATGGTTCTGTTACATGACATGTTTATTAGTTTATAAGGTTTTTTTTTTTACTACCAAACCTATATATAGTTATTTACAATTCTCATCTCTTCCCCTCTCAAATCAAATAGAAGATAATTATGCTGATTGAGTGAACAATGAGTTTGTGTAAAAATTATGGTTTTTAGACCCGAACCGTTCAAAAAATAGGTAAAGGGAGAGGTTCAAGGTTTTTAAGGTTCGAATGAGGTTCAATCGAGATTGAACCGTGATTATGCATAATTAATAGTAATTAATTAAAATAAAATAAAGGTATTAAATTGTAAATATTAGCAAAATCAACTAAAATATCTAAAAAAATGAACCAAACTTTCAAATAATTTTTCATGATATTGTAAGGTTAACATAAAACAGTACATTATAAGGTTAATAGAAAACAATATAGCGTAAATAATCATGAATAAATATTTATAATTATCCTTCAAGTAGAAATTATTTATTAAATAAAAATCACTTTTAAAATAAATTCATATATAGTAAATTCCTATGGAAATGTATTATTCTTAAATCACAAGTTAATTTAGCAATGAAATTTTTTTTTAGTAATAGTTAATACATTAAGATAGAAGTGATATGGAAGTTTGGAAACTATAAATCATGTAAATCTAATATAAATTTAATAATACTTTATATTAGCTCACAAAGAGCTTATCTGGTCTGTTGGTCACGGTGTTGCCATGGAATATCATCTTATTCATTTAATTAGAAATAGACACTTTGAATTCATTTCATATTAAAATTTTATTTTTGAATTTCAAACGGTACTGAGTGGGGGGGGGGTATTTTGGTGCTAGGGGTAAAACTAGAATTACAATTCTGCTTTTTGATCACTAGATTCATACCATCCCTTTTAAAACACACTAAAATATCGGAACAATTATTATCGCATTCGTTATATCCCCAATCATCTACTCAGTATTTAATGTGATTTAACATGTCACTCTGGTGGGAATCTCAACCACTATTTGGAAACGTATCTTAAACTGGCAAAACGGATAGAGGTATTTCATGTCCGCCAAAAGTGAGATGGGTGGGCAAAGGCAATGATGGGATCCTAAGGTTGAGCACGTACCAATCAAAGGTATAAATACCCCTCTGCAACGTTCTTGAATATACACAATTCTTGACCAATAGGGCTTTTCAAAAACACCCACTTATGTTACTATCCTGAGCTTTGGAGTGCTCGTTGCCACCCCTACAAAGGTTGTCATGCTTGTTGTGTGCAAGTATCATTCGGAGAAGTCTTCTTTTATGAGAGGCTCCATCAAACACCTTTCGTCAAAATCCTTCCACCCACACAAGGTATCAAGTTACTTAAAATTTTTAAATAACGTGTAACATGCTATCCACAAGTTGACAAATTTTGCAAGATTGAACTGAGGAGACTCTACGGGACAGTTCCTCTTTGTGGATGAAACATGTTAAACGTTCTTAGACCAAAGCACTTAATAACATGACTCCCTTTTAACTCTTTTCAAAAAAAAAATCTATCTACTTTTTTGGTCTTAAATAGATAGGATTCAACCCACTTCCTGTGAGGTCACTGTTACATGTGGGGTCTCATCATGACTGCTTCAATCAATTGACTCTTTGAAGCCAAACAAGCGGACCCAGTCACTACATTTTTTAGGTTTCTGCAAAATGGATGAGGATTTTTTCTCTCTCTCATGTGCTGCTAATGTTTTGTAGGAAAATATGCTTGACTTACCTTGACCAAATAGTTTTACAGGCACACCCAATCCTATTAACTTTTATGTAGTGATTGGTTGGGGTGATTTTTATCGTGAAGAGAATACACAGGGGGTTTGTGTGTTTGGTTGGGAAGAGGAGGAAAGAGTATTTTGGTGGGGTCTATACTTTCTATCCGGCCCATCATTGGCGTGAAAATGTTGCCTTCCCCAATTGGGAAGAAAATGAGAGAAAAGAGAGGCGTTTGATGGGAATTTACCAAAAGTTGATAGAGAAACCAATAACACTATCTTTTTTATATACATTTTAGAGACCAATAGCCTCACTCAAAAGCTCAAGAATTAAAAGTGCTCATTTTTTAAACTTCAAGGATCAATAGCTTTCACTTGAAACTTCATGAATCAAAAGTGTTTGATAGATAAATTTTAAGGGTCGGCAAATTTTAAAGACCAATACTATGTTGACCTAGCTTTTATGTATTTGGAAGAGGACGAGGAATTCTGATCTAATAATAAGAATGAAATGATATAAACATGATTGATAGATGATGAATACGAAATGTTAGTCCTAGCTAGTGTATGGATGGTAATCCAGTGAGAGTGGAAATTTCATGTAGGACACCTATCCGAGCAATGGAGAATTGAATGGTCTAACAATATTCCTTGTGTCTTATTATACCCATTCATTGAAAGTCACAACCTTGAGAGGGTTTGGATTTTCTTAATAGTTGCAAACCTTGTTAAAGGAAGGTTACATATGTTCACCATGTAGAATCCCTACGTAGGAAGTTATCATCATTCTAAAGGGGAAAAAAAATTAATGAGTGAGGGAAAACCGTTGTTATGGTATTGATCATCCACACTTACATTTCCCACTTAATCACAGTCTAACAATTGTTGGTGATAAGGCTAATCAACATATTTCCTTGTTAACAATAATTTTTAACCCATGCTAACTCTCATATGTGATAAGTCACAAATTGCTGTCAACAAGTTCAGGCACATGTTTTGTCACTTTCACAAATTGACCGCACCCTTTTTCTTATGCTATCCATTTCCAATAGTACATATTGCACTACTTCCTATTCATTTTATTTCAAGCGATCATAACTAGTTTTCATGATCGAGAATATGGTTTACACCTGTGCCAAGATCGATGATTCCAACTGTACACACATATCCGTGTGTTGACTTGCACTGAAAATTTGTGAAGTACATACATCGTCTAAGCTTGGTTCCTAAAGGTTTTCTTTAACGACCTTATCAACGTTTTTTTCATTGTACAAGCTTGTATGTATAATTGTATATATATAAAAATTACCTAGTTTCCCCCATAAACGCGGTGCATTACTGACTTCAGATTTCGGTCTTGATCTCTAGGATGGTGATGCATGTGTCATTGGTCATCTATGTTCAATTTGACTTTATTATCATAGATTAAAAATAAATTAAAATGTTTGGGGCATTTTAGGCTAATTAAGGGTCAATAAAAATCAGGTCATGAACCAAAAAAGGAGTTTAGAGATTCTATTTTGTGTGGAAAAAGTGGGCTAAAATGGCCAAATAGTACCTCTTTGCAAAATATGTGGGGATTTACCGTTGTTTCGGAAACATATAGCAGTCTATCACTATTTAAAAAACTCGAGTTCTTCTAAAATTTGCCACCATGACAATAGCTGAGCTGGATTCTTTAAAATATAAAATGCCACTTTGAACTTGAGGTCTGAAAGCTCGAGAGATTTAATTAGTAAACTATACACACAATCAAAATATGACATCAAAAGAAGCATGCCTGACTTCAGAAAATTTTAGTGAAAACCCGTGCCCAAGCGGAACACCATGTATACAAAAGCATCCTGACTGGTTTTCAAGGACAAAGAAGCATGAGTATGAATAATAAGGAAATTTCTAGCTGAAGCTTCTTAAGTAAGTGTATTGCACCATACAAGTTCTTTACAAAAAAAAATTGGACCAAGTGAAATTCATGTAAAGTCAATTCTTAATTTGATCTATAGTAGCCTTTTCTCCATCCATCATCTGTAATTGCTTTTACCCACTGGAGTGTCATGTGTGAAATGTTAGAGATATTGATTAAAATTGTATTAGGCATGTGTTGAATTGTATTACACACATGGCATGGAAGTTTGGATAGTTAGTTACCTAGGCTAGTTGTCAAGAGAGGATTAGAGTTAGTTACAGTGGTGAGCATGAGAGTATAAGTTTGATTGTAATGAGAAGAAAGAAATCATTGATGAATGAATACTAAATACTACACTAGTCTCTATTTCCATTCCTACTCTTTCCATTTTTCTTTAGGAGACCCGGTTGTCCTTGAAATCAACCAGAAATATTCTTTCCTTTGTGGCTACATATTCAAGCTAATATGGTTTTCATAATTCTGTAGGAATACAAATTTTATTTAATTTGTCTCCTCACCGCATCAATCATCCATGGACTACCCACTTTTGGTGCTTTCATTGTATTTATACATGGTAAGTAAACACAAACTGGGATTGGCTCAATACAAATACAAAAAAACCAAGATCACCCACAGTTTGCTTGCAGCAGTCAATTCGTTATTAAAAGGCTAGAATATTACCTCAAAGACAATCAAGATATCTTATATTACAAGGAGAAGGAAAAAACAAACGCTGCTTAATAATGGACAAATCTATTCCAACAATTAAGATAGATGTATCACCTGGATAGAAAAGTATGAAAGGAACCATAAAAATGAGGGGCATCCAATTGTTCTTCTTTCCTTTTGGAAGAGTGAAATTTGATCGATATAACTCTTTCCTAACAAAGGTGGTGGCAATGGAGTCCATGAGTTAAGCATCAATATTTCCATCCAAAAACTATTTATCATTTCCAGAAATATTTGCATATCTTCCCAACTAATTTATGAACTCCGAACATGATAGTCGAATTACCAAGGTTAGACTAGGTGACAACTATGAGTTGCAAATTTGCTAGGAAAGTTTTAGGCGAAATTACACCATTGGTCCCTGAAGTTTACCCTGTGTGCGCAATTGGTCCCTCAAGTTTGAAGCGAGCACAATTAGTTCCTTAAGTTTCAAAACTAAGTTGTATTGGTTCTTTTACTAACTGCTGTTAACGGTGTTACTTATGTGGTTAACGGAATAATGACTTGACATTTTTTAAATGATGTGGCATTTTTTAATTAAAAAAATTATAAACTAAATTTACATGTGGGCAAAAATATTCAGGCTAAATTAAAAAAATTACTTTATGTTGTAAAGAACTTAGAACCCACAACGGGAGAGAAGGTGAGAGAGGGAAGAAGCTCAACCCAGCCGCCGCCTGGAATCCCATGTCGTTGCTGCCACCGGCAATAGCCCAAGCCGTAGTTGCTGCCGGCGACAGCACAGACATATAAAGATTCATTTGAAACACACTCTCTGCTTTGGCAAAAGCCAAAAGCCCCTTATGATTTCAGTACAACACCATAGCCAAAAGCCTCAAAAACAGAGAGAGTGGAAAAAGAAAATTCATTTCCGTCATTTTCATCTTCATCGTACTCAATAGTCAATTAGTCACAGCAACATACGCGTAGAATTCACCTTGGTTTATGAGAGACAGTCAACAAAAAACAAAACCCATGTTTCTCAAAAAAAAAAAAAAAAAAAAACAAAACAAAACAAAACCCATCATTCTTTGAATTCTCCAAAGCCCAGGTTGGTTTTCTCAGTTGTTATATTGGTCTTTGATTATTATTTTTTTGCTTATTTCTTATTTTGGAGCTGACCTATTTGATATTTATGCAAAAGATTTGTGGGTTTTACTTTTCTTAACTTTATCTTTCAAAGATCATGTTCATCTCTAGTTTAATCTTATGGGTATTGCCGGAGGTGACAAGGGCTGGATTTCAGGCGGCAGCTAATTTTTTTAATTTAGCCATGAATATTTTTTCCCACATGTATTAGTTTGTAATTTTTTTAATTAAAAAAATGCCAAGTCATTGTTCCGTTAGTCACGTAAGTAACACCGTTAATAGCAGTTAGTAAAAGGACCAATACAACTCAGTTTTAAAACTTAAGGGACTAATTGTGTTCGCTTCAAACTTGAGGGACCAATTGCGCACACAAGGTAAACTTCAGGGACTAATGGTGTACTTTTGCCAAAGTTTTATTGGTAAGTGCAAAGTTGCTAGGAAATGTGTCAAGGCAATCATTGAAGTTACATCTATAAACAACCTTAAATACATACTCATATCATATCTTATGAAATCCATAACTGTAACGTACTAAGCCATTAAATCTTGCACCTTTTAACAAAAGTCTACTATACCAAACAAAGAGAGGTCCCAAAACATTCAGAAACAAAAAGATATAAATATTCACAGGCACAAGTTAGATATTAGATTTGCAAGAATCCTCTAATTTTCTAAGTAAAAGACTTCTCTGATTAAATGACTTCAACAATTTATCAGAACGCTAACCCAACATGTACAAAAACTTTATACATACAACTGGAGTGTACTAGGAAGAAATGCAGTAAAGGAAAGAGAAGCCCAAAATTTTACAAAAATCTAGGCTGCCTAATTATAAACACGCAATGAACCTAAATCATTCATGTTTTCTTCTCCTCACTAGTTCCTTAACCGGTCTCGCCTTGCTTGAAAAGAACACAAGCATATATTAATATGCAAATTGTTTAACTATAGAGAGATGTATATCTAATTAGTATAATTCGAAGTATAGTACCATCTCCAGTCCCGATGTCAAGAGCTCATCTCCGTGTCCTTTGCATCCTTCGTGGCCGATCCTCAACCCACTCAATGTGTTCACCCTGTATCTCCTTAATGTGTGAAGGCTCTGGTGGGGGCTAGGGAGAATCTCAACCTGGCTCAACTCAGTATGCACAAACTCAAGTGTGGGTTGCCCAAGAGTGGGCACGAATATCATGTCTTCACTACCATGTACGTCAGTTGGGGCAGTACCAGTGGTCTGTGGGGGAGACGTACGGGTGGTTGGCAAGGGAGATTTTGTAGAGGATGTGGGTGGGCAAGTATCATCACAGACCATGGATGGGGTTTGACATGCGTCCTCATGGGCATACCTATGGGATAGACCCACATCATCGTGTGCCATGGATGGCAGTGGACTAATGTCATTGCAGCCCATGTCGTAATTAGTGTTAAACAACATCTCATCTAATGACTGACTTGCCTCCTCCATGGTGTGGTCATGCTCAGGTGTGTGGCCACGACCAAATTGATGCCTTCAACGCCCACCAACTCGACAGTCACACTCTACATCCAATTCGCTCGTGTTGCTTGCATCATGTGCATTGTCCAAGTTCAACCGACTGAGCTCTTCAACAGCTTTCAAGGCATTCATACACTCAGAGTGGATCGCAAAACTTGGACTGCATTTCGCTAGTATTTTTATATTTGATTCAACCTCCCAATATACGAGAGTATTGTTAGTAGGCTGAATTAAAACATGCTAACCAGGGGACATATGTAATAGAAGAGACATTGTAAACTTATCAAAGTGTCCTAGTACAAGGTCTCTTTCGTAATAAAGCGTCGAGTGATGCAACGACTCCAAATACTCGTCATCATACCTCATCTCCCCCTCAAAGATCGGTGCATCGACTACTTTAGCATGCGTAACCCATTTAGAAATATGAGAAGCATGTTCTACAAACCAACCTTTGTCATTCTTCCCTTGGAATGTTATATTGTGTAGATCAATAGAAATATTGACATTGACCGGTACGCCCTATTTCATCCCAAACTGTCGAAGGCAACGTTCGGATTAATGGCCCTCAACGACTCAAAAATGTAAAAGTGGCATGGTAGACTTCCATATGTGTTGGCTTATAGTACAATATCTGGGTAGGGAACCCATCATCGACTTATACGGCTCCCACACAATCTACAATGATCAAACAGAGTCAAACAACCATATTATGTGTATCAACATAATTTTCCCTTTTAAAAAAAATTAGATAAGTTTATTTTGAAGACATGGATTAGTAGGAGAGTGTCCTATTTTGTAAGCATTTTAAGTGGATTTGGAGATATATTTTTACAGGGTTGTCCTTAAGTTTATTTCCTGTTAAACGTATGGTTTAGAGGTATTTTTACACCACATAAAAGTCCAATCTAAAAAGGGAAATCCTCTTATAGATAGTATAGATATAGTTAAAAAAATGTAAAGAATGAGAACAATATATAATAAAAATAAGTATCTCTATTCTAAAAAGTTTAACTCCAATATAATTTTTTTTATTGATTGTTGGGATGCAAGCGAATCATAAGTAGAACAAATACTTGCCAACACGGTTCCCACCAAAAGTACGATACTTGATTTGGCCATAGTGAAGCAAGTGACATATGATAAGTGCTTAAGACGTGTGTTGCATGTTCTGTGGTGCACGTAGCCCCTTTCCATCTAGCAAACAGCACATACATAACCTTCATATTAGTTACTTACATAATCCCCATGCAGAAAAGTCGTGCGTATGTAAACAGTAAGTATATAAAAACAACATACCTAATAGAAAGTGGACCTGGGGCAGTGTCTACTGTGGATGCCTCATCACCGAACATATGTAGGAACCTGGCATATACCCATAACTGCACCAATAGCAGTGCATCACCAATCTACTTTGCAATAGTCTCTGATGCTTTACATAGATGTCTATATAGCCAACTTTGTGCTGCACTACCCCAGCTATACTTCTTGCCATAACTGATTGGATTCAAGAATTGCAAATGCATGACCAAGATCTGGTCGCCAAGCTTGTCCATAAACACCATACCACCCAACATCTTAAGTATGTAATACCGAGCGTACTACTGCACTTACAAGCTGGTGGCAGCAGCTGGTAGAGGTTTGTTAAACATTGTCTCAAGCCAACATAGTTTTAACCTTGTTCCACACAGCACAGCCATGTTTTTCGCATAAGTCGCCCCATTCCAGCTTAGTTAGAAAGCCTTCTATAGCTACCCCTTTAATAACCTCCCTGTCTTGTAACGTGATTGTTATCTCACCATGGGGCAAGTGGAATGAGTCCGTCTCCAGCCGCCATCTCTCTACCAAAGCTGCGATCAATGCAAAATTGAGATCTATATTTGGGAAGCAAAGTAGCCCACCTAACCCCGCATCCGTGATATAAGTGGCAACCCATGAATCTAACCCAACTTCGGGTATACAAATGAATCGGTTACAACAATTAAGTACACTTGGCCATGCCTGCAAATGGAGCCACATTGTATTAATATAGCATTCAATAACAACGTAATAATTGTGCATTAAACTTAAAATTTCAACATCAATGTATTTTTTAAAAAGGATGTGTAATAATAACAAAATCTTTGTCACCAATAACTTGAGTATGATTTATATGAGAATAATAATGTGTTTGTTCTTCAAATCTCACATACACACACTCATCAAGTTAACAACGAGTACAATCTTTTCCAGTAAACTTTTTGGACAAGTGCATACTTGGCCTTTCGGAGGACCATCCCAAAGCAAACTCGAACGATGCTTTGCTTGCCTTCTTAAGATAGTACAATCATGGGGTCTCACTAAATGCTTGTCCATATTTGGCATACATTAAATGCAATTGGTCAATACATTAATCTGTTCAAATTTAATTAGAAAATATGAGTTACAACAATAAAGAAATTGCCCTTTAAAAACAGACATATTACTAGTAATGAACACACCAAGTTGATTATAACTTCAAAACGACTTTGTAGAAGTAGAAAATACTTAGTAATTATGCTCATCAACAGCTCAAGCTTCATATTTTTACCCCCACAGATATTTAAAAAAAACAATCAAGTGCTCATTTGCACGGATCTGGACTTTGATCAGCTCGTATTCCGTCAATCTATCGTGCCAACCAAGGTTTGTCTTGTTCCATTTGAGTGGCGCACATGACACGCTTGCCACATGTGCATAGTGGAAGTGGTTGGTGGGATTCAAGCTCAGCCCAATACGACATCTGTTAATTATAGAAGGCATTTATGCCTCCTTGTCTGGCTGAGGATATCTACTGCTTGATTTAATAGATCCTAGAAGCAAAGCTGCAAGAATACAATCGATTGGCATGTTCCCAAATGAAACATGCAGACTTCATCCAAAATAGGCTGGCGTTAACGTCAGACTCCATGGAATTTCATAGCCAAGAGTTATCCAAATCATAACAAAAAGTGAAGGTTAATAAAAAAGAATTGATGATAAGAGATTTTTTTTTTTTGAGCTTTATCCCTCTCCTTCCATCTCATGGCAAATGTCCTCCCAATTCTTTGCTCTAGCATCATCCAAGTTGAGGAACCACCAAGGAGCAGCTCTAGTCAAAGTGTTTTGGAACATTTGAACAAGTTGTTCTTTAGTTGCTCCTAGGGTCTGCATGGACTTCATGTACATCTTCAAATGGGAGGCAGTTTCACATTAGGGAAAAGTGAGAGGGATTGGTAGTCCATAAGGTCTTTTTGTTGGGTTAAATACATGTTTGTATCGCATACAAAACATACGCAGCGGAAAATTAACGGATCTGCTTCATTCGCAATTGTTAACATGTACTATGCAAATTTTAGAATTCAAGAACAGGAGAGCGTACCTTGATATGGTGAAATTCAAAACAAATGATCAGAAGTATTATGGAACACTTTTAATCTTTACTCCAATTCTACTTTACGCTTAAGAAGTGTGGTCTCTCAATCAGTTTTCAAAGGGAGAATAAAAGAGTGTCTCACACACACATAAAACTATGTATGTTTCTCCCTTTGTATCTAACTAATTATCTAATTGGGCTAGCCTTTTGGGTCTTTCCAATTAGGCCTTACTGTGTGGCTTGGAGTGGACCAAAAGGGACCAATAAGACACTAGTTCCAATGGGCCTTGGGCTTTTCTGTCAACTCTTAACAAGTCCAAAGTTATCATTAATTATATTTAATACCACTATATAAATATAATTGCACTCTAGGCCTTATTTATAAATTATATCCCAAGACTTTATTATACATGCAACCTCTTCATAAAATATTTGTAGTAATACAAAGTCATGAATGTAGACTGCCACTTTGTAAATTACTACATCTTAATCCTTGAGTACCCGGTTTAATCCACTATGTTATTCATCATATATTTATGAAATCTAATTTCATAAATATATACTTTAGTAACTCCTTACTAAAGTGGTTAGGCCTAACACTCTGAATAACCAAACCCATTAAACTTATCTCAAGAGAATATTTTGTATCTCCATTAAAAGACTATGAATTCCATCTTGAGAATATATGTTTCATTAACACTAAATGCGGCTGCCCAACATATTGAGATTTTGATCGTGTCTTTAGATCTCACTCCTGATATATCAAAGCAACCTACATTTCATGATTAGGTCCATTATCCTCTCAGGATTAAGAGTTCATGAAATCGTGAGATTTATTATTCATTTGATAGTCGTTAGGAAAATAATAAATTTCATAGCGGTCCAGTTCAATATGTCTTAACTCTTAAAATATATTAACATACCAACTAGAAGTCTCCACTTCCATGATCAAGACAAATCATCTTAGTTGATACGTTATAGTCTTTGCAGATAAAATGCCTAATATTATCACTGACTAGAACTATAATTCTGAGTTTACAAAGAACTTGTGATTTTTCACATAAATCACATACTATGCATCTCATGGACTATATGATAATGTCCAATATTCATGTTACCATTATTTTAGATTATAATAAAATGACTTTATTAATTACAATATTAAGTGATACATAATGTCATACATAGCATTATACAATAGGATTTAAGTGCACACATCCTAACACTTCCATCTTATGAGCTCTTCTAATCATCTCTTCTATTTTTTTTCATTCTTTCGTTGATCTTCTTCTCACTTTCCATGGTTGGTGGATTATGGTCAGCCTTGTTCTCCTCTTGGTTACTCTTCAAACTCTGAAACTGTTGCACCATAAGGTTCATGTCTTCCCTGAATTGGATCTAAAGAGCTACCATGGTGTTGAGTAGCTCTTGAGTGTTCATGGGTTCTTTAGTGTTCGGATGTTCTTCCTCTTCTACCATAGTGTTAGGAGCTTTAGACTTCTTATGGCTTGAACTGTCTTGTAGGTCAAATATGGGATTGTGATGTTGCAACAGTGGAGTATCTTCTATATTTACAGGCTTTAGTACCATAATGGGAGTGATGGGCTTGGAACTGGAGCTACTGGCTTGAGTGTCGACCTTAGGTTCTCTTTGCAGCCTTCCTTCGGATCTTGACCAAATTCTCCCCCCTTTCTATCTCTCTAGAATAGGCTTTCTTGGGTCAATTAAAGTTAGGTCGCCATCTACATCAACCAACCAAGCAAAACAAACACACACAATATGCAATTCAATTTTAATATGGACAACCTAAGGGTAGATTCTAAGTCATTATGTTGTAGGGTGGGTTTGTTGTTTCATTGTTTCCCATAGCTAGGACATTACACCTCCCAACTTGTAATGTAATGAACATTGTGTTGGTCCAAACGGCATGGTCTGTCCTTTACAGTCAACAAGAAATGATTCAGTGATGGCTATGAGTTGGCAAGTTCGCCATTGGGTACTTGAATCTAATGAAGATCAGTGATCCATGGTTACTACCACCATATTGTTGTTGAAAGGGGTGCATACATATTTGTTGTTTGGATGGCACACACTATGACAGTTAGGGAAAACTCTTAACAAACAATACATACAGCAAAATATTATACAATATCTCAACAAACATGAATAAGCAAACAAACAACAATATCATGCAAGACCATGCAAAAACAAGGGTACACATTTGGTCACTTAAGTCTAATACAATGCTTAGCCCTCGATGTCCCCAGTGGAGTCGCCACTATGAGAGACCGCCAAAATTAGGGGTGCTATCAAAAAAGAGATTTTTGAGTGCTTTTTCGCGACACCTCTCTATTTGGGTAAGTGGTGTGGAGTCGCCACTTATTTTGTATAAAAAAAAAATAAGAAAAAAAAACTATATACAAAATACATGACTAAATTGTTTTATTCTCATTGATTGAATATAAAATGCAAACTTGATAAATTAAGTATTACATGGCCTTGGGTCCTAGTTACAAACTACCAAATATACATGGCTTTTTTTCCTAATTACAATCTACCTAAAATAAAAACAAAGGTAAAGCCTTGGTCTATCTATCCAAAGAAACTAAATTCAGAGGCTAGGTTATGGAATGGGAAGGTGTTAGGCACCCATTCCGCCCAGACATAGTCTGCTCTTCTAGACTATCATGACCGATGTACCCCTTTTATGCATGACATGAATGATATGTAGCACACATGAAAAACTAAATCACATAAATCTATTTATGAATTCATCCTTTTCTTCATTAAAAAAAAATTCAGATCTATGTTGTGATTTAAAAAAATTTTAATTTGGTTTAGAAAAATCAGATATGTTTTTTTTCATGTAAAAAATAGTTTTTGGCATAGAAAAGTTAGATCTATGTTTATTAAATAAAACAAAGTCTTTTGGTTTAAAAAAAATATTAGATTTGTTTTTGAGAACGAGAAAAATTGGTTTTTGGTTTGTATAACAAAAAATTTAGATTTGTATATAGGAAAAATCAGATCTGTTTTTGTATATGTAAAAAAAATAAGAAAAGGTTTTTTTAGAAGAGAGCTATATTCATGAAATAAACCTATGCTACATGCATCAAACAAAACTACTCATGACTCTTTTTTTATTTCAAAATCTACTATGTTAACAAAAATCAGATCTACATTTAAAGAAAATATAGATCATTTTTTTTATTGAGCAAAATTCAGATCTGCACCTAATGAAGATGCAAACCAGTTTTTTGATTGAGAAAAGATCAAATTTGCACCTAGTGAATATGCAAATCACTTATTTCATTAAGAAAAATTCAAATTTGTACCTAATGAAGATGGAAATAATTTTTTTGATTGAGAAAAGTTCAGATTTGCACCTAATGAAGATGCAAATCAATTTTTTGATTGAGAAAAATTCAGATCTGCATCTAATGAAGATGCAAATCAGTTTTTTATTGGAAAAAAAAATATGATAACAAGCAGATTTTTGAAAAAAAAAATCTTGAAAATACATGATATGAGCATTTAAAAATCAAAACTAAACAAACATTTATTCATGCATTACCAAATTAAAAGTGATAGAAGAAGAGGAAGTAACGAAAAACTACCTCTTGCATGGACATACTCTTTTTCTTGAGAGAATATTTTAGGGTTCAAAGAAATTTATGCAATTATCTTTGAAACCTAAAAGTCCTTGCTTACAAAAAAGAAATTCTTAAGACTAAAGCCTTCAAAACCTCTTTAATGTAAGAGAGAAAATAATAGAAAGGAGAGTCAAAAAGAGGGGAAATCAAAGAGCGTGAAAAAGTCCCCTCAATTTTGAGAGGTATCATCTATTTATAGAGGTTGGAATCCTGGAAAAAAAAAAGATTTGAATAAGAGTAAGCTGATTTTTCAGATCAGAACAAGCTTCAGTATTTTGATCATATCTCTTTTCTCAAAATTTGGATTAAGCTGAAATATTTATATTTGAAGAGATATTCGATTCTCTACAACTTTGCCAGAAATAGCCCAGTCCAAATTTTGAGTTCTACTATGCCAAAAGTGGCTTGGAACGTGAATCTGAAATCTGCTACTTGATTAGCACGTTTTTGAAGTGTTTTCCAACTCTAAAACTGTATTTGGACGAATTTCAAAGTTATCTTCATGATAAACCTCATTCCAAAGTGATAATTATGACTTATAAAATAGTCATTTTGAATATAATTATCCCAAAAGCCTAATTATCTACAGTCTTTAAATATTATCAGCTTATTTGTTTTAATCCCATGCAACAAATCTTACTTTAAGAAAAATACTTAACCAATCACAAAAATTCATTTAATTAATTTTAATCATTAACCAATAAAATAAATTTCAACTAATCACACGTGATTGGCTTCACCCCATACAATGCATGCAAACCGTGCAAACTTGATCATGCAATATCTTTTGATCCAACGGTCCGATTTGGAAACCGGGCATATCGTCGCAACCGTTAGAATCTCAAGATCATTTTTATGATATGCAATGAAAAAATTAATAGATGTAATGCAAATGAATTTTGGGTACATGAATGGTCATTCTAGTCATCTTCCTTGATTAAATCATGAGTGCAAAATCGAGTGTCTACAGGTGAGGTAAGAATTTGGCTTAAGATCCTCTCATGGGTATGACAATGGAGAGGGTGAGAGTAGATGAATTTAGAGAATCAAAAGTATAAGATTGTGGATGAATCAATCTTGTTGTTCTCTAGAGTTTATCTCTCAAAATTCTCTCTAGAATCTCATTTTTTAGCAAAATAGGGTGCACTAGCGAGTCACTTGCGACTAGGATGAGTCACGAGTTCCAGTCGCTAGATAACAAAATGACCAAACTGTACTTTTTGTCCAGTAGTGGTCCAGCTGTCCTAACCCTTCAACTTCCTGCATACTCAACATGTGTGACATATTCTGGCAAGTCACCACTCGTGAGTCAGTCGCAAGATCTAGTCGCGAGATGCCTCTTGATGCACACACTTGATCAATTCTTCACACTCTCTCACACAAAACCTTTATATTATTCCCACCTAAATACATGATTTCTAAATGTTGAATTACCCAAATTTGGCACAAAATAAAGCCAACACATAGTTGAATAAATTCAACTTTACAAGGATCGATCCCAACATTGGATGAAATGGTAGAAGGGTTTTGCACTAAGTATTTCCGCGAAGAAGAGACAGTAACGCTTGCAAATTTGCAAGGTACTAAGTAGAAAAACAGTGAAGACTTAATAGAGTGCATCAAAAGGTTCAGGGACATAGCCATCGATTGTTATGACCAATGTGAAGAGAGGACGCTGGTGGAAATGTGCATGGGCAATATGATCATGGAATATAGATCTGTCTTGAAAAACTTGCAAAATTTCATAGTTTGTGCAGCTATTACAAAAGGCCAGGAAGACTGCTCAATTAGTCAGGCTCAGCTTTGTCAAGTCCAAGGAATGGAGATCCACACCGCTCGCCATAACAATGTCCACCAGCGAGAAGAAAAGGAAGTTGGAAGCAACGAAATATGAGAACCCTTCGCTAATACCATGCACACCATAGGAGCTAGATGTGCTCCTGGACAAATGGATTGCAAATGGAGTTTTTAAACCCAATCAAGTCTCTAGAGAACTTACTGAGGAAGAATGGAGGGACTCACGTTTCTGCTATCTACATAATGAAGTGCAGCACACCACGGTAGAATGCTAGGCACTTCGCAGGCTAGTACACCGTAGAATCAGGGAGGGAACTCTTGAGTTGTCCCAACTAGAACTGCAGAGAAACCCATTCCCCAATCATAAGGGAAGGGGTAGCAGCAGTTTTCACTTGCGCAGATTTAGGAGAGGATGAAGAAGAAAGGCTTGCTCTGCCTACCACAGCCATTACTACCTTACAGAAGAGTTCTCGGTTTAAGAACTTGTTTAACCAACTAGAGCTCACAACAAACAAAAGAAGGATGGCCATGGAGGCTTTAGAAAGTATCGCCTTAGGAGTGGGAATAGAATTTCTTGCTGCAGAAGCTAGAGTCAACAAAGCTTTCCTGCAAGACACCAATGAGATCACTATCAGCGATGAAGACATGAAGGTAGTACTCTGACCACAGGAGGCTCCTCTACTTAGCAGCCTCCATAAACCAAATCCCTATTAAGAGAGCCCTGGTTGATGTGGACACTTCAGTGAATCTCATCCCACTTAGCATGCTGCAAGCAGCAGGAATTCCAAAAAGCAAGATTCAAGGATACCCAATGGAAGTGACAGGGTTCGGAGGAAGAAGGGAGTATACTGTAGGTCACATACAGTTATGGCTGAAAGTGGGCCCAATAGCCAATTATGGCTACACAAACACCGCCTAATTCTATACACCTATCACCAGTGCGTGAAAGGGAGATTGAATGGTAGGATGATACTGATACCAGCAAGCCCATCCCCATTCGAGTAGGCGAAAAACCCATTTGGTCAAGACCATGTTCTACAACGAATGGGCATTATCTGGAGAACGCTTAGTATCCAAGCTGCAAGGCACCTTTGTCCCTAAATGGGAGGACATCTAGGAAGACCTAAAGCCTTACTTGAGAGAGTTGTTGATGCATAAGAAGAAAAGGAAAGAAGCACCAACTTCAGAGTTAGACAGTATGCCACGATGTGTCAGGGTCCGAACACCTGACAACAAGAGTGTATAAATTATGAAGGTGCGCGGGCATAAAAGCCTAGTATGCCGTATGGCCCACGATGGTTCAAAGGAAGAGTGTGACGCAGAAAGTGAAAGAGAGATTATGGTAGTAAAAGACACGCAAGTAATGGTGGAAGAAAAGCTAGAAGAGATTAACTTGGGCATGAACCCACAAAAGCCAAGGCTGAATTCAATAAGCTCAATGTTGTCAAAAAAGAAATGGCAGAATTGATCCTGCTGTTAAAAGAATTCAAAGATGTTTTTGCATGGGATTACAGTGAGATGCCTAGGTTAGACCCAGGGCTAGTAGTACACACGCTCAATGTGGATTTTGAGGCCAAGCCAATAGCTTAGCCTGCTAGGGTATTTCACACTGAAATAAAGAAGCAGATAATGAAGGAGGTTCAAAAGTTATTAGCAGCCAATTTCATCAAACCAATCCAACACCCGCGATGGTTGTCCAACATTCTCCTTGTGAAAAAGAAAAATAGGCAAATATGATGCTGTGTTGATTTCAGAAATCTTAACCGGGTCTACCATGAATAAGACTTTCCATTACCCAACATGGATCTGTTGATAGATTCTACCGCAGGAAATGCCATGTTTTCTTTAATGGATGAGTTTAGAAGGTACAATCAGATTTAGATGGCACCGAAGGATGAGGAAAAGATTTCTTTCAGAACACCTATTGGGAATTTCTACTGCATAATAATAATGATCTTCGAGCTAAAAAACGCGAGCGCAACTTATCAACGCACAATGACCGCTATATTTCACAAAATGATGTACCCAGAATCGGAAGACTATGTGGATGACATAGTGGTGAAATCAAGAAGGTGAGAAGATCATGTAAATTTGTTGAGAAAGGTATTCGAAAGGTGTAAACTTTTCAAGCTAATAATGAACACATTAAATTGCACCTTTGAAGCGTCTGTTAGGAAATTTCTGGGGTTTCTGGTCCATAGCAGAAGGATAGACGTAGATCCAGCCAAGATAGTGGCAATAACGACCATGAAGCCACCAACCATAGTCAAGAAGTCTCAGAGTTTTCTGGGCAAAGTCTTTTATATCAGGAGGTTCATCCCTGGTTTAACATCGATCACTTCGACTTTTACAAAGTTGCTAGAGAAAGCAACTTTTCCCAGAAATGGGGAGAAACACAACATATTTCTTTTCAAAAGCTACAGCAGATAATGATGAATCTCCCCACGGTGCAAGCACCAGTCCGTAGGAAACTGTTGTTGCTTTAGCTAGCCTCTAGCCTCTCTGCCATTAGGGCTTTGATGCCCAGGAAGAGGAAGGTGGCATTGAACAACCAATCTACTACATAAGTCGTGCTTTGAGGGACATAGAGACTTGTTATCCCAGAGCAGAAAGGGTATGTTTGGCAATCGTTTATGTGTTGCAAACGCTACGCCATTACTTCCTACCTTACGAGGTACATTTAATGATGAAGTCCCATACAATTAAAGCTCTTCTCCGACAATCCATTCTGTTCGACAGAATATCTCAATAGCTGTTATAATTATCACAATATAACCTAAAAGTGGAAACACCTAAGTCTGTGAAAAGCCAAGCCATAGCAAACCTATTGGCTCAATTTTTAGGAGAGGAGGAATTCCCTCTAGATGATGAAGTACCATGAGAAGTGGCTATAGCAGAAGTGACCGAAGAACAGTGGGTCATGAAGTTTAATGGTTCCTCTACAGCAAACTTAAGAGGCGCAGGGGTGGTCCTTTATCATAATGATGAAGAGACCGTGGCACTCTCATTTAAGTTAGAATTTTTATGGTTAAACAATACAGCAGAATACGAGGCCTACTTGACGGAATTGGCAACAACCCTCAAGATGGGGATCAAGACTTCAAGTTGATAGGCAACTCCAATTTGGTGGTCTACCAAGCTAAGGGGAATTTTTCTTTAAAGGAACCAAGTTTGGCCTGTACAGAACACTGGCCTAGAGAATAGAGAAAATTTTTCCATATTTGAAATAGAGCACACTCAGAGAAGCGAAAATTAATATACAGATGCATTGGCCGCGTAGGCTTACAAATAGCCTTTGAAGGAAGTAGTGCCAGGGTTGAGGTCAACAAGCGAAAGGAGTCCATCATTGGAATACACCGGGAAATGTTTTAGGAGAAGTAAGAATACGAAGAGGATTGGAGGGCTCCCATCAAGGAAGCCCTATTAAAGGAAGAAGATAGGGCAGAATTGAAGACATTAAAGGACTATGTCCTGATGAGAGGGGAGTTGTATTGCAGAATGCCAGGAGGAATTCTGTCAAGATGTGTGGAGTATGAAGAGGCTCAAAGAAAAATGAAGGAAGTGCACAGCAGAACTTATGGGTTCTGCGACGAGGTCAGTCTATACTGCAGGTTGCAGATAACAGGTTTTTGTTGTGTGAAGCCTACCACCTGGCTGTAGACAGAGTAAAGAGTTATGCTGTGTTCACCACAGAGGATTGGAGAAGCCCATTCATAAAATACTTGACAAAAGGTGTCTTGATACAGAAGCACAAAGAAAGGTATAAGCTCTGGAAATTGGTAACCCGCTACTTCCTACACGAGGAAGTCCTTTTTAAAAAGAAATATGATGGGGACCCACTACAGTGTTTGTATCCAGAAGAAGATAGCAACATATTGAAGGAAATGAATGCAGAAGAATGCAAAGAGCATCAAGGGAAGAAGAAGCTGTAATAGTGCATGCTGTAAGTAGGCTATTATTGGCCCACCATGAAGAATGATACAGCAGAATTTGTGAAAAAGTGCCACAGTTGCCAAGTGCTAGCCAATTTGATCCACACTCATCCACAAAGCTTACATAGCATGGTCACTCCACCGTTCCACGGGTATATGTGGATCCTCGTGGCCACATAATATTTCACTAAGTGGGCTAAAGCCATACCACTCTGCAAAGCCATCGGGGGAGTTGTGACAAATTTCATTAAAGAAAACATAATTGTTCGATTTGGGGTACCTCACAAAATCATAAGTGACAATGGTACTCCATTTGTCAATAGAAAAGTGAGGAAGATGTTAGAATTCTATCAAGCGAAGCATCATTGGTCATCGCCTTATTACCCTTAAAGGAATGGGCAGGTGGAAGCAACAAACAAAACCCTTATCAAGATCATTAGCAAGATGAGCTAAGAGTATAGTGGAGGTTGGGCAACGCATCTGCCAGATGCACTTTAGCCTTACCGAAGCTCGTCCAAATCTACCACAGGATTCTCTCCCTTCTCCTTAGTGTATGGGACAAAAGTAGTGAGTCTAGCAAAAGTAATGATACATTCTTTGAGGGTTATGCAGACACGAAAGAAGGAAAAGGAAAAGGAAGTCTTTATGGCAGAAAGGTGCAAGGACCTAGAAAGGTTAGACGAAAAGAGGGAGGAGGCCCAAACGTGTAGTCGCAGATATAGGCAAAGGATGACCAAAGCTTATGGCAGGACAATTAAAGAAAGAATGTTTATAGAAGGACGACTAATATTGAGGATAACAGAACATGCCAGGCGATGTATAGGAGGACCATCCAAATTCTCACCAACATAGGAAGGATCCTTCGTGGTAAGGGAAGCACAGACTAGTGGGTATTATCGTTTAGCCTAGATGGATGAAAAGATTTATTAGACCCCATTAATGGCAAATGGCTAAACATTATTATGCATAGGAAATATTATGTAATCGTTCACTTTTTGCTTATTTCTTGTCTTTCCTCCAAGTGACCAACCTTACAAGGGATAATGTCACAAGAAAGCATTGTAAAACATTTTACTTGTAATTCATGATTGAACGCAAAAGTAGAAAGTAATGAAAATCATGAAGTATTAGCGAAATATACTGTATCATAAAGCATAATGGTAGCAGTAGCAGATGTAGCATAATAGATTACAAACCCAAAATACATAAGTCATACCAGACTTATGAAATAAGTGCTAGAGAAATAAAGTACTGTGAAGAGAAAGGAGGGAAAGAAGTAAACATGGGAAGGAAATAAAGCTACATAATAGAAAAAAGTCCAATCAAATGTCTGAAATAAGAGTCTAATCCTTGAAGCTGCTGGAGCTAGTAATTCCAGAAAGAAGACGCTCACGACGTACCTCTAAGTTTGCCCCTTTCTTCTTCAAACTCTCAATGCGAACATCAATGGCGTCAACAGTAGGCTGGACCTTCTTCACGAAAAGGGCCCAAGCAATCTCTTGTAGGTGGTCCAACAAAAACTTTACAACAAACCCAACTCTAATCAACTCTTGAACTGCAACCCTCCACTACAAGATCCTTTTCGCAGAAACGGTGTCAATGAAGTTAGGTTCAATGTCGTTCATCTTGCTCCCTAACAACTTGAGGAACTGTTCCCTCATAGAACGACCAAAAAGGAATCCCTACATAAAATCTCTGCAGCTACTATAGACCGCCATGGGTAACGCGCTCCTCAGGTACCCGGAAGCTATGAAAGTCAATATAGGGAGATTCAGCACCCTAGAAGTTTGCAGGGTCAAAGTCATTGGTCTTGGCCTGGTTGAATTGGGTAAAGAAGGCAACAGCCTCACTCACAGGGTTAGGAATGGTGGCAAAAATGCTACCAACCTCAAACCAAGAGGTCAAAGCTACCTTAGCAAGAGACGGACCTAAAAAAGAACACAAGGTACAACATAAGCCCGTAAGGAATAAACAAAGTAAAGAGGTGAATGCAATGGTGAAAGCCCTAATAGAAGAAAGTATGAAGGTGAGGAAATCACCAGGACCCACAAGAGTGAAAGCTACAGGTACTACAAAAACAGGGGTTGTAGGCATCGTGGAGTTTGTTGCAGTCTTAGGCTTATCGAGTATGTCTATGACCGCAAGGCGAGAATAGCATGTGAAGTGTATAGAGGGATATGCTAAGAAATACCAGGAAGAGAAGAAAAAGAAGACTTAATAAAAATGAAGAACACATACCCATAGTCGCAGCCTTCTACTCATCACCATCACTGTCCTTGTCAGAATCGAAAACTCGTGTCTTCATGACAGGTTCATCCTCGGAGTCCCCAAGGACCTCCTCCGACCCCTCATCTGAAGACAAGTCTGCATCAGGTCCTCAAGTGGCAGAACTGGGGATAGAAGATAGGGTGACCGCCAAGAAAGAACCATCCTTCACGGCTTGGGAAAGGGCAATGAAGGGATCACTAGCGGATACGATAGGATGAGTAGTAGGAAAGGTACTCTCAGTCTAGGATGCACCTGTGGGAGTAACTTCCTTTTAAGGAGTGGGGATCTCAGCAGGAATAGGATCAGACTCACTGCTAACCACTCTCTCGGCCTAAGTACTCACCTCAGAAGGAACAGGCTCTAATAAAAGGACTGGAGCCTCGACAGGAATTCCTTGTGCAGCAGCAGTAGAAGGAAAAGTCATGGCCTCAACCACGACATCTACCATGTTGAAGAAACCCTCCATGGGTGTGCCAGCAAAGGCAGGAACCTCCTCACTCATGGGATGATAAATAGAGAGAGGTTTGGGATCGACCTAAAGGAAGAGTGTTAAAGTAGAAAAGGGATAAACAAACATGCAAAAAAAAAAAGAAAAAAAAGAGAAAGATTATATGGCAATATGTGATAATGACAGAAAATGAAGATTAATGCATAAATAAGGCAAAGGAAAGGAGTTTACCTTAAACTCGGGCTCATCAAGCAGTATAGGGTGAGTGGCTGAAGTGTCCTCCCTGTGAGTGGATTGTCAATGGAGGAGAAAATAAATAAATATACATATACAGCTTCAGAAAAGCCCCATAAACAATTAAAATAAAGAAAGAATAAAATTTAGAGATAATATACTCTCCTCTCCACAGTGGTAAATGGGGCTGGTGGAGATGTCTTCCTTTTACTGCCATGGGTCCTACTAGAAGATGGAACATCCACTGATGGCCTTAAAGCGGAAGGCTTGGGCTTGCTTGCAGTAGAATGCTTGCTAGAATGAGTACGAGCAGAAGGAGGAGGAGAGCTCTCGAGAACTATTTGCCAACAGGGGGAAGATATCCTTTATATGGAACAAGATCAGAACAAGTCTTGGAAGAATTATCATCTTTCTTGGCAGATTTAAGCTTGGCGGTTCAAGTCATCGAACCCTTCTTCGCAAGTGTAGGAAGGTTCACCACCTTTACCTTCTTCTCCCAACTTAGAGGAAACTCACTAGCATACAAGTACCACCCCTCCTCTTACTTTTGCCACTCAAATATAGTAGACCTACTCTACTTCCTAGCATACGCCACCATAAACTTGGTAGGCAGTAACAACCGTGGGTTGGCAAAAATAATAGCATGAAGACCTTCAAGAGGGATAAGAGAAAACCCACGGCCACCTAACAACTCTTGGCCAAAAGAAGTCATCACAGCCTACCAATATCCATGCACCTGAGTAGTACAATGGCCATCTCTCTAGGAACTTGGAATAGTGACTGCTGTGAAGTGCTTGCTCCAAAACTTAAAGGCATTAGGGCGCAAGAAAGGCCGAACAGAAGAAGTAGACTCCAAGATGGTAGTAAAGTCATCAAGTATGTCCTAATCAAGCTCAAACTACCTCCTCACTTTATTGGCAGAATAGTGAACATAGGGAATTCCCTTATCAGCCAAGTAAGGCAACCACCCAGCATTGGTGGCTGCCAACTCCCTTGTCAAAAAACTCTACGGCAAGGTGACCAAATGACTTCAACCCAACCCAGTGATAAGCCAATGGAAAAATCATAAGCAAAACGACCATAGAAATCAATAATCACTTTCGGACAGGATTGGTACCTCTCTTTAGCAAAATAGACTGATTTGCACTTAGCCAAACGCCTAGCACAACGCTTCCATAGCAGATGCTGCAATATGGTATTGTGGGCAGAGGTAGTAACTATATGGCAGGAACCTACCAACCTCTCATCACTCTACAAAATATCCAACTATACATACAAATGACCTAGAAACATAAAGGCCAACGGCAGACTCACCTCGACAAAAATCTTTATAGCTAACCGAAAACAAAGGGGTTTTATAGAATAATAGGGATGAGAACCAAAAATAAACTTACAAAGTCAAAACGCGACAGAGGCTGCACAGCGGACGGCAGTGGGAGCCTTGGAGAAAGCCCCAGCCGAATGAGATAACTTCACGTTCTCACTCATCCCTTTTTCACAACTCGGCCTCCACGACCTCCTCCTCGGTAGAAAGCTTAATATCATTCAGGTCCATATCACCAAGAATGGGTAGCAATAGTTGGTTTGCCATATCCTGTAAGGTCAAGGTGATCTCACCGCAAGAAATGAAGAAGGTATAGGTGGCGTGTTAAGGCTCTGTTAGTGAATTGGAATGAAAATGGATTGGTCACTTCAAGAGGACTTGACCTCCGTGGAAGATTAGAGAGAGAGAGAGAGAGAGAGAGAGAGAGAGAGAATTTACAAAGTTCCTTCCTTATACATGTGTAATCCTAACTAACTTCCAGTACAACTAACTCACCCTCTTAGCCCCTCTTCACTTTATTAACTAGTGTGGTAACCCTTAATCCCAAAGTAACTAACTAATAACTACCTATCTAATACAACCAATAAAGTCCACATGTACAATTACACTGCAATTGAAATATAGACTCCTAACATTAACCCTTCCATTCAAAGCACCTTGCCCACAAGGTGAGGAAAAGAGAGTTGTAGCTGATGAAGGGACTCCCAAGTTGCATCATCAGGAAAAGCACTTGACCACTGCACCAAGACTTTAGTGATGGCCCAAGTCCTCAAAAACTTAGTCCTTTTCTGTAGAACAGCAACAGGTTCAATAAAAACTTGACCAGATTCATCAACAAGAGGCAAAGTAGGTAGGGGTGTGACGTGCTGGTCCAACTTCAGCTTTAGATGACACATGAAAAACACGGTGAATTCTTGACTCAAGTGGCAAATCCAGCTTGTAAGACACACTACCAATCTTCTGTAATACCTTAAATGGCCCAAAATATCTTGGAGATAACTTCTACTTGCCCTTGGAAGCCAATGACTACTGTCTATAGGGCTGTAATCTCAAAAAAACCCAATCCTCCACTGCAAAAGACCTCTCCTACCTGTGCCTATCAACTTGGGTCTTCATTCTAGCTTGATCAGCAGTCAAATGAACCTTTAAGGTGTCCAAAATAGCTTGCCTTTGACTTAACAATGAATCCAAAGCATCCACCCTAGTAGTACCAAGCACATAACCTTGGAGCTTAGGGGGAGGAAAGCCATACAAAGCTTCAAAAGGAGTTAACTTCAAACTAGTATGAAAGGAGGAATTAAACCAAAATTCAGCTAATGTTAGCCAAGAAGCCCACTAATGAGGTCTATCACTAGTGAAAGCCCTTAAATATTGCTCCAAACTCTTATTCACAATTTCAATCTGCCCATTTGTCTGAGGATGATAGGTAGTAGATATCGCCAAAATAGTGCCTTGCAATCTAAACAATTCAAACCAAAATAGTGAAGTGAATGTGGCATCCCTATCAATCACAATAAAAGAGGGCATGCCATGTAGTTTAAAGATATAATTCATGTAAAGAGAGGCAATCTTGGCTGCATTATATGGATGAGAAACAGGAACAAAATGCACATACTTGGTTAATCTGTCCACCACCACCAAAATAACCTCATACCCCATAGATTTAGGAACACCCTCCACAAAGTCTAAGCTCACATCAGTCCAAGGTATAGTAGGGATAAACAGTGGTTGAAGTAATCCAACAAGGGAAGATGTGTCAGACTTGATCCTTTGGAAAATATCACAATCCCTTATGAACTTCTTGAGGTTAGAGTTCATTCCATGCCAATAAAAGTCACTCTTAGCCCTCTGATAAGACTTCAGGAACCCAGAATGTCCAGCCAAGGGGCTGCTATAAACATGATGCAAAAATTGAAGCTTAAGAGGACAAGATGGACCAATGTAAAACCTGCCCTTGTAAAACAATAACTCATTCTAAAAAGTGAAGCCCTTAGGAGGAGTACCAGCTTGGACAGCAGCAATAAGCTGTTGGATGGAAGCATCTAATGAATAGCTATCCTTCAATACATCCAACCAAGTAGGGTCAGGGACTGTTAAAAGCATCAAGCAACTTGCTCTACAATTAGAACTAGAAGCAAGCAAGTCAGAATCAGCCCCAGACTGTCCACACAAAGCATCAACTACCCTATTATCACTACCACTTTTATATTCCACCATAAAGGCATAGCCTAAGAGTTTAGCAAGCCACTTCTGTTGAGATGGGGTAGCTATTCTCTGTTTAAGCAAAAACTTAAGGCTCTGGTGGTCAGTTTTAACCACAAAGGGCCTTCCTAACAAATAAGATCTCCATTTTTTTACTGCAGAAGCTAAAGCCCTCAATTCAGTCTCATAAGTGGATAAATGAAGGTATTTGGCTTTCAATGCTTGACTATGGAAACAATAGGTCTCTGATCCTGCATTAGTATAGCCCCTAAACCCCTCCCTGAAGCATCACACTCAATTATGAATGGCCTAGAAAAATCAAGAAGAGCCAACACAGGAGGATGAATAACAACCTCCTTCAACTTTGTTAAAGCTTCCAAAGCCTTATCACTCCAATGGAAATAATCCTTCTTTAGGAGATTAGTCAAAGGTTGTTCAATGGTACCATAACCCTTAATAAATTTCCTAAAATAGCCAGTTAGCCCTAGAAAACCTCTCAAAGCCTTGATAGAATCAGGGATTGGCCATTACACCATAGCTGATATTTTCTTGGGGTCTGCCTTCACACCCTCACCAGAAATGATATGACTAAAATACTCCACCAGAAATGATATGACACCCAAACACACACTTAAACTGCTTAGCAAATAATTAGTGTGACAACAACACCTCCAAACAGTCCTAAGATGAGATAAATGAGCATCCATGGATTGACTTTAAACCAAAATGTCATCAAATAACACTAGGACAAATTTCCTTAGATAAGGTCTAAAGTGGATGGTGCATTAGTCAACCCAAAGAGCATGGCCAAAAACTCATAATGCCCTTCATGAGTTCTAAAAGCAGTTTTATGAACATCCTCACTCCTCATCCTGATTTGATGGTAACTTGACCATAGGTCCAACTTAGAAAACACTGAAGCACCTGCCAATTCATCCAATAACTCATCCACAACTGGTACAGGGAATTTGTCTTTAATAGTGGCCTTTTTTAAGAGCCCTATAATCTATACACATGCGCCAACTACCATCAGCCTTCCTCACAAGCAAAATAGGTGAAGAAAATGGACTCTGGCTAGGCTGTATTGACCCTACTTCCAACAATTCAATTACTATCTTTTCAATTTCAGACTTTCAGAAATGAGGGTACCTGTATGGTCTCTCACACACAGGCATGGTGCCCTCCTTGAGATTGTTGTTGTGCTCATGACCTCTAATAAGAGGCAGGCCAGTAGGAACAGCAAAAACTCTAGAAAACTCACCTAACAAGTCAGCCAACTCTATGGTTGGATAGAAGCAACAAAATCTATGGTAGTGATTTGCAACACCAAGCCCTTTCTAGTTGACCCACTAAAAATCTTGTTAGCATAAAAAATGGTTAAAGAAGCAGCAGGCTGCAACCCTTGGAGAAATACACTCTTACCTGTACATAGGAACCTCATAGTCAACAAGTGAAAGTCCCAGATGATTACCCCCAAAGTACTCAACCATTGGGTACCCAAAACCACCTCACAACCACCCAAATGCAAGATATTAAAATCCAAAACAAACCTATGCCCTTGAAAGGTGATAGTGACCCCATAAAAGCTCCCTAAGGTCTTAAGAACTGTGCCATCAGCTACTCTAACCTCCAATATTTGAGAGGAATCTAGGTGCAAATGTACAACTGGTAACACAACAACATCTACAAAATTATGGGTGCTCCCAGAATCAATGAGAGACACCATATCATGATTTTGAATCCTACCTTTTATCCTCATGGTATTAGAATTAGGATTCCCTACTAATGCATACAATGTAATCTTAGCAGGGTCCACTCCATTACTTAAACTAACATCCTGATTATCAAGCAACACTTCATCCTCATTAATCTCCACCAGTTGTACCCCAGAAGGTTTAGGTTCCACCTCCATTATTTCTTCCAACAAAAACAATTTAGCCCATTTACACTTATGCCCCATCTGCCACTTCTCATCACAATTGTAACAAAGCCCCAGTTACCTTCTCTCCTCCATTTGTGCTCCAGTCAACCTTTGTAAAGGAACTTTAGTCCTAGGCTCCAACTTAGGTGTTCCCAAAACTGAAACTTTACCAGTATCCATTGAATTCCTAATTCCCTTCCTACCATTAGTTAGGTATTCTTCTTGAATTTTTGCTAAACCAAAAGCTTCATTAAGAGTTTTAGGGACTAACATCCTAACTAGTAGTCTAATTTCATCCTTCAATCCACTTAGAAAACAACTCAATTTGTGTGACTCAGATAAACCAAAGATCCTATTAGAAAAGATTTCAAAGTTACCTTTGTAAGCAATCACAGTGGATGTTTGTTTAAGTCTAGAGAGAGCCCCAGCCCAATGAGACAACTTCACGTTCTCACTCATCCCTTTTCTTCAACTCGGCCTCTACGACCTCCTCCTCCTTAGAGGAAAGCTTAATATCGTTCAGGTCCATATCACCAAGAATGGGTAGCAATAGTTGGTTTGCCATATCCTCTAAGGTCAAGGTGATCTCACCACAAGAAAGGAAGAAGGTATGGGTGGTGTGTTAAGGCTCTGTTAGTGAATTGGAATGAAAATGGATTGGTCACTTCAAGGGGACCTAACCTCCATGGAAGATTAGAGAGAGAGAGAGAGAATGAGCAATGTATTATTCATCAATCAATGAGTGTATTCTGTTACAAAGTTCCTTCCTTAGACTCGTGTAATCCTAACTAACTTCCAGTACAACTAACTCACCCTCTTAACCCATCTTCACCTTATTAACTAGTGTGGTAACCCTCTACCTATCTAATACAACCAATAAAGTCCACATATACAATTACACTACAATTGGAATATAGATTCCTAACATGGCGCTACACCATCGACGGACTAAATGCTAGAGGTTAAACAAATCCCGATAGTTGGAGAAAAACTGGGAAGAAACGATGGCCTTCAACACACCGGCTTGCTGTAATGCCACCATAAAACCCATGTCAGACAGCTCCGTGTCCACCCACTCTTTCCAACTTAAAGATGTACCTGATTCAAATTCGAAGAGAATGGGCATGGGTAGTGAGGTTCCTTGGTGAATATCAAGATCAGGAATGGTGGAAGCTAAAGAGGGCTAAGAAACCTCTGTGTCAAAGTGGCAAATGGAAAGCCACGTGCAGCCCAGCGATGGAGGCAAGTAATCATCGGGTACTACGGGGAAGTGAATGTGAGTGTCGTACCATGGGACAATGAGAGGAGGACATTCACTACCCAGATCGTGACCCCCTTCCTCCTCTTCAAAGCGGTCCGATTCAGAATGGGGGGCCTCTTCACCCATGGTCTTGGCAGGCAAATTGTCAATGGCAACCTCTTTCCCTTTACGATGGGAAGAACTATCACCTTTTGCCGGTGACATGACAGATGGTTTGAACGGAGAAGATGGGTAACGAGTGTTGGGAAGATGAGACGGTGAATGGAATTGAAAAGAGATGGTTATGAGGGAATGATGAGGAATAGAAAAATGAAGAGGCTAAGGACAATAAAAGTGACATGAAAAGAAACAATGGGTCAGCCATCAAAAGAAGCATCGAATTAATGACGCGGAGTTAGTGTTCCAGAATAACTACTAAACTACGAAATTCGAAGAGACAAGTTTGTTCATAGCAGGAAAGGAAACAAGGCGAGGTCCACTATTTTAGAAAACCCGTGAAAAAAAGGGGAAGAAGAAAATAATAATAAATAAATAATAGCAAGCATTTGCATATGAATTGCAAGAGAAATCCATATGCTCAGGGGACTAATGTTAATGCCCACTTTTGACAAATGGCTTAATAGGCCAAAAACGTATTGATTCCTTGTGATGAATTAATCAATTAATTAGCCAAGTGAATTAATTAGGTTCAATTACATGCAATGAGCGTGGTAGCACAAAAAAATCACCAAATAACTAAACATGCAATATAAATTAAATGACACGGTGATTTTTTTACGAATGGAAAAAACCTATACGGAAAAAACCCCACCAGGTGATTTTTAGGTCACCACTCCCAAGAATTCACTATTATCAAAACAAGCAGTTACAAGTAAAGGAATCACAGTACCTTATACCAACCTACAGTTGAACTCTTACCCTAATACTCAATTGGACTTGTTCTGTAGGGACAATCTCTCCTTGTATTGCACGGCTCCCAGTACGTGACTAACCAATAGATACGCGGATCCCAGTATGCGACTTGATCACCAACTTGAGAAGGATGTTGGCTGCAAAGTTCTTCTATTCATCACACAATGAAGATCATAAATTTGTTTGGTCACAAAACCCTACGGTGTACAAACACAGCAGCTTCTTCAAGATGAACCAGGGCAAACTAGGTTTCTGGTCACACTTTTTTTCACACTTGTGGAATTATGTTCTTATGCAATTGTGCTCTATGTGATGGCTTTTAAAATAATCCTTATATATGTTTAGGGTTGTGAGAAAAGAAAGCCTAAACATACATTCACGGATTAGATGAAAATCAACTCTAAAAAACTGAACTTCATAAATCTCGACAGATACCCTAACTGTCAAGCAGCTATCAAGCCTCGGGCTAAAACAGCTCTTTTAAACCTCGATAGATACTAGCAGTCGAGCTTTAATGAACAACACTTCCTTACTTGATTCTTGGACAAGTTTGCATGGCTTTAACATTTGAACTTGAAACCTTGTTTCTTGAAGCATTAAACGCATCCTAGATCTACCCAATTACAAGTAAAATGCGTTTTGTCAAAGGATTAACCAATACATAAAATGTTGACACATGTTCTTAACATCAATCACATATGTCCTAACAGGACTTAACAGTAGAAGAAGCCCAACAATATGAAGAAGGTGAGAAGAAAAAATAGTAAAATAAGCTTAGCAGGCTAGAATGACAAGATTAATCGACAACAGGCCCATAAGAATAAAAAGAGGTAAAGAGAGAGTAAGTGGGCTAAGGAGGCCCAATGAATGAAGTAGAAAGCCCATGAGAATAGTAAGAGGTAGAGAGAGAGTAAATGGGCCGAAGAAGCCCTAGAAATGAGTTAGTAAACTCAATGGGCTGGCCTAAAGAGCCAATAAGCCTAAGTAGTGATGAGAAGAGTAAATATGTGGTAAATTGGGTCAAGGAAGCCTAAAAGATTTAGCAAAAAGCCCATAAGAGTAAAAGAGATAAAGAGATAGTAAATAGGCTAAGCCCAAAGAATAACATAATGAAATGGGTTGGTACAGAAAAAATGTTGGCTAACAAAGCCAAAGAGAGGTAAAGATGTGAAAAGTGGACCTAAAAAGCCTCGAGCAGAAAATTTACAAGGAAGTGGGCTAACCAAAAGTCCACAATGAAACATGAAGCAAAAGAAGGGTAAGGCTATAGCAGGCACTATGGAATAACATGGCAAGAGCAATAGGCAAGAGGCCCATGGACGCAAGGAAGGAAAATATGGGCTTGGTAAGAAGATGTTGACTCTTGCCCAAGTAATGCCTAGTCCAAAGAAGAAATGAAAGGCAAAGAACATGAGCCCAAGAGCCCATACGTCCTTCACGTTGCAAGAGTTAAACGCTAACTATAACGTATAGCAAAATAAGACAAACATGGAGGCGACAGGAATGACGTTGATAGGCCAAAAATGTATTGACCCCTTGTGATGAATTAACCAATTAATTAGCCAAGTGAATTAATTAAGTTCAATTACCTGCAATAAGCGTGGCAGCACAAACAAATCACCAAATAACTAAATATGCAGCGAAAATTAAATGACACGGTGATTTGTTTACGAATGGGGAAAACCTACATGGCAAAAACCCTACCAGGTGATTTTAAGGTCCCCACTTCCGAGAATCCACTATTACCAAAACAAGCGGTTACAAGTAAAGGAATCTCAGTACTTTATACCAACTTACAGTTGAACCCTTACCCCAATACCTAATTGGACTTATTTTGTAGTGACAATCTCTCCTTGCATTGTACGGTTCCCAGTACATGACTAACCAAAAGATGTGCGGATCCCAATATGCGACTTTATCACCAACTTGAGAAGGATGTTGGCTACAAAGTTCTTTTGTTCTTCAACCGATGAAGATCACGAAATTGCTTGGTCACAAAACCCTACGGTGTACAAACACAGCAGCTTTTTCAAGAACTAGGGCAAACTAGGTTTCCAGTTACCCTTGTGAAATTATGCTCTTGTGCAATTGTGCTCTTGCCTATGCAACCTAATACGGCCCTAAAAATAATACGGCCCTAAAAATAATACGGCCCAAACACATACTCACGAATTGGATGAAAAACAACTCTAAAAAACTGAGTTTCATAAATCTCAATAGATAGCCATCTATTGAGCTAGCTGTAGAGCCACGGGCTTCAGCAGCTTTTAAACCTCAATAGATACTAGCTGTCAAGCTAATTGTCGAGTTTTAAAATCTAGCACTTTCTCACTTGATTCTTGGACAGACTTGCATGGATTTAACACTTCAACTTGAAACCTTATTTCTTGAAGTACTAAACACATCCTAGATCTACCCAATTACAAGTAAAGTGCATTTTGTCAAAGGATTAACCAATTCATAAAATGTTGACATATGTTCCTAACATCCAATCACATATGTCCTAACGGGCGTGAAGGCCAAAAGAAACAAATTCAGACAGAAGTGGAGCATACACAGAGGGCCAAGGCACCACCTACTTGTACCCAGCCAATACATAGAAGGTGGGCCACGGGTCAAGGGTATCAGAAGGTGTGGTATGGCTGTGGGGAGAAAGAGATGGTCTATTTTTGGGTTCCCGATCAAACTTCTTTGGGGAGAAATGTCCTGCTGAGACCACTTGATGCATGCCATAAAGGTAGGTAAGGGAGAGACTTAATCCTTATCCAGATGAGAGTAGTGAAAATAGAGAAAGGTGAGAAACAAGACAAGCCATTTTTGTTTGGGAATGAGGATTGGTGCAACCAACATAGTACAATGGTAGTGGTTGGGTAACCGGAAGGCCAGTAGGTCATCTTGGATGGACGCCCACAAGGAGTCAAAAGCGGTTGAGGGGTAAAAATGCAAATCTCGTCATGGCAGATAGTATAAAAGGTGGAAGCTGTGAACAGTGAAGGAGGCATCACGGAAAGAAGTAGAGATAAAACAAGGAAGAAAAAGAGAGAAAACAAAAGAAAACAAAATAAACTAGAGGAAAACATGTGTGGTGGGAATAGAGGCATACATTAATAGGCTACCCATTTCTATCCTTCTTGACAAACCCACTCTCTGAGAAATTAAGGGTTAAAATTCAAGCCATCTAGGTCTTTTTTTCAAATTGTGTAATGGTAGAAACCTTCTTTGAGGTTACTCACACTGGATTTCGGTTCCCTTTTTATATTTGCATTTGTTGAGAAGCTAAGCTCATTTCTCTAGCAGACTAATTTTACTTTTGTGATTGATGAACAATTAATTTGTTACTCTATTATTGAATTGTTTGTTGTAGCATTTTTTTTTTTACGCTTGTATTATTCTGCCATAACCTTGTTAGGTTTCTCTTTCCCTTTATTTAGGCGTTAATATTATTTTTCAAATGTTATAGTTATTTTGTCATACTGTTTTTGCTATTGTAACATCTGTAACAATTGTTCCTGCCGTGGGCATGCTGTACACTCAATACTCCCGCCAAGGCATGTCCAAATTGGGTTGGCCCAACTTGTGCAAACTGGCCTAAGGTGCATTTCACTTAGGCCAGCCCTAGCTCTCCTACCTCAGAATCAAGGGCCGTGATACAACAGAAGAGATCAAACCCTAATAACACAAAAGGCCCACCACAGGTTTTATGCTCATGTATAACAGCTACTAAAGATTTGACTGATGAATATTCCAAGCAATGGAAACCTAGTTTGCTCCACATTTTCGAAGAAGTTTCTTTCACAAACAAAATTACAAGGCAGAAATTTCCCTGCTGGGACTTGATAAGAGTTACAATGTCATAGTAAAGTTAGCAAAATTTCGTCACTTTTAAGAGAAATCACCCATGACTTGCCTTCCTTTCCACAAAACCTATCTTGCTACAAGCTAAAATGTTTATAACAAAAACAAGAACAACCAATCCTAGAAGTTTTTGCATCACCTCCATGACATTGAATCAAGTCCAACAAAAGTTACTCATACAATTTAAGTAATAACATTTGTTTTAGTTCTGGCACAAAAGGTTGAAATCTAAGTATCACTATTTTTTTGGATAAGTGAAATCTAAGTTTTGTTTAGTTAGCTTTAGCTTTAATAAAGAACCCAATCAGAGTTACACTTATGTTTGAAGTTGCCAATCAGTAAGTTCCACGGTACAATCCCGCTATATCTTTCTTTTATTTTCTCTTTTTCATGAATTCTACCAATATTAAAATCTCCTGAAAATAAATTGGAAAGTCCCAAAAAGATTTTGGTAACCATAAGCAAAAGTACATTTTGAGATAGAAATAAACTGAAATAAGTAACGCATGAGTTCTACTTCTACATGATGCCAAAGGGTCCAGCACTCAATTTTCTAGAGCTTGATATATGCTACTTACCCTACCCAAAATGTTGGAACACTAGGAGCCTAGGGCACACGTGAACATGTCCAATAGATCCTTCTAAGCAATTAAAATAAGAACATTCAACACAAACCCAGCGAACAATATCCATTCTAGCCAACTCTTTGATAATGCTGGATCTAGAGTTATCTCCTGCACATAACCTTTCCTTGCCAAATCTAGATTCACCCTTTCTCTACTTTTCTTCTTTTGACTGCTCTTTCCCCAATTCAAACATAGGATATGGCAGTACTCTAAGCCTCTAACGCCAATCAACACAACCTAAACAACTTTTGAAATTCTAATACCTACACCCATTACAAAAGTGGGACTACAAAACATTCAAATGCTAATAGTTATCACAAATTTGGATTTCCCGCAAAATTTAAAATTTTTTAATCCTAGTAGCTTCAATTCATGCCAATGAAGACTTACAGAATTATGTAATACCCACTTCTAAACACTCATGAAAGAATTCATTACAAAGTTTAAATTGATGAGAATATATGTGTGTGTGTGTGTGCAGATCACCAATTCAAATTCCATTTCCTTTTTTTTATTAATAATTCGATTGTTACAGCATGTAAGAGATGGGGGATTCAAACCTTGGTTAGTCGGTTCCCCTTATAAAGGAGATCAACCAATGCCACTAAACTTCAAGGCTCTTGACTTTCCATTTTAAACCGACAAAAAAAAAAAAAAAAAAAAATTTCATGCTCAATGTTACTGAAATACGAGGCAAATTTTCACACTCATGCATAATTGGTATTGAAGGATTAGAGCCTACAGAGTCAAATGCCTAAAATCTTGAAACCCTAACTCATTTTATTTCCTCTCCCACACTGTCAAAACCAAGGTCAAACAAAGATTAGGGTTATGTACCTTCTGATTCAAAATTGAAGATGCAGATCACCAATTTAAGAACTCGATATCGTCAACATCAAGATCAACCTTGAATTAACTCGGACAAATATGGGTACTTTGCTGTTTCAATTGGATTTCTGGTGACCAGGACAACTGCAACATCATATGAATAAAGAGAAGGAGAGGGTGAGTGAGGGAGAGTGAGAGTGAGAGTGAGAGTGAGAGTGAGAGTGAGGGTAAGAGGGATAGCTCTTGGTTGTGAAAGTGAGAGTGACAAGTTCTGGTAGTGAGAGTGAGAGTGAGAGTGATAGATTAGGTATATTACATGGTACTCAAGTTTTCTAGTGTTGAGTATGTTATTAGCTACAACTCGAGCTTGTGAAGATCGGGTTCAAGGTGGTATTTTATATTTAAAAAAATCCAAGCTCAGCCACTACCATGGTGGCAAATTTTCGTGGAACTCGAGTTCCTAAATAGTAGTAGATTACTATATATTTTTAAAACAGTGGTAAATCCTCACATATTTTGGGGAAAAAAGGTGCTATTTGGCCATTTTGTCCGGAAAAAGTGTTAATTAAACACATTTTGATTGTTGAAGAAGAAGTTCAGCACAATGTATCGAGTTGCAACTACAACCGTTTTTCTATTAATTGTTTTTTTTTTATAATCATTTTTCTATTAATTGTTGATACTCAAGCTGCAAGTAGTATCAAGTTAAGTTTATATTAGTTAGCTAGCGTTTCAACAGGTGTAAATTTCTGATTGGTTCTCTCTTTTACTAGCCGTTGTACAGGTTGTTAGGTTTGGTGTTTAGCTTTCCTGCCTTTGCTCAAAGAGAGCTGTCAACTTGTAATTAATCTTTACGCTTAATATACAATTGATCAAGGAGATTTTTCCTTCGATACTTTTAGTTTTAGTTTTAAGTTTTGGGCTATGTGTCCCTTGGGTTGATTCGGCCCACGTATGGCCCAATGCCAACGCCAGCAATCCCAGTATAGGACTGAGTTTCAACTTTTTTTTCCTTTGATAGAGAGGATAGAAATTCAATCTATAGGTTTCACTCCATTGTAATTGCTTTCTATTATCAAACTAAAACACTAATCGACTTTGCTTTCTATTATCAAACTAAAACACTAATCAACTTTTGATGTAGTCAGGAGTTCAAACCTCAAATCTCTTATTCCACGATAAGAGACTTTATCAGTTGAGTTAACTAGAACCAATAAGTTTCAACTTTCAAATGCTTAAAGTTTGTGTAAATCTTTGACCTGAGTTTCTTTCCTTATCTAACTCCGCGTAAGCCGATTTCACTTCATCCACCACGTTCTTTAATTACCGTTATCGACTTCCTCAATTGACAACGCTTCTAGGCTGAGTTCTTCCAAGTGCACTTTAGGCCTTTAGCTAATGTGGAATGGGCCATAGTGCAGTTGTCTGGATTGAGTCCATTTGCAATGAAAGTGGGCAATTGAATTTAGAGTTATTATGTCATAGGATGTAGCTGGGGATTATTGGGCTTAAATGGGTTAACATTCTTCGTATCATTTTAAGAGAAAGCTTAGGGAGTTAGGGGTTATAGAATAGAAGCTGGGCAGTTGAAAAGACTGTGGTACCAATTCTGTTGGAAATGGTGTTGAATATGATCAATAAAAAATAAAATTGTTGGGTAATGGGTGTACAAACTCATTTTTATTTTTTCAAAAAAAACAATCTACAATTTTTTTTAAAATTAAATAATAATTGTGGGGAGACAAGGATCTGAGAATATAGATAGATAGATTAGGGACAATGCTAGGAGTACAAACCTCGAAAAGCACCAACAAAATGTCGTTGGGAACATACAAGTGACCTTATGCAAGTGCAAAAAGACTACAACGTCTGAGGACTTCGAGGATGCCAACATGCTCTCAGTATACCGAGAACCAAGGCTAAAGGATGTCGGATGCAAACCGAGGGCAAGGAGGAAGACTTGTCTCCAAGTTAGGAAAAAAAGAAAGAGGACAAATAAAACATCCATCACCTCCGCATTCAATGCTCTGCACCCACTTAGCAGGCTGCATTAATGAGGAAATGACTTATGAATAGTGTTAACCCAGCTCATACCCCAATGTGAGAGCCTTCTAGTAAAGCCTTAATGGGACAAGTATTAGAGAAATCTAACGCTGACCTTCCAAATGTAGGGCTCAGATACATTTTGGCTGATTATATAAAGCTAAGAAGCCCATGGAGGAATTGATGGACTTTTTGAGACTTGAAAACCATTTGTAATCACTATCTCAGACTAAACACAAGGAACTCAATATAGGCATTTCAATGCTGCTTCTTATATGTGATCATTAACTTACACTTAGAATTAATTCAAACACATCCATTTAAATCTTTTTATCTTGTTAAGGGTATTTAAGGTTGATTGAACATCTCATCTCTTAAAAAATTAATTATGTGAGTAAAAGTAGCAAGTTTGTACCTGACATAAACCTAACTTACTTTTTGCCGGCCACAATAATAAATATGAAAGGTCCTTAGTTTTGCTCTTAATAGTTGCATTTGTTTATTTTCTTCCTCTTATTATACATCGATAATATGAATACTTATGACTTAGGGGGGAAAAAGAAAAGGTACTTATGTTTCTATTTTTTGGATAATTTGACAGTTACAATAGGCGAAGTCATGTGGGGATTTGTGTTGGACCATGAGTTGTTCCATTACACCTTAAGATCAATTGGTGATAAGAAAGTCCATAAAAGACTTGAATGTGACTTGAGGACTTTCTCAAAAAAAAAAAGTCTTTTATGGAGCTCAACATCACGCCTTGTGGACTTATATTTAGAATGGTTGTAAGGAGTTGAATTGAGATTTCTCTAACAATTTGAAACTGGGATAAGAAAGTGACATTCAAGTCTTTTATGGACTTTCTCAACCAAAAAAAAAAAAAAAGTCTTTTATGGAGTTCAACATCATGCCTTGTGGACTTATATTTAGAATGGGGGTAATTCTAGCGTACCGCCCTTTTTTTGGGGGGGTATGGTACCCACTAGTAATCAACCTGCTATACCAGGTTACCAAAATATTACATTTGATGGTACCATCCTCATATTGTGTAATACTAATATCACATGTAACTGTACTTTTGTCACATTCGGTAGTTTCCTTATTTTTTCTCACATTTTATAGTACCATCCTCACATTGTGCAGTACCAACATCACATGTGATTGTACTTTTGTCACATTCGATGGTTCCATTTTTTTTTTCTCACATTTGATGGTACCATCCTCACATTGCGCAATACCATCATCACATGTGATTATACTTTTGTCACATTCGATGGTTCCTTTATTTTTTCTCACATTTGATGGTACCATCCTCACATTGTGTAGTACCAATATCACATGTGACTGTATTTTTGTCACATTCGATGGTTTCTTTATTTTTTTTCTCACATTTGATGGTACTATCTTCACATTGCGCAGTACCAACATCACATGTGACTGTACTTTTGTCACATTCGATGGTTCCCTTTTTTTTTCTCACATTTTATAGTACCATCCTCACATTGCGCAGTACCAACATTACATGTAACTGTACTTTTGTTACATTCGGTGGTTCCCTTATTTTTTTTCTCACATTTTATGATATCATCCTCACATTGTGCAGTACCAATATCATATTTGACTATACTTTTGTCACATTCGATGGTTCCCTTTTTTTTTTTTTCTCACATTTTATCGTAACATCCTCACATTATGCAGTACTAACATCACATGTGACTGTACTTTTGTCACATTCAATGGATCCGTTATTTTTTTCTCACATTTTATAGTATCATCCTCACATTGCACAGTACCAACATCACACGTGACTGCACTTTTGTCACATTCGGTGGTTCTCTTTTTTTTTTCTCACATTTTATGGTATCATCCTCACATTGCGCAGTACCAACATTACCTGTGACTATTTTTTTTGTTATATTTGATGGTTCCCTTATTTTTTTTTATCACATTTTATAGTACCGGCCTCACATTTCGTAATACCAACATCACATATGACTGTAGTAACATCATATTTGACTGTACTAACATTACATGTGACTGTACTTTTATCACGTTCGGTGGTTCCCTTGTTTTTTTTCTCACATTTTATGGTACCAGCCTCACATTGCATAATACCAACATCACATGTGACTATACTTTTATCACATTCATAATTCTCTTATTTTTTTCTCACATTTGAAGGTACTATCCTCACATTATGCAACACCAATATCACATGTCAGTGCACTTTTATGGAATTCCCTATTGAGTAGTACTACTGTTCTGCACTTTCATATAAGAAAAATTGGATTCATAATCTCAGCCTTTGATTTAATCCAACAGTTGTAACTAGTTGCCACGTCATCGATCTGTGTCTCACCTAGTGTTGGACTACCTTTCTTCACCTCTCCCCTTTCTATTGTCTTCAAATTCACCAAATCCAATTTTCAAAACTTTTCTCTCTTCCAACAAGTTTAATCTCCATAACCATGGCTACAACTGGAAGCCTCTGAGGCCCACCGACCACCACCGGTGGTGCTTGCTGGTCTAACCTTCTCCTCTCTTAAGGTCCCTCTCTTTTCTCGTTCTCTTAAGTCTAGCCGTGGCCAAGATTTTACTTGCCCCAACACCACCATCTCTGGCGGTGCTTCTCAACAACGTCACCAAAGCTGGTGGCCGTCGGGTACCCTCTCTTTCTCCTTAATTTATTTTCTTTTCTATGTGGGTTTTTTTTCCTCTTGTTTGCTCACTGATTTTGGGGTGAGAGGGATGAGATTTTGTTTTATGAATAACATTTTGTTTCAGTTTTGATTAGCTTGATGAATGGGTTTTCTTGTTTGGATTTCTGGAATTAGCAATAACTGTTATTATTGACATTTTTAAAGCTGGTTTTTGGGTGGGCATTGAAGATGTTTGTTGAAATGCCTCATAAAGTTTTAGTTCATCTCTTTGTATTCTGCCCTTTTTTTTTTGGATTTTTATGCCAAAACTGTGATGCTATGTGTATGGAAATTGGATTTTTTTTTTTTTTTTATTAGCTTGATTAATGGGTTTTCTTGTTGAGTGTAAAGCTTGATGGTTTTGCTTGAGTTTGAAAATTAGGGCTTTGCAATATGGCCGAATCTGTTGTGATTGAATGAAAATAGGTTTTCTTGTAATTGTTGTGTGTATGGGTCTATTGGCTTTGGCATTTTGGAAATTTTGATACTAAATCTATGATTTTTTCTTCTGATCTTGATTTCTTTGCCTAAGAGTACCCATTTCTTATTCCTTAGTTTCTTTCACTGAAACAGAACTATGATTCTTAGCTTGATAAAAATCTCTCAGTTTGAAGTTTGTTACAATGGATCAGTTTTTTCTCATTCCCTATGTTACTACTGTGGTTTGAGTTGTGAAATGCACTGAAGATGTTTGAGAAAATATATGTTAGAAATTTGAAGTGATGTTAATCTAATTTATTTGTATGTTGTGTAGTCTTGAGGGAGATTCATCATAGTGATGTTACTGCCACTGAACCAGGTCTTCTCTACAACTGCCAGAATCTTGCAAGACTTCCTTGAGGCTCACAATGATGCACCAGTCCTAGTCCGGAATCCAGTCCAGCCTAAATGGTTTGTCCCAACACGGCCACGATACAAAGCCAACTTCAACAGAGCTTTATTCAAAAGCACTGACTCAGCTAGTTTAGGCGTGATAATTCGAGACACCAATGCCGCGGTCATAGGCGCTCTGTCAGAGCAAGTCCCACTCCCCCAATCCGTGGCAATGGTTGAAGATCTAGCTTGTAGGTGAGCTGTACAATTTGCTATTGAAATTGGGCTACACGAAGTGATTTTTGAAGGTGATGCAGCAGTAATCATCAACGCTATTTCTAATGGATCGGCCAACCAATCCTTGTATGGTCACATAGTCGATGACATTCTAGCCTAAGCTTCTCTTTTATATTTCTCTGATTTTTGTTTTGTTCCTTGGTCATGTAATAAAGTAGCAAATGCCTTGGCCAGACGTGCTAAAGTAGGGTGTGATTTACAAGTTTGGTTAGAGGATTGTCCTAAGGACTTTGCCCCTCTGGTTTTGGGTGATGTTTCTTGATGTTTAACATCTACAATATCATTTAAGTTGAGGTCATTGGAATGTCCATAATGTTCCCTTGCTGTTTTCTTTAACTCCAAACGAATGTCATTCTTAAATGTGTCCACATTGTTTGCAATGTTTGTCATGGTTTTCTGCATGACTAGCAATTCATCTTTAAGACTTGTTATTGATTGCTCAATTCTACGAATTGCTTCATCAAAACCCTGTGGATTAATTTATAGGTACAATCATCAAAAAATGTCTAGCACCAAATTATCATTAAATTCATAAGATTTATTGGTTGAAAAAAGATACCATATTTGGCTTGTCTTCATGTTGAGATGGCATAGCATGAGATTCATTAATATCTTGATTCTGTAGTGGAATATTTTTTGTCTCATGTCCACCATCCATTTGTGTTACAAACAACTATGATAAAAAGAAAATAAAAATTATGTCAACTACATGGGGGTAATAATTCACATATAAAACATATTTAACTTATTTCTAAATAGTCAAACATTAAAAAAAGTCAATTATTACCTTAGGACTGTCAAAACTTCCAATTGAATGTAATTTAAGCATCCTTTGGTTAACTTCTTTTTTCCCCCAATAACAAATACGTGGTTGAGGTCGTTTGGACACATGTTCAATATTCGTTTCAACATTGACATGCTCAAAATAAAACAACTGCAATATGTATGTCATAGAAATTTAGTCAAAAGAGTCGTACAAATTTGATAAAAAAGAAAATCATATTCTTGAAAGTAATTATTTTCTACAAATTACCATTAAAAATAGCAAGCAACCACTAATGCCAACATGATTCTTTTCTTTATATTTGCGCACACCTCGAATAAGAAAATCCAACACCAACTTCGCCCAATTCAAGCTTTTGAACTCATCAATATTAAGGAGAATTGAGATAAAGGACCGTTTGATATAAGGTTTAGGAGTGGGACATAATAAAATACAAACACCACAAAACAACCAACAAATTCTTTTCTTGATGTTTTCATCTCCTTCAGCTTACCCTCTAAGAGGTTAATTGGTATATCCCCTACCACATTTAATCCATGTTGTTGGCATATATGATTTATCTCTTCAGCGCTTGCAACAATAGACACATCTACCCCACTTGATTTTACTCCTAGAATAAATTCTGCATCTTTAATGGATATTGGCAACCTCCTTCCACAAATATCCAATGCACAAGAATTGTGGTCAAAATGATCAACTAACCATTTGCAAAAATCTCTATTCAACTGTATAGACCTTAAATCCAACATACTACCAAATCCCATTTCTCGAAGAACAAATCTTTGTCTTTCATTTAAGTTTGAAACCATCAAATGAACACGATTAGGGGCACACCGAGTATATAATGAAACCTGCATTATATAATGAATAAAAAAGGTTTCATTATGAAATTTTATACATAATCCTGAATGTTAAAAGTTTCATAAGTAAATACTTACTTTACGTGCTTTGCGAGGAATATTATGTGACAAATTAGCATACTTTTCAGAATTCTCACGTGCTTCCTTCTTGTACTCTAATTTAGAGTCTTCATCAAGATTCATCCACTTTTCTCTAATCTCCTTCTTAACCTGTAATAGATATTCAAACTCAATTAAGATCTCCATGAATATGTCATGTCAACTAAACAATAACAATAATCTAAAAACTATAAATATTATTCACTTACAGTTGTGCTTATCTTATCGACAATGCCCTTAGATTTCATCAATTCCAATTGCTTTTTACTGAAAATCCAAATTTAATGAAACATATTATTTTCAATATAACAATAAGAAATATATTATAAATGGATATATAATGAAAATGAATCTTACTAATAAATTAAAAATGGTCCAACAAGTCTTTTCGGGGGGGGGGGGGGGGGGGGAAATTGGACAGCACCCTACTCTTTAATATTTTCCACTCTCCCCATACTCCTATCTCAATATAACATGAAATAAAAACAAGGTAAGCAATAACATACATTTGAAAAAAAAATCACAATTGAAAGCTATGGGAATTGCAAACTTTTTCCTTGCAAACTTTGTCCTGGACAACATAGATGATTAACGTTTTTATTTATTTTATTTTATTTTATTTTTTATACAATAACCTGTGTCACTACTATAAAATGGAAATAATATTTGTTATTTGTGGATGGTCATATCCTTCACTAAAGTGTCATATTCACCAAGATGCTTCTATCTAATCAAACAACATATTATAATGATTAAGAAGTAGGCTTTGTCATGTCACATCTGTCTTGCTGACATAACTAATTTATTCAAGATTATAACTAAATTTATTTTAGATTGTACCCTTCTCTTGACTGGTAGCCAGTGTTTACTTTAAATTACTCTAAATTAAATGAATGATCTGGATCAAATTTTTATTTATTTAACGGTTTAGATTCAGGTGAGTACCATACCCCCTAAAAAAAGAGGGGGTATGGTAGAATGACCCCTATATTTGAATACCATCATGGCAATAATTATAAAAGAGATAATCAAAAGCATCTTGCAATTGGTCTACATGTTTGGATTATTCATTCCTAAGTTCTCAACATGGCAACTTCTCATTTGTGGAAATTTTTGCAGCTCAAGTGGTAACTAAAGTATCTGCATTTACATGGTATAACTATCAACACTTAGAAAAATGAGATGTTCATAAGGGCACACCTTGTTGCATAGAGAATTCTGGTAGTTTTCTGCACATCAAAGGGGAATTTATTAAATAAAGCATATAATAAAGACATTATGACTAAAGTGATAAACACAAAAGGAACACAAGAATTAAAAATAAATTAATATCCTTAAAATTTATATCAAAATATTTAAATGCAAGCATTTTCTTAGCATTCTGCTTGGATTCTGATAATTTATGCAGAATACTAGACATGGTTTTGGTTGATAGATTACATAAATCATAAATGTTGTATATGACCAAGACTTAAAAAGACATTTTAATTAACATGCACTCTAATAACAAAGTTCTTATGATCTAAAACATATGCCATTATTCATATAGGACATTTAAAAATCCAGCCATGTTTACAGCACCAAAAGACATCCAAACTTTTTGTTCAAATTTATACCCTTAGAACTCAAGAGGAAGACCACAGACCTACAAAATGTCCACTGCTATGCTGGACTGCATGCAAAATTACAATTTCAATAACAATAACTTCGGGCCCCTACACCCTAAAAGAAAGGGCCTGAGTACCCAATTCGTATATCTAACTTCCAAGTTCCAATCAGTACATTAACTAAGGGTCAATATGTGATAGACAAAGGAACTTCCCAGATTAAAGAAAAATATAATTTATTTCTATTGTAGCCTTACCATATTTTGCAAAGTACATGGTAATTCATAGGAGATACAAGAGCCACCCCACTCTGATTGAATGGAACATGAGTGGCCTTAGAGTTCCTAAGGTTCCAAAACACAATCTCAAGAAAATTTATTTACAAATAAAATTACTTAAAACAAAAGAAATTTTTTATAAAAAAAAAAAATCAGGAATAGGATAGAATACTTACAACAAATTCAAAAATCGCAGCAAAAATCTGGATGCTCCACAAGTATTCTTTTTCCAAAACCCTAAAATTCAAATCGAAAAAAAAATTATCAAAACCTATCGAAAACGAGACATCTAAATCAAATTTAAAATCAAAATGAATCACAGCAAATAAATAAATAAAAAATTATCACCGGTCACAATGGTAGATTATCTGAAGGTGGTGGATGGTGAGCGGTGGCAGTCGCACTCTCGTTCATCCTCTTGGCCTCTTTCGTTCTCTGTTTTTTTTTTTTTACTAATCATTCGGTCTCTGTTTCTTTGTTTTCTTTTTGGTTTTGTTTTGCTTTTATACCCTACCCATTCTACCGATAACAGATTTACTACTAAACTTAAGTAAACGGTCAGGATGGAAACAATAAAAATAGGTGGGTACCATAGAATGACCCTTAGAATGGTTGTAAGGAGTTGAATTGAGATTTCTCCAACAATTTGAAACTTGGATATTTTCTTTAGAAATACTAAGATGTACTAGTTGAACTATAAACTTTTTTGGTAAAAGAGTACTTCTATCGGATTTGGGCATTTATCACTAAAATATTGTTTTTGTTCTTAAAGTTTGCTTGAATTTAGGTTGTCGTGCCTAACTTTTTAAAAAGCTTTTTTCTAGTAGTTTGTGGGGAAAAAAAAAAAAAAAACTTTTCCCAATTTTTTAGAGATTTAAAAAAAATTAAGGACATAATTAAGATAAAATGTAACATTTTCAATAATTTAACTATGAAATGAAATTCATACAACTTTAGGGACAAAAATAATATTTTATTTTGAGAGATGGTTAGAGGTTTTTTTTTTTTTTTTTTAAAGGAGAGATGGTTAGAGGTTAGAAACACTTTGCATACTACTTTTGGTCAAAGATAGGATAAGATCGAAAATGATAGTATATGAGAACTTACGCTATGGTAATTCAATGCCCATCTTTGCAGTTTGCACTCGTCGGTAATGTTAATGGATGATATAATATTTTCCTGTTTCTTCTTTATCCTTTTTTAAATCTTGACTTCTTGAGTCCCTTGACACAAAGACACACACGCAAGTACAAAGAATAATTCATTAACAAAATCGATGTCATATTCGGTAAATCTAATACAGATATGAGTGCTTTAGATGCTTATGAATCTTAACCCATTAAATAATAAATATATCAATCTAATATTCAGGACGGTAAGTCGGGGTTTGAACTTTGAAGTTGATTTGGATTATATAAATAGTCAAATCTCATTCAGACTTTGCTTTTGGTTTTTTAATTTACATAGCATTTTGTGTCAGCACTCAACAGTAAACTTTTTGTGTCAAATATCTTATGTGAGATAAAGCCACACACACACACACAAAAAAAAAAAGAAAAAAAAAAAAAGAAGGAAGCATAAGTTTTCTGCGAATCTATTTTCTTTTCTATGCATTTTTTTTACTGTTTTTGTTTGTCTTCATTGTTTAGAGAAGACAATGGGAGTAGTTATACTTATAGGCATTATAATATGGACCATCATAATGCTGGACTTAAATACAACTTGCTGCAGCCAACTTTGAGGACTACAAAATGTTTGATGGTGTCGGATTTGAATTTTTTTTCTTTTCTTTTTTGGTATTGGTGGGTCAAATATAATAAAATTTTTGGATATGAGTTTTTTTTTTTTTTTTTTTGGGTATTGGTAGTGGGTCAAATATAAAAAAATTTCTTTTGATTAAGACAAAATTCCAAAGAAGAAATACCAAACAGATAAGCAGGTACAATTTAGACTGCAATTATCAAGACAGACAAAATAATGCAAACGTTATCTTTTGATTTCTTAGAAAACTCTTGGCCATTCAGATTTTGACGGGAATTCTGACTTTTGGTTCTGAAATGAGGAAATTCATTTGGAATTGGTTTAACTACCATTTTTGTTCACCAATATTTACCTTACATGTCAAAATGATTCTTGACGTTTTAAATATGTTAGTGTAGTTTTTAACAGTTTTAGTATTGTGTTACAATAGTCTCTATTGTTAAGAGATGAAAGAAAAAAACTAACCTGAGTAACGATGATATTATTTTTTATATTATTTAAAGCAACCAAGTGAACTGTCACATGATTTTAATATTTAACTAAACTAAAATCATAGACACAATTTTACTCACAACTATAATTTTAAACAACATTACCAAACCAAAAAGAATCTACAAGCATAGATTCTTATTTTCAAACACGTATGTGCATATGCTATAAATATGATAGTGATATGGATTCAAAAAAAAAAAAAAAAAAATATATATATATATATATATATATGATAGTGATATGTCCATGTCCATTGGAAGGAGCAATGCCCTCCCTTTCTAGGGCGTCATCTCTGCCCTCCTTTGACTCCTATCTTAAGTTAGCATGGTCTCCCCTTCATTTAGGGGAGCCTATCCAGCAATAACTCAAGGAAAGAACTACTCTTCAGATGGACCGCCCTTTGATTCGACTTCTTCGATAGGTGCTCTTGATTTGGGGAGACAGCCACGTAAGGGAGACTAATATGTTTTTCTGCGGCCTACAACAATGATATTCCTGCATTACACAACATTTTAGGGCTAGTTTCCCTCAAATATATAAACATGAATGGCACTAAACAGCAACATTCTTAACATAAAATAGAAAACAAAGGCTAAAATAAAAATTTTGAAATGTGAAGGACCTATACTTGCGTTTTTAGGAACTATACTCACATTTTTAAAGCGAGGCTATAGACCTGTTTTTTTTGTAATAAACCCTAAACTTTAAGAACAAAACTATATTTTAATCATGATTTTAAGATTTTTGCAGTTCAAGATGGTTTCAACTTGAATTGAGAAATTGGAAAAATAAAGGGCACTTAAACATATTGTGGATTTGGGTGTGTCCATAGGGGCGGTTATTGGCGTAGGGAAGAAGCAGGAGATCCATTAGTCCCTTCAATTGGACAGAAAGGGACATGCCCTCATCTCTGAAAGAAACCGTTAGTGGGAGATCCAATTGGGCAAGACAGAGACATGGTCATCTTTTTCTATAGCCACGATCAAGAATAAAAACACTGATTAGTTGTTATCCATCCAGAAAAGAATACACACAAGTAGTCAATAAAAAAATGGTACTTATAATTTTCCTCTCAGGGTATCATTGCCTTTAATTAGTTGTCCTTGCTTTGTTGGTGGTGTCAAACCAATAAAAAAAAAAACAGAGCAAGTTAACAAATCAAAAGCAGAGGAGTATTATAGGTCATTACACGTTAGAAAACTATGTAAAAACAACAAAACAAAAAAGTCATTGGAATGATTTATAAAATAAGGAGTTAGTGCAAAATTGCACGCTGATGTGGGCTCTTTATGGATTAGATCGAGTATGCTTGTTCTTCATAAACAATATTAATATTTGATCCTTCAAAGGTGGTACATGATACTGGTATGAAACCTGAGAACAAAACAGGGGGAGTAACTAGTTACGATTTTATTTTTCTTTCTGGTTGGCATGTATAAGGCCAATTGTGAATGCAAAGGCAAAGTTTTTCTTTTTTTAATAATCTCAACAATGATAAACAGATTTTCCATGTACCATTCTAGACCTCAATAATTGAGGTAGCTAGAACCTAGAAGACATGATAATGCAACTAATTACAATCCCACCTTTATCAACTTTACAAACAACGGGATTTATTACTAGCACTCTCGGCTAGATCTAAGCTCTAAGTCTAACCCCACTATGATTCCCAATCTGGACAAAATTGTACTCCAAAATAAGATCAAACAGAGACAATAGAAATCCAAAACCACAAAAAAGTAAAAAACAAAGGAATAGTGACACTAGCTAGAACAAGAAAAAAAAAAGTTGAAATGATTCACCAAGGACTAGAAACTCTCAGGTGAGCTTATGCTCAAAAGCTCCTCTAAATATTCAGTTCCCAAGTCCTCAAATACCACCACATTTTGTGACTTTACTTCTTTCCCTTTACTTTTCCTTGTCATTGATTTTCTTCTCATGGAGTGCCTCCTCTTTAGTGCAACAACTGGTGAGCAACCTTCTTCACATCTATACTTCATGTCTTGTAGTGACTCCTTGACCACTTCAACTGGAAAATTGAGCACAGCTAAGGAACCCCTCATTGAAAATGCAGCTTGATCATATGCTAGAGCTGCAGCCTCAGCACTATCAAAGGTTCCGAGCCAAACCCGGATGCCATGCCTAGTTGAATCCCTAATCTCTGCTGCATATTTACCCCATGGCCTCCTCCTAACTCCTCTATAAGCCTTCTCTTTCTCACATACTTCTTCTTGGACATTGGATGTGACTTCCTCTTCCTTAACTATGCCTATGGAATTGTTTTCTGATGTTTCTTTGGCTCCCTCGGCTAGGACATCTAGAAGTAGCATTTCTTGGGAGTCATCAAGGTTGAAAGGAAGGGAATTATGGTGGAAAAGAAGTTCATCCCATGTGGATTCTCCGAATGATGATTCTTGGGAGAAATCTGAATTTGGGTATTGGTAGCAATAAGTTTCCATGATGGAATCGAAGTTGGGTTGGATTTCTATGCTGTTTGAGTCTCGGTATATTGTGCTTTGATGTGGGTAGCAACTTTGTTTGTGTAACAAGATTTGAATGCCTAATCCTATATATATACCCAAAGAAAAGAGAGGCATTGAATGAGAAAAGATCTAGATGGTAAAGATTTAAATAATTAAAATGATTAAACTAAATGAAGAGTAAGATTATAGGCCAAGGAGGATGTCCTAAGATTTTAGCATAATTTAATGCAACTGTTCTATTAATCACCACATATTTTTTCGTTGTGATGTGTTTGAATTAACCACGTGCGTCAAATGAGCCTGGCGGCGAGCTCGGACCCATTTTTGGTGACATCATTCCGATAGTGTCATGTATTTTTGCCTTGTCTGCTTATATAAATTTCCTTTCAACAGTACTTTTCAGTTTTCACCCCAACTTCTCAAAATTATAAAGGACATTACTCGCTACTCACTGACCAAATACAGTTTCTTTAACACCATCTTGTTAAAATACTTTAGTATTTTCAAAAGAAAAAATAGAAAATAAATTTTACGTTGAATAAGTTAAAGAGGTTTAAAGTCTGTGTTGTGCATCCAAGAGTTAGGTACTGTTAGTTTTTTTTAAGCCTTCTCTCATCTTCCCATGTATATGTTAAAATACTTAGTATTCTAAAAAAAAAACCCAATATGTGATAATTAATGTCATGTTACATTTTTTTTTCTTTTTTAATAATTTGAATTGGACACCTTAACCCTGGAAATTAAAGGAGATTTTGTGTAGAAGGGGGTTCTAAAATCTGTAATGATGTTCTTATAACAAGCAGGGAGGAGGAATTCCAATCCAAGTCCTCCTAATGCGAAGAAAAAAAAAACTAGAAGATGTTAGAAACGATAAACAAAATAGTAAGCTTAGTGACAAATACTCAATTATCGGCATGATTTGTAATGATTGATATGCATAGTAAAAGTGATGTGAATGAATTTCCAAAAAAAATCATGTCACTATTCACTAATAGATCCATATATAAGTAATTTTGCTCCAATAAACAACTTTCCACCGAACAAGTTGTGGAATTAATGTTAGCTCATGCTGTTGAAACTGTGCCTTAGCTAATAGTTGCTTTTGTTTTATTTTGCCTGATGTCTTCCCTGATGGGGTTATGTGCCTCAAAGAAGGATGGTTGTGCGCCTTCTCTCTATTAATAATGAAATCTTCATCTGTTCTGTAAAGGGGGGAAAATCCTTTACTGAAAAGCTTTAACTATCACCCTATAATTCTAGTTAATTCAATTTCCATGCCTTGAAAACTAGCTAGAACAATTAAATGTTTATACCATATCTTGTCAATTTCCTGTAAAATGAAATTCAAATGTGAACAGTGAAAAAAATTGTTACATTCATGTATGTGCTCCATTACTATAAGAATGGATGATCTAGAAATAAGTACAATTAATAAAGGTAGACTATATCACATCCATACTGTGTGGTGATTCATGAACATTGCTACCTTCTATATCATGAACATACAGCATGAGAGAAGTCCAACTCCGAGCCATTCATCAAAGGACAGAACATATTTCTGCCATGGTACCTGGGCACAAAGAAAGATGACTCATGAATGAATTCTTCAAGATTTTTCACACTTATTCCATGCAAAAGTTTTTCAATAATGTGATATGATTTGATTTATTTTGTTATGCTTGTGGGCCAATAAAGCTCATTTCAGGAGCAAATTAAGTGGGAAGAGAAAATTTTAATTGTTTTTACTTTTATTTTTTGGGTAGTCTGAATTATGAATTTGATTGAATTTTTCTTAGCGACACAGGTACTTTTTGACAAAATTGTCTCCATCATTGATCAAAGTTTAGTAATTTTGAAGTCCCAAGTTTGAGAGGACTTTCAAACATTTCCATCCAAAGTTCTTTGGACTTCCAAAAAGCTCCAACAAGGGGACCTGTATCTGGACATCTGGTAAAAATCGCAATCAAACATGCATAATTTTCTTATAGATTATGCCATTGTCTCTTTCTGCTGTCATTTCAAGTTTCAACCACATCACAAGAATACTATCATTCTATTTATTAAAACTGATATAAACCGTAAATGTAACTCGAGGTGGAGGATTCCTTAAATTTTTTTTTTCCTTAGTAACGATGTCGGACGTTCTATTGCTGTCAGTGCTACTGATAACTGTATGAGTCATCTCTACCTAACTACTTTTGTGCTGATATTTTATGGGTCGGGTTAACGAATGTTGATTTACCCAGTGCACTTTATCTAATCTTAGATCTTATAAAACATTACATGTCAAACAAACTTTTTTAAAAACTCAATCATTCCATAAAACACTAAATATCTCTCCACTTGCAATGCAATGTATTAGTAGTTCTTAAATTCTTATTTAACTTAAAAGTTCACGGCAAATCTACGGCCGTTAGGGCCGGCTCAATATATTTTGAAGCCTGAGGTGAAAACTTTTAGTGGGTTTTTTTAATATTTAAATATCAATTAAATATTATTTAATTGTCTTTCTATATTACTCAATATTTTGGGGGCATTCTTGAAAGGTGGGAAAAAAAAGAAGAAGGCAAAACTCACCTCTCTCTCTCTCTCTCTATCTATATATTCTTTTAAACAAAATCAGTTATCCTTTTACAATTTTGAGACATTTTATACAATTTAAAGGGAATTTTGTTTATGCAATAGAGGGCCCTAAGACCCTTTAAAAAAAAGTTTGGGATAAGTGGGATCATATCAAAGGGGCAGCTTGATGCATTTTGAGGACTAAGGTGAAAGTTAAAGTAAGGCCTTTTATGTATTTAAATATGATTTATTTTTTTTAAAAAATTAATATTACATAAACTTTATTCTCTTGTTTTAGATGCAAGATTATTAGTTATCATAAATCACGTTTTTTTTTTTTTTTTGAGAAAATTTATGGACAAAAAAAATGACAATTTTTCACACGGTTGATATGACAAATTGATAGTAGTAAGTAAAAAAATGATATTAGCAGTAGATCTAGATGAAAACTAATAAAAGTTTGCTAACTCAACTGTTGTTGAAGACTATTGTGAAATTTTTTATATATTGCTCCTTTTTATTTTCCTTTTTGAGAAGTACTAAATTCACAATATTTTCACAACAAATCTTAGAGTTAAGTTTTTATTGGGTCTAATTTTTTTTTTTGAGAAAATTATTGGGTCTAATTTGAACTTACTACTAAAATTACATTTTGCTTGCCAATAATAGCCAGTAACAATTCAGCACTTAGGATTTTTTTTCTTGTTTTATATTTGATAAAATATTATTTTATTCATCGTCTAATATATGGGCTTATTTTTTACTATTACAATGAAAAAAAAAACCATTAGTTAAAATTTAGGGGTCTTTTTTTACTTGAAAACCTTAGGCAATCACCTCATTTGGTTTATACTATAGACCCAGCTCTACCCAGCCGACCCTACCACTATCCCAAATTAAAGGTTCATTTAACCTCCCAATCAAAGACCTGCTCAACTCTACCAGAGAGAGAGAGAGAAAGAGGTGGATAAGGGGCATTTATGTAAACTTCAACTATAAATTTTTTTTATTAATAAAATATGCAGAGATTCAGTGGTGCAATTAATACTCTTTGGAAAAAAAAAAAAAAAGTTGGTTGCAGATAATGCTCCTAAACAAACGCTCAGTTTAATAATGAGCACTGATGATAAGTAAGATGGCAACAATTATGGTGTCACAAGTTTGGGAAATAATTTTGTCACAACTTTTTTTGCAATTTGCTGAAGTGGTAGACTGTAAATGGTTGATAATCACTTTTTCTAGCATCAACCATCTCAAAAAGTTGTAAAAAAAAACTATGGCAAAAATTGTATCCCTAGACTTAGTGATTATATTCATATGGCAATTTAACCATGCAAAAGGAATTTGTGAATGAACAAAAAGAAAAATTCATTTAAGAGCATGTACTCATTTCCTTGGTATAATATTTTTGGAAAAATATTATTTTATGATTCATATTAAATATTATAAATCTAAAAGTGTATAGAGTGTCACATCATTTAAAATTTAATGTGATTTGATACTTTATATACCGTTAGATTTAAGAAATAAAATCTAAGCTATAAAATGAAGAGATGTAAATTAAATTATTTTCTAATATTAATTATCATGCACAAAATTTTACATTCAAAGGGTGGGACTCGGGAGGAGACATTGAATGAATAAGATCTCTGGAATTTTAAAGCGTAAGAAGTAATAAATTTGAACAAAAATTTCTTTTTTTAATTTTTATAAATCGATAGTTGGGTGAAGGGAGGGGAAGGGGGAAATTGAACCGTGGACGTCTTCTTTGGAGGCATCAGAAAGTGCCAATTGATCGAGTTACTAAGATCTTGGCCATTCGAACAAAGATTGCATCTTCTAAAAATTTTCTTCCATTTTAACTTCTTAAGTTAGGACCATTCACTTATTACCCAATAGAGAATTTTAATAATTATTGGATGCTAAAAAATACTTTATTTCGGGACAAACTTGAGAGTTTAATCTTAAGTGGCATACTTCCTTCTCCCCTTAAATTGAAGAAAGATATTCTATTTCACTTGGAAACTTCAAATTTTAAGAATTTCATAAGATTGTTTTTGAAAAAAATTAAAACTTTTAGCTAAATCTAAAATACTTCTTAAATTGTGGGAATTTTTATTTAATTTCCCTTATTCCTTTTACACAAGATTGAGATATAACATTTATTAACAGAAATCCTCTGTTTCATATTTAGTGTTTTACTTTGTATTGGAATGCCATGTGTCTATTTTTTTTTTTTTTTTTTACAATTTTAAATTTTGTTATTTTATAAGAAAAGAAAAATTGAAATGTGATAAATTGTGCTTTGAAGAGTATAAAATGAATTACTAAAAGTAGAACAAAGGAATCTTATTCTAACTATTAGTCTTATTTCCCGTCTTCATTTTTCTTGTTTTCAAAATAACAAGAGCACCCAAAATTTAAAACTAAAAAAATAAATAAATCAATTAATTAAAAACAAAGCGAAACAAAAACTGCTCTCACGTGACAGGAAAGGTAGTTTCAAGTGTAGGCCCTCAACACTGAAATGATCTTAAGGACGATTCATGGTACATGGTCATTTCTAGGTTCCAGCTCTTTTTTCTTTTTCTTTTTTGTCTCGCCATTATTAGTATATCCGCACAAATGACACTCTTTTACTATAAATGCCACTAGCACAAAAAATTTAATAACATTTTTCACGTCAATTAAGTTTATTAGTTCTCGTTTAGATCTATTATTTTTTGAATTTTGCTAACGTGTGCCCTTAGGGCGTATAATAATTTATCATTTTTAAAAAAAATTTCTTAGAAATTAAAAAAATTTTGACAACTTTTTTAATTTTCGAGAAATTTTTTTCAAAAATGGATAAGTTAATGTGTTTTAGGGCACATATTGACCGAACCCTTACTTTTTTTTACCTATTATTAAAAATACCACATGTCAATATCAAATTTTTGTCAAATTTGTCGCGTTTGAGACCATTTAATTACCTTTTCTTGTTTTCAATCTTTTACCTTTCATTGGGCGCAGTCACGCGATTAACAGTCAGTGTTTCTATTTTGTCAGTTTTGCAGTCAACAACAATGAAGAGGATAAACTATGAGACGGATCTCTTTTCATGAAGCGCAACGGTACGGTCTTGACATGTGGATGGTCGACGGGTCAATGCTACTAGGACACGTAGTGGACGGTTGTAACATGTGGCCTCCGTCGATATTGATTAGGCTTCATGGATTCCTAACCAGAATCAACTTGCATTTCGCGATAAGTCTGATATGGCTTTGCTTGATCTCCACACAAACGTGAATAAAGCGAGTTCTTGCGTTACATGTTTGATTATAACCAAAAGACTCTTATAAGGAAAAGAGCTCTATAAGGAATGCAGAATCGAAGAAGTGTTATCCTAAAAGGAAAGGGTTTCCTGGCCAAGGCATGGATGATAGCCCTACACCAATATAAATACCCCGCATAATTAACTCAACTTTGGCACTCTAGGGTTGTGAAAAGACTCTAACTTGACGTTCAGAGGGTTTTTGGCCGGCACCACACCGGTACTTTCTGTTAGGTTTTCTCTTTTCTTTTTGCAAGTGTTGTCTCGATTTGAGAGTGCTTGCAGCTTACTGATGATTTTTTCGACTTCATCAAACAATATTGTACACAGTTCTTCACTTGCTGTTACACACACAAGCACCCTAAACCATATAGATGTGTGGTAAGAAAAGAATTGAAATTCAATTCAAAATTTTCGGCATAGAAAAACTCTAGCTAGTTAGCTCTAGCCTCTAGGAGATATTCTAGACCATGGCTGTCAATGGTGGGCTAGCAAGTTATTAATCATTTTGTTTTTTTGTTCTCGTTATCCAGCAAAATAAAAATAAAAATAAAAATAAAAAGAAAAAGTTTAACATAGTTCAGAGTATAAATAAGGTCAAATTAGGTGTACAAATTTTGATGACACTTTCGGTTTAGTGCTAAGCCAAGTTGCAACATGTTTGTGATGTAATGACCAAGTTTTTTTTTTTTGTTTGTTTGGCAATGGGGCCATGGAATCTGAGCACTTCTCGGCATGGTGCATGAATCCGTATACTCATGAATTGAACAATTGGCAGAGAAAAGTAGCTCTAGATCCATTCTATTTATCACATCAGAAAATGTTACAGCCCTTCAACGTGTCCAAATTTTTTTGTCTTTTTTCATCATCATTGATAGTGAGTTCTTCCATCTTCAATATTGTGTTGTTGCTTTATAAGATGCTGGGTTGGAAAGATTAAGCAAAGCCCTTATCCATTACAGTTAATTCAAATTTATATTTATATATATATATATATAAAATCATTTGCCCTCGTGCGGTTTTAACAATAAGCAAAGCAAGTGCATGTATGTATCTTTATTTCTTTAAGTTACTTTATTCTTTCTTACTTACCAAAAAAAACAAAAGAACTTACTTTATATATTTTTTTTTTTGGTACTCACAGATTTATGAACATTGACAAAATCTTGCATGCATATACTCCACTTTGGGAATGGCTTCTGGAACTTTCAACAATGTTCAAATAATTTATATTATCATAAGTTTAATTAAAAAAGAGGCAAGTGTTTAGTCCATCTTTCACACATAAGAAACAAAGAATCTGTATCAAAAAAAGAAACAAAGAATCATTTATAATAATTCAAATTAATGCATCTAATTAAGTTAATGCACTTGCTATAGATTCAACGGAAAATAGTTTTTACTATCATTGAACTTGCCAGAACTTATCCGTCTAGAATTCGTACCGTCTCTTTGTAGAGTCGGCATCAGATTTTTTTTTTTTCAAATGATCTAAAATATAGTAATTAATTAATATATTTTCTTTTTACATACCATAGTATAAATAATTGTGAATATAGTTCAAGATGCAAATAAAGTATTATATAAATCAATAGATGTGTAACAAAAGGTTTTTAACAAATTTAATAAATGTGTAAAGGTTTTGAAAAAAAATTAAATAATTTTTACCTATATTTGCTCAACTATCTAGAGATACTATGTAGGTGTAAAAGAAAATAAAAGTACAAAAATTAAATAACTCTAATTAAAATAATAGCTAACTCAATTTTAGAGAACTAAAATTAGCAGGTGTAAAACTTTTTCTAAACTTCTTAGTAATTTTCTTTTCAATATCAACAACCAAGTTATCTATATAAAAATATAAATAATAAATAAATAAATATAGAGCAAGACTTATACTTAAATTTAATTAACAATTAATATTAAATCATCCTAATTCTGGGAAATATTAGTTAGATTTAATACAATTAAATTTAAGAAATCATGAAATCAAAAATATATTTCAGTAATAAGATTATATTGAATGAAATCATATAAATAAGAATTAAGATTTTTCCCCCCTTTAACAAAAGGAAATCAATTAAAAATTTAGTGATAACGAAATTAAAAGTTTTTGTTGGAAATATAAATAGAGCAACTATGGACTATAGCCTGATAACTAAGGAAGAATTGTATTATGATAAAGGACGTCGGGTCCTTGGTCATTGGTCACAAGTCACAGCTTGCAAAAGCAAAGTGCCAATATATATATAAATAAAAACTATCTTGTCATAGTCTCCTGAACGCAATGTCAAAGAAACATGTGGGTTTCTTTGACTATTTGGATGGTTGCTTTTCCTCCTTGGACCATTTACATCATTTGTATAATTATTTTTTCCCTAATTTTATCATAAAATTTTACATTTTTTTCATCTTTTAAGATAATTATTTTTTTAAATACTTAACATTAAATTATTTATTGCATATTACATTTCATCAAAATATAATCTTTTTTAAAAAATTTAATTTTTTTTATTTCTTTAAATAAAACAATCATCATTCATTTTCTTCTTTTGCCCTTAAGATACGTAAAGAAAGAATAAAAATTTAAATGCAAAATAAATAGTATCAGTATAATCAGTATAAATTTACACGATTATTATTATAATAAACTTGTAAATTTATATCACTATAAACTCACTATTATGGCTCATTTTTAAACAAGAATATGTAAATTTCATACATTTTTTTATTATAAACCTGGTGACCGCGAGTGCTAAAGTAAGGAGCCATCTCCCCTTTTAGATACAAGAGCAAGTCTATTATTACAACAATTTTTACAATTTTGATCACAATTCATCAACATAATAAATTATAAGTAGTGGAAAAAATGATAGATTCATATGGATTTATAACTCTACCACTCACAAATTGTCATATAAACAAATTATGACAAAGTTATAAAAATAATTATGGTATCAGACTTACTCTCAACTATAATGTTTTTGGTATATAATGCATATCTATTCACTATTTTTTCAAAATATAAAAAATAAAAGAAAATTAGAATATGAACCACTTTTTTTTTTTTTATACCTCATGTGCTTGAACATTCAGCTTTAAGTAGGGTAGTTCCTGATCAAAACCCAATCGAGTCCGTTGCAATTTTGCTGGTCATGTCAGACTAAATTAGGTTCGATCCGGTCAGGTATGGGATTAGAAACGGACCCGGGTAAAACGAGCTATTATTCCTATTCGCTATTCCAATACTCTTTGATACTTGGTATGGACCTGTATTGTTTTCATGTGTGTTTTCATGTGTGTATATATATATATATATATATATATATATATACACACTTAATAGTTTGCAACAACACCACCAAACTTTAGTCTCAAATTTTTTTTTTTTTGGGGTCTATTACAAATATTTAACAAACATGTTAAAATTGGCTATATATATTATTTTACATTATTTTATTTTATCTGAAGTTATACTCTCTTTTACTTTATTAATTAATACGTATTTTTATACTACTTTTACTAATATTATATTTTTGTTTTCCACTTCCTTTTTGTGTTATACCAACTTGAAATTAATTCTACTAATCTAACAATTTTAAAAAAAAAAAGTATGAATACATTCGTTTCTTAATTAAAAATATATATAAAAAAAGTGCATACATGTTATACATGCAACATGAAATTAAGTTAAACCACCTACAAAAATAACTAATTATATAGAGCTTTAAGAATAAAATAAAACATGCTATGCAAATAAAAAATAACTAGTTAAAAATAAATTTTAAAACTAATATTTGAAAAAAACATTATGATGCTAACTACAATTATATTTGAGCATTACAGACCAAGTTAATGAGTAATTTCATTAGTAATTCATCTACGATATAAAAAATATAATATAACTTTAGGTTACAAATATTCATTGGAAATGGGTCAATACAAATTCAATTTTAAATATAACTTTACCCACATCCAGATTCCTAAAATTCCTAAGAATGTGATACATGAGAATCTGGATGATCAGAAATATAATCAAAAATCTAATCTAATGCTCGGAAATATTATTCAAGTTCTCTAGAAATGGATCAATACAAATCTTGATGTGATTAAAAATCTACTAAGATTTTGAAGGATTATGATATTCTAATATTTGGTTTATTCCTCAAAATACTATATAAATTATTTGTTATTCTTAAAATATCTTTAGATTTATGTTACTTTTTTTTTTTTTAGAAATTAAATTCTATAAGGGTGTGGTGTAAAACTCAAATTTTACCCCTTCAATTTCAAAATGTTGCATCATCATATTACATATTAAAGAATATGTACAACCACACTCAATCAATTCTAATACCCATTTGTGGGTTCCAGTTAGCTCAACTGGTAAAGTCTTTAATGGTTGAATAAGAAATCTGGGGTCCAATTCCTGCGTACACCAAAAACTGATTGGTATCTTGGTCTAATGACAAATAGATATCATCAAGAACGGACGCCATAGGTTGAAACTTTCAAAAAAAAAAAAAAAAACCTCTAACCTCTTAAAGCTTTGAAAGGGGGGGGGGATTCTCAAAAAAGAAATTATAATACCCCTTTGAAAATTCAACTAAACTGTGAATTTATTAAGATGTTATTATGTGCAGTAAGATCTATTAGGTTTTAAATAAAAAGTTGATATGGTAATTTCTTATTAGATAGTATAAAATATGATTTTTTCACCTCATTCTTACCAAATTCAGATTATTATTATTATTTTATCAAGTAGAACAATATTTCTTTTTAACGAGGTATCAACGTTCCCAAGATTGCGGAAAGATTACCGTGTGCCAAAACACTTCCATAAATACAGTAGGGCTTTGGTTTTGTGTATTGTAGTATTGTGGCCCCAAATATTGTACCACATACATCTTTCTCTCGCATGGAAAGCAAAAGAGGGACAACGGATGAAATGATTATTAATATTGATGAGTTTATGGATTAATTAGAATCATCAGCCTTACATCATAGAAACATTTGTAACGTGCATTTTGTGTTGTAAAATTTTGCAATCAAAACCTTTATTTGAAATTAATTTGAAATGTTCACCCCCACCGACAAAATCAATATTTTAATTGACAACTTAGAGGGCTATTTACCCAAATTATGAATACAATTTACAATGTATATCCAAAACTTTTAAAAAAAAATTGTATTCAACACCCTAATTTGAAATAACTCTATGCACTAATTTGGTACGCAAAATTGAGCTATATTGTAATTGTGAGTATATGATATATCAGTTTAGAGGAAGAATAGTGTAAACTTGAAGTTCAATAGTCGTAACATCACTTATAACTACATGCTTGCACGAAACATATTAACATCCAAATAATTCATTTTCCCTAGAATGCTTGGTAACTTAAAAGAAAATAATTAGTCAAGAACCTTGTAACTTAATTGGTTTGTACCTCTTAGTATTTTTAACAAGAAAAATGTTATATTTGCAACACTTTCCTAACAAATTTTAGGTGATAAGTTGTTATTGGTTGTTATGAGTAGGTAAAATAGTAATTTAAGTTGTGGATTTAAATTTGAACCAATAACAACTTATCACCTATGATTTTTTTTATATATAAGTATTGTGAAAATGTTGTGAACATAACATTTCTTTTTTAACAAAAACATCAAGATTCCATGGTTCAAATCTCTCACCCCAACTTTCATTATATCAAAAGAAAAAAATTTTAAAAGAACAAAAATATATATTCATGAGATTTTGAACTCAAACCTCTTATATATAGTATCTCTAGCCTATAACCTCTTGTATATTAATAATTTGATAATTAGAGGAGAGAAGATTTAAACATTACAAGTTTTCGTTGGAAACTATGAATTGAGTTAACCTTAGACACATCTCAATATATATAAAAAAATTTCAACCTTCGACGTCTGTTTTATTATGATTGTTTCTTATCATATGGTCAAGTCTTTCATTAGTTTTTAGTGTAAGCAAGATTTGAACTTTTCAGATTTTTATTCAACAATAAAAAAATATAAATAAATAAAACTTCACTGATTGGGCTAATTCAGCCTAATTGGAATTCATTACGTCTAATTATACGTGGATAAGAGATTTCTAGAGTCAAAGCTTATAGTTAGGCATCGATTAGATTAAAATTGTGCCCGTTGTTTTTATTAAAAATTGTTTTCTTCCTCAAGTTTTGAAAGGACTTTGACTTGCTTCACAGTTATTGCAGTTTAGTTTGCCAAACGTGGCAATAGATTATTATGTTAGAACAAAAGGTCCTAATGAATATATTCAAGCCGTCATGTATATTATATGATTTGACTCACTGTTACATCGAAGCATAATATTATGTGCCTGTTTTGTGGGGACAACAAAATCAAGGTTAGGTCTTTTGGCCGTGTCAGGGAGAATGAAGTTCGGCCCCGATTCATTGCATAACTCTGGTGCGCATGCTTGAGAAATTGCAATCATATCTGTTTGTATTGTCTTTTTTGCTGATCTGATATATACTTATATAAATTAACCTTTATCACTTTATATATATATACTCAGTCTGGAATCTATACTAATATGCTATTAAGATATGTGAATTCCCTCTTTCTTGGAAGTTGCTCAAGAGAGAGAGAGAGAGAGAGAGGTTTTGTGGGTCATTAGCCTTTGGCACTTTTGGATATGCAGTCAAAAAGGACCTAATAAGAAACTAGGGAATGGAAAGGATATATTCAACTATGAAATTGACAAACGTGACATTTGTTGCTGGTTGTTCAAAGAACATAGAAACAATTAATAAGTACTAGGATGATTACAAACTAAGCTGACTAGAAAGTAAATATAATTTTAAGAAGCACTCAGATCGAGTTTTACAAGCCAATAGTTTGAGACATGCATGCACGTGAATTGGATTTGTGGGCTTCTCATTGCATATATTGAAATTACAAATAGTATGGTCACCAAACTATGGGCTATTCGTTTTGGATTACAGTTCGCTGGGAAAAGGGTTTATAGATATATGCAATTCCAAACAAACTCCATCCTAGATTTTAAAATTGGTTAAACTCAATTTCTAACAATTATCCACCATTTCACTTAATTATGCATATTTACGGCGGCAAAGCTAATGGAGTAGCGGACGGGATAGCTCATTAACATTAAGGAATGAAATGCAAAGGGAGATCTTATATGTAGGAAGGAGCGTAGTCAGGAATTTGTGGTTAGAGAGCCAAATCATGCATCTATATATTAGTCATACTGCATGAATATATTGTAAATAAAATTATCCAATTTAACATATTATAATTTTTTTAAAAACACAAATGAATGTATAAAAATTATTTAATTTGCTATGAATATGTACAAAATATATTTTAAAATAATAATTTAGCACCTCCCATCAAAGCTAATTAATCTCTACGATGATATTTCATTTAATAACATTCATCCATTATCATTTCCTTAATCTTTTTCTCTAAAAAAAAATTCCTTAATCTTAAATTAAAATATGAGTAAACATTAAATTTGGGAAAAAAAAAACCATAAAATTAATAATTTTTTCTCAATGATGTGGGCCATATGGTTTCTACTTCCCTATTCAGCTATTCCTTTAAACAAATATAAAATATATTTGTTAATATCACGTATTACATACCTGATTCCGGTGTTTTAAACTCATTATATATAACTTCAGAGCAAATTCCGGTGTTTTTAATTTTAATTAATTAATTTTTTATTATTAAATTAATTATTACATCACATAGTTTGTCCTCTAGTTGAACCTTGATTCAACCGTAAAATTTTGAATCTAAATTTTATCATTTTCTTAACGGTTTGGTTTTTCAGACCATAGTTTTTTTTAGGCTATTTTAGTTAGACTAATTAGTACATATACAAAGTTTTGGTAACATTTAACAGACACATCATTATCAGACATGAATGAAAAAATTGATTTTAAAATCTGAAGAGATTACAAATTTAAATTTTAAGAGGTAAAATTAAAATAACTAATATCAGTTTTAATTTAGTCAAAAAAAGGAGGGAAAAAAAAAAAAAAAAAAAAAAAAAGAGAAAAGGCACAAATAAACGAGAATGGCCTCTTTACACCAACCACATATATACATTATACACACAGAGAGATTAGATATTAATTCTAACATTACAAAAGATAGCCGCCACAGGGAAAGCTAATGTGCTACAAAATTGGCGTCTACAAGGATTAGAACAAAAAAGGAGTCGTAGGGTTGGCAGCTTAGCTTTATTATTATTATTATTATTATTATTATTATTATTATTATTGCTTTTTAATTTGATAGGACAACTTGGCTTTTTTTTTTTTTCTTTTTTTTTTTTATGGGAACAACTTGGCTTAATTAATTCTTAAATACACGTCAAAAACTGGAATGTCTAAGAAAGTCGTAGGAAAGTCTAAGCAGTCGCGGCGGTCCAACTTCTGATTAATTTGTCGTCCTTTTATTAATTAACCATAACTCATATGCGTACAAGTATGTTTAATGTAATATTGATTACTTGTTTCTAAAAAGTAAAAAGAAAAAAAAATAATGTAATTTTTTTTTAACAATCATTTGACACTAGAATATTATGTTACTGCATTGCGCACCCTTGGTACGGTGATCACTCCACAAGTATAAATATTTGTGAGGCGTAGGGGGTAAGAGTCGAGATTCAAGTCTCTAAGAGGAAGTTTCACACACATATATACTTAGATTAGGTTAGAGTAGATATTTTATCTTGTATAAAAAAAAAAAAAAAAAAAGTATCATACAAGTCATCAAGAAATTAAAATAATAAATAAATGATTTTTGAAGATTTCTATTTATTTGAAGAACAAATTGAAATTCCACCCACTTGCACCCTAACACAACTTGATACAAACCCTAGTTGGATTGAATGTGTTTGACAAGGGTAATTTTGAAAAGGTATCAGACTCGTTTACATGAGATAAGACCATCGGGCTCAATGAACTTATCAGCCATACTATACTTTTAATGAAGAAAGCGATGTCCTCGTAAAGCCGACGTCTACGCACTCGAATTCGACAACTTCGATCTTAACCATACAACTCCACCTTCAAGCAAGCGGCATTTGGGACCTAACAATTAAAACGCCCAGGCAAGATGGGAAGCTGACGAAAGGAAGCTAATGGGGATAAAGAAGCCCCTGACGGACCTAACATGGCTTTGCTTGGCCTCTATGCATGAGTATATAAGGAAACATCTTGTACCCCACGATTTACCCTAATCAAGGGAATCTCTATAAGGAAAGGATCCCGCAAGATAGACAACAAGGACTAGAGACCGACGGGAGGATAGGCGCTCTAAGCCCCCCATAGGGAGGTTCACAAGTTTCACCCCATTGACCACCCCGATCGACCAAGTCCTGGTGCAGATCAAGGATGAAGGATCCCTAACATTTCCCGGTAAGCTGAAGGGAGACCCTAATAATAGATCCAGAGACAAGTACTGCTGCTTTCACAAAGATCACGGTCATGACATATCTGACTACTATGATTTGAAGCAATAAATAGAAGCTTTTATCAGACAAGGAAAATTGTAGAGGTTCGTCAGCAAGGAAAGAGCAGACCCACCACATGAGCAGATCGCTCGACGGGAGAATGAACGTCTTAGGCCACCGATAAGAGACATAAGGATGATTGTGGGAGGCATTGCAGCTTTTGGCTCGTCCAAAAATGCCCGTAAGACTTACCTCAAGATGGTTCAAAATGTCCAGCTGACGTGCTTCATACCAAAGATGGCGCAGATCAACAATCCCATCATTGAATTCTTAAAGGAAGATGCTCGACGACTCCACCATTCGCATGACGATGCGCTCATCATTAGTATACAGGTAGGAGACTACAACACACACCGAGTCCTGGTTGACAATGGAGCTCTGCCGACATCCTCTACTACCTAACGTTCTAACAAATGAGGATTGACAGAGAACGTCTCATTTCGACCAACGCCCCACTAGTTGGATTTGGAGGGACTAAAGTATACCCTCTCAGCACAGTCATGTTGCCCTTAACGATTGGTGATTACCCCTGCAGACCACTAAGGATGTCACATTCTTTGTTGTCGACTGCTCGTCCGCCTACAACACCATCTTAAGGCGACCTACCCTCAACAAATAGAAGGCAGTAACTTCGACCTACCACCTGATGATCAAATTCCCCACCGACTACGAAGTAGGAGAATTACGTGGACCAAGTAGTTGCACGCGAGTGCTACATAGCAATGTTGGAAATGGACGATCACCTACAAGCAATGAACATAGAAGAGCAATGGGCGGTGGCAGAGCCCGTTGAAGGATTGGAGGAGATACCCCTTGATAACTCTAGGCCCGAGCGAATGACCAGGATCGACATTCTCACCAGTCCGTCAATCCATCTAGCACTTACGTCATTCCTAAGAGAGAACCAGGACGTCTTTGCCTAGAGTCATAAAGACATGCCCGGAATCAACCCTTCAATCCTAGTGCACAGGTTGAATGTATCGCCTACTTTTCCCCCCTATCCGTCAGAAGAGTATTCGCCCAAGAACGAGACCGAGCCATAGTAGAGGAAGTCTGCAAGTTGTAGACTTCATTAGAGAAGTTTACTATCTCGACTGGCTGGCCAACGTGGTGATGGTCAAAAAAGCCAACAGGAAGTGGAGGATGTGTGTAGATTTTACAGACCTAAACAAGGCGTGCCCCAAGGATAGCTATCCTCTCCCGCGGGTAGACGTCTTAGGAGACTCTACAGCCCGACACCAATTGCTGAGTTTCATGGATGCTTTTTTTGGCTATAACCAAATAAAACTGGACAAAGCTAATCAGGAGAAGACTTCGTTTGTCACAAGCCAAGGCCTTTTCTACTCCAGAGTAATGCCGTTCGGCCTTAAGAACGCAGGCGCGACATATCAGAGGCTCATGAATAAGATGTTTGCCCATCAGATCGGAAGAAATGTCCAAGTCTACGTGGACGACATGCTTGTGAAAAGTCGAAGGGAGGATGACCATTTGGACGATCTCAAGGAAACCTTCGACACCCTATACTCTTACAACATGAAACTCAATCCAAGCAAGTGTGCGTTCGGGGTGACAGATGGAAAGTTCCTGGGACTCATGGTATCTTAAAGAGGTATCGAAGTTAACCTAGACAAGATCCAGGCGATAATGGAGATGGCACCACCAAGGAATGTGAAAGAAGTACAAAGCCTCAACGGCAAGGTAGTCACGCTAAATAGGTTCGTGTCAAAGGAAACAGATAAGTGTCTACCTTTCTTCCGCACGCTGAAGAAATCATTCGAATGGACGGCTGAGTGTCAGCAAGTATTCGAGGATTTGAAAGCCTACCCATCTTCCCTACCATTGCTAAGTCCTTCCAAACCAAGGGAAGAACTGTTCCTTTATCTGGCAGTATCCCCAGCTGCTGTTAGTGCGGCCTTGGTCAGAGAAGAAGACAAGGTGCAGAAGCCCATGTATTACATCAGCCGAGCACTCCACGGTGTGAAGGAAAGGTACCCACCAATGGAGAAGCTCGCCTTCGCCTTGGTTACAGTGGCTCGCAAGCTCATACCATACTTGCAGGCCCACACGGTAATCGTCTTGACTAACAAGCCCTTATGGCGAGCGATGAGCAATCCCGAAACCACCGAACGAATGGCATTATAGGCAATAGAGTTAAACAAATTTGACATACAATACCGCCCGCGTACTACCATTAAGGGGCAGGTGGTCGCTGACTTCATTGCGGAGTTCACTAACATGGAAGGCCAGAGGGTAGAAGAGTATCCTCAATAAAGTATACACACGGACTGGTCGTCCAACAAACAGGCTGGCGGAACGGGTATTGTACTTCGTTCTATAGAAGTGGACGAGATTGAATGTATGGTTCGTCTAAACTTTTCGACGACTAACAATGAAGCGTAGTACAAAGTTCTAGTGGTAGGATTAGATCTCGCCAAAGCAGCAGGGGCGATGAGTATGGTTATTCATTGAGACTCCCAGGTCGTCACAAGCTAAGTGAATGGTGATTACGAATGTAAGGGTGAGAAGATGAAGAAGTACCTAGAGCAAGTAAAGAAAAGGGTGGACGACTACACACCAAGGTTGTTCAAATTCCAAGAGAAGAAAACGAGCAAGCCGACCGTCTAGCCAAGGCCGTGTCAACAGAGCACATGATCACCTTTGGCAAGGTACTTTCCTTTGTTCAATTTTCATCATTAATAAACACCATTAATGTGCAGAAGGTAGGTATAAGAAGCGACTGGACCACACCGTTAGTCTCCTATTTGAAATACGGCATATTACCAAACAGCATATTACCAGACGATAAGGAAGCCGCAAGGAAGTTAGGGGTCCAAGTAGCACGATTCATTCTAATAAAGGATGTCTTATACAAGAGGGGTTTCTCCCACCCGTACCTAAGGTGCTTAAGCTTGAAAAAGCAGACTGTGTCATGAGAGAGGCCCATGAAGGGATCTGCAGGAACCACTCAAGGTCGCGGTCGTTCGTATAGAAACTAATTCGACTTGGATACTACTGGCCTACTATGCAGAAGGATGCCCAAGCTTATGTTATAGCCTGTGACAAATGTCAAAGGTTCAGCAATGTCATCAGACAGCCAACGGAAGAGCTCATCCCAATAACGACCACATGGCCTTTCACTCAATAGGGTTTAGATATCATAGGCCCGTTCCAAATAGAGATGAGACAACTAAAGTTCCTGATGGTCGGCATAGACTACTTCACCAAATGGGTAGAAGCTGAAGCCCTGGCCACCTACACTGAGAAGAACGTACGAAACTTCGTCTAGAGGAACATCATTTGCAGATACGAAATCCCTAGAGTCTTGGTCTCAGATAACGGGAAGCAGTTTGACAATAACTCATTCAAAGACTTTTGCTCACAGTTGGGGATCAAGAACCACTACTCCTCACCCGCCCACCCTCAGGCCAACGGGCAAGTTGAGGTAACAAAGTGATCCTTGCTTAAAATCATCAAAACTCAGCTTGTGGGGGCAAAGGGCATATGGCCAGAAGAATTGCCGAGCATACTATGGGCATACAGGACGACGACTAGAACACCTACGAGGGAGATGCCATTTTTCCTAAAATATGGAAGCGAGGAATTTATCCCAATGGAGGTTGGACTCACAAGTTATAGGGTGGACAATCATGACGAAAGAAGGAACGACAAGGTCATGAGTCTACAGCTTGACCTAGTGGACGAAATCAAGGCAGCAACTGAGCAAAGGCTAGCACGGTAACAAGACCTCATGACCAAGCACTACAACTCCATGGTTAGGAATAGAGACTTCCAAGTTGGAGATCTTGTCTTGAGGAAGGTGAAGGGGGCCACAAGAGATCCCCCCCAGGGAAAGCTCGGACCTAATTGGGAAGGACCCTATAGAGTCACATCATGGAAAAGGAAAGGTACTTACCACCTGGAGACATTAGACGAGCAGAGTTACCCCATCCATGGAACGCTGAGCATCTCAAGAAATACTACCAGTAGAAGGCAGCATGAAGGGCGCTACTCCTCATTTGTAGTTTTTTTCTTTTTTAAGAACAATTTTTTACTTATGCAATAAGAGGAGTTATTCAGTTATGGCTTAAGTATGTGTACATTTCTACAAAAATAATTAAGTCCACAAAGTGGACGAGCTCATCTCATGAGAATGCCTTGAAATTATTTAAGTTCTCAAGTGGATGAGTTCATTATTAAGTCCACAAAGTGGACGAGTTCATCCTATGAGGATGCCTTGAAATTATTTAAGTCCACAAGTGAACGAGTTCATTATTAAGTCCAAGCGAACGAGTTCATCCCATGAGGATGCCCTGAAAATAATTAAGTCCACAAAGTGGATGAGCTCATCCCATGAGGATGCCTTGAAATTATTTAAATCCTCAAATGGACGAGTTCATTATTAAGTCCACAAAGTTGACGAGTTCATTCCATGAGGATGCTTTGAAATTATTTAAGTTCACAAGTGGACGAATTCATTATTAAGACCACAAATTGGACGAGCTCATCCCATGAGGATGCCTTGAAATTATTTAAGTCCACAAGTGGACGAGTTCATTATTAAGTCCACAAAGTGGACAAGCTCATCCCATAAGGATGCCTTGAAATTATTTAAGTCCACAAATGGACTAGCTCATTATTAAGTCCAAGAGGATGAATTCATCCCATGAGGATGCCCTGAAATTATTTAAGTCAACAAGTGGACAGGCTCATTATTAAGACCGCAGGTGGATGAGTTCGCTATTAAGTCCACAAAGTGGAAGAGTTCAACCCATGAGGATGCCCAGAAATTATTTAAGTCCACAAAATGGACATGGATGGGTCCATTGTTAGGTCCACAAGTGGACGGATTCATTGTTAAGCCCACAAAGTGGAAAAATCCATTATTATGTCCACGAAGTAGACAAGTTCATCCCATGAGGATACCTCAAATTATTAAAGCCCACAAGTGGACAAGTTCATTACCTAGTCTAAGGGGACGAGTTCATTAATCAGTCTATAGGTGGATGAGTACACCAAAGTAGACAGGTTCATCCTAGGCATCTACTAAGTCCTTCAAGAGACAAGCACGTCCTAAACACAAAAATGGATAGATATGCATATCAAAAGATAAAGATCAACACACATGAGCGACGGATGTAAAATAATGCACCACAAATAAAGTGAAGTGTTTACAAAAAAAAAGCCCAAAAACATCAGGGCACTTAACATTTTTTGAAAATAGGACTAAATACATAAATTGCTACTAAAAATAAAGAACTAAACTATAGGGTTCTCGACATCCTGGACTGGAGGATTCTCATCGCCTTTAGGAGGGTTCTGGGCGTCCTGAGTAGGAGGATTTTCAGCATCTTCAACTTCAATAGACGGGATCAAGGGAGTGGTGGGATTCTCCACAACGGGTTGAGCAAGAACGACACCTTCATCTTTTGGATCCCGCTCTAACTGGGTGGAGTTGCCATTCTCCTCAAGGATGGTGTCGCCAATTGGAGTAGACGGCAGGGGGTCGTCCATGGTGACATTGGATAAATCCAAGTGTGGGTAGACGGACTTAACCTGCTTTAGGCAGTCCTTAAACCCGTCATCATAGTAAACGGCACAGGATTCAATGAAAGGCTGTGAAGCCTTGAATTCGGTTACGACATTAGCCCTGGCTGTCTCTATCTGCCTAAGAAAAGCCGTCAGCTCCTTTTCCAAGGTCGCCTTCGCCTCTTGCTCCTTCTCCCGTTGACGGGTTTCCTCCTTCAGTTTTTCATTTAACTCTGTCACCTCCTTATTAAGAGTACAAAGGGCGTCCTTGTATTGATCCTATTCGTTAGTCATCGTTTCATTACGCTTCGTAAGATGATTGATTACCCCCTCCTCAGCGACACACCTATCTTGGAGCGCCTTTGTGTGCACTAGTGCTTGAAAATGGGTTACAATCGTCAGCTGACAAATAGACAGTAGAGTAAAATCGTCTAGGATAAAGAACATACTCTAAAGAGGTCAAAAAGACCTAACGCGCCTAGGTCTTCTGTCTCTTGTTCAGCACACAGTTCCACGTCCGTCTCCTTGATGATTGATTCAACCATCTCGACAACGTATCCTTTGTGCATAAGAAGACGACGGGTTCCTTAGGTGACAGGGCCCATTTTCGTCATCAAACCCTTACTAGCTCTGTGGCTGGGCTTAGGAGGCGACAGCTTCTTTGGCTTTATGTCACCAATAGTAACACCCGGCCCTTTCTTCAGAGGACGGTCATCCTTCTCATCGCTCTTCCATTTGGACGTCCCCTTAATGACGTCCTTGGGAGCAGACGAGGAGACTCTGTCCTTCTCTTTCTTCTTCTTGTTCACCGCGGCTACCCTTACCAGAGCTCTTTGCCTCACTACCTCCATTTCTGTGAAGGACAAGAGACAGATGTTAGATAGGCAAACGCCAATAAAGACAACGGGAAGAAAGAAAGCACAAATATACCTTACGCCGATGGGAGCATGCGTTTAATATGCGAGCTACAGGCGTCGGCTCAGGACCACCACAAAAGGCGTACAAAGTATCAAGGGTAATTAGGTCCTTGCACCTCCGATCATCAAAAGGGATCTCTAGAACCCAACAGGTGAAAGCTTCTTGCTCGCCTGTTATGTGTGGGTGAATGCTAGCTGGAAAATAAGGAAAAGTGGACAACATTAAAAAACTTAAGACAGATACATAAAGATCAACATATAGATGGCACTAAACTTGAATCTTTGACGATGCCCCAAGTATTGTCAAAACCATAAGGCATCGTCACCCACTCTTCCTAACGACACACCAAATCCGTCCCTTAAACAAAAAAATATCTACTCTTCCAATTCCTATAGGAGTCGGGCATGTCTGACACCAGCCTGGGTGTCTTCTTCCTCGCGGAAAAATGGTATTTACCCTTGGACGAGGAGATGCGTTAGGGTTTGTAACACCAAAAGAACTCGTCCAGGGTAAGCTGACAGTTCCCTCCACTAAGACGACCCCAGATAACTTCGGCCCCTATGAATATCCTCCAAGCATTTGGGGCGATTTGACTGACGGACAGACCAAGGTAGGTGGCCAACTGAAGGTGTAGCGCTGTCAAAGGCAGCCTCAATCCTGTCGCGAACATGGCGCCATACATACCGACGTCCACGGTCTTCTTAGAGTAGCATTTTTCATACTTTCCGGGTAGAGAGATTGGAATGTTGTTAGGAATTTGGTAACAGTTCCTCAAGCTATTAAATACTTTGGTCGTCAACGTCAGCTTAAAGTCATTCACGATCCAAATTTTGGGGAGAATAAAGGGACGAGTGTGGCCATTGCCAGGGCTTCTTGAACTTCCTCTTTCGGAGGTTCTCCCATCAACTTCACCCTCGTCTTCGTCATCCTTTCCTTCCTCTCCTCCCTCGTCACCTTCATCCTCACCCTCTTCTAACTCTTCTTTCTCACCTTCCTCTCCATCACAACTTTCCACCTCCTCATTAGAAGAATGGGCTGACGTTTCCCTCTCTGACGACCTTGAAAAGCCCTGGCTCATGACTTGACTGGAAAACTTCGGCGTAGCCCACTCCCTTATGGACTGACGACTGCTTACTCGTCATTTCTCTAGACATCTATTCACCTACAAGCGACGGAGGTATTCTAAGAACCTAAGTTGACGGTCTCTCTAAAGAATTAACGACAAACTAGGATAACTGAAGCAAGAGATGGAATGAAATAAAAGAAAAGACTTACGAAGTTAGTAAACGGTTCCTTAAGAAGTGACGGCCTCAGCAAGATTATGGCAGCAAAGGCGATGAGACCAGCAAGTTGACAAAAGCAAGGTAGGCGAAAATGACGAGCTCTCTCTCAAGATCAACAAGGATGAAATAAGAGGAATGAGAGGAGGAGGTGAGATATATATAGGACAAAAAATACACGGAAGACGAAGTGACACTTGTTCAGAAACAAGGCCAACTAGCTTGCGCCACGTGTTTTAGCATCTAATAATGGTTGCTCGAGGAATTATCCATAAATACCTCCTTTTTCTCTTTTTCCTAAAAATAAATAATAAAAGAGCTACAAATCACTCCATAACCCGTTGGCTAGAGCTGACGGAGCTACAGAGTAGGGGGCAACTGACAAGGGTAATTTTGAAAAGGTATCGGACTTGTTTACATGAGATAAGACTGTCAGGCTCAATGAACTTGTCAGCCATACTATACTTTTAATGAAGACGAAGACATCCTCGTAAAGCCGACATCTACACACTCGAAGCCGACGGCTTCGATCTTAACCAGACGACTCCACCTCCAAGCAGACAGCATTTGGGAACTGATGATTTGAACGCCTAGGCAGGTTGGGAAGCTAACGAGAGGATGCTAACAGGGATAAAGAAGCCCCTGACAGACCCAATATGACTTTGCTTGGCCTCCACGCATGAGTATATAAGAAAACATCTTGTGTCCCACGATTAACCCTAATCGAGAGAATCCTACAAGGAAAGGATCCTACAAGATACGCGCATTAATAAGGATCTTCCCCACAAGGAAAGTCCCTTTCTGGCAAGGAATGAATGTCAACTCTACACTATTATAAAAACCCCAAAACTCTCACAAGCCAAGTTACACATAATTCACCCTAACTCTGGCACTCTAGAGTTGTGAAAGTTCTCTAACTTGACCTTTTGAAGGGTATTTGGCTAGAACCACATCGGTACTCTTCATAGGGTCTTCATCTTTTGTATTGTGCAAGTTCTTGTCTAGAGTACGTGAGGACCACGTGGCTTACTGACAATTTTCAGCATCATCAATGTTCATCTTTCTGACCAAGCAAACAATTAGAAATCAAAAGGAGAACAGTATTAGATTCCAAAAATGAATATATTGCTAAATAAAGACCAAATAGAAAAGATGAAAAAATTAATGTGATTAAGGTACCAAACTACATACCAAGAACACCATAACTCATTTAAAATGAAATTTGAACTGCCCCAAGAATGGAGGGGGCAAAAGAAGCTAGCTTTGTACAAAAGCACCATCAATCGGCTTGTTGTATAGCTATTATTTGTATAATAATAGTTAAATTATTAAATTCATAATTTCTAAATAGTTTAGATTTTTTTTTTGGGATATTTTTTTGAGAGAATTTTAGCCTATGGAGCCAGCTCTTGATGATAACTCTTTATCATCCGACTAAGACACCAAACAATTTTTGGTATAGGTGAAGATTAAACTCCAGATCTCTTATTCAATCATCAAAAACTTTACTAATTGAATTAACTGGAATCCACAGATTTTTTGGAATAAGTGTTAGTTTATTACAGTATCATGAAGCCTTTGAGCTAAAATTGTCTCTACACTTTGCCTCACATTTAAAAGAGTAAAAATCTCACACGTTTGGCTCCTAAGTAAGTTAAGCCTTTAGAACTAATGGTTTTTTTTTTTTTTTTTTTTTGAGAAACTTTAAAACTTATGGTAGTTTATCAATTTGCAATGCACATCCAGGTCGCCATAATTGAAGAGACAAATTTAGAACCATTTGCATAGTTAATAAACTTAGTGTGGCTTGTGCTTCCTTTTCTTTGTAGTCTGGCTTGAACTGCTTACGTTAGCACTGAAGACAAAATAGCTACTGTCATTGTAAATGCCAATAATTTGAGTTATTATTTAATCTACATCTGTTAAAGTTGTTGGGTGATGGAATGATGACTACAAGTATGAAAGAGAGCAACCACAAAGGTTTCCAGGTTTCACCTTTAATTAGCAGCATATATCCATGTGTTTTTGATAGACACATAGAGCCTATTTGGTATGTGATTCAAAATAACAGTTTTTAGTATTTAAACACTAAAAATTATGGTTCTAAAAACAAAACGCATTTGATAAGGATGTTTTTTTAGAAAGGTTTGAGTTACATAACTCATTTTAGAGTGTTTAAACACTGAATTTGAAAAACTCATGTTACCAGTTTTTAGATTTCAAATAATGTTACTAAATAACACTTTTGTAAATATTTTGAAAAACATGAGGCCCACTTGATTGGATAACACATAAAGCTTCCTTCTCAGCTTTGAAAAAATCACACACATATACCAAGCACACAATTATGTTTTTTCACACACTGAAACATGCTATTTGAAACATGTGTCAAACAAATTTTTTGCTTTATACATCCTGTAAACACGTGTTTTCACAACACTTTTTAAACCAAAGTTTTCACATTATTTTAAATAACAGTACTAAAAATCTCCAACCAAATTGACTCGTATTGTTTATTAAGTTATTTAGCTTACTTTCTCTTTTTTCATCAACAAAAAAAGGTATTCAGTTTACAATGAACTTAATATAAAGTTTATATACTAAAAGACCATATAGTAACCCGTTAGGAATCTGGTGGTTCCTAATATGGATGGAAAGGAATTATAAGGGGATTGATGGAAGTTGTAGGGAAATTGATTTAATTCAAGGCAGTCACCCTTCACAAAGAGAGAGAGAGAGAGAGAGAGAGAGAGAGAGAGATGCACTAATACACTAAGAAATTGGTTTATTCTTCAATTGATATCTAATTCTGAATTACAATCATGCATTTATAGGAAATTAGCTCTAATGGCATTGGCTCACATGGGTCAAGATAATTGACTAGCTAATTCAACATGTGCTCTATGAATTAAGTCATATGTTAGATGAGCTACATATGCTCAAATCCTAACTAACTCATTCTAATCTCAACCAACTACCTAACTACCTAACTAAAGGGATTACAATCATTATTTTATATTCCTAACATAACTCTAGGCTAGTTATAAGCTGACCTAAGATTAATATGCTTGTTTTATAAGTACATGGATCTGCAATTTGTTTGGGCCTCTTGGCCCATAATATATCTAACAAATATATATATATATATATATATATATATATATATATATATATATATATATATATATTTGAAGTTTGAACATGAAACAAAAGCAATGCATGATATGGACCACTTAGGTCCAGTTTTGGATTGCGAAGAGTTTTAAAGCTTTTGGTAGAACTTATAGGAGAACTGTTAGTGAAGTTCTTTATTACCTGTTTGATAGATAACTATATTTCTGGAGTGCTTTGGACTTAGCAATATATGCACGATGAATCACTTGAGATTGAAAATGTCTGAAATGATCAGTGGACCTTTTGTTTGAAAAGTTTTGATGAGTAGAGCTTATACATAATTAAAGAACTATTACTGAAAAGTGGCTTAGCTATTTGATAACTATATTTATGTACTTCTTTGGAATTACCTAAAATCTGTTTAGGAACAAAATCAAATCAATCCCATGAATTTTAGTTTCTATTATTATCACTTGCGCTGACTATTTCGATATATATTATTATCTATTATGAAGTTTTAAATAAAACATGTACACAATTTATTTGATGGACAGCACTGCGCACAAAATTTATAAATTTACAAAATATGATTTCCTACTCATGATTTTCAATCAAATTTTCAAATAAAAGAAAAAAAAAATGGTTTTCCCTCTCCGACTAAGCCTGGCGAAAGAGTGGGAGGTTTTTTCTCTTCCATGGTTTTGTCACCACTGGCAGAGCATCTTGAAGAATTGACTTATTAAAGCTGAAGACAGGGGATTTGGTTAGGGCTATAAATAAGTTATTAATAAACCGCTTGAGTTCAACTTGAAAAAAAAAAAATTATGTTCATTTATTTAACGAACGAGTCAAATTCAAAATTAAAATTAGGCATGATTATTAAACAAATCTAGCTCATATAGAATAATGTGCTAATAATCAAGTATGAGGCTCAGTTGAAATGAGTATATATATATATATGTGTGTGTGTGTGTGTGTGTGTGTGTGTGTGTGTGTGAGATGTGTGTGTGTGTGTGTTTTAAATGTACTTATATAAACTTGAGAGTTGAGAGTGTAAGTTTGTAATCTATTCATAATATAAAGGGGAAATTATACTTTACCAGCTTAAACTTTTTTTTTTTTTTTTTTTTGTAATCTGGGAAAATATTCAACTAAAGAGAAAAAGGAGAATCCGATACAAGGCCAAATCTGATCTGAGTCAGACCATTCAATTCAGAAAGAAAAACATTCAAAACACTAGGAGGGGGAAATTGAAAAACATAACATTCGGAGATGCAGAGCAGCCTAATCTGGCGAGAGCATCGGCACAACAATTTGCTTCTCGGTAACAATGTGAGACTTTAACCTGAGGAATTTAATATACGAGTTGCCTGCAGTCAGCCACAATGGCCGCATAATCAGCATTCAAGCTTGTGGTATTGTTCATCAGGTCAGCGACCACTTTAGCGTCTAATTCAACTTCTAGAGCTGGAATCTGCATCTCTACACACATTTTAAGGCCATCCCTAAGCGCCCAGAGCTCAACTACAAAGCTGGTGGTTATACCAATCTTCCTGATGAACGCTCTTATCCAACCACCCCCACCTCATTTCGCAGAATACCACCTCTACTGGCCAAGCCAGGATTACCTAGGGAAGATCCATCCGTGTTTAACTTGTGCCAGCCTCTATAAGGCCTCTCCCATCGAATGCTTCTTTCAATCCGAGGCTTGCAATTTGAGGAGTTTTGAGCAATGAATGAATACTTTACTGCTCTGTGAATAATCTCATTGTGGATGGAGTGGCTGATTGGCTTGTTTTTAAATACCACACTATTACGGTGGTTCCAAATAGTCCATAACCCAGATGCAAATATTGTGCTCCAAGCAATTTGAAGATGATTGGAGGTGTTAACAGATTTACAATTATTTTCTAACCAAAACTATGACCCTTATTACACTTTGCACCCTAAACTTTTCGAATTCACATTTTACACCTTAGACTATGACCCTTATTATACTTTGCACATTGACATTAAATTTGCTGTTAACTTGAATGGAAATTCAAGTTTTAGGATGCAAAATGTAATCAAGAGTATAATTTAAAGTGGTAAAATGTAATTTTTTATTTTTAAGGAATTGAGAAGATGGGCAATTAGATCTTTTCACGTGATGCTATATTTTTCCATCCAAGTTAATAGCAAACTAAACATCGGGGTGCAAAGTGTAACAAAAATCATAGTTAGGATACAATATGTGCATTCAAAAATTTTATGGTGCAAAGTGTAATCGGAAGTATAGTTTAGGATAGTAAAATGTAATTTCCCCTAATATAAACTAAACATTTTGAAGTATAGTTCATGAACAATTTGATTAAATTATTATTTTCCTATATATAGTAAACACTATGACTAAAATTTTTTACCTCCTCACAAATACATGCTATAATAATACAAGGTTGGCAAATTGAATTTTTATAAGTACATAAATGAAAATCAGTATATCCAATTAACTCAAATAATATAATTCAACCATAATTTAGTTTTTCAATTATTGTAGCATGAATTTGTGAGAAGGTAAAAAATTTTAGTCACAATGTTTAATATATGTAGGAAAATAATAATTTAATTAAAGTTATTCACGGACAAGCTCAAGCTTCTTTGTAAAGAATATGAACCAAGCTTGAACATGCAATCTAGATTGGTAATGAGTTCGAGCTCAAGTCATGTTCAAAATAAAATAAAATAAAATAAACAATCCTGAACTTTTAATACTCGACTCGGCTTGGTTCATTTAAAACCCTAAACTAGGTTTTGGGAGGAGAGAGAAACATGCGGTTGTGTTTGACTTATGAGAATGAGAGAACAAAGTGAGGGAAGGGGCTGACGGTTGAAGGAGGAAAGGAAAAGAGTAGAAACTTTGTTTCTTGTTTTTTAAAAGAATTAATGAACTATATAGGGTTTTGACCCAAATAAAAGCCCACTCAATTCTTCTTCTTTTTTCCCCTTTGTCTACTTGGCCCAATAAGTTGATTACATACATTTAAAATTCCTTGGACACATATTTTACTCATGCAAAATAGACAATGGAGTTCCTAAAAATAATATTCCCTTCTCATGATAAGCACAACAAATAAAAATGCAAATAATGATTATCATGTTAAAATTGTAAGGTGATATATATTCAAGAAATGATTCATAATGATGCCGAAAATCGTCAGTTAGTCACATAGTCCTCACGTGCACGAGACAACACCTACACAACACAGAAATAGAAGACCTCAAGAGTAAACTGGTGTGGAACCGGCCAAATACCCTCCGAATGTTAAGTTAAAGAACTTTCATAACTCTAGAGTGCCAGAGCTGAGGCGAATTATGCGTACCTTGGTTTCTGAGAGTTTTGGGTTTTTAAAGTAGTGTAGAACCGACTTTGGTTTCTTGGCGAAGATGAATATTTCCTTGTAAGGAAGATCCTCATAAATGCATGTATTTTATGGGATCCTTTCTACATAGAAATTCTGTTGACTAGGGTTAATCGTGAAGTACAAGACATTTCCATTTAAAGCTCCTTGAGGACCAATTAAACCATATGGGTTCCATGTGGCTTTGCCACCGTCCACTTTGTATCAGTCTGTTTTCTTGTCCGTCTGCTCCTAACATGTCATCCACCTTCAACACGTTTCGTCATGTTGCTTCCTTCCATTTAACTGTCCACAACCTAATACAGTCACTCATGACCATTTCTGTAAAATGAGATCGTCTACCTTAATTTTGTCTTCTTCAATTGCCCCCTCACTCTATGGGTCCATCGTCTTATTTCCTAGACGAACTCATACAGTGACGGTTTAACACAACCCTTAGGAAATGCATTCTGATTTGACAAGCTAGTCTAATGCCATTAATGTAGTAGGGGCACGTGGCACGTTTCTAATGGTTAATTGCTCGTATCGAAACGTCCCTTCATCTTCTGTGTCATTCCCTTTATATATATCTATTGCTTCTCCCTCTCATTTTTACTTTCCATAACAAATTTTCAGAGCTAGAGTGCTACCGTCTACTTTCTTTTCAACCTTGTCCTCTTCGTCGCTTTTTGGTGACCGTTCCCTTGTTGTGACCGTCTGCTACACTTTGCTAGTTGCTTATTCATATCGTCCAACTAGTAAGCATCTGTCGCCTTTTACTGAGTTCTCTTTTTGTTTTTTACTTTACTTTAGATATTGCTTGCCTGTCGTCTATGTATACCTGTAGAGTCTTAGGGGTTTATCCTTCATGTGTAGGTGACAGATGTTTAGTGAGGCACCGAGTGATCAATCGTGTGTCCACAAAGGAGCGGGCTACGATGAGGTGTATCTATCTAGTCATGATGACCTTGGCACCTCTCATGATAAAAGGGATCCATCTGCCAGTTCTCCTTCGAAGGAGGATAAGGATGTGGACGTGGTCAGGTCAGAGGGAGGTTCAAAAGGTGACTTAAACAGTTCAGACGTAATCTATGTTGATCCTCCCGTCTAGTCCGTTGTAGGTCCAGATGGCCTTAGGGAGTTTATTCTTCTCCCGTTGTGGATGGTAAATGATTTCAATTCTACCGTCAAGCGAAAACACTTCAAAACTCTTAGGGAGAGGTACCAAATCCCCGTTGACATCCCTATCGGTTTACCTTTTAAGTCTGAAAAGTGTTACTATGAGGGGGTTGAGGACGCCGGGGTATATGAGCAGATGGTTAAGGCGGGACTTAGGTTCCCTCTAAGCACTCTTCACCATCGTCTTCTTCATTACCTAAGGCTTGCCATCACCCAAATCTCTCTGAATGCCTAGAGAGTGTTTCTTGGTACGGAAGTCCTGTATGGAGTCTTGAGTGATGGGGAGCATAGGATGACGGTGGATGAGTTCTTCCATTGCTACCGTCCATCCGAGATCAACCAATCCAAAGGTATGTACAACTTCCTACCAAGGAAGCCTGTACTCAGGCTGGTGTGTGACACTCCTGACTCCAACAGGAACTAGAAGAGTCATTATTTCTTCATTCAGGGTGATGACTAGATGTGTCACCCCAAAGACCAAGATTTTATGCCCATAGACAAAACTCGGGGCATAATGCCTCTGTCTAATAAGTGTCCGTCTGGTTTATAGTTGTTAGTCTAACCGCCCCTTTCTTGCAGCTCGAGACCGTCCAGAAGTGACCTTGGAGCAGTGGAGCTTCCTGGAGAAATTTTTTGCGATTAAGTTGAAGAAATGGATGTGGGCGAAGCTAGTTACCTTGAATACGATCCATTGGTAATGTGATGGTCCTAAACCCATCGAAGCTGCCCATCGCTACGACAGCCAAGCACGCAGACGTAAGTCCGTCGTTCTTTATTTCCTTCTTTTATTTCTTGAAATTTACCTTACCTTTTCCTTCCGTCTTCCTTGATGTAGAAATTGAGGAAGGCAAGAGGAGAGCCTTTATAAAGCAGCAGGCTACTGTGAAGAAAAAATAGGAGGGTAGCTTGCCTCCTAAGGCTGCCACCCAAGCCAACTCGTCACTAAAGAAGAGATCGTCAGAGAAGACTGACCTTCCCCCTAAAAAACCCAAGGTGGCGAAGTCAACCGTTGGTGTTAAAGCTGAAATAAAGAAGACGCCTACTTTGCCCGGCTCGAGGAAAGGTAAGGGTCTCTTGACGGGTCAGGTTCCCGTCACCCAAAAACCACCCGCCCTCCTCTGGGAGGACCCTCAGTACACCCTCGAGCAGCTTTCATCCATTATCAAAGCCGAAGACTATGAGGACTTAAGCAATCATGCAACAGAGGCTATGGGGGAGACAGGTCTCTTTAGCATCGCACAGGTAAATATGTCTGTCCCTCTCCTTTTTTTGTTCAAATTGTCTTCGTACTTTTTTAACCCTTTTTTTGGTTTCTATAACAGATGCCAATGATGAAGGGTCTAATGGACCATTGTCTCTCCTATGAGACGACTTTGGAATGTGTTAGGGCAAAGGCAAAAGCGACGGAGGCGGAACTGGAGGAGTTGAAGGCTTGGAAGGTGGTCCAGGAGAAAAAAAACTTGTTACATCAAAGCAATTATAGGGCGAACTGAAGAAGCAGACGGAGGTGCTGAGGAAGGTCCTTGAGGACAAGGAAGAAGAAATCAAGGACGCCAAGGACTAGCTCCGTCAGGCTAAGGAAGATGCGATACAAGAGTATCGTGACTCCGACGCCCTCCTAGCAGAGCTCAGCAACTCATTCGCGGATGGCTTTGATGACTGCTTCTGTCAGGTTAAGGCCTATTTTCCTGACATGGACCTGTCCCACATCTCCATCGACCCCTAGGCCCAGACTCCAGCCTGGCCCAGACTCTAGCCTAGCCCGTCTACTTTGAAATCACCAATGAACTGTTTGCCGATGACAGCATTGCTGACCCTTAAGGTGACGGGGAGATTGATCCTGTAGATCAAACCACATCCGTCAGTGATGACACCCGTCTACTTGAGGGGGACCAAACGGCTAATGGGAAGGATGGAGAAAACCCTATGGACCAGGACTAGATTTTTCTTTCTTACTTAGCTTTAATTTTTATTTTTCACATGTAAATATTTTTAGGAGAATAATGTTTCTGTTTAACCGTCGCCTATTGCTATTTAGGCCTTACATGTAGACATTTTCCCTTTATTGGGCTTTCCATAATATTTTGATATTTGGTTTTTTGATCATATAGTTGTTAATATATGTTTGCTATATATCCATCTACTTTGGGCTTAATAACTACAGACCATCCTTAGGATGAACCCATCCTCTTAATAAATACAAACCATTGCTTAGAATGAATTCGTCCATTCTGCGGACTAAATAAATATAAGCCATCCGTTTAGGATGAACTCGTCCACTTGTGAACTTAATAAATATAATTCATCCTTAGGATGAACCCATCCACTTTGTGGGCTTGATACATGTTAGTCATCCCTTAGGATGAACCCGTCCATCTTGTGGACTAGATAAATATAATTCATCTTGATAGGTCAAAAATGTATTGACCCCTTGTGATGAAATAACCAATTAATTATCCAAGTAAATTAATTAGATTCATTTACATGCAATGAGCGTGGTAGCACAAACAAATCACCAAATAACTAAATGCAGCAGAAATTAAATTTGACACAGTGATTTGTTTACGAATAGGGAAAACCTCCGAGGCAAAAACCCCACCGGATGATTTAAAGGTCACTACTCTCAAGAATCCACTATTATCAAAACAAGCGGTTACAAGCAAATGAATCTCAGTACCTTATACCAACCTACAGTTGAACTTTTACCCCAATACCCAATTGGACTTGTTCTGTAGTGACAATCTCTCCCTCGTATTGCACGGCTCCTAGTACGTGACTAACCAATTGCGCAGATCCTAGTACGTGACTTTAATCACCAACTTGAAAAGGATGTTGGCTGCAAAGTTCTTTTACTCTTCAACAGATGAAGATCGTGAAGTTGCTTGGTCACAAAACCCTATGGTGTACAAACACAACAGCTTCTTCAAGAACTAGGGCAAACTAGGTTTCCAGTCACACTTCTGGAATTATGCTCTTATGCAATTGTGCTCTCAGTTGTGTAACTTGATACGGCCCTTAAAATAATCCTTATATATGTTTAAGGTTGTGAGAAAAGAAAGCCCTAACATATAATCATGGATAGGATGAAAAAAAGTCTAGAAAAACTAAGTTTCCTAAACCTCGACAGATACCCTAGCTGTCGAGCTACTGTCGAGCTGCTGTCGAGCCACGGGCTAGAACAACTCTTTAAATCTCGATAGATGCTAGCTGTATTTCTGAAACACTTAAACAAAACTTATCAAGGCATCTTTGTATGAAACAGAAATAATAGATTGCATACAAATTATAAGAAACATGTTCATAAAGAGAGAAAAGAAACAACACATGTAAGGGTAGGTGAAAAACATACATCAACATATAGATAAGGCAAATATAAGTACAATGTATGTCAAATGGTCACAAGACCTAAGGTACAAGAATATTGTATCTAAAAAAAAAAAAGATACATCAAAATCCTCACTACATCCCTTAAAATCAAGACTCCCCCTAACAAAAATCCTCCTATACTAACTCTTCTCCTAACAATGACTCTCATGACCAAAACTACTCCCCCTTTTTGTCACAAGTGACAACGGGTAAGAGTGTCAAGTAGACATCTCATCAGCACTGGAAGAGCTAGCATCATCCTCATCACCACCTGATGCATCAGCATCACCATCATCATCCTCATCCGCAAAAGCCTCTAGAGTAAGAGGAGGTGAAGAAACGAAGCCACCCATAACCTCCTGCCATCTTGCAATACGACCAACACGGGTGCTCACCTGACACAACTCATCACTGAGTGAGTCAAGGCGAGTATCCATACGCACAAGCTGTGCCATGATATCCTCAAGAGTCATACCGCTCGTAGAAGAAGAGGGAGCGGATGTAGATGGTGCTATAGGAGCTGGAGGAATCGTGGATCCAAACCGCCTCGAACATAGCTGCGCCTCGCTCCGTTTAACGGTAGCGGCGTCTATGGCACAAGAGACATGGAAGTGGTCGAAAATAGAAAAGGGAACATAGAAGTGGTGTAAGATCCTCGTGATAGCAAAAGGGAAAATGAGCTTATCACGAGTCATCGTATCCTTATACACATCTATGATGGAAAGGATAAAATGAGAGGGAAAATCAATGGTAAGATACTCAATGAGGGACAACAAAAATTGAGCACGAGGCTCTATAATAGAGTTATAGTGAGAAAGATGATGCAAAACAAATGTCATAACCATGTTAATAAACCCACGACCTTTAGAAAAAGGAGAGCAAGAAGTGAACTGACGATCACCCCACTCGGAAGGTCGCTCACAAAAAGTGGAAATAAGTTCTTCTTTAGACACAGTCTTAAGACACTCACAACCAGGGTAGTCAAGATGCGCTACCCTAAGGACATGGAGCACGCTGGCAACAAGAGCCGGAGTGACCACAATGCACATACCTCAAACACAAGTAGAAAATTGAGGTACTGAAGAATCTAATCCATGCATGTTGGAGTAAAACTCTTGGATCAGCACGGATGGATATGTGACCAGGATGTCACACAGTGACTCCCAAGCCCTACTGTGAATGACAGTAGGTAGGTTAGTGTTAGAAAAGTCTGACAGAATGACGTGGCGTTCTGAATGAATGCCTTGTCTAGAGAAGTTCTCAAAGAAGTCTGATTTGGCCTTTTCATCATGGAACCAAATGTGATAGGGAATAGAATCGAAAGAAGAAGATGTCCCGAAATGAACTGGGTTCCGGGACGGAACAAACTTACGTTTAAGTGCCATAGAAGCAGACTAACGTAAACAGAAGAGAGAGAGAGAGAGAAAGAAACACTCAAAAAAGTCCCAAGCAATTCAAATATATCAAAATATATTGATAAGAAAGAACGTATTCATGGGAATTCATGAACATGTGACATGCAATAGAAAATACATCATGGGCTCAGCCCAATCCAATCCTACCAACACACAATCAGTTAACACAAATAACACACATCTAAAATGCATGATAATGTAGTCATAATGCAAATGAGATGCAATGCATGAAGTTTGAAGATCAAAACTACAAAACCCATCCCAAAAATTTGGCAAAAACCTCTTTAATTTTGAAAAACCCCAAAATTTTTAAAAATCCCAAAAATAAAAAAAATGAAATGCATGAATATGAGGGATTAGGACACTTACCAAGTGTAGAAAAACTTGGTTAAGGCCAAAAAAACTTTGGGAAATAGGTTTAAAGTGAGTAAGAAAGGTTTGGGAGGTGAAAAGGTTAAGAGAGATCGAGAGAAGTAAGGTCTGAATCGCAATTGTCCCTTATATAGCCCTTCAGTAATTCTCGACAGATTGAGAGGTGTCGAGAGGTGTGTCGAGTAGACAGAAACTTTCTCGATGGATCGAGGAGCTATCGAGAAGGTGTCAAGATTATGATAAGAAAAATGCGAAGAGCTCGATAGATAAGCCAGGTGTCAAGAGGTGTCGAGGAGCTGTCGAGATTGCTTTAAAAACATTTTTTTAAGAAGAGAAAAACACAGACATGAATGCAATCAAGAATGCAACTCAACCAAAGATTCAAACAACATTTTGATCTCTCAAAATCATCTCTCAACAAGAAAAATGTCATGCATTTTGATCCAAAACACACACACACACTAAACAAGTCCAACTAATTTTATATTTCAAAAACAAGTCAAGACATTTTAGTGAGTATACATTAACGCATGTAAACCTTGTGATGGCCAAATCACATTGAACCTGCACATGTGTCAAAAATAGCAAAAAAATTTGCGTGTTGTGTGTGAAAACATCACAAGATTGCATAAGTGTCTCTATGTTATGACGATTTGAGGTATGAGTAAATCAATTTAACTCACACATGATCATAACTGTTTGATGGGGACTATCACCTTCGAGGTACATCCTATAACTCCCACATCTCCTAAAATACACGCTTGCAATTATGTTTTAAAGCATTTTGTTCTTTTTGCTTTTATTTTCTTTGCATATTTTTCTTTTTATTAAGCATATCATGCATGGGTATATAAAAGAGAGAAAAGAAATACCCAATTATGTTAAGCTTTTTGACATTGCACTTTTGCTATGCCAAAGCATACGTATGTCATTTCATGATTGGTGGGTAACAATGGTGAGATAGTTATTTATGCCTTTCTCTTAGGATTTTCTAGTCCTTTCCGTCAGAAAGAATGATACAAGTGTTAAGTACAAGAGATCACTTAACCTTACTCAGCACAAACAAAGAGTCACAAAGCTCACTTGCTTAGTTGTGCATAGAGATGCTCATCTAAGCTACAAGAGATACAAAGTTTAGAGAACTTTGTTTTAATGACCATTTTAAGGTTCACAAGAACCAATGTACACATACACACTGTTTTTGTATTTTTTTTATTTTTCAATTTTTTTTAAATGAAAAACAAAACAAAGTAAAAACTGAAAAATAACCAAACAAAAACATGCTAAACAAAACAAAGAAATATATAAAACTAGACTGACTCAGAACTTAAAAACACACATGATATGCACACAAAAAGAGAAAAAGTGATAGAATCACTTAGAGCCCTTTTCCTTCCACACTTTGAAAGAACCCTTCTTTTGAGCAAACCCTTAAACCGGCGGTGAGGGGGAAGAATTGAAACCGCTCAATTTTGGAAGGAACATGAGGGCTTTGATGAGATCTCTAAGAGGAGCAAAAGAGGATGGAAGCTGATTCTGGTTTCCCGATGCGACCATACCATTACTTTGTTGAGTGGCTAGCCACTTATAGCAATTTGGTCGAGTATGATTGGTTGCACCACAATGATGACAGAGATGCTGCTTCTTTTCTTTGGACTTTTGAACATTACTCTTGTTAACCCTAGGATTTTTTGTTTCTTTCTTAGCAAGCTTAAGAGGTGCTCCTAAGATAGATTTATCCTTGTCTAGGTTCTCACTAGCTATCACATTGTTAACATCATTGTTCTCAGAATTGATATTATTAGCAGGAGAAACAAATACAGTAGTACTAGAAAAAGCAATATTAGAAGAAGAAAAATCATACCCTAAACCGGTTCAATTGGAGGCAGATTTTTGCATGCTGAGCATCTCATCAAGCTTTGCACTTGAGTCCTCTCCAACTGAGCTCTCACTTAGAACAATTCTGCCTCAAGCTTTTTAGTCTTCTCAGCTAAGAAATTGTTTTCAAACCTCAGTGCTCCAATAGTCTGATTAGCTTCATCAAACTTTGTGGAAAGTTGTTCTCGTTCAATCTCCACATCACTGAGCTTCTTGGTGGCCAACCTATACAATTTCTCATGCTTTTCTGAGACCTTGTATAACTTTGCATAGGCAGTGTGGATGTCATCTTGCTCATCCATCTTCTCAAACTTGGACTCCACCAATTCCTCTTCTTCATCCACATCTTCAACAATCCCTTCGGTAGGATTGACGATAGCAATGAAGGCATTCAGAATACCGTCATCCTCATTATCGAAATCATTCTCAGGTTCGGTGTCGCTCAAGGTAGTAGCAAGTGCCTTGCTTTTCCCAATAGACTTGAGATAAGTGGGGCATTCTTGTTTCATGTGATCGAAGCCTTGACACCCAAAGCACTTTGGTCCTGAGGGAACAGTATACTGACCGCCATCCTTGGCATCCTTCTTCCCTTTGTCTTGGCTCTTAGACTGTGAAGAATTTGATTACCTACGGTCCTTGTTAAAGCCCTTTGCATTGGCATTCTTCATGAACTTCTTGAACTACCAAGTGATATAGGACTTCATTTTTGAATCTTCATCATCGAAAGACTCATCAGTATCGCTGCTCTTGGCCTTCAGTTCCATGCTCTTGCTTTTGCTTGACTTCTCGAGCCTAGACTAACACAACTCATAAGTCTGCAGATTTCCAACAAGCTTTGTCAAATGAATTTTATCAATGTCCTTTGATTCCTTAATTACTGTGATTTTAGCATGGAATCTCTCTAGCAGAGATCTAAGCACTTTTCTCACAATCTTAGGTTCGGGAATGGTTTCCCCAAGATTGAAAGCTGAGTTTACTATGTCCTTGAGCCTGGCATAGAACTCATCAAACAACTCATCATTCTCCATCTTGATTTCTTTGAAGCTAGTAGTGAGCTTCTGAAGTTTCGAATCCTTGATAGCCTTGGTTCCTTCATAGGTTGTCTGGAGAATGGTCCACGCCTCCTTTGCAGTTTCAATAAAGGAAATCTTCTTGAACTCCTCATTTGTGACCTCACTGAATAAAGCATTCAATGCTCTGCTGTTGAAGTTAGTCGCCTTGATCTTTGCATCATTCCAATCGGGCGGCGATTCCTTCGGCTTGGTCCAGCCTATCTCCACAGCTTGCCACACCTTCTCATCTAAGGACTGTAAGAAAGCTCTCATACGTATTTTCCAATATGCATAATTAGTTCCATTAAATAAAGAAGGTACAATAAGAGATTGTCATCTATCCATGACAAACAGGGTCAATGGATCTCACACAAAAATTAAACCCTAATCAAAGTGTGCCTATTTTGATACCACTTGATAGGCCAAAAATGTATTGACCCCTTGTGATGAATTAACCAATTAATTATTCAAGTGAATTAATTAGGTTCAATTACATAAAATGAGCGTGGTAACACAAACAAATCACCAAATAACTAAATGCAGCGGAAATTAAATTTGACACAATTTGTTTACAAATGAGGAAAACCTCCGAGGCAAAAGCCCCACTGGGTGATTTTAAGGTCACCACTACCGAGAATCCACTATTATCAAAACAAGCGGTTACAAGTAAAGGAATCCCAATACCTTATACCAACCTACAGTTGAACCCTTACCCTAATACCCAATTGGATTTGTTCTATAGTGACAATCTCTCCCTTGTATTGCATGGCTTCTAGTACGTGACTAACCAATTGCGCAAATCTCAGTACGCGACTTCAATCACCAACTTGAAAAGGATGTTGGCTGAAAAATTCTTCTGCTCTTCAACAGATGAAGATCGTGAAGTTGTTTGGTCACAAAACCCTATGGTGTACAAACACAGCAGTTTCTTCAAGAACTAAGGCAAACTAGGTTTCCGATCACACTTCTACAATTATGCTCTTGTGCAATTGTGCTCTCAGTTGTGTAACCTGATACGACCCTTAAAATAATCCTTATATATGTTTAGGGTTGTGAGAAAAGAAAGCCCCAACACATAATCACAGATTGGATAAAAAACAGTCTAGAAAAACTGAGTTTCATAAACCTCGACAGATACCCTAGCTGTTAAGCTGCTGTCGAGCTACGGGCTAGAATAGCTCTTTAAATCTTGATAGATGCTAGTTGTCGAGCTTTAATGAACAACACTTTTCACATTTGAAGGACAGACTTGCATGGCTTCAATACTTGGACTTGAACTTTTGTTCCTTAAAGTATGAGACACATCCTAGATCTACCCAATTACAAGTAAAGTGCGTTTTGTCAAAGAATTAGTCAATTACATAAAATGTTGACATATGTTTCTAACATCCAATCACATATGCCCTAACACATCCCTTTAGGATAATCCTGTCTTCTTTGGGACTTAATAGATATATGTCATACCTTTAGGATGAACCCATCCACTTTGTGAACTTAATAAATATAATTCATCACTTGAGGATGATTTTGTCCACTTTGTGGACTTGATAAATGTAGCTCATCCCTTTAGTATGATCATGTCCACTTCGTGGACTTAATAAATATGATTCATCCCTTTAGGATGATCCCGTCCACTTCGTGGACTTAATAAATGTAATTCATCCCTTCAGGATGATTTCGTCCACTTTGTGGACTTCAATAAATATGATTCATCCCTTTAGGATAAATGCAATTCATCCCTTTAGGATTATCCCGTCCACTTTATGGACTTAATAAATATAATTTTGTAGACATACACACGAAGTGTTTGAATAACTCCTCTTATTGTGATAAATACGCAAGTAGAAATTGTTCTTTGAAAAAATAAGAAATTGCCCTTCGGGCTTAAAATGTACTGTAGATAATAAAAACTAACAAAAAGAAATAAACTGGAAATGAGGAATGTCGTCGCTCGTGCCCTCGTCTACTTGTAGTACTTCTTTAGGTGCTTTGTGTTCCATGGATGGTACAACTTTTACCTGTCCAATGTCTCAAGGTGGTAGGTGCCTTTCCTTTGCCACAACGTGATCCTATAGGGTCCTTTCCAATTAAGTCCTAGCTTTCTCTGGGTGAGGTCTTTTGTTGTGCCCGTCACCTTCCTCAAGATGAGATCTCCAACCTGGAAGTCCCTGTTTCTGATTTTGGAGTTGTAATGCTTGGCCATGAGGTTTTGGTACCGTGCTAACCTCTGCTCAGTCGTCGCCCTGACTTCATCCACCAAGTCAAGCTGAAGGCACATAGCTTTATCATTCTTACCACTGTCATAGTTTCCAACTCTATAGCTTGTGAGTCCAACCTCGGCCAAGATGACTACCTCGCTCCCGTATGCCAGTCGAAACGGAGTCTCCCCTGTAGGTGTCCTTGCTGTCGTCCTGTAGGACCAAAAAATGATGGGCAATTCCTCCAGCCATATTCCCTTTGCCCCCTCGAGCCGAGTCTTGATGATTTTGAGCAAGTATCGATTCGTCACCTCGACTTGTCCTTTGGCTTGAGGGTAAGCGGGTAATGAGTAGTGATTCTTGATTCCTAACTGTGAGCAGAAATCCCAGAATAAATTGTTGTCGAACTACTTCCCGTTGTCCGAGACCAACACTCTAAGTGTACCATACCTGCAAATGATATTCCTCCATACAAATCTTCGCACATTCTTCTCTGTGACAGTGGCCAGGGCTTCGGCTTCTACCCAGTTGGTGAAGTTGTCTATACCGACTACTAGGAATTTCAATTGTCTTACCATTGTTAGGAACAAGCCTATGATATCCAACCCTCATTGAGCGAAGGGCCATGGAGTCGTCATTGGAGTGAGCTCCTCTGTTGGTTGTCTGATAGGCCTTACGCGCCTTCTTGGTCGAACAAGAAGTTGTGGTGGCCCTACAATCATCCTTATGTCTCATATGGGTGGTTTGGGACGCTAGTTTTCCCTTTGGGTGCCTTGCTCTTGTGGTTGGTCCATCCTTTCTTTGCTGAAGAATCTCTACAGTTTTCCTTGTCTAATCGGGGCTTCTATTTACTGCTTCAAGTCGTAGCAGTCGGACGTATCATGGTCATGATCTCGGTGGAAATGACAGTACTTGTCTCTGGACCTTTTATTGGGGTCGCCTTTTAGCTTTCTGGGAAATTCCAAGGATCCTTCGTCCTTGATCAGCAACAAGACCTGATTAATTGGGGTATTCAGTGGGGTGAAACTCGCAAACCTTCTAGTGAGGGGTTTGGAGCGCCTATCCTCTCGTCCATCTCCCGTCCTTGTGGCCTTCCGTCCCTTGTCCTGTCGTGTTTCTTCTTGTCTTTCTCTCTTCTTGAGCTTTTCTTCTCTGGCAAGCAACGCATCTTTTGCATTCATGTACTTAGTAGCCCTGTAAAGTACATTCAACATGGTTTTCAGGTCGTTTTTGTACAAGGAAAACAGAAACTTCCCCTTCCGTAATGCATTGGTGAACGCAACCACGAGCATCTTGTCATCAACTTCATCAATTGAGAGGGCCTCCTTGTTGAAGCGGGTGATGTAAGACCTCAGTGTCTCATCTTCCCTTTGCTTGATATTCATCAGGCATACAGTGGACTTCTTGTACCTATGCCCCCCAATAAAGTGCGAGGCGAACTGGGCACTCAACTTCTTTAAGCTATTAATAGAGTTTGGCGTCAACCTGCTGAACCACACTCTTGCGAGACCTCTCAATGTAGTGGGAAAGGCTCGACACATAATCTCATCTGCTATGCCTTGCTAGTGCATAAGGGTCTTGAACGACTCTAGGTGGTCTAAAGGATCCCTTGACCCATCGTAGGCTTCTATCTGTGGCATACGAAACTTCGATGGAAGGGGGAATGAAGTGACGGGTGTAGGGAAGGGTGAATCCATCCAGTGTACCAGTTCTTCGAGATCACTTGATACCCATCCTCTGAGGGCGTTCATCATCAGATCCATTTGTTCCTTCATCATCTGCATCTTTGCAACCAGGTTCAGTGGGGTGATATATGTGGCAGTCGATCTGCTCACGGCGTTGCTTCCTTCTAGCCCTTTTCTATTCTGTTTACAGTTGGTGTGCTGAAGGCAGTCCCCCTCCTGCTCCTTTTCTTGATTTCAGGCTTAGCATCCCTTTGGCATAGCTGCTCTTCAAGGTCATGGTTTTGCTTGGTGAGACGTTCAATAGCCACGGCAAAAGTCTGAACTTGTCTCTCAAGGGCGGTGGTGCGTGGTTTGTCTCCTTGGTTATTCTTGGTGGTCGCCATCGAGCAAGTAAGCACCATGAAAAATTTTGTCTAGGAAGCGATAATATGGCTTACATATTTCCTACAGACGACGCCAACTGATGATGCTAAAAATTGTCAGTTAGTCATACGGTCCTCACGTGCATGAGACAACACCTACACAACACAGAAAAAGAAGACCTCAAGAGAGTACTAGTGATACTGGCCAAAAACCCTCCAAAGGTTAAGTTAGATAACTTTCACAACTCTAGAGTGCCAAAGCTGAGGCGAATTATGCGTACCTTGATCTTTGAGGGTTTTGAGTTTTTATAGTAGTGTAGAACCAACTTTGGTTTCTTGGCGAAGAGAAATATTTCTTTGTAGGAACGATCCTCATAAATCCACGTATTTTACAAGATCCTTTCCATATAGAGATTCTGTTGACTAGGGTTAATCGTGAAGCACAAGACATTTCCATTTGAAGCTCCTTGAGGACTAATTAAATCACATGGGTGCCATGTGGCTTTACCACCATCCACTTTGTATCCATCTGCTTTCTCGTCTATTTGCTCTTATCATGTCGTCCACCTTTAACATGTTCCTTCGTGTTGCTTCCTTCCATTTAACCATCCACAACCTAGTACAGTCGCTTATGGAAGTTTCTGTAAAATGAGACCATCTACCTTAATTTTGTCCTCTTCAATTCATAACACTATGTCTTATGTATTGTGCTCCCCGAGCATGACAACAACCCATCTATTATTCTCGTGGGAGAAGAAAATCTTGAAAATAGGGGTGGCAATTTTATTTTAGGGGTATTCAACTAAATAGGATGGCACAAGTTAAACACGACTCATTTAATAATCATGTCATATCTCTTCAATCCTCTTCAATCCTAGCATGATCTGTTTATAAAATGAGTTGCACAATACGACCCGCTTGACACGCTTAATATACATGTCATTTGGGTTGATACAAATGTAACACAAACGATTTCAAACCACTTAATGTTGAATAGGTTGTATTGGGTTGATACAAATACAATCCATTTAACCCACTTCAGACACAACTCATTTTAACATGTTTGACCTTATTAATGTTGTTTTAAATTTAATAAACAACAAATTTCATACCAAGTCATAACTCATAATATCAAAGCATCTATATATAAGTTATAACCCATAATATCTGACATAAAATAAATATTAATTATTATACAGGTTAAACGATTCATGTTAAAATGAGTTGTTTTGTGTTTGCACAAATATATGATCATTTCTTATCATGTCAATTGCAGGTTAAGCCAATTTTGAACCAAACCTATTAAGGTCAAACCTTAACCCTTAAAAGTTAAAAGCCCATGTTGTGTCAAACATTATCACCCAACCATAAGAACAAGATAATCCAAATCATGGGTTATGTATTGACCCATGGTAGTGTTGTACAAAGGCAAGAATACATATATTCAAGGCAACATAATTTTTTTGATGAGCATGTTCAAGACAACATATTTACAATTGTTAGATATAAAAATATTCAAAGATGCCAATAATAAGGAATCAAGTATACAAATATCAGTTTAGCAAAACAAAAAAAACAAAAAAAGTATACAAATATCAATAACAAGAACGACTTATAAGTCTAAAGGAAGTGCAATGAAAGTAACATATAAAAAGCATGCACAAACATGGAGAAGTCAACGTGTAATGACTACTCATGTGTCTCGATAATGAAAGAGCATGAATAAAGGAGGAAAAAGGAAAAAAGGAAATATAAAGAAATTCAAACATAGAAATATTTCAAAGGGCATGAATAAAGAAGGAAAAAAGAAAAGACTTGGTTAGTAAAGTCTTTTTTCTTTTTCTTTTTTTGAGAAGGATTGTAAAGTCTTACAAATTACAATTACGATACCTTAAACATACACAAACATATCAGCAAAGATCACATTGCATAAGGTTTGCCACTAAAATCTTTGAAACATATAAGCCAAAGAAACATAGTAATGTCTAATAAGAACACAATTTTTTTTCGATAGGAATAAGAACACAATTAATCTTAGACATACGCTATAACTTGAAGCAAGAATATGTTTAACTCTAAAATCCCCTATTACTATTTCATTTACTAGTAACTACTATGATTCTGACATTAATCCTAATATAAATTTAATTAACTATAAAAGTGAATATGCCACAAGTCAATTGAGACCTTCAATTCCGTTTTGGTGCTGCGTATTTTGAAAATTCAAGCTTAAATATACACACCAAATTTTTTTTGTTAAGAAAAAAACAATTTAAAGGGAAAACACCCTTTTACACAACTAAAATTTGATTAAAGGGAAAACGCCATCTGTATTGGTATTGAATACCTTTTTTTTTTTTTTGAGAAAGTGGTATTGAATACCTTAATTCTACAAGTATAAGTGTTTATGGGGTGTGGGGGGCAAGGGCCGGGGTTCAAGTCTTCAGGAGGGAGCTTTACACACATATACACTTAAATTAGGCTAGAGTAGAATTCTATCTTGCATTAAAAAAAAAACGATCAAATCATCAAAAGCCCCACGTAATAAATCTACACCTTAAATACCCCAAAATTAGGATTAGAAACAAGCATTAATTTTAAATTTTTCATGACTAGAAGATAATCTCAAATTTGCACATTGATAAAACCCTAAACCTTAAGTTCTAATCACTTAATAAATCATTCTTAACTATTAATTCATTGAATTGAGGGCTTAAGTCACTAATTATGGGTCTCAATTACTTGTATGAATAATCAATTTCAAGAACTTATGTTCTGAATCTAAAAATCCCTCAAAAGTCTAAAACAATCTCTCAAATTTCCACCCAAAAAAAAATTAAGAATTAATAAATATTGACATAAAATATTGAAATAATGGGCTGAATTACAATTTGGGGAGGTATCAATTAAGTCAACAAGAAAGAAAAGCCGGGCTAGGGCACGATCAAGAAAAATTCCAAAGTTTCCGTCAAGATTTAGTCGGAATCTAGCAATAACGCAACTACAATTATAGGCAAAGGTAGTTGAACAACCATTGGTTGCTTCAAATAAATCTAACAGACTTAATTTAGAGTGATTTGAAACGATTTCTTTTTTTCTTTTTCTTTTATTGGCTATATATAATGAATTTAAGTTGAGAAATGAACACACTTTTTTACCATTCCTAACTTTAATGGTTTTCTTTTTAAACGTATTCTCCACTCACCTGCCACTTTTTTTATTTATAAATAACATTTATAAGCAAGGAAACACCAAGCACAAGGCAAGAAGGAAGGACAATAATGCCCAAGCTTGTGGTCATCACCATTGTCAAGCTTGTTCATTACTCCAATATCCACAAACTGTTATGGAGGCTACAAAGTACAAACACAAATGACCCATGGAACAAGTCAAGTCAACCAAAGTGGATTCATCTCTGACCAAATGACCCATGGAACATGTATTTGGGCTTATAACCCACACGTGCATGCATCTCCAAAGCGAATTTGCTTTACAAACGTGGCTATGACCATATGGTTTACCAATCAGGATAACGAGACCATAGTATATTCAAAAGCATTTCATATATTCTGGAAGAATCGAAATCTTGTTGTACTTCTTTGAGGAAGCTTCCTAGCAAAGAGAAAAGAAATTCCATTACAAACGTTGCAATATATATAGTACCATGTGATGTAACATGTCACATTTTATCTTTGAAACACAAAGCACAAACATGAATAGTAAGAGAGTAGGGAATGAAGAAAAGGGAAATAGCAATGAAGTAAGGTACAGAGGGATTCGTAGAAGACCATGGGGTAAATTTGCAGCAGAGATACGTGACCCTTCAAGAAATGGAGCAAGACTATGGTTAGGGACATTTGATACAGCTGAAGAAGCAGCAAGAGCATATGATCGAGCCGCCTTCGGTTTTCGAGGTCATTTAGCTATCCTCAACTTCCCAAATGAGTACCAATATCAAAATCCCAGCTCTTCTTCTTCAAATTCGAGAACTTTTCCTTCCTCCTCTTCTTTTTCTTCTTCTTCAGCTCATGGCAAGAGTTTTGGCAAAGTGAGTTCATCCACTGGACAAGAAGGGGAGGTTATAGAGTTTGAGTATTTGGACAATAAGTTGTTGGATGAGCTTCTGGAAACACCTGGGGATGTAGGCAAAGGGTTTGGCAACTGAAAATATGTGACTGGTTCATTAAGAAAAGGACATGTATTTTTTTGGCCAATGTATGACTGATGTTTTTTCTATTTTCTTGTTTGTTTTTTATTCACCTTTTATGTATATATATGTGTGAGAGAGAATATGGAAGTTTATTCTCAGATTCCACCCTTTTACAGGGTTTTCTTTCCCTCCTCTTCCTCTTTTGGAGGTTTTTTTTTATTTAATTTTTTTAATTTCATTTCATCCTAATAAAAAATGCCTCTTATTATCATTATACAGGGTTCTCTATCTCTCTCTCTCCCTTTTTTTTTTTTTTTTTAAGGTCAAAGAACAAAAACTCAGGGCACAACCAGGTTTTGGTTAGACTTCAAGTTGTTGACTGAATTTGTCAGTCTTAGGATAGCTTCAAGTTCTGTTACTTTTAGCCCAATTTTATTGACCGGAGTGTGCCTCAGTGCCTTTACTGCTGTACCAAAAGCTATTTCTTATTTAACAATACTTTACAACAACAAGAGTCAGAAAAAACTGCATCCAAAGCAGCCTGATACATGGATGCGTACAAGCTAGAGATACTTCAACCAATGACTTCTAATAATAATTTTTTTTAAATAAAATAAATTTAATATTTTTTTATAAGGAATAAAAAAAAGACATCTGCTTCCTTCTAAAACAACATAAGTCGAATCATTGAGCTGCTTAGATCAAGATAACAGACGGCCAAAAGTGATGCCATACAAGAGCAGAAGTCAACCAGACCATTACATGGGCCTTGGAAATGATATTCTTTCTTTTACCGTTATGTGCCGCTTATATTAAAAAACGACAACAGCTACATAAACAAAGATAAAGATATAATCTATGGCTAATATAATACACTAGTAAGGCTCTAATTTGACAATGCAAAGAGCACTCAGAACAAGTGATAGTTTCATAATTTGTCCAAATATGTCAAACCCCACATAATTCGAAAGGAAATAAGATAACCACAATATATAGCACTACTATCTTACAAAAGGTATAGCCAATCCATTTGATTATGGTACCCCACAAAGTACCCCCCCCCCCCCCCCCCAAAAAAAAAAAAGGTTACTGTTTGTTAATTTTTTGAAGTTCAACAAAGTTTCACTCTCACTTTGTTTTGTTTTCAATATCAAGAAGTTCTTCCAACAACTTGTCATCCAAATACTCAAACTCAAGAACTTGTTTCTCAAATTGCTCACTCCTAGTTCTTTCCATATTCTGGAATGTTGATGATGAAGATGAGGAATTGGAAGATGGTGACAATGCTGAGGATGATGTTGTCGATGTGGGAGGAGGGGATTCAACTTGGGATAAACGATGTTCATCAGGGAAGTTAAGAATGGCCAAGTGACCCCTCATTGCAAAGGCAGCATGATCATAAGCTCGAGCAGCCTCCCCTGCCGTGTTGAAAGTCCCAAGCCACACGCGGCCTCCATGCTTAGTCGAGTCACGAATCTCTGCTGCGTATTTTCCCCATGGCCGCCTTCTTACTCCCCGGTATCGCACATCTTTTTCTCCATTTTTCACCTTCTCCTTGGAGTCTTCTTCCATATGGTGGTAGATGGTCCAGCTGGGTGAGTCATCTTAGCATTTATACTGGGTGGAAAATGGACCTAGCTTGGCAAAAATGTGGAAGTTGACGTAACATTGTGTGCAAAATTTTGTAACGTGCTAAAGAACTCTTTGATAGAGATTGAATTATAAGTGCAACGTATGTGTAATCAAGGAGATTATGGTTTTTTAAAGGGGCTACTTTTTGTGCAGGTTTACCTGTTTGGAATTCTCATTATTTATGTGTATCAGCGTATCTAATATTCTTCTAAAAACAAGTTCAAAGCAATCAGGTTCATCAGCTTTCCCTATTTCTCATCATGTTAATGTCGTATAAATTAATTATAATAGGATAGAATAGGTAACTAAGGTAAGGTCGTGCAATTTTGTCAACCTAATTCATTATCACATTTACATGGTTACTTTTGCTAACTTATTACCACGTACTAACTAGGGTGCAAGTATAAAATATATGATGCTGGAATTGGATTTGAAAGGGACAAAATTCAATTTAGCTAATGCAAATCTATAGATCATTAATTTGATGTCAATGACATGTTTTGAGGTTGCCGGTGAAGTCATTGGCTTACGCATTATATTTTATCAGCAGGATTGCTTTGTCGATGGCTTGAGGCACTCACAGCTATTGAAGGAAAAATATATAAAGTAGAAAACAAAACCACTATACAGTAATGAAAACTGGAAACCACAATAAAGAAAAAGGATTGTCTTATCAATTCATGTAGTGCATGTCACAAGGCCACCACTAATACCTAAAGCCCAACATTTCAACTGCTGAGCCTGGACGACCCACAATAATTTAGATTGATAACTGAGGTATCCATTTTGTTCAGCTAGTCCTGAAGTATGGGATTTGGCGTGTAGCAAACTAGGGTGGTGCGAGGTGAACAATTGTAAAGCCTACCGACAACAAACAGCAAATAGTGACTTTATTCGGCATACCATTTGCTAAAAAATTTCACTCTACTCCCCGTAGCTGATTACTGTAGCATCCGCTCCTTTTTTTCTTTTTTTTTTCTTTTTCTTTTTTTCTTCTCTCTCTCTCCTAGCAAACCAAGATGTCATCCGCACGATGGGGTTAATATTGGCAGTGGTTTGCTAAGGGTTTTTTCTTTTCTTTTTCTTTTTACAGTGGTGTTGAGATCGACTAAGATCGATGGTGTTTTGTTATAGGTTTTCTTTGGCTGTGGCATTAAGATTAGCAGTGGTTTGCTACCAGTTGCGGTGGTGGTTGTGGGAGTAGTTCTTGGCTATGGGTTTATCTAATGGGTTGTGGCAGTCGTTTTTGTGGTGGCCGTGGTCGTGGTTTTTTATCGTTGTTGTTGTGGGTTTGTTTTTGTTAAAATTATTTTATATGATTTTAATGACTTGTATGCTAAAATAACAAATGAGATGGAAGGTGTATTGTTAAATGATGCGCTAAAATAGCAAGTTTTTTGGTATGCTAAAATAGTTTCTTCTTTTTTTAGCACACCAGATACTAATGCTAAATATGCACCAATACCAACATATAAACATGTCAAATTGATGCCCAACACAATAGTGGTAAAGTCCATTATCATTGAATAAGATATTCAAGTTCAAATTCTGTCTACATAAAAAATTAATTAGTGTCTTAGTCTAATGATAAAGAATAATTATCATTGAACATATATCATATATTCAAATCTATCATATCTCAATTGGTAAAACCTATTATCCTCGAACAAAAAATTTGGAATTCAAACATCTTCTGCACCAAAAATCGATTGAAGTCTTAACCAAGTGATAAGAGCAATCATCATAAAGTGGACATGATAAATTAAAATTTTATCGTGTCTATCAAAAATCTATCCTATATAAATAAATAAATAAATAAAAACAACATCAACAACAACAACAATAATAATAAAAAGTAATAGTAAAGTCTTAGCAACAAAAGTTCCGCTGAAGGTGGTGATATTGATACAAAATGGACATGTTTGGACTGGTGGCGGCCTGGTGGGTAATAGTCGCTATCATTAAAACTCAGACAAGCCCTTCAAGCTAGTTTATTTTAATCAGTAATATGCACATGTTCAAATGGCCTGATTGAATAACATTAAAGTAGCTAATAATATGCGTAGTAAATTATGTCGGCCCTATAGGCTTAAATTATCTCGGGTTAAATCAATGTCCAAATCTATAGGTTTTCGAGTGGGTGCCTACTCAATCTTTGAGGATATTCTATCATACTTTGTTTTTTGGCATAATAAATAATGGTCTTGTCTTCTGATTGTGCACTTTATTATAAAACAAAGTAATTGGTCTTTGTTTCACATATTGCTTCTCCCCCAACAACTGTCACATTGGAAGCCTCAATAAGGGGTCGGTCGTCCTACTAGTCTAGAATTTCTAGATATAGTCAAGTCAATACCTAGTGTTGGCTAAGATATAAGATGGATCTAATTTCCTATACATGGTTCTTCATTAAAGATGTCATTAAGGCCAAGCTTTCCATATTCAACTACGATTCCATAAAGCTCCCAAAATGTGAAAAGAGCTAAATCGAGAATTTCAATTGCTAGCTCATACAATAAAATCTATCAAAGAATGGAAAGCAAGGAATTGTTCCCAATAGTTTACCAATGCATACTAGCCACTAATTTAATTAATGCTTGGTAGTATTTGACATTATCATCCTCCATCACAATTATAAACATATAGTGCTCTTTTCACCTTTGAGCCCAATTATCGGGCTATGTTTAGTTCCCTCGAAACATAGCTGATTCAGGAATAATGCTCGGGCCCAGATGGGAAAGTCATCATGGAAACAAAGTTATAATTATGGAGTTTTCCACTAGTGTTATAAAAATAAAAAACCCTCCCCCAATAGAATTAGTTTCCCTGGCATCTTGCTAATGCTTCCTCAGTATCTGAACCACCATGTCATAATGAATAACACAGTCCAGGAATGACAGTGCCATGGATTATATTCACAACTCATGATAATCAATTTTACCTGATTTATATTAACATTACTTATCAAAAAATAAATAAATAAAAAGATAGAGATTAACATTGTCGGCATAGTTCACTAGTGTTTTGCATCAGCATTATTAACTAGTTGGGAGTCCAAAAAATCCACATCATCCCCACTCCACAAAAGTATTTCTTGCCAAGGTCAGCACCTAAGCATCTATGGCAGCATCTTTGACAACAACAATTTACTCCACATTAATTAACTAACATCTATTTATTGAAAAAAGAATAAAGAATCTCACCAAAACATATATGAAACTATCCAAATCACATGCAATTTTTCATCTACAACAACAAAGCTTTAGTACCAAAATTTTGGGGCTAGTTATGAATCCTCAACAAACTAATTATGGTCAGTCACATGTCATCTAAGTAACATAAAATACAAACAATAGCTCTGCAAGTTATGATCTAAATAGAAGAGTATCATCTTGGAGACAGAATTCGATTTTAAGGCGTAACATGCAATTATAAGTGCAGCTTAAAAAAACCTAATCTATAAACACAAAATGACGAACAATAGCTCTGCAAATTATGATCTAAATATAAAGTGTACCATCTTGGAGATGGAATCCACCTTTTCAAATGCCTAATCTATAGATACAAAGGATTAACATCGCTGGCAGTGTTTAGCATGATAATTATTCCCTAGTTAAAAAACTCCACATCATCCCCACACTACATAAGTATATCTTGCAAAGGACAGCACCTAGATAGGCTAGATTCCTATGGCAAGCATCTTTGACAAAAACAATTTACTCTTCACATTAATTAACTAGCATCTATTTATTGCAAAAAGAATCTCAACAAACTATATTCATCAATATTCAAGTGAAAACACATTTAATTTGTCATCTACAACTACCAAGCTTTAGTCTTCTCAAAAAAGAAAAAAGAAAAAAACTACCAAGCTTTACTAACAATATTTTTGGGTCAGTTATGTATCCTCAACAAAAAACTAATCAAGGCTGACCAACAAAATAGACAAACAATAGCTTTGCAAATTATGCTCTAAGAACAAGGTTTTCATCTTGGAGACGGAATCCACCTTTTCAGTGTAACATGCAATTACAAGTAAAACTTAAAAATGTCTAATCTATAGATTAAAAATAATTAACATCATCGAAATAGTTACAATAGTTACAAGTATGCATCTCACTAGTATTTTGCATGAGGCATTATCACCTAGTTGGGAGTACAAAAAGTCCACTACATCCCCACACTATAAAAGTAGACTTGCCAAGGCTGGCACCTAGGAACCTATTGCCAGCGCATCTCTGATAACACTAATTTATGCTTCACATTAATTAACATTTTTTTTGGTAATGACGTGGAACCGCACCAAGGCAGGGTCCTTTAGACCCACCCCATGAGAGTAAACCATAGATGCACAATCCCACCCGCTAGAACCGTGTATTAGGTAATCCAAGAGAACTCATAGTATGGATCAAACCCAGGATGTTTGGGTCTCCAACTCATCCCAAGCCTCCAACCACTAGGCTACACCCTGACAGATAACAAACATCTATTTATTGAGAAAAAATAAAGAATAGCAACAAACCCCATACGTCACTATCCAAGGACAATCACATGTGATTTGTTATCTCTACAACAACCAAGTTTTAGTAACAAATTTTGGGGTCGGTTATGAACCTTGAACAGACTAATCAAGTTCAACCAAGTCATTTAAATAACTAAAAAGACAAACAATAGATCTGCTAATTATGATCTAAAAAGAAAATTATCATCTTAAAAGAGGTGGAAGCTGCCTTTTCAGTGTGACATGAAATTTCAAGTGAAGTTTAAATATGCCTAATCTATAGATAAAAAATAACTAAGTGTGCGTTTGGAGTAGCTTTTTGCTAATTTGCTGAAAGTTGGTAAAAGTACAATAGTACCTAGATAATGTGAGATTTTAAAAAGCTATATGTAAGCAAATAAAAGTCTAATAAGCTCTACCGAAAAAGCCAAACCAAACGCACTAAGTTATCAGTGAACAAAGTGCTAACACATTGATAGATTTGAGTGAGATCTTTTGTAGTCTTGTCAAACAAGATATTCTACATGCAAAGCAACTTCAATAATGCCAACCGCTAACACATTGATAGCTTTGAGTGAGATCTTTTATAGTCTTGTCAAACAAGACATTCTACATACCAAGCAAATTTGATGATGCCAATTACTACTCTTTACATGTGTTAACTAATAAAAGATAAAGAAAATTGTTTACTGAAAATAAAAAAAGATGAATTTCAAAAAGCAATAGATATCACTTTCCAAGGAAAAATAAAATCACATACAATTGATAATCTAAAAAACAAAAAAAGCACAATCAGTGATATGAATTCTAAATAAGGAGAAAAGGGCTAACCTCAAGATAGGTCTGCTTATAACTTATTTTGGAGTTTGGACAGCTAAAAAAGGCATCTTTTATTCTTCTGCTTCAGGAAAATTTCAATGAAGTTAACTTTGTTCCATTACGGTTCCCTTTCATATTTCTCCTTGTCCATGAACCTAGCTAAAAGTACATAGAAGGAACAAAAAAATAAATAAAAGATTATCAGCAGCTGAAACTCATTATGCAGATTGTAATTGTAACAGATACAGGAATGTTAAAGCCTTTAATATAGTTGAACAAAAGAAGAATCCTGTTAAAGCATAATCTGATTATTGTATAAAGAGCATGACAAAGAATATATTTGACTAAAATATTACTGCTATCCACCACTTTTTTTTATAAGTAACATAAAAATTATTAAAAGCACTATTCTTAAACATAGGATGTAGACAACAGAATAGCAAAGAATAAACAGAAAGAAGCGAAGAGATATAATAACAATACAAAGGGCAAGAGACAATAGACTAAAAGGCAAAGCATCTAAAAAATTCATGAAAGAAGTCATGGAGAAAGTATGGAATTTTGAACTCCACTTGTAAAGGGTGTTCAGAAAGAGGAACTTACAGTGAGGCAAGGATAACTCCCCCTCAAAAGTATGGAGAGTCCTCTCTTTCCAAATGCACTACATGCAACATAAGGACCTGTTCCCAATGCTTCCCCACTTCTTAGATCGCCCAATGTCTCCTTCCAAGACTCCAACATAGCAAGTACTAAACTGGGCATTACCCACGTAACACAAAATAGGCATAGTAATAGATACCATCATACCACAGATCCATAGCAACAAGGCAATGTAGAAGAAGATGGTCCACAGACTCCATTGGACTTACATATACAACATCAGCCCGCAATCATAATTTCCTTCTATTATAAATTATCTGTTGTCAAAAATTTTCTCACTACTACAGTCCGCATGAAGAAAGTCACTCCTAGGTAGGCTCTACCTCTCCAAAAATACTGCCAAGGAAAGGGGGCAGACCGTGCATTCCCTAAACTAACCTCAGTATATTTGTTTCTGAAAATTCAATTGCTAGTCCAATGATTCTTCCAACACAAAATTTTAGAGACATCTCCTACAGAATCTAAGAGGCAAATTTATTCCAACCATTTATTTAATATATTTCCACAAACCAACCCATAAGGAGCTTTGACAATGCCAGAACACCAATCACCCCTACCAGTATCATATTTGTGATCAATCACTTTCCTCCACAATGAGTCCCTTTCTACCACATAATGCCACAATCATTTACCATGAAAGGCTTGGTTAAAAATGAGGTTCTTCGTTATCTAGTACCCAAATGCCCACTTTGGATCAGGCTACACATTGTAGACCTTCACCATATGGAACTGATGCTCATCCCCAATAAAAACCCCATAAGAAATCACTTTTTATAGTTTTCAATTTATTAGCCACACTAACAGGTATGGAAACCAACACAACCAAAAATTAGGGAGAATGAAGAGCGTACTCTTAATTAGTGTGAGGCATCCTCCCTTTGATAGATAAAGTTTCTTCCACCGGCCAATCTCTTTTCCATCTTCTCTATTATGCCATCCCATATATTGCTAGCTTTAAAATGAGCCCCAAGAGGGAGTCCCAAATATTTCATTCAAAGAGAAGAGACCTTAAAAAGCCCAAAGTGTTAGCCAAGACCTCTGCCTCTGTGACCATCCCTACAGGCACCATCTCTTTTTTGGTAAAATTTATCCTCATACATATATAGCCTCAAACCATAACATAATACATCTCAAATGGTGAATCAAATTGACATCTGCATCACAAATATATATATATATATATATATATATATATATATATATATATATATCTCATTGGCAAAAGGCAAGTGTCATTTCATCAAAGCCTTAGTATTTCCTAAAGACATAGAAAAACCATCTATAAAACCTCTTGCCTTCTCCTTGGCAAGTGTCATTTCATCAAAGCCTTAGTATTTCCTAAAGACATAGAAAAACCATCAATAAAACCTCTTGCCTTCTCCTTAGTCATCAACCTACTAAAAGCCTCCACAACTAGTACGAAAAACAATAGGGAAAGAGGGCCACCTTGACATATTCCTCTATGGCTGTCAAAGGAAAAATTTGGATTTCCATTGACAATAACAGAAAACCAAAACAGTAGGGATGCAAAAAGCCTTGCTCCTTGATCCCAATTGCCAAAATTAACTATGCTGAGTAGGTGCTGAAAATACGCAGGAAGCCCAAATATTATGTGGGGAAAAATAAGAGTAATGAAGTGCACCCATATATCACTAATAAAGAACATCAGCAAAAGCCACAAAAGGCACAGGCACCAGGTTCTAAAACCCCCAACCACACCCCTCCCTTCCCCCCCACCCATCCAAATAATAATAATAATAATAATAAATGAACACACGTGCACCCACCCACATGCCTCCCCCCTTTCTCCCCTCCTTCAAATCTATTTTATTTTCAGTCCAAAATATTCTTTAAACCATCATCACAGTCCTTGCATCCTAAAAACCACAAAAACACGCATGTACCAGGTTTTAACCCCCCTCCCCCCAGGAAAAAAATATAATAAAATAAATAAATAAAAAGAATGAACACACTTGTTCACTGACTCACACACCTACCTCCACCCCCCCCCCTTTTTCCTTTCTCCCCTCCAAATCTATTTGAACTTTGTTTTGGCTTTACAAGTGATAGCAGTTTACCTAGTCTGAAATAGCAGCACAGCACTTGCATCCCAATGTTTCAGCAAGTCAGCTAATGTTCCTAGCAAGAAAAGCACTCAAGACACTGATAAACGTATGGGATCTAAAAGGGATTATTGATAGAAAACATGCAATAGTTTACAATTAGGCATAAATAATGACAACCTAAAAGGTAACAAGATCTGCAATGGGTTGAGACTCATTCAAATGATATTTCCCTAAATATCATTGGCACTGCTGAAACATACAACATGAACTCATGTATACTGCAATGCCCCTGAAATGGCAAAAACTGCATATAGTGAGAGAACCATTACTCAAGCAACTAGAGACCTGAAAAAAAAAATCAAAGACAATTTACAGATGAGTCTCCACAATCAGATCAGTAAAATGATGCTGACGTAGAACATTAAGTTGCCAACAACACTTTCCACCACCTCACACTTTAAGTGGTATCATGCTAAAATCACCACCACACTGTATACATCCCCATTCCCACCACCAAAACACCAATATCACCTGATTTCAACTAGGGCCAACACCATGACCAACTCTTCTATGGCCTTCACCAAGGTTTCTGGTCCATGCACATCACATGTTCTTTGCATGGTAGTGGTCAACAATGATATCTAGTTTCATTTTAACTTCCAAATGAGATATTGTACATTAGTCAACCACCAAACACAATAAATTCCTAAAAATATTTAATTTCAAAACATTTTCATTTCTCATGGCAATAACTCTTACAGACTTCATGACCTAAAAACTATAAGTTATGATCTTTCTCTTTTTTTTTTTGGATAAGGAAAGCAAAATTTCTGTACCTATAAGGTGTACTAGGGTAAGTATGCCCCTCCATTCACTGTTGGATTGCATTAAACGAATTAAAACCTATATCCAAATCAAGCCTACAGAGATAGTATTTTCTTGTTTGTCCTACAAATAAGAATGCTCAAATTGTGATGCAGACCAATGTTGAATAAAGCAAAAACAATTGTTTGTTTTTCCCACTAATAAAAAGGTAATTGTTAGCTCAGGAGGTATAAAGTATGTTGTAAAAACAGTTTCTTAACTCAATTATTTAAGAATTTTTTTTTATAGCTCTCATTAAAACATTGTACCAAATTTCAACAAGCACAGATATTTGTAAATCAAACCTACAATTACAGATAGTAAGAACTTAAAATCTGATGATGATGAAAAAGCTAATCAATTCCATTATATAAAAAAATATATAAAATAAAATAAAATAAAATTGAATTATAAAAAGTTGTAGAATGATAGTACCATTGAAAAAATGCATAACAAGAAATCATTAAGACGTGCTTAGCTAGCCTCGATATATGACTTCATAGTAAACATGGTCCTCTTCCTCAATGTTCCCACATCCAGATTGCATAATTTGTTTCCAATACAACACATCATCGCATGCCAGACAAGAATGTACATTAATGCAATGATCTCCTTTGTTCCAATCAAAGCATCTGTCACAATTACATCACAATGACAATAGCAATTATATACATCAATGTATCATCTAGGAAAAAGTCTGGTGCCACAACTTGTGGCACAACTCCTCTAGGAAAAAGTCTGGTGCCACAACTTGTGGCACAAGTTGTGCCACAAGTTGTGCCACCAGAACTGCTCATCATCTAAAACATTTGGCAGACCACAACACATCATATGGTATTAAAAGAAAATATCCGTACACTTTCTACATTCCTCAAGAAACTACAGGGACAAGAACACTGAAAAAAAAAAATAAAAAGGCCCCAGTCCATGTTCATATCCGATTTTGTTACAAAATTTGATTGAAGAAAAAGAATCAACTGGTACCATCATATTGTTGTCCCAAAGGCAGATAGCCACCCACTGCAAGATTTACAATTGTTTCCTTTTCTTCTCCAAATAAAAGTGATTCCGTTGGAAGTTTAAGATTGCCCAAAGGAGATGCCGAAAACCAATCTCTGGCCAAAGGACAGGTGTTGAGTACAAGTAACAGTATGCACTCTGCCAGAGAAGAAAATTACTTAAGCGAGTCTCACCAGAAGTACGGATTAAGATATCAGGATCAGGTGCAACTGACACATACATATGCTTTTCAATATCTATTAATTTAATAAGGTTCTCCCCTTCATCCTTTTCAATACATTCAAGTCCTATTAAGCCATACCCAGATCCACTTGCATTCAGTAAACTAATCTCCTCCCACTTTTCTTCACATGCTTTTTCTACAGCATGCACAATCTCATTGGTCGAATTGTAGGCAACACATATTGACAAGACCGCCTTGGAGTTATTGGCAGTGGCCACCATTGCCCTCTCTGCTGCCAATCTGACAGGTTCACTCAACAATTTTAGGTTCCCCAAAAAGTGCACCCTAACCCCATAGCGATTTACTATGCTCTCTTCCTCCATCAACCCTTCAATTTTTTCCTGCATCAGATCCATCAAAGATTGAACTTCTTCAGGACGTCGTTTGAAATTATCAATGCTGAAGGCATAAATTGTTACATATCTCACACCCATCTCATAGCAATACTTAAGCATGGACATGAGAGCCAAAAATCCAACTCTATGTCCAGTCCCTTCAATCAAATTCTGCTTTTTTGCATATCTACGATTTCCATCCATGATGTATGCAATATGTTCAGGAATGGGACCAACAGAGAGAACACGAAAAGTACATTTGCGGAGGAAAGTAACAAAGTTCTCAAAGATGCAGTTTATTCTACTCCTACCATCTTTCTTCATTATAGAACCTTGTATAAGCACTAAATCTCCCAAAAAGACCTGTCAATACAAAAAGCAAAATTCAGTTTAATTTGGTTAAAATAGCAAAGTTACATAATCAGAAAGCCCACACAAATAAATTTGTATAAATTAATACGCCAAATATGGCAGTGTGTATTGGCTGTTAATTACAAGAGCTCACTAGCTGTTTAGAGACCTATGATCAGACTAATAAACATTCTTTATAAGAGGTACCACATTTTCTATGATCGGGGGGGAGCTGTTTGAGCAAGATAATATGGACTGGCTGCCAAGCTTGATAAGTAAGTCAAAAAGCAACTTGAGCAATTTAGAGAAAGGGAAAGTCTGAGTGCCATGTGTAGCAGCTACAAACTATATGCATTACACATTTCTTGTTCCAATTTACGTGGAAAACAAGCCATCTACCATTATTGAGTCATGCACAAATCACGCATAATTGGACCTAGAACATGACCCCAAACCATGATACTATAAACAAAAGACAAACTAAGTAATTAAAATACAGACAACCTTGGACTAACACTCTCCCAATGCATCAAAACATTATTAGCAAGAACAACAACTCAACATTTTACCGGTTCAATCCGATAGCAGAAGAACAAGAAAAAAAGAAAATATACTCAAACTAAATGCAACAAACATCATAAGCAAAGAACAACCAAACCTCACATTAAACTAGACAAACGAACATGCACCTTTACAGTGTGACATTCACATTTAAGACTAACGTGAAGTATACTGGCAGCTTTCATATACATTTTCTTTTTCTTTTTTTTCTTTTCAGATTTGTCATTTTTTGTTACATTTTTTTTTTTTTTTTTTTTTGAGAAACTCTAAAAAAATAGACTTTTTGTATAGACTTGAGTATCTAAAACATATTGAAGATAGACTTTTAGAACCACATTTCTAGAGGAATTCTATAGGCTATTGTCCAACACTCATTGTCTAATGCATGTGTGAAGTAGCAGGATTTCAAGCTATATACGTTTCTTGATCGGTTTTTTTGTTTTTTGATCGGTTTTTTATACTGGTTGATTTCAAAGTTCTCAAGAATTTAAAATTAAGAATCAACTCTCTGATTTACAAAATTTCTAATTACTGGTAAAGCCTTATAGGCCTAATGCAAGCTGTTAATATTATTGGGTTACAAACTTTTGTTACTTCAGGCCTACCTTCATCTATTTCCTTTTCCAGCCCAAGGTAAGGAGCAGCAAGCCTGATTCAAACCAGGTCTATATTATTATAATATATATTAAGAGTGACACAGATTTTAAATAATAGAATAACACAATCTAATTTATCAAAGACACTATTGTAATTTGGTTACATATATACCTGTTACATTCATATATTCTCCTACATTAAGTGCAAGACAACCTAAAAAGAACATTCTAATCCTTCAGATAGCTTGCATAAAATGTGGCACCTTAAAAGATGAGGAAAAGCCATAACAACTGGGAAACATTCTTGTACATCTATTATCAATTGACAAGAGCAGAGAACCCATATGCAATTTTTGAATAATACCTTATCCTTATCAATCGGAAAGATAAGACTGCATCACCTTCTAGTTATGAATGTACAACTAAGCAACCCAAACACAAAGAAATAAGCTCAGTCTGTACAAAGTGACAACTAACAGCTAAAACCAAAATCATAATCACCCAAGTTTCCTTTACAAATTTTCCCATGAACATGCTAATTTAAACATCACATCATTCTTTTTGGAGCACTTGAAACAGTATCACCATACTCATCATTTTCTTCATTCATTGAATCCATGTCTAAAATGTAAAGGAAAAAAAAACCAACAACAATAAATAAAAAAATAAAAAAAAAACTCAGCATTTTGAACCATTCAGAAAGGGAAAGATTGAGTTTGTTTAAATAGGCCAAATCTATGGTCAAACACTATATACAAAACCAGACTGTAGAATCACCATAGCATCACAATATAGGTATATGCAATATGCCTAGAAGAAATGGACAAAGATAATGAAAATATACAAGTAAATTCTCATCCATAACCAATTAGCAAATTCTCATCCATTCCAAAACCTGACCACTCAAATAATTGGATATTATGGGTATAACTGCGAATTTGAAAACTATGACAATATGGGATTACAGTAATAAAAAGTTCGCATGAAATATCACAAATATACCAGGACTCAATGCTTGCAAACTATTCACATTCCAAACACGACATTCTTACTTTATGACCGGTAGCAGACTCACACTCTCACAGGCTCACAGTCACAGACACAACTTTCAGTTTATGGTTCAATACCAATACATTGGCCACTGATCACAAATTACAGAAAAGCTCAAACTTTCATGTAAAAATCACATATTTATGAACCAAAGTTTTCAGAAACTTGGGCGGAAAAAAATCCTCTATTGTTTCTATTCAATGCTCCCTTTGGTTACTGTGTAAACGTAAGGAAGATAGAAACTTACCCAGAAAAAAAAAAAAAAAAAAAAAATTCACCTTCCATTTTATGATAAAAGTTTCAAATTTTCATATTTCCTTTCTTTTCTCTCACTTTCTCAGAGACCAAACAGTGCAAAGTAGTGAATAGAAAGAAAGAAAAAAGACTGAAATTTGAAAATTACCAGGTGGGCTTCCTGAGGAGACGAAGATCTGAGAGAAATGACAAGCGATTCCCAGGAATCTCCGAAGCTTTGAACCTGCTGAAGCTGTTGGGTTTCCAATTAGGACGTTATTGGAGGCCGCGAAAATGAAGGAAAATGAAAACCCTCGTGAAACTCTGAAACATGAGGGTTTTTTTTTTTTTTTTTTTTTTTTTAAAGGACTGACTTGGATTTGGGTATACTGTTTTTGGGTTAAACGGGCTTAATGGGTTTTTAGTTAAAACCCACCAATAATCATTGAGTCTAACAAGGTTAATACCTATTTAATTCAAATAATAATTTGGTGGATTTAAGTTCAATTAAAGTGGGTAAATTTTGGTCTAATTTACACCAATCCAATCAAATTGGATAGAAGCCAATTATAAATCGCACAAACTCAACCAAAACGGATAGAATAGTAGACGTGGAAAAAAGGAATTATTACAATAAAATAAACTACAAGAAACTCAAGCCCGACAAGCGTAAATGGAAAATGACAGTATCAATCATTTGGCAGAACCTCATTCATAAATAAAATGTACCACCCGATTCTTGGAATCAAAATGAGAATAAATTAAAGAACAAATCCGACTAAGCAATTGCTAACTCAGGCATCAAATTAATATCACAAATTCGAATCGTGCAAAGCAAAAAAATAATCATCTAAAGTAAATGACAGATATTCAGCAATTGCACAAAATCAGATACAAAATGTGTGGCATACTGTACTTGTACTCGGATTTGGCTTTGGCGCAGTTTCAACCAAATATATAGAGAAAACTAGTCCAAATTAAAATACATGAATATCAGAATATGTAAAATCTAAAATGGAACTGAGTTGCACAACCGTAGGAAAAAGTGTAATTCTTGAGACAAGGAGGAGGGAGGAACGGCGAGACTGTGTGAGCGATGTGAGGGAGGAGACCACCGTGTCAATGGCTGTCGGAGGGAGGCGGCTAGGGCTTGAGTTTAATCTATCACTCGTGCTCGTGGGTTCACAAATCTTACATCATATTTCAAATGGAGTTTTGATTTGAATTTGTAACCGGTCAATTCGTTTCTTACATGTAAATTCACTTTTGTGATTTTTTTTAATAAATAAAAATGAAATGCCACACCATTAAAAAATAATGTTAGATCATTATTTCATTAGCTACGTAAATAATATTACTAACAAAAATAAACTTGAGATTAATTTACCCAAGTTTTACATTTTAAGGGCATGTTTGTTATACCATTTCAAACTCACATTTTTACATTTTAAACAACATTACACATTTTTTCGCACACTTTTTTACCTACACGTATTTTAAAAAACTACAAAAATCTCATCTCAAACTACTCTACCAAACACTCCCTAAGTATTTTTATTTTTAATTGAGGTTATTTTAGGTATTGCACAATAAAATATTCTAAGAATTAAAATATATGTTTAAGCGAGAGAATAACGGAATGAGTGTATTTTTTTTCATTTCTAAAACGAAACTGCTCGATTTCAAAGTTTAAGGAGAATTATGATATTAAAAATAGGGCAAAACTTAGGTACAATACCTTAGGTTCCCTACTTAAAATTTTGACATCTATCAAATTTAACATCTCAAACAAACGGCCGTTAAAACCATTTTCTTTTCCTTCTTCCTTTCCTATACTACAAGTCTGCAAACGGCTTCTCTTCCAAACCCAAAACCTTTCTCTTCCAAACCACCCATGATCCTTCTCTTCGAAACCCAAAACCCAAAAAAAGAAAGAAAGAATCATTGATTAGAAAAAAAAAAAAAGAAGAAGAAGAAGAAGAAGAAAGGAATCAGATACATAGACCGCGAGAGAAAGAAAGAATCATAGACTAGAAGAATCATAGATCAGAAAAAAGAAAGACCCATGACCCTTCTCTTCGAAACCCAAAACCCATAAAAAGAAAGAAAGAATCATCGATCAGAAAAGATAAAATTTAAAAATTTAAAAAAAAAAAAGAAAAAAAAGAATCATAGATCACAATGAAGAAAGACCCATGACCCTTCTCTTTGAAACCCAAAACCCAAAAAAAAAAAAAAAAGAATCATCAATCATAAAAAATAAAAAAAATAAAAAAAGGGAATCAGATACACAGACCGAGAGAGAAAGAAAGAATCATAGATCAGAAAAAGAAGAAAGGAAACAGATACACACCGAGAGAGAAAGATAGAATCATAGATCAGAAAAGAAGAAAGGAAACATACACACACCGAGAGAGAAAGATATGAGATTTTCTTCTTCTTCTTTTTTGGGTTTTGGGTTTCGAAGAGAAGGGTCATGGGTGGTTTGGAAGAGAACGGCTTTGGATTTGGAAGAGAAGTCGTTTGCAGTACAGGAAGAAGAAAAAAAAAAAAAGTTTTAACGTCGTGTGTTTGAGATGTTAAATTTGACAGATGTCAAAATTTTAAGTAGGAAACCTAAGGTACTGTACCTGAATTTTGCCCTTAGAAATATTGGGGCAAGTCGAAACCTAAATAGAATATGCCAAATAGTGAGCCTAATCTAGCCTATTGCCAAAGAGATGTATCTCTTTTTTTTTTTTTCTTTTTTTGCTGAATGCCAAAGAGATGTATCTCTTAGTTTTGTACCTTTTGGTTATTTATATAAAGGGCTAAGGATTCATTTGTGCAATTGATAGAATTTTTCACTTATATGTGATGTTATATATATATATATATATATATATATATATATATATATATATATATATATATATATATATAGCCAAAACTTAAAAAAAAAATCCAATTAAATTCTACAATTGAAGTCTAATTTTGCGTTATATGTCTTAAATTATAAATGTGGGACCATATTATAAATTCATCCAAATAAGTTATGTATAAAAACCAAAAAGTCTAGAATTAATAAATCGTAAAAAGAAAGTACTTCATAATAACAAAAATTAAGAAGTGATAAAAAAATGGATAATTAACATTTTCTACTTAATAATATTCTTACAAAACTTTTCAAAGAGCTAACAAAATATAAGAATGACTATCAATAATATTTAAATTATATTATGTTATCTTGTAAGTATATTCATGCATATGCATAAGGTCACAAGCTAGTAAAGAAGAACACACAGAAACATATCTTCTTATTTCTTATCAATTTCATCAAAACATTTAGTTTGTAGATACTGTGTATTTTGTTTTTATAACAAATACCACCGATGAGTCTCAATAATACAAATCTTGGGGACTTTGAATTTTTCAACATATGAACTTCCCCATACATAAATGATAAAACATTAAAAAAAAAAAAAAAAAAAAAGGGAAACAAAAAAGTGTTTTTTTTTTTAATTTTATAAAAATGAATTAATAATTATGGTAATTATTATTGTATATTTATTGTGATTATATATATATATATATATATATATATATATATATATATATATATATATATATATATATATATATAAACCGAAACTTCTAAAGCTCCCACAATTTTTCACGTTAATACAATATTAAAAAAAAAAAAACCATAATAAACTTGATACTCAGGCCTTTCCCTTTCACGATGCTTTGCCTCCCGATGCTCTGCCCTTCCCTTTCACGATGCTCTACTATCTTTTCCCTACCTTCCTCTACTAGCTCCTCATCTACCAGACCCACGGCAAACCAACAGCAAAGCATCGCATTGTATCGCATCTAAAGACCCACACATTCCTCAATGAAAAACCACCATACCCACAAACCAACAGTCATCTTCTTCCTCAAAATCGATCTCCTTCCTCAGACCACCCATTTGCCACAAACCACCCACATCCAACCTCTACAACCTAGAGGTTTAACAAAGAAGTGAACTATATCACAAACGTTGGATTAAAAAACAAACCAGTTCTACCACTATCCCAGTAGTGGTAGAAGGTATGGTTGCTGTGTATAACTCCTTTGGTTCTTAATTTCGCTTCATAATTGTAAGTCTATTTTTTCCCTTTGCTGACTGGTTTCTCACAATCCTAAGAAACCACAAATTAAGCAAAGAAGCCATGAGTCGTGGAGTATTGTTGTAGATTCAAGATTGGTCATAAAGATTGGGCTTTTAGAGTCGTTTATGAGAAACCCAAATAGAATTTTTTGAGGGGTTTTGTTTGATTCTTTGTTTGTTAAATCTCTCTTAACAAATTATAGTTCACATTGCTTATGCTATTTTATTATGTAAAGATTTCTATTTATAAAATATTATTCTGTTGCTTAAGCTATTTTATGAATATTAATTTGTTGACAATCTTCCTTAAAATATTATGACTTTCACAATCCAAAGAATCAACTATAGAGGTACAAGGAACAACCCCCCCTCCCATCCAGTTCATACTACAATGTTTTTTTTTTTTTTTTTTTGGAGTTCATACTACAATATTCAAATAAAGTTCTTAGAAAACTATCCTTATTATCTGAATCAAATCAGGTACTGTGTTTATAGCTTTTAAATTGCGTCTTTAATAGCTCTTTACTCTTATTGTGTTAGTCTTGACTGTTTCACTTAACTTGAATTAACTATTGTGTTGCTTTAAATACAAATTTTGTATTTGTAGAACCAATTTTGTATTGGGTTTTTGTTTTGAAATGGTTTATCACATTCTGTTTGCAACTAAACTGTGTATTGTCGTTTTATGTGAATTTTTTGGTTTTAGAATTTTTGATATATTCATTAGGTTTTGTATAGATAGTTTACCTTGGAGTGAGGGATAGACTCACTAAGAAGTTGGAATAACCTATTGTAGATGGGTGGGATCTTATTTCAAATTCTAAGGCATTTTGATTTTTCTTCCCAGTTACTTTATTGCTTTTTTTTCCTGGCTTTGAGAGACCCCATTCCCCCCCTTTTTTTTTATCCGTTTCAAGAGCATGGTTTTTGGGGTCCTTCATCCTTTTGGCAGATGCAGAACTTCCCTATCCCACCTCCAAAAAATTAAAATAAAGATAGGAGTAAACAATAAACTTTAGATATCCAATAAATCATGTGAGTGAGCAAAGGTTGAAGAGCATTACCCCACTGCCATTGTATATCACTCATTTCAAATATCCCCAACAGCATAAGAATGAATAGCTGTTAGTTTGTATTGTGTAAAGGGAAGATTAAACCAAAAAAAAAAACTAAGTGAACATAAGATAATGACCTCATGTGCCTAGAATGACCCTTTTCCACCATGGTAGGTTAATGGTGAGCCACAACTTAAAGAAGGCCAATACTTCTCCAGATCATCATGCAATGTCGAAATCTACAAATTAAATGGCATTTGTACTAATCATGATTAAAAAAAAAAAACTACTCTCTTGTGATATACACACACATTACACTATGCAATTTGCGCAGTAATTGGAGTACTTCTCCGGTTATGTATTGTACAATAAATTATAGATATCTCATTAGTAAATTGCAGTTTCTTTTTGGTACATATAGTATAGCATACAAATACATTGATGTTTACAGCTCATGATCAGGGAAAGATTAATCCAGACAAACCTTTACTCAAATGTCATTATCTTTAGCATCTATATCTAGCACAACAAAGTTGGATGATAAAATGACAGAAGTACGTATTCTTTAATTTAGCAAAATTACAAATATGATATTTAAGATGTATATGTTGTAATACATTCCTCAACCTGTTCTATTGTCAAACTTACATTAGTGATACTTCAAATGAATGTAGCAACAACTTATCAACTGAAGAAGATGGTGATTGTACAAAATTTCAAAAACTTGATGTTCAAAGCAATGTGCATCTCACGCCAACATCTATACTCAAGGAAAACAAAAGGGCATATTCAGGGACTACTACAAAGCAACAAAGGAAGAAGATACAAAAAACACTTTAAAGTTGTCTTTCAATCTCCAAGATTTCTATGCACAATTTGGTTTTAATGGATTTGTGATTTTGGTACTAAAGACATATTGGAACAAAGGAAATTTTTTTGCTTTTATGCACAATTTGGTTTTAAATTGAAACGGGGAGGAATTAAACTCTTATATTTAGTTATTTGAGGATTCAACTTTACTTCAACGTTTTTTTAATATAATGAATACATTGAATATTTAGTGGAAGACATGAAATAAATGAAATTGAAAAAAAAAAAAAAAAAAAAAAAGTCATAGCAAAAAGACATGGTATTGGGACATTTGCCCAATATGTGCCAATAAAAAACTGTTGGGAGGAGCTTCAGCCTAAAACAGTTGTGACTTTGAGAGATGATAAACTATTTGGTTATGTATTAAAAAGACCAGTGTACCCAGTTGGTCCAATAGTATCACAATCAGGTAACTTGTCCAAGAATGGTTTGCTGTTTGATTGGCTAAACAAGCAACCAAATGATTCTGTGGTGTATGTGTCATTTGGGAGTGGTGCAACACTATCACATAAGCAAATGACTAAGCTATTTATTTTTAATTAACAAAATTGGTAGCATTCCCGTGCATCGCACTAGTTAGCGACTAATATTTGTATATAATGAAACTCAAGATCGGCTCTATAGTATAGACAAACAAGATGGTCACCTAAGGCCTTCAAGGTTGTGTTTAGGAAGTGAGTTTAAAGTCAGCTTATTTTACTATTTAACTTATTTTTGCTACTATTTATGGGTCTCACTGCATTTAATGGTACTATTTATGGGTCTCATTATACTATTTCAGCTAATTTTTTACCTTTATCAATAATACTTTCAACAAAAAAAAAAAAAAAAATTCTATTTCAGTTAAATAAGTTGACCCAAACGGACTCTAAGTAAAAAAATGTCCCTAAATTTTAACTAATAAAGGTTTTTAATTTATTGTAATAGTATTAATTAAGCCAAAATATTATTCAATAAATATAATAATAATTTTTTATCAAATGAAAAAAAAAATGCACCCACAACATTTTCACAATAAATTCTAAATGGTAGGTTGTTTCCAGCTATTATTGAGTGGGAAAAAAAGTAATTTCATTGGTGGGTTCAAATTAAAATCAATAACAATTTATCACCTACAATTTGTAGAGAAAATGTTGTAGATGTAATACTTCTAAAAATAAATTATAAAAAAATGCAACATACACAAAAAATTTCACAACATAATTCACAATAGCTAAGTTAACAAGTTTTTGCTAGTTCACATCAAAGTCCACCACTAATATCACTTTTTTACTTACCACTATCAATTTTCCACGTCAACAATTGTGAAAAGTTTTATCACATTTGTGTGTCTATAAACTTTCTATAAAAAAAAGAAAAAAAAAATACTTGGCTCTACATGTTTAGTAGAATAAGAATGCAAAATTTTAATTAGTAATTTGCATCTAAACAAAATTAAATAATAGAGTTTAAGAAATATTTAATTATTTAAAAAAATCATATTTAAATATATAGAATGCCTCAATTTAGTTTTTGTATTAGACCCCCAAATGTAAGGGTTGTCAATGGGCCGGGTTGGGCTTAATGGGCTACCCATGGGCTCGTGTTAACATATTATTTTATTATTTTTAGAAGGAAATAATCAATTTTTTTATAAGAGTCAATTTTTTTTAAAGGAAAGAATCAAATAATTTAATACTTAATTACAATTTTTTTTTTTTTATAGTCAAATCTATTTTATTCTTTGTTTTGTTGATGGAAGCCTATTTAATTTTTTTATTAAGACTTTAAAATGGTTTTTTTTTTTACCTTAAATTAAAAAATGTCAAATGGTTAGTTTAAAGTTGCTAGACTACTAGAGAAATATATATTTAGTAAATTAAGTTTAGCATAATGGTTGGCATCTGAGGGAGTTCTCTTAAGAAATTCTTTTATAATGTCTCAAGATTAATCCTTTATACATCTCATATATATTTTTGTTATGAATTCTAAGTTATTGGGTTGGGCTACTAGGTTAGCCCACCAGGTGTCCATGTCTATAAAAACTAGCTCACAACCTTACTAACTGGGCTAGTGGGTTACCTATGGGTCTCAATAACAACGGGCTGAGACTCCTAATAGTCCAATGGGCCATCAAGCTTCTAAGTCGGGTTGTGGCCCATGGACCAAATGCATCAAGCTAACCTTGATGAAACTTTATATTCTAATTAACTTAATTGATAAAGTTTTTTGTGATTAAATAAAAAATTTAGAGTTCAATGCTCATACCAAAAAACAATTAAACAATCAATAAAACCAAACATTATAAGTTAAAACTATATATATATATATATATATATAGACACATGGTAAGTTCAACACACAAGTACAAGACTAACCATTCGAGATGAGATGGACGTGACAAGCGCAATAATCATGATGTTTTGCATTATATGTTTATACTGTAAACTTTACCACAACTTTCTAACCTAAATTTAGGGGGAATCACGAATATTTGCTAAAACTCTGACATTGACACACCAAAAAAATTTAAAACATATATATATATATATATATAATAGTCTTGATCTTGGATCATGTCCTAAAGAGTTGGCATTATCATTTCAAGTTAGATCTTTCTTTTTCTTTTTTTTTTCTTTTTTTTTTTAAAGAAAAAGTTAGATTCTTTGTATTACTGTCACCTTCATCACGAACTTTCTATCCCTAAATGTAGGGGGAATCACAAGTTTTTGATTGGACCAATTATGGTATTCGACAGACCGAGAAGAAAAATTCAAAACATTTGATTGTAAATTGGGGTTTTGAGTTTTATAAACGCGCTTTTAAAATCCCAAATTAATATATCTAACCAAACGGACCTTTAATCTCACTAATTAAATTAATATTTAAATTCAATATTCATGTGAGATAAGAAAATACACATTTATTATAGTATTTTTAGTATAATTTTTTATATTAGAAAATGCTAAATGTACTACTAATTTGATTATAGAATGCTTGTATTTTTTTTATAAAATATTTAATAGAATGCTTATTTAGAATCTTCAAACACCTAGTTGTATTGACTAATAAAGTACAAATATTACCATTTCTACATGTAATTAAATTCAATGGAACTATTTGTTTGAATTTAATTGGGGAATATAATGTATTGTGCATAAGTTTTACCTTAATGGATGTGATTGGTGTCACCTAAATAACACAATAAATAAATTTTTTAGATTATCAAAAAAACAAATTAATTTTTAGTTTTATTATACCTAAACAGTTTTTTTGAGATGAGTTTTATATTTAACACATCATTTTGTAAGGTTTATATAATAAAATTTGTAATATTTCTATAATCACTTATTTATGATTTATGCATTCACATAAGCTTTGTTTGTTACAACATAAAATATTTTTTGAAGGAAAATGTTCTCAGCTGAGAATTTTTTTATTATTATAAAACTACTTATCTTTTGGTGCTTGATCGTGCCCTTAAAACTATTTTCTGGCATTTGGCTCATACAAAAAAGTAATAAATGTTCTTATTTTTTATATGAATATAAAAGTAACAAATTATTTTTTTGAGAAGACAATACTAACAATTAAAGACAAAATCTACAATACTAACCTCTACCATAATTTAATATCACACAATCTAACATAATGAACACAACCACCAAAATACCATCATGTAACATAGTTCATATTATCTCACAAAATAGAAACATATTGAAGACAAAAGTAACAGTTGAAGACAACACTAACAATTAAAGACAAAATCTACGCTACTAACCTCGACTATAATTTTATATCACACATTAACATAACATAATGAAGACAACAACCAGAATACCATCATCTAACATAGTATCATCTCACAAAATAGCAAAAATTGAAGAAAAATCCACAGTAGTAACCTCTATCATAACCGAATCTTACACAGTCTAATATAAATATCACAAAATGCACAATACCAACCAACCCTAGATCAAATTAACCGATTTCGTCAGACTAAAACTTTGTTCTAAAAAAAGGTTATTACCTGAATACTTTTTGTGGCGCAAATTTTGAGTGTGTATATATATGAGTTGAGTTCAAGTTACACCATGTAACTCTAAGCAATGTTTACACCAATCAATATTTTTTAATTGGATATGAATTTTGACAGATTAACCGTTGGATTACATTATCTTTATATATTCTCAATACTTGCAAAATTTCAAGGTAATCAAAGGTCAACAGTCATGTCATCTGTCAATTGTATAAATTTGAATTTTTGTAGTTTAAAATAATGTATAAAAGATGAGTTTATGGATCGAATGGTAAATAATATTCGATTGATATGAAAATTGGTATGCATGTCTAGAACATATAGAACATGTAATCTAATGGTAAAATATTCAAAATATAAATTCATTAACAAGTTATTGAGTAGTGTAACATTTCTTAAAGTTACACCATGTATAACTTAAACCCAACTACATATAAATATATATTTTAAGTAAGCAAAATACAATTAAAAAAAAGTTATAAATTACTTAAAACTAAAAACATGTCAGACAGAAAATTCGGGACAAGCAAATCAAGATCAACGATATAACATGAGAGAGAGAGAGGCAAACGTTGTTATGCAAAATCAAGTCAGACCCTAATCGTGAATGTATATTCCAAAGAGGTTGCATTTTTTTTTTCCTTCAATTTGGGTTGAAGCATCATGATTAATTAACTCTGTAAATAATGAGGACTGACTTGATAAAATTTGAAGTCTAAGGCGATAAATTTAAATGATTTTTTAAAAATATTTAAACATAAATAAAGTAATATTTATTTAAATAATTGTATTAAGCTTTTTAATTTAAAAACCATTCTTTGTGCAAAGTAGCTAATTAAGTTTTTGTGTTTAGGTTTTGGTAACATCTCCTTTTCAATTAATAATCTAGTCAGTGTATGTTTGGCATTAGCTTTTTTGTCTAGTTTTTAGTTTTTGCTTTTATGTATAGTTTTTTAAAATCTTTTTTTTTTTTAAGTACAAATATAGTTTAGTACACTTTTAGAGAAAATTAAATAAGCTGATGTCAAACACACACTAATCTTCTTGCAACATAATTGATCTCGAGTGCTATCTAATTTTTTTTCTTTGAAAACAGTGTAGGGTTTCGTTTTGTTAGATTTCTATTAGTCCAATATTTTGGAGGCTCAAAATTTTTCACAACTATGGACATGAAATGTTATAATTTATATGCGAATAAATTTCCTGTTAATAGGGGTCAATATGATGGAGAAAATATACCATGTATCTAATTTTGGTGTATAATTTTTCTCTCTCATATAGAGGTAGACCCCATATGTGTAGGGTCCATCTTAATGTGAGAGGGAGGATACATGCTCTGAATGCATGGTATACCCCATCTATGTGATGGTAGTAGGGGGCCCACGTGCTGTAAGTAATTTATGCTAATAAATGTTACTCAATCACAACTTGCTACTTGAAAATGACAAAACCGAAAAGTTTTATGTCCATGACAGCTCTCTCTCTCTCTCTCTATACATACATATATATACATACATATATAAATACACACACACACACATATATATAAGTATAAAAAGAACATCTCTTTGTAATTATCAACCCATAATTCCTTCTGTAATGGGATCTTACGCCTAGACCTAAATTCAGTCCTATGAATGACTCAAGAATTTAGTTGGAATGAATCTAGCAAAATAAAATTTTAATTTAAAGTTTTTACTCAGTATATTGGGTTATATTACCACTCCCAATTCTAATATAGTCATTCTCTTATTATTATTATTATTATTATTATTATTATTATTATTATTATTATTTCTCCCTTAATTATTTCTTGAAGCACCATGATCAGCAACAGTAAAAATAAAATAAAATAAAAAAAAATAAAAAAAAACAAAAACAAAAAGCAAAAACAAGACCACAAAATTAAACTCTTAGTTTACAGAAAATGGAATGAGAGTTATTCATAAATATTTGATATTATTGATAATTAGTGATCTCCATCCAAAAGTGCGTAAATAATTTAAACAAGTAATAGATATATATTTAGGTAGACAAAGATAAACTTGATTCCACTGGATCACAGAGTCTCTTTTTCCCTGAAAGCAACCGCCTAAACTTGTTTAGGGCAACTCTTTTTTTTATAGGGGAGGTGGGGGGGGCGCCAAACCCATCAAAACTTTAATGTATATATATTTTATTATTAAAAAAACTTTAAAGTGGGAGAGGAGAGGAGATCCATACATTTGTTTAAATCTCTGTTAGTTTAGAATATACTTCGGTTTGGCAACAACAACCACAAAAGTCCAGGACTAGCAAATAAGCAAACCACTGCCTTTGCAAGGTAAGGAGTACTGAAAATTTTATATCCTTCTTCCAATGATTGAAAATTTTTAGTGTTTTGTTATGCCCAAAAGATAATATTATCACTAAAACACAAAAATCTTTGATAGATAACAACCTACATACTCAAAAACTTAACCAATTTAGAAGGGGAAGAAAATCCACAATACACTCCTCAAAACAAAATGAAAATAAATATCTAAAGCAATCAACCAATTAATCTCCTTCACGTGATTGCAAATCATCAGATCACTATGCATTTCAAAATCTGTTGCATGGTAATGGATTGATCAGAATCTTCAAAAAAAAATTTAGATCAAACCACTGGATTTGTTTTGCATGGAAGAAAAATTGAGTTTCTCAAGTCTACTTTCTTGCTGTTGCTTGGATTTCTGGTAGGGGTTGAAAACTGACTGGTTTGCAACTTGCTTCAACATGGTTTTTGATGCTAATCTAAAAAGTAAAATAGGTTCCAAAAACACATGCATGTGAAGCCAATATTTGATTAGAGTGAGTCACCAAAAATGAATTACTTGCAATAAGTTGACCTTAAGGAAAAAAAGTATCATGATTAATCTTGCAAGCTTGCCTGTTATAAGAAGCAGCTCACATGCATAAATGATTCGCTAAGAAGAAAAAATACCAAGCAGTTGCAATTATATTGCAAGAATATGCATGTTACTCATGGATAAAGTTAATTAATACTAATGGGAAACCTCTTTCGGATTAAACTAAAATTTGTCTAGTAGTTATAATATTTCCCTAGCCTTAACTTGAATTGCTTGCTTTGGTTTTGCATCATCTTTAATCGTGAGATTTTTTTTTTAATGTTTCTTTTCTGGAAGAAATTATTGAATGATAGGGAAATTATAATTAATTCTTCGGAGTTTTTTATGGAGCCTTGCTATTACAGATGTGAAAACATGTTTAATATATATAGCGGTTCCTTGTTTGACTTCCCATTGATTTGTATAACTTTTTTCTTTGTATGAATTCATTTGTATTTTACTTCCAAAGATGGCAAGAATTAATCTTGTTGGTGATAAAACTGTACTATTAGCTAGGTGCGCCCCTACAGATTATCACAATGACCAAGAATCAATATTCTTTTACTCTTTCTTACATTTTCATCATCACCATCTTAAGGATATATATCGGCATGAATCTTGTCCAATAGTATCAAGTTTATTTCTGACAGTCTACCTTGATGTTCATTTTTTATTTATGAATAATCTACTTCGATGCATGTTCAATACCATATGATTTAGAGCTGCTACTATTCAACGGTTGGATAAGCTTAAGATTTTAAGTCCAAAAGACCCTTTTATAAAACTTTTATTGTGTGCAGGTTCTCAAGCTTAATTATTTTTATTAATAGACTTTTTCTTCCAAATGATAAAAAAAGGCACACTAAGTTTTGAAACGCAACATAATTGGACCTGTCTATTTCTACCTTTCTGGCCGGTGATGGTCAGTATAGTTATTTTTCAAATAAGAATCTAATTGGTAACCAATAACTAATCAATAATTTTGGTCAATATATACCTTTAGGTTTCTAAAACAAGCAATAAGAGCTATTTAAGCACGTCTTCTGTCTTGAAAACTCAGTTTTGCATAGAAAATAAAAAGCCTTTGATTTCTTCAGTACAAGGAATTGGTCCACGGTATTGTGATTATTATTGTTATTAATTAATCTTATGCCTAGAGAAAGGTGGTTATTATTAATTAATAATATTATTATATAAGTAGTCCATGCAAGTGGATGGCTTATTTTATAAAGGGCAAACGTGCAAGTGTTTTGCTAATAAGCCATGTTTAACCAATCAACCTTCCTTGCTTTATACCATTAAAGCCCATTATTCTGCTTCAGAGGTTGACATGAAGACCATGGATCAGAGACCCCCTTCAAGTTGGCCTCATGTTTCATATGTACCTGAATCTTTTGTGCACCCACTAGAAAAGAGACCTGGGAAACTCTTTTTTGATACTTGCAAAACCATTCCAGTCGTTGATCTTGAGGGTTATCATGATCGAACACATGTTGTTCAGGATGTTTTGAAAGCTACAAAAGAGTTTGGATTTTTCCAGGTTTAAAACTAAATCTTTTTTTTTTTCTCTTACGGTTCTCTATTTCCAATTTCTATTATCTTTGCAGAAAATGAAAGGAAAACCAAGTAGAAATTTCTAAAAATTCTTTGAAAAAGGAGTGATCTTTAGTCGTTTTTTTTTCCCTTCCTTCATATTCCAAAACCTAAAGAACTTCAATATTGATTCCATGAGATGATAACGAATGGTTTATGGTGACGTGTTATATGTTATGGTCTGAAAGTTGTGAATATTTTTTGTAGTTGGGATTAACATTCTGGAACAAGATATGTATAAAGGTCACGCGTGTGCACAATCATTTTTTATGATGTTTCTTATATGATTAAACGAATAATAGTGTCATTTTCTTGAATCTGTCTAATTTGTATATATGTTCCCTTCTTTTTGTGTAAATTTATTTTTATTTCCCATCATGATTATGTAAACCACATACTTCCATCCAAAAACTCCAAAACAGGTGATCAACCATGGAGTTTCCAAGAAATTAATGGATGACGCAATGGCTGTTTTCAAAGAATTCCACGCCATGCATCCAGAGGACAAGGCTAGTGAATGTTCCAAGGACCCTAATAGAAGCTGCAAGTTCTACACCAGCAGTGTAAATTTTTCAAAAGAGAAATTTCACTACTGGAGGGATGCACTAATGCACCCTTGTCATTCTTTGGAGGAATACATGCAATTTTGGCCTGGAAAGCCAATTAGATACCGGTAAAAAAGTCACAAATTTGAACTTTTACAAGAAATTAATGACTTTGGTTTTGTGTTGTTTATAAGAACTACTTACAAGAAATTTAATGACTTTGGTTTTGTAATGTTTGTAAAAACTAATCGTGCTGTTATTGCCAATGCTTAGAGAGGTTGTTAAGGAATATGCGGTAGAATTGAAAAAGTTGGGAGAGAAAATTTTGAATCTGATTTGTGAAGGACTTGGACTAGACACTGGTTATTTCAGCGGTGGACTCAGTGGAGATCCAGTACTGTTAGTTAATCACTATCCACCATGCCCAGATCCAAGCTTGACCTTAGGATTGGCCAAACACCGAGACCCTAGCCTCATCACCATTTTATATCAAGAGGAAAATGGACTCCAAGTCTGCAAAGACGATGAATGGATTCTTGTTGAGCCTGTTCCTCATGCCTTCGTTATTAACGTTGGCTATGTACTACAGGTATATCTTTTTTTTTTTTCTTTTTTTTTTCTTTTTTTGAGAAACAACTACAGGCATACCTTGTCGTAGTACTATAATAAAAATTGATATTATACCCTTTGTCATAAAACAACTACACTAGTAGCAAGGGAAATTAATAGTTAACATATATTGCATAATATTTATATTGTAGATTAAACAAATATGTGCAATATTGTATGTTTTTATGCAAATATGTATAATGTTATACATTTACATTTATTTAGTTTACAATGAAAATCTTACATTAATATGACAATGCAAATCAATAATTATCCTAGTAGTAATTCGTTTTCTTGTACTCGGATACTATAGAAATTAAACATAAAAAAAAAAAAAAATTTGTTTGCTCATATTCTCCAACATATCTGCAAAACCTTCATACAAAGCTCCTTGCATGTTCGCCCTTTTTTTTGGTTCTGGAGTTGAACCAAATAATTAATCTTTGAATTTCCAATTCCTAAAAATCATTGTAACCTACTTGGTCATAGAGACGTTTTAGCATGTCAAATTTCAATGTCTTGATCATATATGAGTTGTAGATTATCAGCAATGGGGAGCTCAAGGGTGCTGAACATCGAGCAGTCACAAATTCAAGTGTTCCTCGAACATCGGCTGCCTTCTTTATTTATCCTTCTAAAGATGACCTTATAGAACCTGCAAAAGCTCTTACAAATGCAGACAATCCCCCAATCTATGGTTCCGTGCAATTCAAAGAGTTTCAAAGGAACTACTTATCTTATGGTGCGAATGCTGAAAAAGTTCAAAAGTTTATTAGCTCCACCTAGCTATAACTTATGGAGCGAGAGAAGAAGATGCCATTAGCTTTGGCATTTCCTTGTGAAAGTTTTTTATGATGTTTGTGTTCTCTTTGGCATCAACTAGATTGTAATGAATGGCGCTATGATTTCTGAGTATGTAAACCAAATCATAGATCACTCTTAGCGTATAAAGTATGGTACGGAGCAGGCTATATGGATGCATATTTTTACATGTTTTGAATGATAAAATGGATTAGATTAAATCAATCCTTTCTTATAATAAATAAAACAAAGATGAAACTAGTTATATTTAATGTTTCTGAGAGTAGCTAAAATCCTTTTTTTTAAGAGTGTCAAAATTTGAAATATTGTGGGAGAAAAAAACCCGAGAAGGGAAGGACAAAAGACATTAACATGGAACGAATCCTCTCTAACCTTTTGTTAAAAAATGTTTTCAAAAAACAAAAAGAGTCGACTCCAAGGACCTACATCCATGACACAGAACCCCAAACTTTACGTCTGTCTTATAATTCATTACAACATCATTCATTTTCATTGATGACGCATTTAATGAATAAGATATTTATAGATAATTCTAAAATAACCACTTTTTAAAAATAATAATAATTACTCAGTACTGCATGAATACAACAGTGGCAGCGTCACATTCACAACTGGCTTGGAAAAAAAATTAATATAAATTTTTTGTTTTTACCGCCTTAAAATAAAAAATTTAAACGTCCTAAATGAAGCCCGTCAACAAACCTATTCAACACCAACTATTATTGCTCTCTCAAAAAACACCAATTATTATCTTGCTATTTTAATCAAAAAGATAAAAACCCAACAACAAAAATCTTAATTGAGTAATGTTACCGACAAAAAACAATTTTTTTTCTTCGATAAATTACAAAAGCTAATAAGCTGTTAAAGTTGAGTTGAATAGTTAAATAAAATTAGAGTATTCTTGTTATGACCGCTATAGTGGAAAGAAAATTTTCAAATATGAAATATATAAAGAATGAATTGTGTAATTAAATGGAAGATCAGTGATTGAATAAATTTTTTTTTTTTGTGTATATTGAAAAAGATTTAATTGATAATATTGATAATGAAATTATTATGCAATAATTTTAAAATATGAATCCTGGTAGAAGACAACCGTAAAACTTTATATAATTGCTTCTTCTTCTTTTTTGCATTGTCAATATATTCAAGTTATTCTTTTGTTAAATTTTGCATAATTCAAGTTTTTTAGTGATGCTACAAAAAAAATTCCTAGAGCCATTACTAGAATACAATGGCATGGTACTTCTTCCTTTTACATAATAGTGAAATTCACTAATTAAATTCATTGTAAAACTCATTATTTACATGAGAGCATGCAGTACCACATTGCTGTACTCCGAGATTATCTACTAATTTTCTTTTTCTTTTTAGTACAGTCACTCTAATAAGAACTTCATCACATTTGTTTGTAAACTCATAGCACATTCTTTTCTCTTCTAGCATGTATAATAGTCATGTTGGATAGTAATAATGTCACAATAAATAGTAACAATACCACGTATAATCGTAACTACATTACATTTGTTAGTAACCTTATATCACATTAATCTTTTTTTTTTCTTCTTTTCTTTTTCCCATTTTTGTTTAAATTCCTTAGAGCATCCACAGCCGGGCATGGGTATGCCAAATGCAAGATGAATTTAGCAATAAAGGCACCAAAAACCCCCACAGTTGGGCTTGTAAAAAGCAAGTATTGCAAAAAAATTTGCAATATTACTACAGTGCAATTCTAAAGATAGAATTGCACTGCAACAGTATTGTAAAAAGAAAAATAATATATAATTCTACTTTCCCGAACTTTCTCTCTCCTCTCCCTCATTATTTCTGTTCTCTTCTCTCTCTTCCTTCTCTCTTTCTCATCTGATCTCTCCTCTCTTCGAACCCAAACACCATCCTCCTCCCAACATCAACATCACACATCACAGTGGTTCATTTTTTTCTGGTGGGTTGCGATCAGGCGGGTTCTGTGGTTGTTGTTGTTTTTTTTTTTTTGCTATGACCGGTGCTTAAAGGAAGAGGTGGGTATGGCTAAAGTGGGTTGAGGGTCATGAAGATCGTAGTGGGCTGAAGTGGGTTGCGGGTATGGCTGAAGTGGGTCACGACATGGGTCATGGAGATCGGCGTGGGTCACGGCGAGGTCAATGTTTCTGAGTTTCTGTTGTGAGGCTGGGTTTCTGTTGGCGAGTCCGATGTTGCTGGGTTTCTGTTGTGACGCTGTTTAATTTTTGTTTTTTTGGTGGGCAGTGGGAAGTAGTGGCGTGGTGGGCATAGTGGAGGCGCGGTGGTGGTGACTGGGCAGTAGAGGCACGGTGATAGAGGTTGAAGGAAGGTGGAGGAGAAAATTGGAAAAAAATAAAAAATGAAAAATATATTTTATTGTGTAGATATATTATTTTTATGAGTAGAATAGGAAAATAAAAGTTAGGATTCTGGATGATGCAAATCAAGGAGCTGGTCATACTGATCATACACGTGGAAATGAAGTTGAATTTGCACATGACCCTTTGTCACTTCCTAGTAGGCCAATTACAAGACTTAGAGCCAAACGTTTCAAGGAAGCACTAAATGGGCTAGTCCAAGAGAATTGGGCTAATTCTGAAAAGACCAAGATGGGCTCAAATAATAATCAAGGCTTAGTCCATGTCATCAAAGCAATTAAAGAGGCTAATTAGCATGTAAATTCGCACCCAACATGGTCTGACCATTAAAGGGGTGTTAAAATACATTAAATCTAGTCATTTAGCTATGTTTGACTGCCTTTAAATGTCCAAGAATCCAAAAAAACGTGGGAACTTGTTTAGGTTAATTTTTGTGCTGTTTTTAAAGCTGTAATTATGACTTTGCCTATTCTTGGAGGGTTGTTCCAGGTATATAGATGGGTAGTACGAATTTTAAAAATCAATTTTTGGTTTTTAGAAAAATTATTCTCCTTGTGAGGTCTTGTGTTCCTCTTGGTTCTTAAAAGAACTCTTGAACTTATCAAGTTAATCTTGTGGCGTTCAAACAACCAAACTTATTACCTTGATTCTTGAGAGTTTCTTAGGAATTCTTAGTGTGGCATTTTCAATTCAACGTAGTCTTGGTTTTTCATCTGATTAGATGATGGGTCAAGGCTCAACAAATCTTGTCTACACGATCTTGGGGTTCCAAACCATCATTGTTATCAGGTTTCATCACAATTGTTGGTGGAGTTCATATCACTGGAAGTATTGTAAAATGGTATGGTATAATGATAAAGTGGTTTTTTGGGATGGTAAAATAGAGTATAATTGGAATTCCCGGCTGTAGATGCTCTTATATAGTGACGTTAGATAGTAACAATGTCACATATGAATTAGATAGTAATAATGTCACGTATGATAGTAACTGCATTGCATTGCATTCCTTTTTTTTTTTTTTTCTTCTTTATTCCTTATGCAGTTACATTGGATAGTAACCATGTCAAATTAGATAGTAACCATATCAACGGAACAACGTCACATATGACATAACTACATCAGATTTGTTAGTAATCTTATATCGCAATTTTTTTACTATATTCTTTATATAATCACATTAGATAAAGTTATCATAAATTTTAAGTAGAATTTGTGGCATACTTTTGTATTAGGATCTTGTTTCCTCTCCCTTGTGAGTTTGTGTATAGCGTGTTTGTTTCTAAAAAAAATAGATAGTTTTCTTACATTACTTTTTTTTTTTTAATACAAGTTTTCTTACATTACTTAAGAAAGTGTGTTGTTTATAGAATAACCTTCTTTAAAAGTTATCATAACTTTTTAGTGGAGTTTATAACGTGTCTTTGTGTTAAAACAACATTCTCTCCCCTTTTTATGTGTATATTTTTCTCAAAAAAATGAAAAAAAAAGTGTCACATTGGAAAGTAACAACGGCGTCTGACATCAGACTTGTTGGTAAGGTTATATCACAGTTCTTTTTTCTTTAGTTCAAATTCCTTATTCAGTCACATTAATTAGATAGTAACAACTCCACATATGTCAATAACTGCATCACATTTTTTGTAACCTTATTATAAAGAAATAGCTGGATTCATAGTCAATATCTCTTTGGGTCCAACATGCACGCTCACATTAACAAAAATCGATCTCTTAGGACCACAAAATCTTCTCTACCAAAACTCTAAATAACACCAAGATAACACATTGTTTGCGTGTCAACAGAAAATAATAATAATAATAATAATAATAATAATAATAATAATAATAATAATAGTTTTTTTTTTATTAAAAAAAAAAAAAAAACCCAACAAAACAAAACAACTCATTTGGATGTACACGTGTTTATCATCATAAGAGTTGTTATCTGGTAATATGTATGACTATCATCTACCCCCTTTTTTTTTTTCTTTTTTCAATTTGCCAGTCCATAATATATTACAATGAATTCAAAATCATTCATTTAACTAGCGTTCATGAAAGCTTTATCCATAAAAATGATAATGACCGACAATATTTTATTTATGCAAAGTAATACAAATATATCAATTTCAAAAGCAGAAGTCGCAGTGACATTTATCTTGATGATCCCCTTGACATTAGGCTGGTGTTATTGAACAACCTTATTTACCCATTAAGGTTTGCCTTTTTGAAATTACTGGTCATACATATATAAAGTAGCTGTCTTTAGTTTATTTATCGCACCACTAAGCAGAAGTAGTACGTACAAACTTCTCCAATTCTTTCCAGTCAGCTGAGGTGACCAAGAATTTGCTATGGAAGTCTTTGTATGGCAAGGACCTATAGAGTGCTGGGCTGCTTGTATTAACCAAAACTTTTGCTGGTTCTATTAGTGTTTCGTCAGATGGATTAAGAAAGAATGAAGCAGTTGTCCGAGCTGAATTTGAATTTGTGACAACTCGATGTTCGGCACCTTTCAACTTTCCATTGCTGATAATCTACAAGTCAATGCAGCACAATTCCAAGAACAAAAATTTTAGAAATTGGGTTTTTTTTTTTTTTTTTTTTAAGAGGTGATATTAAAAAATAAAAAAACTTTACAACTGATATTATTTTTCACAACTGATATCTCAAAAAGACTAATTGTGATTAGAAATTTCCATAATCGTATAAATAAGAGACTCGTCACTTGTTTACCTAAACTTTCATAATTTAAATCAATGGCGTGAAGTACCACATATCAAATAATTATCAGCTAATTAATTTTCACTAATTTAATAGTAACATTTTATAACAACGCTCCTTTTTATTAAGTGGGACCTAACATATAAGAGTTTTAATATTTTAATTTAGAGGCAGAATAGAACAAGGTTCAAGCTCAAAACTACTTACTTTGATACCATGCTAATCATCAATTCTCAAAAAATAAAATAAACTTATTTATCCATATTTCTAGAAATATATACTCAAAGCTTGTCAAGAAATATGTACCTGCAATACATAGCCTATGTTGACCACAAAGGCATGAGGAATAGGTTCAACATCAATCCATTCCTCATCCTTGAAGACTTGAAGCCCATATAAATCTTCTTCTTGAAGAAGAATATTAATGAGGACAGGGTCTCTATGTTTGGGCACTCCCAAGGTTAAAGTTGGGTCTGGGCATGGCGGATAGTGATTGACAATCATTTTTGGATTTTCAGTAAGTCCATTGCTGAAATGCTCTGGGCTGACTCCCAACCCTTTTGAAATCAACTCCAAAATTGTAGAGCCCAACTTACTTACTTCAGTTGTATATTTGCTAACAACATTTCTGAGAAAAGATTACAAGAAACATCATGATGTAGTTCACTTTTGTTCACACACACACACACATAATATATCAATAACATGAAATATACAAAATTACATGTGTATGATAATGAGGATTTACCGATATCTAGTTGGTTTTTCAGGCCAAAATTGGATTTGTTTCTCTAGAGGATGACAAAAGTGTGTCAATGAATCCCTCCAGAAGTGATACTTCTCAGTTGCATAGCTATGACTGCTTGTGTAGAGGAAGCAGTTCTTATTGAGGTCGTTTGAGCATTGGATTGCCTTGTCCTTGGCAGACATTGCATGAAACTCCTTAAAAACATTCATTGCCTCATCTATTAAGTTGCTAGGGACTCCATGGTTGATCACCTATTAGATGGTACAAATCATAGCATAACACATTGATGGTAGAAAAGTTCTTCATGTGTGATCATGTTTGATGCCAAGCATCAATTAGGAATAATCATTGTCTGAAAAAAGAACAAAAGAAAAGATGTGATTGGTACCTGAAAGAATCCAAACTCTTGGCTAGCTTCCAAAATTTGTTGAATTATAGCTGTTTCATCATGACCCCCAAGATCAACCACTGGAATAATATTGGTGCTCACAGGAACATAGAGCTTCCCTGGTCTTATTTCCAGTGGGAGTACATATGTTTCAGGCAAGGATCGACCATTGTGCCAGCTTGCCACAAGCTGCTCCATGACTTAAAGGAATGTAATGTGTGATGAAAACTTCGATCCTGAACAAGTCATTATATATAAGTTTCAAGTTCTTGACTAAAAGAACTATAGACATTAGAAACGTTGGCAAGCATTAATAATTCCACCTGCTACAATGAACCAGAATATGTTACAAAGCAAGTTGCTACAAAACTTTCCATGAAAGGAAATTGAAGCAAGTTGCTTGTATATTTTAAATTAATTACTTAAAGGCTCATCTAATTTAGTTTACATTTCTTTCTTTTTTTGAAAGTTTTGGATTGGCATCCAAACTGACATGCATGCATCCATACATTACATGTAAATGCAATCACTGTTAGTCATGTGGTCACACTAGAGACTAATACATTATCACTCCATATATAGAGATTATAGACTAAAGCAATCACATTAGAAATGTTGGCAAGCATTAATTCCTCCTAAAATGAACTAGAAAATGTATGGGACGACATATATGTTACAAAACCAGTTTCAACAAAATTTGTCATGAAAGGAAATGCAAATTGCTTGTATATTTTAAATTAATTATTTTAAGGCTCATCTAATTTAGTTCACAATTCTTTTTTTGAAAGTTTTGGATTGGTATCTAAACTAACATGCATGCATTCATACATTATGCACAAATGCAATCACTTTAGTCTTGTGGTCGCATTGAAGACTTACATTATTACTCCATAGGGATTAGAGACTAAAAACAATCACCTTAAATTTAATATGCATTAAGATTGAATTTTTAAGAAACTCAAAATGTGATATTTTTAATTTTAAGTTTAAGTTTATTATGGATAAAAAAAATCACTTTAAATTTTAAGGAGTAAAATTGGTCATGAGTTAAAGTGTATGGACCAATAATGTATTTTGGCCCCATTGAAAATCCAATTGAATATAACAAGCTTACTTAAACCTCTATATGATTTGAGTCTCCCAAAAAAAAAAAACTCTATGATTTTTGTTTCATCTTTTCTTCTTTATACGATTTTGATTTCCCCCTATTTTCTTTTCTTTTTCATTATTTTAGTAGACTTTCCTTATTTTCCACAACCTCAATCCACATCATTTCGTATTGGTGTCTCCTACTTGATGTTGTTGCCATTAGGTTGAAGATTGTGACTGAGGGATTAATCTCGGTCACCATTTTTATTCTTAGCACTTTTAAGCTTCCCATTGCTGATTATAAGTTATACCTTTACAACTCAATCAGTTATAAATAGAATGTGCATGTCATGCTCAGCATATTTTCTGAGAATATTTATAAGTACAGCTTTTCTTTTTCTTACTTGGCACTTCTAAGTACAGAATTATATAATAAGGAAAAACAAAATAATGGAGGATTTGACTCGCTCTTAATCTAGGTTGAAGTTCCACGATGTACGTTTGTTATAAGAAATAAATAACTTTGCTGACTACATAGCAATAGCGTGCAAGGGAATATGAAAAGGTGGGAGATGACTAATAAACAAGATTGGAAAGTGGAAAGTATAGAAGAAAAAAAATACAGCTATAGTTTTCATTATAATTATTAGCCATAAGTTTTTAGGAATCATTTACTAAGTATCTCACTGGCCAAATAATCCACTTCAAGTTTATTGTCTTATTTAGAAGTTGAGAATGGATTCCCTATCAGATGGAAATGGAATTCAGTTTTTAATTTATTTATTTTAAAATTTACCTAATTGCAAATTGCATTGTTTACCCAAATGGCAAAACCCTTCGATGGTTATCGTTCACATAAACCAACTCCTTTGGTGATGATTATCAGTCACTCAAACAGACACTTTTAGTGGTTATCATTCACCTGAATCGACACTTTTAATGGTATTATTCATCTGAACTAATGCCTTTATTAGTTACCCTTCACTCGAACCAAAACCTAAACAATGTGTTTGGAAGTTTGAAGGAAGGGAAGAGTAAAGGATAAGGGAGAAAATGAGTACAGTGAGGAGGGGAATAATTTTCCCTTCCCTTTGTTTACATGTTTTAAAAATTCAATAATAATAGGAGAAGGAGGGGAATGGCCACATAAAAGCAAAGATCTATTGTAATCATAAGTTTGGAAAAAAACACATTTTTAGTCTCTATATTTTTGCCCCATTCTAAATTTGATCATCAAATTTTCACAGCTTTCATTTTGGTTCTTATATTTTTAAAATAGCTGTTATTTTGGTCAACGTCATTTCACTTATAGAAGCACTATTTTTAAACTAGTAATGTAGTTCATTAACCATGTAGGTGTTTTCTATAAGTGAGATATTTTTAGGGACCAAAATGATGGTAAGTTTAAAAAAATAAGAAAGAAAATGAAAGTTGTAAAAACTTGATAACCAAATTGAAAATAGGACCAAAAATGTATTTTTTTGGCCTTTTTTTTTTGTTTTTTTGTTTAAATTTCCTTCTTTTTTTTCTTGAATTCTAGTTAGTAATTGTGTAATGCACAAGAAATTTTATCATAATATGATTTATATATGTTTTTAATTAAAAATATATATGAAATAAACTTTTTTTGCTGGTAAAGAAAATATAGTTTTTTGTATTTTAAATATCTCATTTACGTGGCCTAACAGAAAGTTGATGTTATATAATTTTTAAGCTTAAATGCATTCCCCCTAGGTTTAGGTCAGATACAAACACACCTCCTAAAATTTCAATTATTTCCCATAATTCCCCTAAGTTTTCATATCCACCAAATTGACCTCTAAGACTAACTTATGTTAATTCTTATGGATGAAAAAATTATATGACCATCACATTGCCGCATTAAGAAGACTCACCAATTAATTTGTGCCATTCATCACATGATGATCACATTATTTTTCCGTCCAAAAGAGCTAATGAAAGTTAGTTCCAAGAATCAAATTGACGGATATGAAAATCTGAATGATAAGGAAGAATTAAAACCACAATAGGTGTTATTGCAACTAACCCAAATATCAAGGGTGTTATTTCATTTTGACTTTTTTTTTTAAACATTAGGTAATCTAACTTAGAACAACTCATTTATTTAAAATAAAGGCTAAACATAAGGCAACGAACAGTTGGTTACGTGTGGGGATGAACCTCTAGAAAGACAAAATTAACCTCAATGAAAAAAGAATCCCAAATTGACACCATTCCATCATTCAAAATTTTTGTAAATACTAATTTCATTGTTTGTGAATAGAGAAGAAAAAAAAATTGAAATGATTATGAATACTTACATAATATATTTGTTACAATCCTGACAACTTGAACCCACTCTTTTATGCTCCTACTTGGAGAGGCATCAACTCGCCCAATGTATTTTTTAGAAAAATACATTGACATTGGTGAAGGCCATAGGCTTCAATATCTTCCAAGGGACGAACCCCACCCACTCAAACACTACCAAATTACTGGGTATTTGGTATAATCTCCATCCATCTATTACCACAGAACTTGTAAACATTTCATCGTACTTTTTTTTTTTTTTGGAGAAAGAACATTCCATAGTACTTGATGGTGAACCAAAAGAAAAATGAACTCAAACTTGTCCATAGTGGTCATCCAGGTCAAGAAGACAAGAATGGCTTCACCTACCAGGATAGTTGTCCATAGGCATGTGGGTCGTCCATGAGGAAAACCCTTGGACGACCCCTGACACTTGGGAATAATTCCAGAAACTTATTTACAAGAGCTAAATCAAACCACGTGTTATTATCTCGAGGCATGAGTTAAATCCTGGATCATCATTATAACTTCCTCCTCAGTACTTAATTATCATGACAGTTATAGGAGATAAAATATTCTAACTCCTATAGCGGTTATGGAAGTTAACCTTGAACCTTCAAACTTCCTCATTTGTAGGGGAGGTTATGAGACAAGTAACCGCTCCAAGACCACACTATATAAACACTCATTCACATCAAGTGAAGGTATGCTTTTTAACGACTCTTGAAAAGTTGGAACTCTAGAATTTAAGAGAGAAACTAACTTTGGCATCGGAGGTTTCTTGGCCGGTCCACCCTGGTCACCTTTGATCATGTGTTCTTCTTTTTCAGGCCTTCCAAATAATCACTAGCCCTTTGAAGCCCAGAGCATCCAGCTTACTGATTTTCCTTGCATCATCAGTTGGCGCCGTCTATGGAAAATGTTAATTGTGTCTTGCAAGTTATCTTTCTTCAACGAAAGGCTGCATGGTTCGGACAAGATCAAGGGCCACTAGCCCAGGCCACTAGGAGACTAAGGATGCTTCAAGTAATCCCCATCGTGATCATCAATCAGCACTTGTCATGCAATCGCCTTCCATCCAACACATACAGTCTATGGCAGCCGCCATGGCGAAACTAACCCATGAAAACCAAGAGTTAACCAGGGAGATTAGTTTAAGGAGGCAACACCATGAAAGACACGTGGAAGGACAAGCCCAGAGTCAAGAAGATAGAGGAGAACATCCTAAGCTTGAGAACCAGTCAAAGGGAACCACTTCACGAAGGGTGCCACACTTGGAGAGGGAGATGGACCAATTGAGGAAGGCTATGGACGAGATGAGGGAGAATATGAGAAGGGCGAATCCTGTAGATGATTTAGTTCGTTGAACAGACTTCCCTTTCACCGCTTACATCAATAGTCACCCCTTGTCTCCCAAGTTCAAAATGCCTTCCTTGGACTTATATGATGGAACGCGCGACCCGTGTGATCATATCGCCACCTTCAAGACTACCATGCACCTTCAAGGGGTTTCAGATGAGATTATGTGTAGGACTTTCCCTACCACCCTTAAGGGGCCAGTGTGGGTATGGTTCAACAAGATACCTCCAAACACTATGGACTTGTTCGAAGAATTGTGTAAGTTGTTCGTCAACAATTTTATTGGAGGACAAAGGCAAAAACATTCCTCATCTAGCCTGTTAACCATAGAACAAGGGGACAATGAAAGCTTGCAGTCCTTCATTACCCAATTCAACAGGGAAGCCCTGACGGTGGACGAGATGGACGACAAGTTGTTATTGGCAGGCTTCTCTAATGGAGTTAATTCCGATTTATTTATTTATAAGCTTTATGAACAAGAGCCTCAAACTATGGCTGAACTCGTCCATTCAACCCAGATTTCATGAACGCAGAAGATGCAATTATAGCCAAGAAGAGGAAGAGAGCAAAGAGCATGGATGTAGATCTCCCACACCATCTTGAGCAGGGTCCTCATCCAAAGAAGGCTTGGACAAGGGAGAAGAAAGACAGAGATAACAAAAATGCAAGTTCTTCAGCAAGGAGTCAGCAGTACACGCCCTTAAATATACCACTTGAACAAGTGCTTATGCAAATCAAGGATGACCCATCCTTGAAGTGGCCGGAGAAAATGAAAGGAGATCCCAACAAGCTCAATAGGAATAAATATTGCCACTTCCATAGAGACCATGGGCATGACACGGACAAGTGTTTTGATTTGAAGCAGCAGATAGAGAATCTCATTAGACAAGAAAAATTGAGAAATTTTCTTGGACAAGATAGAAATGACAAGAAGTTGAAGGCGAAGGTAGAAGAGTCGTCACGCCCCCCCCCCCCCCCCCCACTTGGAGAAATAAGAGTTATTATAGGAGGAATCTCGACAGGTCAATCTTCCAAGTCAAGGAAGACTTACCTAAAGGTGGTCCAAAACGTCCAATTGTCTGGACGATCTCCAAGGACGAAACGAGCAGATGAGCAAGCCATTACATTCATAGATGAGGATGCCGAAAGAGTCCACCACCCACATGATGACACAATCGTCACCACCTTGCTCATTACTGACTATACGACTAGAAAGGTGTTGGTAAACAATGGAAGTTCAGCGGACATCTTGTATTACCCTGCCTTCCAACAATCGAAGCTTGGACGAGATCAGCTTCATCCAGTAAACTCGCCCTTGGTAAGATTTGGAGGGATGAAAGTGCAACCCATGGGAACCATTATGTTACCTGTGGTGGTCGGAGCATATCCCCAGCAGATAACCAAAGAAGTAAACTTCCTTGTTGTTGACCGTTCATCATCATACAACGCTATCATTGGAAAACCGACTTTAAATAGTTGGAAGGTAGTAACATCTACCTACCATTTGTCTGTTAAGTTCCCAACTGAGTATAGGGTAGGTCAAGTGCAAGGAGACCAACTAGCCGCTAGAGAGTGCTATCTAGCCATGTTGGCTATGGACGACCACGTACAGATGATGAACATAAACGAGAGAAGGGTCACCTCGGAGCCCACGGAGGTGTTGGAAGATATCCCTTTAGACGAGAGCAACCCCAAAAAGTTTACTAGGATTGGGGTGAACATGGAAAAGAAGACGAAGCAAGACCTGGTACAGTTTTTAAAGAAGAGTCTTAATGTATTCGCATGGAGTAATGAGGACATGCCAGGTATTGACCCAAGTGTCATTACCCATCGTCTAAACGTATATCCTTCTTCTAAGCCGGTACGTCAAAAGAAAAGAATTTTTGCTCCTAAACGAGACAATGCCAATAAAGAACAAGTCCAGAAGCTAACCACAACAAAATTTATCTAGGAAGTTTATTACCCGGACTAGTTGGCTAATGTGGTAACGGTCAAGAAGGCTAATGGTAAATGAAGGATGTGCGTGGATTTCATTGATCTGAACAAGGCTTGCCCCAAGGATAGCTATCCATTGCCACGCATTGACCAGCTGGTGGACTCAACTGTGGGTCATAAATTGCTAAGTTTCATGGAAGTCTTTTCAGGCTACAACCAAATAAAAATGGATGAGGTGGATCAAGAGAAGACATCCTTTATCACCAGCCAAGACTTGTTTTCCTATAAGGTGATGCCCTTCGATTTGAAGAACGCGGGGGCAACTTATCAAAGGTTGGTTAACCATATGTTTCGCCCACAAATTGGACGAAATGTGGAAGTTTATGTGGATGATATGCAGGTAAAGAGCTTGGATGAGGAAAAGCATCTAGACGACCTTCAGGAGACCTTTGATACCCTTAGACTGTATAACATGAAGTTGAATCCAAGCAAGTGTGCTTTTGGAGTTTCATCAGGAAAGTTTCTTGGATTCATGGTTTCACAAAGGGGAATTGAAGCAAATCCCGATAAAATCCAAGCAATATTAAATATGGAGCCACCAAAGAAGTCCAATCTCTCACCGAGTAAGTTGCCGCCTTTAACAGATTTGTCTCAAAAGCTACTGACAAGTGTTTACCATTCTTTAAAGTTCTCAAGAAGGCATTTGAATGGATGGGCGAGTGCCAAAAGGCCTTCCAAGACCTCAGGACCTCAAGACCTACCTCACTACTCCTCATTTGCTAAGCCCGTCCATACCAAGCGAAGAATTATATTTATACCTAGTGGTTTCCCCACACATAGTGAACTCGGCGTTGATTAGAGAATAAGGGAAGATACAGAAGTCGGTTTACTATACAAGTTGAATTGAAGCAAATCCCGATAAAATCCAAGCAATATTAAATATGGAGCCACCAAAGAATCCCAAAGAAGTCCAATCTCTCACCGGGTAAGTTACCGCCTTTAACAGATTCGTCTCAAAAGCTATTGACAAGTGTTTACCATTCTTTAAAGTTCTCAAGAAGGCATTTGAATGGACGAGCAAGTGCCAAAAGACCTTCCAAGACCTCAAGACCTACCTCACTACTCCTTCTTTGCTAAGCCTGTCCATACCAGGCGAAGAATTATATTTGTACCTAGTGGTGTCCCCACACATAGAGAACTCGGCGTTGATTAGAGAAGAAGGGAAGATACAGAAGTCGGTTTACTATACAAGTCGGGCGCTAAAAGGAGCGAAAGGACGATATCCAATGATGGAAAAACTAGCCTTTGCTTTGGTCACGGCTTCTAGGAAGTTGAGGCGTTACTTTCAAACTCATGTCATCAATGTCTTGACAGATCATCCACTAAAGAAGGTGACGAACAAGTTGGAAGCCGTAGGACGACTAATCCAATGGGCCGTGGAACTTAGTGAGTTTGATGTTAGGTACCAACCAAGAAGCGCGATAAAAGCACAAGCATTAGAAGATTTCATTGCAGAGTTCACTCCTCACCAGGACGAGCTAGACAAAGTGGATAGAGCCAAAGGTGGGTCATCAATGTAGATGGCTCGTCCATGTCATATGCAGGAGGGATTGGAGTTATACTCAAGTCCTTAAAAGGAGACAAGTTAAAATATGGAGCTCGTCTACAATATTAAACTACTAACAATGAAGCCGAATACGAAGCCTTCTTCAAAGGACTAGAATTGGCTAAGTCCTTGGGGGCAGAGTCAGTAGTTGTCCAAGGAGATTCTCAGTTGATCATCAATCAAGTGAACGGAATGTGCGAAACCAAGGAAGATCAGATGAAGAAGTACCTCAGCAAGGTAAAATGACTGGTCAAAAGATTCAAAGAAGCCATTTTCATTCAACTCCCAAGGGAGGAGAATATGGAAGCGGACATTTTGGCAAAAGCAGCTTCAGCAGGGGGAGCAATAGACGACTATGACCAAGTCTAATATATGTCAAGCATAGATCTTCCAAAGGTACAACAAATTGAAGGAGAAAGAAATTGGATGACTCCAATAATAGTTTATCTCAAAGAGGGAAGACTACTAGAAGACAAGGACGAGACTAGGAAATTGAGGATTAGAGCTACCAAGTATGTCCTTATAGAAAAGGTGTTGTACAAGCGAGGCTTATCTCAACCTTACTTAAGGTGCTTAGCTCCAGACGAGTCGAACTATGTGTTGAGGGAAGTTCATGAAAGAGCATGTGGAAACCACTCAGAAGCAAAATCACTAGTCTATAAGGTCATTCGTGCAGGCTATTACTGGCCAACTATTCAAGCATATGCTAAGGCTTATGTCAAGGTGTGTGACCAGTGCCAGCGCTTCAGCAACATTCCTAGACAACCATCGGAGCATTTGACCCTGATAATGGCCTTATGGCCCTTTGCGCAATGGGGATTGGACATTTTAGGTCCCTTCCCACTTGGAACCAGGCAGATGAAATTTTTGGTAGTTAGGATCGATTACTTTACCAAGTGGGTGGAAGCCGAGCCCTTAGCAAAAATTACTCAGCAAAATGTCAAGAACTTCATGTGGAAGAACATTGTATGCAGGTTTGGGATACCTAAGGTACTAATATCTGACAATTTCAAGGAGTTTTTTAAGCAACTTGGAATCAAAAATCATTATTCCTCACCCTCACACCCACAAGTTAACGGTTAAGCAGAAGTTGCAAACCGATCCTTATTGAAAATCATCAAGACTCGACTTGAGAGGACAAAGGGAGTATGGCCAGACGAGCTACCAGATGTTCTATGGGCTTATAGGATGACCATGAGGACCCCTACAGATGAAACCCCTTTCAAACTAGCATATGAAAGCGAAGCAGTCATACATGCAGAAGTACACATGGCCAACCACATGGTGATGTAGTATCAACACGAGGAGAATGAAGAACAACTTTGTCTTAACCTCGATCTCATTGACGAGGTAAGGATCGATGCGGAGCAGAGGATAGCAAGATACAAAAATCTTATGACTAGGCAATATGATGCGATGGTGAAATCCATGCGCTTCAACATTGGGGACCTCGTCCTTAAAAGGGTCTCTAACAACTTGAACCCACTCTTTTATGCTCCTACTTAGAGAGGCATCAACTCGCCTAATGTATTTTAAAAAATAAAAATACATTGACACTGGTGAAGGCCATAGGCTTCAATATCTTCCAAGGGACAAATCCCACCGACTCAAACACTACCAAATTACTGGGTATTTGGTATAATCCCCATCTATCACCATAGAACTTGTAAACATTCCATAGTACTTGATGGTGAACTGAAAGAAAAATGAACTCAAACTTGTCCATAAAGGTCGTCCAGGTCAGGAAGACAAGAATGACTTCACCTGTCAGGAAGGTCGTCTATGAGGAAAACCTCTGGACGACCCCTGACACTTGGGAATAATTCCAGAAACTTATTTACAAAAGCTAAATCGAACCACGTGTTATTATCTCGAGGCATGAGTTAAATCCTAGTTCATCACTATAACTTTCTCCTCAGTACTTAACTTCCACGACAGTTGTAGGAGATAAAATATTCTAACTCCTATAGCGGTTATGGAAGTTAACCTTAAACCTTTAGACTTCCTCATTTGTAAGGGAGGTTATGAGACAAGTAACCGTTTCAAGACCACACTATATAAACACTCATTCACATCAAGTGAAGGTAAGCTTTTTAACGACTCTTGAAAAGTTGGAACTCTAAAATTTAAGAGAGAAACTAACTTTGGCATCGGAAGTTTCTTGGCCGGTCCACTCCGATCACCTTTGATCGTGTGTTTTTCTTTTTCAGACCTTCCAAATAATCACTGGCCCTCTGAAACCCGAAACATCCAGCCTACTGATTTTTCTTGCATCATTAGTGCTAAACATGATATTAATCTAATAAAACAAATGACATTTGATACATATTGCAAGTGACAAAAATCATTATAAAAAAAAGAAGAAGGTGGCATCGTCGTTACATTTGCCACAAATTGCGTTGCCCCCTACCTTATCAAAATTATTTGAAACCCACACCCAACGACAATAGTAGGTGTGACCTCAAGCTTGCCTTCACTCCAAAATGATGGTTTAGTAAATTGGGTTTTTAAGTGAAAAGGGAGATCCAGCAAAGGGATCAATTGAGAAAGATCTAAATGTTCACCCCCACATGTCACATTTGACCAACCATTGGATGCCATGTGTTCTATTTTTATTTATAAATAAATAAATTGGTCTAATTCAGATCACCTAATGTTAAAAAAGTATACCACCTCACCTATCTATTAGGCCATGTAAGACTCAAAATATTAGGCAAAGACAAAATGATAGAAAGTAGAATGTTAACAAAAATTTATGGATAAAAACAATATTTTAGCATATATATATATATATATATATATATATATATTAAAATAACAAAGTGTGAAATTATGAGATCTCAAAAAAAAAATCTATTTAAAGAAAAACTATAAGGGGTAAAGAGCTAGAGTATTTGTTGGTAAAAAAAAGAAGAAGAAGAAAGCTACGTATATTTACTATTAGTCCATCCCAATTTTTGACTTCTGAGACTGAGAGTAGGTTTTTGGAATTTTGCTTTTGTGAGACTGAGAGTGAAATTATGGGCAAACATGGATTGGGAAAAATTGAGGAGATATTTGAGCGGGAGGGGATAAGCACTACAATATCTTATTGAAACTGTATTTAAATTGATGCAATAAATTAATACTTTTAAGTCCCTATTGCAACAAAAAGAAACTTCAGAAAGTAAATTAGTTTCTATTGCCACTAAAGTTCCTTTTTGTTGCAATATACGCTTTTTCTTGTAGTGTAAGAGAATTACTACTTGATAATTTTTTGAAAGATTAGGGTTTAATTGTAGGTAAAGAGAATTACTAGTTGATAATTCTTGCAATTAAGGATGAGTTCTTCTTGTGATCCTTTATCATTGGTTAATGCTTCAAAATCCATGAAGAGGAAACGCAAAACTGAAGCCAACATTGTGGCTGAAACCCTGGCCAAGTGGAAACAATATAATGGTAACGCTGCCATTAATGGTGAGATTATCAAACCCCAATAGTCCCAAGCCAAAGGGTCCAAGAAAGGTTGCATGAAAGGGAGGGGTGGACCTCAACACAAAGAGATTAGGCAAAGGACATGGGGTAACTAGGTCACTAAAATTCGAGAGCCTAATGGTGGGAAAAGTCTCTGGCTTGTTTCTTTTGCTAATGTCATGGATGTTGCCCTTGCCTAAGATGAAGCTGCCAAGGTCATGTATAGTTCTCATGTTTGCCTCAATTTTCCTACAGATCATATAGATTATGTTAGGAAACTAGTGGTTCCTAATGGGGATGGATAGGAATTATAAGGGAATTGTTAGGAAATTGACTTAATTCGAGGTAGCCACCCTCCATAGAGAGAGAGAGAGAGAGAGAGAGAGAGAGAGAGAGAGAGAGAGAGAGAGAGATGCACTAATGCATTAAAAAGTTGGTTTATTCTTCAATTCATATCTAATGTTGAATTACAGTCATGTATTTATAGGGGACTAACTCTAATGTCATTGGCCCACATGGCTCAAGATAATTGGCTAGTTAATTCAACATGTGCTCTATGAATTAAGTCAGGAGTTAAATGAGATACATGTGCTCAAATCCTAACTAACTTATCCTAATAATAATCTCAACTAACTAGCTGATTACCTAACTAAAGGGATTACAACAAATATTTCATATTCCTAACAGATTATACATATTCATCAAGTTCTTCTATGGTTGCCACTAGTGGTGGCAAAATCCGACATGACCCGTGAACCCGACACGACAAACCCGTTTATAAACAGGTCATCGGTTGAGGTTAAATGGGTTCAGGTCATATTCGGGTTGACACGGCTGACCCCGTTTATTAAATGGGTCATGTTCATGTTTAACATGTTTGACTAGATTAGCTTATAAAGTTAATTTTACCATTTTACCTTTGTAACCTAGGTATATAAGCTTAGATATTTAGTCTACCCCTCAGAACCAGAAGTCATGCCTCTCTCAAATCTCAATCTCAATCTTGTGTCTCTTCGTTTTTGTCATCAATCTTTACTCTGTCTCCGACTCTTCTTCTTTACCTCAAAACTCCAACCGCCCCTCTTTCATCTGCACTACACTACAAATACAGAATTACAGATTGATTCTTCACTATAAAATCAAAACCCTACCCTTCCCATGTCTCTCAACCTTCTACTCTCTCTTCCCCTCAAATCCCTAGCTGACCCCTCTGATTTCTCTTCTCCTCAAAACCGTGGCTACCCTTTGTTCTTGTTCTTCAGCTTTCAACCACCGAATCCACTAGCAAGGTATATATGTTATAAATTTTTGTTTTGTTTTCTTACTAATGAAATTTTCAATAATTGTAGATTTTGTTTACTATGTTAATCATTATCATGTTGATTATTTAGTACTAATAGTAGACTTGTTTGTTTGTTTGTTTTTTTTTTTTTTAAATAATTGGGTCTTGCTCTATGATTTCTTTTCAAGTTTCTTTGTATTTTTTATCTTAAAATAAAATAAGTGTAGATCTGTTTGTTTATTTTGTTAATCATTATCATTGTTGATTGTTATTTTTTGGGATAAAAGATAGAAACTTTATTAGATAAAGTATAATAAACAGTACATAATATCCTTGTAACATCAAAATAGGGCAAAATTGGACCTATTCTGCAAAAAAAACAAATACTGCAGAAAACAACACAGTGGAAAAATAACACTAAGTAGGAAAAAAACCACTATACAGAAAAACAGACACTGCAGATTCTGTGCAGAAAATACCACTGTGCAGAAAAACAGACACTACAGAAAATCCATTTGTTTTGTGTTAATCAATATACTATTGGTTTTTAGTACTAATAGTCGTAATAGGATATCTTTTTACTGATATAAAAAATAAAAGTAGATCTATTTATTTTTTGTTGATTTTAAAATAATTTGTCTTGCCCTATGATTTCTTCTCAACTTTTTTCTCTTTCTGTCATCTTAAAATAAAATAATTGAAGATCCATTTGTTTTTTGTGTTAATCATTGTAATGTTGATTGTTTAGTACTAATAGTAGATTTGTTTGTTTGTTTTGTTGATTTTAAATTTATTTGTCCTTCTTTAATTTTTCTTAGAATTACTAAATTTCTTATCAATAATTTTTCTTTAAATTGGTCTAGATGGAAAGTGATGAGATGATTCCTATTGACATTAAGTGTGAAGGAAAATACATTGACTTAGAAGATGAACCTGATGAAGTGGCTGAACTTCCTCCACAAAAGAAAGCTAAGACTAAGTCTAAGAATAAGACAAATAACAAAGACAACAAAAGGAGGAGGAATTCAACTGTTTGGTGTTACTTTTAGATAGTTCCTACAAAAGATGAAGAAAAGCCTACATGCAAAGATACTTCCTACAAAAGATGAAGAAAAACCTACATGCAAATGCAAGAAGTGTGGAAAGGAATATATTGTTGCTGGAGCATATGGTACTGGAAATTTGAAGCGCCATTTGGAGTTATGCAAGGAAATTCGAAGCGCCATTGAGCATTCCTGTTTCTACAGTTGCAGATATAGGTATTGTATTTTTTATTTACATGTTGGCTGAATGAGTTCTACGTTTTATGATGATTTTTAAAAAAGAAAATAATATACATGTCAAAAAGGTTCTGGATTTCCCATAAAATGTTAATGTTTATTTTAAATATTAATCATGAAAAGGTGTAGAGAAAATTTTAAATGGTAGAAAAGTTGCCCTATGGACAAAGGAATTGAGTTATCAAAATAGAACATATAGAATATGCATAATGGTATGGTTGACCAATGTCATACAAATTATATTCATGCATATTCAGAATATAATAGTTTATAGGTGTTGTTTTTTGGTAGACAGTAGACACTACAAGTTCATTACTAGTAATAACTACTATGCGAATGACTATTATTTATTTAATTGATTCTTTTTTTTTTTATATATATATACAAGATAAAATTTCTATTCTAGCCTAATCGAAGTGTATATGTGTGCGAAACTCCCTCCTAAAGATTTGAACCCTGACCCTTGCCCCCCACACCCCACAAGCATTTATACTTGTGGAGTGACCACCACACCAAAGGTGCGCGGTGGTATTTATTTAATTGATTCAATTGTTTGATTACCCACAGTTTCTAAATTTCTTATTTATAATGCTTAGATAAGTTTTTAATGCTTCATTAAATTTTTTTGATGTAGAACTTGCACAGTCACAATTGGAAGAGCTCACTGAAGATAAAATGAGCATGAATATCAATAAGGATGAGCACAAGGAAGACACCTCTTTAATGGAACCCTCAATCTCTTCTAATCCGGTCTCTTAGTTAGTGATGTCTTTTACTTTTTGATATGGCACTTGGATGGTTGAACTTAGAGTTTTCCATCAAGGATATTTTGATATGCCATGTAATCATTTTGGTTTTTTACTCTCTTAGTCTGTAACGTCTTTTAGTTTTTGATATGGCACTTGGATGCCATGTAATAATCTTGGTTCTTTATTATGGAACTTTGACATATTATTGAATTTGATAGTATGGAGGCTGGAACCTTTTGAACTAGTAATTTTATTTTGAAGGAATGAAAGAATTATTTGCTTTTGTTATTATTTGAATTTTTATTACTTGATTTGTGGTTGAATTATAAATTTAGATATATGAGAGTTGATAACAGGTTATTCGGGTTAAGTTTAATTAAACAGGTTGTTCGAGTCATAATCAAACAGGTTGTTAACAAGTTATTTGTGACCTTAATATGACCTACTAATTAAACAGGTTAAACGTGTCGTGTCGGGTTACTCGTTTAATAAATAGGTTGTATTAGGGTTTAGGAATCCTGACCCCGTTTACTAAATGGGTTAGGTTCATGTTGACCCATATAACATAATACTTCCAGCTTAACCCAACACAAACCTAACACACGAACATGAAATACCACCCCTAGTCGCCACTTCGGATGATTTGGTGTCCAATGACATTATTAGTTCACACGGCAACAATTGATGAGGATGTAAAGGAATATAATGAAGAGGGTTTGGAAGAAGAATTGATAAGTATGGTTGCTGCCCTCACCTTTCAGGTTATCATAGATTTTTCATAATCATTAGGCTCTTCTTTTGTGGCCAGTCTAACAAATTGGTTTTCCAATGATATATCACATCTCATTGCTATTGAGGTTATAAAGTCATATACAGAGGCTTTGGAAGAAGAATCAACAAGCAATGTTGCCATCTCTTATAATGAGGTCTTGGAAGGAGAATAAATATGCAATGGACGCAATGTTTTTATCACTGAAAGTGAAATGGCAGAAGTACTAAAAAGAAGAGATGACATGGATAATGGGCAACGGTACCTGCAGTTACAAAATAATTCTAAGGATGAAATTTTGAGGATCTGGATGAAATTATGTGGCTCCTAAGTGATAAACCTGTCAGCAAAATAAAATCAATATTGGGCTTGAGTTATGATGGTACTGGTCAACTTGGGTTCCAGACAAAGAACATTTACACCCACTGAAATTAGAAGTCTTCAATCTTTAATGAGTTTATTATTAGCAAAATGTTTGTTTTTATTTGAATTCTTCAATGTCAATGTTGTTGGAGTGGGTTGTGTTTCAAACACTTAGCTATGTGTCCCCTATTGGTTAGAGATGGATGAAGTTATATGTTTAATGCCTTCTAGCTCAAATTTAATGTGTTCTAGTTCAAATTTAATGCCTAACCATTGGGCATTTATTGTGGTCAGTAGCAGTTGGACATTTATTGTGCACAATGAACGTTGGAAGCATACCCTTAGGTAGCCCACTAGTTCATTTATTTGTCTTGGCTTATAAAACCCTAAAGCATTCTTTTTTTCTCCCAATCTCTTTCTAACTCCAGCTGCCCACTCTATTCATTTTTTGCTTTGGTTCTTCATCTTCTTCTCCCACAAATTTCATCTCTTATATTTTGGTCTTAAGGAAATGCAAATAAGGTTATTCTTTGTTCTTCTTGCTTGGGTGTGTCCAACTTGAAGAAATTATTATAGTCTAATCTTGGGAAGTTGTTCGGCCAAAATGGTCATTCGCACCAAGTTCTACTCCGGGTGGCACGAATCAACCTTTAGGGACAATGCTATTTGCATGATTCTATCATTTGTGAGATCTTTCTAACTCGCTATATTATTTTATGTTATTGCTAATTTTTAGGGTTTAATTTGTTGAATCAAAACTTGTTTACTTGAAGAAATTATTTTAGTCTAATCTTGGGGGGTTGTTTAGCCAAGAGAGTCATTTGCACCGAGTTCTACTTCGGATGACACGAATCAACCTTTAAGAACAACGTTATTTGCATGATTCTATAATTTGTGAGATCTTTCTAACTCTCTAGTCTCTATATTATTTTATGTTATTGCAAATTTTTTGGGTTTATTTTGTTGAATCAAAAATTGTCCTTAAAGGTTAATTCGTGCCACTCGGAGTAGAACTCAATGCGTTAGGCTCTCTTGGCTGAACAACCCTCCATGATTAGACTATAGCAAATATCTTCAAGATGGACGCAAACCCAATCAAGAAAAACTAAGGAACAACTTTCTTATTTTTCCTTAAACCCAAAAACAAATGCATAAAATTTTGTGAGAGGAGAATAAAAACAGGAGTAGTAGGTGGCTGCAGAAAGAAAGAGATGGAGAGAAAAAGGAATGGTGTTAGGGTTTTATAAGCCAAGACAAAATATGTGAACTTGTGGACTGCCTAAGGAGTAGGCTTCCAATGTTCACTGTACACAATAAATTCCCAACGACTACTAACCACAATGAATGCCCAACAGCTACCAACCACAATAAATGCCCAACGACTACCAACCACAATAAATGCCAAATAGCTACTAACTACAATAAATGCCCAACGATTAGGCATTAAATTTGGGCTAGAGGGCATTAAATTTGGGCTAGAAGGAAAGGGAGTAAAAGGTTAAGGCCCAACGAAGTTAGGAACAAAGCCAAATGCCAAGTGTTTGAAACACAACCCACTCCAACAATGCAATGATTATGGTCAGTAGCTGTAGGGCATTTATTGTGGTTAGTAGCAGTTGGACATTTATTGTGGTTAGTAGCCTTTGAGCATTTATTGTGTACAGTGAAAGTTGGAAGCCTACCCTTAGGTAGTCCACTAGTAAATCCTTCTTTATTTTTTTCCCCCCAATCTCTTTCTAACTCTAGCCACCCGCACTATTCATTTTTTGCTTTGGTTCTTCATCTTCTTCTCCCACAAATTTCAACTCTTATATTTTGGTCTTAAGGAAAGATAAATAAGGTTGCTCTTTGTTCTTCTTACTTGGTGTGCATCCAACTTAAAGAAATTATTATAGTCTAATCTTGAAGGGTTGTTCGGCCCAAAAGAGTCATTCGCACCAAGTTCTACTTTGGGTGGCACAAATAAACTTTTAAGGACAACACTATTTTTGTGATTCTATAGTTTATGAGATCTTTCTAACTCTCTGTATTTATTTTATGTTATTTCTAATATTTTGGGTTTACTTTGTTGAATTAAAACTTGTTTATCTAACTATATTTTCCAACAAATGTTGTTCGGATTCACTTCTAGTCAATGTTGAATAAGTTGATTTGTTTTTCAGTTAAGTCAGACATGAAAATTGTTAGGTTCTAAATATTTAGGATTAAATATTTAGATTCTTATTTTGTGTATGTTGGAAAATCAAAAACATCTCTAGATTAGGTGTTAGACATTGCTCAAGATTGTCCAAATCAATATTCAAGAACATTTAAGCTGCAGAAAGGAGAGTTCAAGTACTGTGAAGCTTGACCAATCGAAAATTAGACTCCACCAATTAAAAATTGCAGAAAAGTTAATTCTGCAGATTTTAAACCAAGCCCAAGCTCGCGAAAACATTTAAAGTTTCAGCCCAACACTTCTAAGTATGAAAAGAAAACCCTAACTACATTTTGGTGACTTTTGAAAGACTTGTGAGTTACTCCTGTGAGATCTGAGAGGTTTTTGTAACCTTCTAACTCTACAAGTGTCTACCGGAACGAGATCTACAATCAAGTGCTGGTGGAATCAAGTTGCTGCTACAAGATTAGCAACCACTGGTGATTTGAATCCTTTGAGTGGGATCTCAAAGTCATAAGCGTGGGAGCTTGTGTTCAACAAATCCAAGAAAGAAGAGTTCGTGGAATCGGAGCTGCACATGGTCACGTTAGTAAGTTCTACTAAAGATAGCATTAGGTTTAGGAGTAAAATCTTTTGTAAACTTCAATTCTTTCTTATGGATTTGTTTACCTTAAGGATAGCTAGGTCAAATCCTCCTCAAGTTTTTACATTGCAACATTTATTTTTATTGGTTTTCACTAGGAGTGCATGATATGATATATTACTATTTAACCTAAATCTCATAATTGACCTAAATAACTACTTGGCTAATTCACTAGGTGTAAACAATCTGTTTGACAGGGGTCTAAACAAACAAACAAAAATAAATTAGCTTAGGTGGCAAGAAATTTTTATTAAGCAACCAACAATCCGGTTCTTTATACTTGCACTCTTCTGTGCCTCTTTGTTAATTTGACACTCCATTCTTCTAGTCTTGCCGTTATAGATTTTAGATAACCAGAAGTAATCAAAGTTAAAAAATTATCAAAATTGAAATAAAAAATCATATGTTTCACCAAACTTAATGATGTGGTGCCAATAAGTGAAACAATTGTTTTCAAAACTAAATTTATTCCCTACCCACTCCTCTCTCTCTCAAATGCAATGTCTGCATCACTATTCTAACATATCTTTTGCTAGCATATACCAATAAGATTTTTTAACAACTAGTGCATCTCCACCAACAGCTCTTCCAGTAAGTCGAATAATAGGTTTTAATTAGAAATTAAATCAAAGTCTTTTTATTATGACTTTGACACACATCCAAAACCTGCCCTATGTTTCTCAAAAACCATAGACCAACTAAGGCCCTCCATTGGTAAAAAAGCAAGAAACTGATTGTTCAAAAACTTATCAAGAGAAGAAGAATTATTATTCCAAACCTTAGAGTAGGTATTTGGTAATCACCTTTACCATAATACAAATGATAAGCTCATTGTCTGGGAAACCAAAGAATTTGTATTCCCCTAGTCGGATGGTCCTTAAGAAGCAGCAAGAGCATTGGTACTTTGGGCCTGGATGGGACTAAAAGTGATACCTTGGCTTCTAGCCCCAAATTTACTTGTCATTTATCTGATGGAATTATAATCATATAGTTCTAGCTTTAATTTACTTGCCATTTACCTGATGGAATTATAATCATATAGCTCTAGCTTTAGCAACTTTGATCTAGTTGTGTATGTAGCATCCTGACCTAACTTTATAGTTAACCTATGTGTTTGAGTAAATAATTATTATTTTGAGCCACTTACTTTATATGATTAATAGAAGAGTATTTAATAAGCATATTATTATATAATGCCATTGAATAAAAGTTGTAAAGATTATAAATAATTGAATGACTAATTGTATTATGAATATATACTAAGTATGCACAAAACTATATTAAATGGTTAAGTTATTAGATACATAGTTGTTGGTGTTTAATTAAGTATCTAAGGTAAGAGCATTTTAGTAACACGCTACACACATGACTAATAGAATCAAGATACTTGGGCCAACCATGTGTGGACACTTGTCCTCCTTGCCATGCATGTGAGACATATGGCAAGCCACTAAAGCAAGTCACCTAGCCGCCAAACAATCAAAACTTCCACTACTTTTCTCTCATTTTCTCTTAGAATGTGTTTGTTTGGAGGTGAAATAGAATGGATAGAAAACTTTGGAGAGAAAATGAGGGGGGAAAATTTTTTGGAAAGTGTTTGGTTGAGAGGGGGAGAGGGGAAAATGATGGTGGGGCCCTCCTGAGCCCACCAAAAAGATTTCTCTCCAAAATGGAGAGAAAACTTGGTGGGAGAAAATCTTATAGGTGAAGGACAAAAATGCCCATGTGCAAGTTGCACATGGGCTTCTTCAATACGGATTTTTTTTTTTAAATTCCAATTTTAATAAGTTGTTAAGTGTTTCTTTTGTTTAGTGTCTCATTCTTTTTTTTTTAGACGTGTTTTTTTTTTTACGCATGATTTTTTTTTATAATAAATTTGGGTGATTTGTTTTTTGGTTGTTTGTCACTTTATTGTTTTAATTGGGCATCATTTTTTAACAATGGTATATGAATAAATTTATATAAATTCACTTTTTTCATCTCTCCACTTTTTCACTCCTAACCAAACAAAAATGAGGGAAATTAAAATCTTTTTTATCCTCCCATCTGATGCGAACCTCAATCGACACGCTTTGAGACCCAACAAAAATATTGGAATACTTGCCCAAGAAAGCTAAAATTCAGATTTTTGATAGAAACCCTGACCCAACGTTTATAATCGAAACGCGAACCAAAAGTATAAGTTGACCTTGACCCAATGATTATAAAGAATCACGAACCAAAGGTATAAAGTTTGAACGCCACAAGGAAGAATCCCTGATAAGTTCACAGTTCTTGAAGAACCAAAAGAAGAGCAAAGCCTAACCTTTTCTGATTTTTATTCAATAATATTATATAAAACGTTTAAAAACTTCAGAGCCTATTTAAGGGCTCCATAAAACTTGACAAACAAGAAAATATATTCTAAAATAACTCCTAATTGATACCTTACCATATCAGGAATCAAATTTGACCTAAAAAACATTAAATGCACCTAAAAACAATGAAAATACCTAAAAAACGTACTAAATAATAAAACCCTAAATAAAAGTTGATTTGATCTGAAATTAGCATATCCAAAATAGGAAAAAATCTGCCTTAACTGATATAGAGCTAGAAAATCAATCAGCCATTAATTCATGCCATAAATCACTCGCAATTAAGCCAGATCAGCCCTAAATAGCTTGAATTAAATTTATTATGTTTTCAGCTTCCTTTGGGCCAAGCTTGGAATGTCCTGCGTTAGAATCAGCTCAAGTCTCTTGAATCAGCCCATTAAGTGCTTCTTTGATCTTCTTTGATCTTGCTCTTGTAATAGGCCCAACTGGAACATGCAATGAATCCTTGAATACTTGTTGATTCTCATCATTCCCCCTCTCTTCAAGAGGATTCGTCCTCGAATCGTCACCTACATCAAAAGGAGAAAGCTCAGAAACATTAAATGTAGCACTAATGTTATACTCACCTGGAAGATCCAACTTGTATGCATTATCATTGATTCTCTCAAGGATTTGAAATGGATCATCCCCTCTAGGATGCAGCTTAGACCGCCTACGAGCTGGAAATCTTTCTTTTCTCATATGCACCCAAACCCAATCACCTGGTTCAAAGAGGACTTGTCGACGGCCCTTGTTGGCTTTGGTTGCATATTGCTCATTTTTGTTCTCTATATGCTGCCGTACACTTTCATGAAGTTTCTTCACCATCTCAGCCTTCTTTTGACCATCCAAACTAGTCATTTCATTAACTGGTAATGGTAGCAAATCCAAAGGAGTTAGTGGATTAAAACCATAAACAATCTCAAATAGTAAAAAATTAGTAGTAGAATGAACACTCCGATTATATGCGAACTCAATGAATGGCAAACGATCCTCCCAATTTTCAAGTTCTTCTGAATTATAGTACGCAACTCCTCAACTTGAATTTGAAGTTCCTTTGTCTCCTCCAAATTACTCCTATTAGCTGGTTGGTTAGGAATTGTCGCACCTGGCACAAAATCAATTTGATGCTCTATTCCTCTAATAGGTGGCAATCCCCTAGGAAAATCATTAGGAAACACATCCTCGTATTCCTGCAACAAAGAGACAAGAAAACTAGGCAAAGATTCGTCACGTTCGTTAGTATTAAAACACACCTCTTTGTATGAGAGTACAAATATAGGCTGGTTTGTATAAAAAACACTCTTGACATCACTAGCCTTAGCATAAAAACTCCCCTGTTTTTTTGTTTTTCTCTCATTTTTTCCACCATCAACTATCTTTTCACTCTTTTTTATGTTTTCACTCTCGTTTTTCTGTTCACTCTCTTTTTTTCTTTCACTCTCTTTCTTCTCATCTTTTTCTGAACTCTCAGTCTCACAATTTTTCAAGCCATTCTCTCTTTTCAGTTTCACTTGATCTTCATACACTTGTCTTTGAGTCAACGGTACAAGAGTAATGGTTTTATAATCTTTAAAAAAAGAATACCTATTCTTGAACCCATCATGATTGACCTTCCTGTCAAACTGCCATGGCCTGCCCAATAAAATGTGACCCGCTTGCATCTGAACAATATCACAAAGTACTTCATCCTTGTACCTCTCAATTGAAAAAGAAACCAGTACTTGCTTATTTACCTTAACTTCTCCACAATCATTCAACCACTGCAACTTATATGGTCTAGGGTGTTTCAAGGTAGGTAAATTCAATTTTTCCACAAAAGTAGTGCTAGCCACATTAGTACAGCTCCCCCCATCTATAATCATATTACATACCTTGTTGTTGACGTGGCATCTAGTGTGAAAAATGTTCTCCCTTTGTTGTTCCATGTCATCCTCTTTGACTTGGGCACTTAAAGCACGCCTAGCCACAAGTAACTCGCCCTCCACTGGATACTCCACTTCCTCATCACAAGCATCCTCAAGTGATGGAATCTGGTCATCATCTTCCTCGCTTTCAGTTTCCACCTCTCCATCAATACGTGCGATCATGGTCCTCTTATTTGGGCATTGTGAAGCAATATGACCTACTCCCAAACAACGAAAACACTTAATATCACGATTACGTGTCTGGGATTCATTTTTACCTTTGTTGACACTGGGAGCATCATCTCTCCTTTTTGGTGGTTCGGTATTGGACTTGAAAACAGCCCCTTCGTCTTTCCTCCCATTTGACCTCCATGAAGTAGAGGAGTCCAGATTTTGAAATGACCGAGTTCCTTTCCTTTTAAGTTTTCGTTCCACCTTTATTGCCATGTGGACCATGTCCTCCAACTCCACGTAGTGCTGCAACTCCACCACGTTGGCAATGTCTCGATTCAACCCATTCAGAAACCTTGCCATGGTAGCTTCTCTATCCTCCCCTACATTTGCCCGAATCGTGACAATCTCCATCTCCTTGTGGTAGTCATCCACACTCCTATAGCCTTGAGTAAGACTCTGTAATTTCTGATACAAGTCCCTATAGTAATGACTAGGAACAAACCGCCTCCTCATGATGGCCTTCATTTCCTCCCAACTCTCAATAGGTCTCTCATGGTTTCTCCTTCTGTTTATCACAAGTTGATCCCACCATATAATAGCATAGTCAGTAAACTCAATGACAGTGAGTTTTAGTTGTGACACTCAAAGATTAACTCCACCTTCTTCTCCCACTCCAAGTATGCTTCTAGATCATTTTTCCCTTGGAATGTTGGTATCTTTATTTTTATGTTTCCTAGGTTCCTGTCAGTCCCATCTTGCCATCTTGGATCTCTTCGGAAGCCTCTACCACACCTTTCTCCTCTCTACACAAACCTGCCCTCATTGTTCAATGAAACTTGATCTTCTTCATCTTCAAACTCTTGCTCGTGGTAGTCATCAGAATCATCCATGTGCGCACGCCTTTCTTGCCTTCTAGCATTAGGGCCTCTTTGGGGACGCTCATTACGCAAAGTAGCAATAACAGTGTCCTTCCTATCCATCCGATCCCGAATCTCATTAAACACCACGTTCATGCGTTCAAATTGTTGTTGCATAGCCTGCAAAATGATGGACGACTCCTCCCCTCCTTCCCTATTTGGTGTTTCACACCTGGAAGACATACTTTTAAAACAACAGAGAATTGTTAGAAATAATTCCTCACAACACTCCTTCACGTGTTTGCACTCAAATTATGTCACTCCCACTCATGTTTCACTCTTAAATTGGCTTTTTCCCGATATTAGTCTCACACTCTCTTGCCTTTTTCCACTCGTAGCTTCCTCTTTTCAGTTCTGCATTAAACTAATAAACTTGATCAAGAAATTCAACTTGTAGTGTTTAAACAAATACCAAAGGCAAGAAAATATGACAGTAACACTAAATCAAAGGAAGAGGACAAAAGAAAACGATATTCTGGTCTGAGAGAATTGAAACTACAAATTTTTTTTTTTTTTCAGATGTCTTTTTTTTCACTTTTTTTTTTTTTTTGGGAACTGGGTGCACGATTTTAACCTAATGCACTTCAATAAAAACAAAAAAAAATAAGAATGATGAATGAAGAACACAAAAGAAAAAAGATAGGATGATAACAAGAAACAAAAGATAAAGGAATAGGAAACTGATTTTAGAACCTGTGCTCGGATACCAAATGATGCGAACCTTAATCGACACGCTTTGAGACCCAACAAAAATATTGGAATACTTGCCCAAGAAAGCTAAAATTCAGATTTTTGATAGAAACCCTGACCCAACGTTTATAATCGAAACGCGAACCAAATGTATAAGTTGACCTTGACCCAATGATTATAAAGAATCACGAACCAAAGGTATAAAGTTTGAACGCCACAAGGAAGAATCCCTGATAAGTTCACAGTTCTTGAAGAACCAAAAGAAGAGCAAAGCCTCACATTTTCTGATTTTTATTCAATAATATTATATAAAACGTTTAAAAACTTCAGAGCCTATTTAAGGGCTCCATAAAACTTGACAGACAAGAAAATATATTCTAAAATAACTCCTAATTGATACCTTACCATATCAGGAATCAAATTTGACCTAAAAAGCATTAAATGCACCTAAAAACAACGAAAATACCTAAAAAACGTACTAAATAATAAAACTCTAAATAAAAGTTTATTTGATTTGAAATTAGCAGATCCAAAATAGGAAAAAATCTGCCTTAATTGATATAGAGCTAGAAAATCAATCAGCTATTAATTCATGCCATAAATCACACGCAATTAAGCCAGATCAGCCCTAAATAGCTTGAATTAAATTTATTACGTTTTCAGCTTCCTTTGGGCCAAGCTTGGAATGTCCTGCGTTAGAATCAGCCTAAATCTCTTGAATCAGCCCATTAAGTGCTTCTTTGATCTTCTTGGATCTTGCTCTTGTAATAGACCCAACTGGAACATGCAATGGATCCTTGAATACTTGTTGATTCTCATCAAATGATGCGAACCTCAATCGACACACTTTGAGACCCAACAAAAATTTTGGAATACTTGCCCAAGAAAGCTAAAATTCAGATTTTTGATAGAAACTTTGACCCAACGTTTATAATTGAAACGCGAACCAAAGGTATAAGTTGACCTTGACCCAATGATTATAAAGAATCACGAACCGAAGGTATAAAGTTTGAACGCCACAAGGAAGAATCCCTGATAAGTTCACAGTTCTTGAAGAACCAAAAGAGAGCAAAGCCTCACCTTTTCTTATTTTTATTCAATAATATTATATGAAAAACGTTTACAGACTTAAGGGCCTTTTTAAGGGCTCCATAAAACTTGACAGACAAGAAAATATATTTTAAAATAACTCCTAATTGATACCTTACCATATCATGAATCAAATTTGACCTAAAAAGCATTAAATGCACCTAAAAACAAGGAAATAAATCACCTAAACCTAAAATAACGTTTTTACATAAAAATACCAAAAATAATAAACTACAATAATTAAACAGTAAATTGTGTCCTACATCACCATCATTTTCTATCCTCCCACTTTTCCACTCCTCCAACCAAACGGACCCTAAGGAAAAAGCTAGAAACACAAAACTCTCTTAAGCTCTCTACCTCTGATACTTTCAGGTCCAACACCTAGAAAGGGAAATTCTTTCATTTCCTTACAAGGTTTGAACCACTATTTCATGCAAGAGTGATTCTATTTCTACTTCCCTCAAGAACCAAAAGATAGGTAAGGGATCTAGCTACTCTCACCTTAGAATCCATGATTTCTTCATGGAATTTTTAGTGATGGTATTTGTCATTTATAAAATTAGGAAACCATGAACATGTAAGTCTATATATATATATATATATATAGTGTTTTAAGAAGCTTTGAAACTATGTTGGTGATTTGTTGATGGTATATTAGGGTTTTTACTAATTAATGATTGTATATGATTAAGAAAGTAAGAAAAAGTTAGGGTGAGTACAAATTGATATTACTATTGGGATTTTTGTTGTACTTCATTTTGCTATAAATGGTTATATGATTGTATACAAGTGTTTTCTAACATATCTAATGACTGTATAAAAATCCTCATATTATAATAAGACCATTTGCAATCATTTTATGATTTTACAAGAAAATGTTGCAAAGTTGTCACTTTGATAGATTTTGTGTTCAAACATGATAAATTATGCCATAAATTGTATACTATGAATTTGGATGCTAGGGATATTTCCTATGAAAGCTAAGACACTTGTGGTTGTTATTAAATTGGTCTCACATCAATTGGATCAATACAAAAATAATAGTGCAATTTGTTATTTAATTTAAATTCTGTTATGACAAATTTGAGTATGTTGTCTTGTATGATTTTTAGTAAATCATTATTTGATTTTTGGTTCTAAAAATGATATGGAATCTACTAGACATTCATAGGAGTGGCTTTGTAAATTGGCCTGGAAATTGGATATGAATTGATAGCCCATTTGTATTTTATAAGTGAAGTATATGTTGATGGAATAAACAATGTGTGGGGAGTAAAAGGGCTCAAATGGGCATATGGGCCTTTGGGCTGTAACATGGAGGGCCGACCTGCTCCAGGATTAAACTCTATGAGTTGGCCCATACGCCGAGGGTCCGAGGATACGGCCGAGGGAGAGTTTCACCTCAGACAGATCCAAGAGAATTCAAGATTTTGTTATAAAGGTCAAAGGCACAACTCTGGAAAGACTAATGGATAAAAGGGGACATCCTGAATCTTCTAGATGCACCAGTATTAAAGAAAATATCAAGAGTAAAGGCTGTCACCTCCGCATTAAAGGCTCTGCACCTACCTCCCTGGCCGCATTTATGGGGAGGTGACCCCTGAACAGTGAGGTGGAAACTTCTAGTCACTGTTCAAAAAGTATCAGGGAAGGAAGTATAAAAGGGGGGTAAAGGCCAAAGAAAGGGGGGCGGTAGCTAAGAAAGAAATTGAGAAAGTGTAATCTTTAAGGAAGAAGTAGAAATAATAAAGAAGTAGTCCTCGGCTCGAGTCCGAGGAGATCCATTTGCCTTTATCGTTCGTTATTTACTTGTGTTTATTTATAAAAGTTTGTTATCAAGCTCCCAGTACTTCTAGCCTAGGTTTCAAGCCCACACTCTACAAATTTTTATTGTTTAAGGCTCATTGGGCCTGAGCCTGTGATTGTCTTTGGGTCCAGGTGCAATTGTGCATTTACACAGTGAACATTGACATACCTAATATTGATGATTTTATTCTAAAGTTAGGGTGAATGACTTGAGATGTAAATTAATATGCTCATCATTTGGTATGTTTGGATCAAAGATAAATTTAGGCGTAAATGCACTTTTAGTCCCTACATTTTGACCCGATTTCTATTTTGGTCCCTATATTTTATTTTTACCACTTTTAGTCCCTAAACCAATTAACGCGTGACATTTAAGTCCTTACAATCAACCAACTAACAGAAAATGCTAACGTGGCTAACGGCATAGTAAAATAATAATTAAAAAATCTATTTTGGTATTAAAAAATTGCCACGTCAGCATATAAATTAATTTTAAATTAAATAAAAAAACTAAATATGAACATCAACAACCATAAACCCAGAATCAAGAACATGAATAACCCCAGAATCAAGAACATCAACACCAAAGAACAACACCACAACAAACAAAAACAAACCTCTAAAATTCCACACCCAAAACGCACGACACCACAAACAACAATTCATAAACCCAAACTTCAGGAACAAAATTTATCAATGAAAACAAATAAACAACCCCAGAAAAACCTAAATTCCCAAATTTGAGAAAGCAACCCCTACCCGCTACTCTCAACAATCACGAGGACAAGGGCAGCGAGCACGACCAGGGTTTGAATTTGAACTTGAATTTAAGCTTGAAGCTCGCTCAGCAGCGGGAGGAGCACAAGGAAGGCGAAGGAGAAGGTGGAGATTCGGTCGCTGATGGCGCCAGTAGCAGTAGATCGAGTTACCGATCTACTAGTAGTATCCGCGAGATCGATTTGGTGCCGTCCAATGTGATCTACGATCTGCAGTGCATTCCGGAGAGGATGATCGCCCCCGGTTACTTGCGGGAGTGTATTCAGGTGCACGGCAGCGTTTGGAAGTCGGTGGTGGACGCGAGCTTCTGGCAGCTCGGGATCGAGAAGCTGAGCATCGGCAACGTGCAAAGGCTGGAGTGGGATCAGCTCGAAGCGAAGATCTGACGGTGGATTCAGGCCGCGAAGGTTTGCGTTAGGGTTTTGTTCGCGAGCAAGAAGAAGCTCTGCGAGCAAATTTACGAGAACTTGGGAACTAATATCGATGATGCGTGCTTCGTCGAGACCGTGAAAGGTCCGGTGATTCAGCTGTTCAATCTCTTCTAAGCGATCAGCATCAGCTGCCGATCGCCGAAGAAGCTGTTCAAGATTCTGGACTTACACGACACTTTGATGGTTTTGATTCCAGACATCGATATCATGTTCTTGATTCTGGGTTTGTTTTCATTGCTAAATTTTGTTCCTGAAGTTTAGGTTTGTGAATTGTTGTTTGTGGTGTTGTGCGTTTTGGGTGTGAAATTTTAGAGGTTTGTTTTTCTTTGTTGTGGTGTTGTTCTTTGGTGTTCATGTTCTTGATTCTAGGTATGTTGTTGTTGATGTTCATATTCAATTCTGGGTATCGTAAGTCATGAGGTTATTTTAATGTGTATTATGCATTAAAAGATTTTTTATTACAGATACGACATATAATCATGTTTCAGACAAAGACATGTTTGTGAGCTTTCAAAACCTTATGTACATAATTTAGGCATATTGATGCTATTACTAATTCCTCGAACATGATGTTTAAAGAAAAGAATGGAAATGCTATTATTATGAAATGTTGTGCAAACTATGAATTTCAGTATGATGTGTAAGTATGAAATCTTATTGGGTTATGTTCTTTCGTAATCTGAACTTAGCTAGTAGGGGTTAAATTACTGGATTTCCATGAAAAATGTTATCTGATTGGTCATTAAACATTGGAGGAAATGGGGGTGCCTGTAACTTTGATCTTTGTGGCATCCTAGAGCAGACAATATTGTGCACATGCACCACAAATCTATACAGACTTATCAGATATGGACTAACTAATATGTTAATTATGAATAGCTATGTTATTTTATGATCATGAGAGAATGATTATGTTGAAATGCATTATGAGCATAATGAAAAGATAAAAGCTCTTATGAAAAGAAGAAGTTTCTGAAGAAAAGAAAAACTCTTTTTTAAGGATTAAAATTTTTTGAAGTTCTATTTTTCTTTAAAGACAAAGTTTCTGATGAAAGGTTTTAGTGTTCTTTAAAGATAAAGCTTCTAATGAAAGCTTATGTTAAAAGGATATCAGATATCTATTCTTTATAAAATGTTAAGTTTTGTGACTATGAAAGTTATAATATTTTATGAGAATAAGTTTATGAAGAAAAGTTTTGTTATTCTATAAGATGATATTTCTGATTTAAGTAAAAGTAACAAATTATATTATCTCAATAATTTATGAAATTGTCAAGTTTTAGGGCTATGAAGGAAATGATTATTTTGTAACAAGAATATATAAGATGTTAAGGAGTTAATATTAATTCTGGCGACTTTTAAGAATTGAAAGAAATTCAATCTATAAGATTTGTAGTATTATTCTGATAAGAAAAAGGAAAACAATTATTTTTCTATGAGAAGTGTATAAGTTGTTATTATGAATAGTATAGAGTACTATGCATGAAAAGATGTTCTCCTATCTAAATCTCCATAAAATGAAATGTTTTGATTTACATGCATTCTTATTAAATTCTTATGCAACTTACCCCTACTAAGCTGTGTAGCTCACCCCTTCCATTCTTCCAGTCAACAGGTTTTATTCTGGAGCAAAGGGAGCCTTAGTCAAGTTTTGGGAGAAGCTGGATTAGTTTTAAAAGTATAGACCCAAATTTGGTAATTTGATGATTAGTTATGTAATATTGTGAGTTGATCTAATGAAAGTTGTGCACCTCAAAGTATTAAGAGATGTATTATGTGAAATTCAAAATTTGAATAACTGGTGGATTGTGCTATCCCTTGAAGTACAATGTAGATGCTCTAAATATCAAGTGAAAAGTTATATCAAGAAGTAAAAAAAAAAACAAGAATGAATAGAAAGAAGGAAGCTTTTGTAAAAAGTTTAGTTGGTTCTTATAAATATCAGGTTTAAGCTTGATATTAGCATGCCGATCATGATCACAAATCCGGGTATTGGGTTTGGGACGTGACAATGTAGGTGTTCTGTTTTGCACCCAACATCCTCACAAAACACACAAGAAGTCATTTTGCACTTGGTTAGAATTAAGACACAATTGGGTTAGAACTTATAAGTTGAAATTCATTCCATTTCCATTGAACATTTGCTACAAATCACAGCCCCAAAAAGCACACTATTTACATGTGAAACCATATCATCAACAGTGATGACCTTCATCTACTCATGTTAAAGATTAGCTAGCTTCATCGTTTCACAGCATAGAGAAAGCATGAAGGCATGCCAAACAAAAATGCATTTTTCCCTATACAATTGAGATACAAGACTTTTGAAGTTGCCTACTTGAATATGTGTTATTAGTGGTTATTCATCATCAATTTCTAACATAGATCCCTACAAACTATCCTCGCATGTTATCCGCAGTGTGAGAATCAGTGCAAAGAAGCTCTCCATTTTGGTTACCAATCCTCCTTGATATTTCAATACACTACAAAACACATGGGTTATAGCCATAGTTTTTTTAGCCCAGTTTGCAAAAAACGCGGCTACAGGCGGGCTATAGCAGCATTTTTAGTAAACATGGTTAAAGTATTCACCAATAGCTGCGTGTTTAAAACACGGCTATAGGATACGTCTATAGCCACGTTTATAGGTGTTTATAGTCGCGTTTTTTGGTTAGGACCTATTGCCATGTCTGGAAAACGTGGCTATAGGACCAGCCAAATCAAAAAAAATTTTTAAATTGACCTATGGCCATGTTTGGAAAATGTGACTTTAGCTTACCTATAGCCGCTTTTTCTAAACGCGGCTATAAATTTAGTTTATAGCAGCTTTTATAAGCCGCGGCTATAGGCAAAGCTGAAGCCGCATTTTAAAAACGCGGCTTTAGCTTTGCCTATAGCCATGGTTTAAAAATGCGATTTTAGGCAAAGTATAAATAAAACCACAAAAATCTAATCAAACCCTTTGTTCACGAAAACACCTCACTCTCCAATCGCAGATCCGATCTCACTCTCAATCTCTCTTAGTTTGATCTTCTTCCCTTTTCAGCTTTCGATTCCTTTTCATCGACTCCTTCCTCTCACTTTCCCTATCGCTTTGAGACTCCTCTGATTTCTTGCTCGACAAGTACACCGCAATCAAATCCGCCAACCGACCCGATTTGGCCGTCACGGGTTGAATCGCAAACTCGTGCTACGAAAGGCTCAAGAGTTCCGCCGCCGAGCTCCTTTCCACTCGAAGGAGCCATGATCCACACCACTCAGACAGGTATTCGTATATTTCTTGTTGGATAATGGTTTGTTTAGTCTTTAAATTTTGGGTTTTTTTTTTTCTCCTTCTTTGGGTTGAAGGGAAACTATAAGAAAAAGAAAGGAAAAGTTCAACCTTTGAAATTCCTTCTAGTTGTGTTTGTTTAAGCTGTTTGGGATTGCATTTCTTTTATAAAAACAAAAACAGGGGAAAAAGAGAAGAGATAAATGAATTATTAAAATTTGAATTTTGTTTGTATCCATTACTAGAAATTCTAATTAAAACAAAAGGGTTATAACCGTGTTTTAAAATTGCGGCTATAGGTGACAACTATAGCCGCGTTTTTAAAACACAACTAAAATATGTTTCACACGCAAGTATAACATGTTCTACAGGTGGGTAATGTATAACCTATAGCCCTGTTTTATAAACGTGGCTATAGGTCTTATCTTTAGGCCGCGTTTTTAAATCGCAACTATAGTTGTCCCCTATAGCTGCATATTAAAAACGCGGCTATAGGTGTCCCCTATAGCCACTTTTTATAAACGCAGCTAGAGTATGTCCTATAGTTACGGGTTTTAGGCCACGGCTGAAAACACGGCTATAAAAAAAGCGGTCATAAGCCGAATTGACCTATAGCCACATTTTCAGGAGCTATAGCCACGTTTTAAAAACGCGGCTATAGGACTTTTTTTTTGTAGTGATACCATAGAATTCAATGGGAAGGTCAGGTATCCTCACCCAAAGTGCCATAGATATAAGTGTGGTTGTTGCCTCATAAACCACGATCCGCCATTGATAATCATCAGCCCTGATATGGAAATAGTCTAGGCCTTAAGCCCTCCCATAGTATAGTGTTTTGATAATTGAACATGAGATACTTGTAACCTGCTATTTTGCCATAATATTTTTTCACTATAAGACCTAATCTCTAAGGGCTTCTAATAATACATTGTTTTCTTTCTCCTATTAGGAAAATAAAATCACTAGGCAAATCCCGATTGTCAAGAAAAAAATGCTAATTTCAACCAAAATTTCCCTTCAATGAAAAACAAACAAAATAATTGCACTGTAGAATTAAGTAAGCAGCTCTAAAACATGCATATCAATCTGAAATGAAGCATCAACGAACTAACAATCTTAAAATTTCAATGTAGAATCTATATTATATTATCTATTTTACACTACTTTTTATTAAGATGTTATTTTTTATCAATTTCTCTCCCTCTCTCTCTCTCTCTCTCTCTCTCTCTCTCAATGTATATGAGTAAAGAAAATATTAGAAAATAGCTTTGCACGTAAACAAAGAGCATTCTCATCAAAGATTGTAAAAATTTTAGCATTTAGCACCAAAACTTATATTTTTTTACCACTTCATTCAAATATTCTTTGTTTATTATTTTTTATTCTTCCTCTCTCTCCCTGTCTCTCTCTTTCTCAACCCAACTATTCTCAGCACCGCCGGCCACCACACTACCAACAGTCACCACAAAACCCACCACCTAACCATCCATCAAAAACCCACCGCCCATACCACAACCATCAAAAACCTACCACCCATGCCACAACTAACAAAACAAAAACAAAAACCCTCCACCATCGTTGCCACCAACAAACCCACCAAGTAAAAAACACACAGAGCAAACCCACATCCCAATCCATCATTGCCAATCAAACCACCAAGCAAAACACACACACAAACCCACCACGGCAACCCTCCAACCCGGATTCAACCCACCACAACAAACCTCCACAAAAGCAAACTCATCATGCCGATCTACTACACCACAACCCACCACACCCCAGACCCACTACGACCCAAACCCACATCCCACCATCCCTTTGCCACCAAATTCGAATCACACCCCTCAACTAGTAGGTCAATGAAGACCCGGACTAGTAGATCGGTGACCCACGACCTACAAGAACCAAAACCATGACCATTGGAGCCATGACCCATGCCCATCGAACCACAATCCCCAACCATCGGACCATTAGACCACGACCCACGACCATCGAAACACGACCTACAACCCAAAATCAAAACCCACAGTCATCGGACCATGCCGAACGACGGGAGAGAGAAGAGAGAAGAGAGAAGTGAGAAAGGAAAGAGAGACAGAAATGAGAAAAAGAGTCGTTGGATGAATAAAAAAAACTTTTTTTTTATTACAATCCAGCTATAGTGAGCTGTTAGAGCATTCTCATCAAGAATGCTAAATGCTATAAATGCTATTTTTTAACATCAAATTTATAAAAAAACACACTTCATCAAGAATGTTAAATGCTATTACTTTTGACATCTAGCTACAGTGGGCTGCTATCTCTAGCAGCCCACTGTAGTAAGATGTTAAAAAAAAATACTTGTTTAATAAAACACGTGTGTCCCATTTTCACTTTTCCTCTCACACGCTCCCCCTTTTCGCGTCTATCTCCTTCTTCTTTTCCCTCATTTTTTTTTCTAGTTCTCTCTTCTCCCATGCCTATGCCTCTGCCTCCTTTGTTTTTTTTTTTTTTTTCTTCATTCTCCCTCAACCCAAGTCGCGCTTCCCTTCCCTTAACCCACGCCGCCAAACCCATATGCGCTTCACTACTCCCTTTGGTTGAACCTAGCATCACAAACACAACCTCTTCTCTTCTTCCTCTGACTGAACCCACAATCACAAACCTAAGCATTCTCTCCCTGATCGAACCCACAATCACAAACCCAACTGCTTATCTTCTTCCTCTGATCAAACCCAATCTTGAAACCCATATTCTCATCTCAAAACCGAAGATTTTGGGTTTTGTGGTGTTATCTTCGAATCTCCGATGGAGGATGTTGTTTTTTTGGTTTTTGTGGTGAATATCTATGGGTCTCAATGTATCACTAATTTGAATCTCTATAGGTATTTGTGGGTCACTAATTTTGGGTTTTGTGGATGCTGTTGTTTTTCTGGGTTTGTGGTGAATCTCTGTTGGTCTCTGTGGGTTTTTCTGGATTTTATGCTTCTGCTAGTGTTTTTTTTTTTTTTTTCAATGGTGGTGGCTGAGATGGATATAGGTTTGCTGGTTTGAGATGGAAGTGTTTGAGTTTGTTGGATAGACAAGTGGGTATGGGTGGCTAGTGTTTTTCTTTCCGATGGTGATGGATGGGGTGGGTATGTGTTTGTTGGGTGTAAAAGGTGAGTGTGAGGTTGGTGTTTTTTTTCGAGTGGTGGTGGATGGGGTGGATATGGGTTTGTTGGGTGGAGAAGGTGAGTATGAGTTTGGTGTTTTTTTTCAAGTGGGGGTGGATGGGGTGGATATGGGTTTGCTGGGTGGAAAAGGTGAGTGTGAGTTTGCTTGGTTGAGAGTGACAGAGAGGAAGAGAGAGAAAGAAATATATAGGCGTAAATGCATTTTTGGTCCCTACATTTTGCACTTTTTTTCATTTTGGTCCCTACATTTTATTTTTACCACTTTTTGTCCCTAAACCAATTAACGCGTGACATTTAAGTCTTTACCGTTAGCTAACTAACAGGAAAAGCTGAGGTGACAAACAGAACACCCTATTTGCTGACGTGGAGCTGATGTGGCGATTAAAATATTATTAAAAAATATTATTTGGCATTTTTATATGCCATGTCAGCATTTTATTTTATTTTAAAAGCCATGTCAGAAAATTTAAACCAAAAAAGAAAATAAATTAAAAAAACAAAACTAATTTTAAAATTGGGATAATTACACTTTACCCACTTGTAGTTTGCCTCTAATTCGATTTGCCTACCCGTGGTTTCATTTTTGGACACTTTACCAACCTGAGGTTACCTCCGTTTATGCTCCATAACCCACTTCTGTTAAAAAAGAAGGGTAAATAAGTCCTTTTACTCCCATTTTATATCTCTCTCCTCCCATAACAAGAAAAACAAAAAAAAAACAAAAAACAAAAAACAAAAGAAAAACAAGATTAAAATATGGTATTAGTTTCCCACCCTTCACAAACATGAAAAACATACACAAACATGAAGAACATGCATCCAGAAAACTAATACAAATCAAATCAAGCAATACCATCAAACATAAATCTATCAAAATACAACCCCAAAATATAGCACAACATTTGATCCCAAGCATATATACAATCCCAGAAACTTAAGAACAAATGAATTCAAACCTAGACATATATTTGAAACCCCAATTTCAAATCCAGACATATATTTCAAGACTTCTCAAACCCAGAAAAATTAAACTCAAATCAACCACTCCACAATTCTCAATCCCAAGACCCACGGCGAGCTGCTACCCACGGCCCCACGAACCCAGGTCCACCCACAGCACCACGACCCCACGCTGATGTCCACCGTGACAACCCAAAATCTCAGATCGACCACCACCAAAATCCTAATCGCAACCTACACATCACGCTCCTCAAAACCCAGACCCAAATCAGTGATGCTCCTCCTTTTCCACAAATCAAAACCCAAACCCATAGGTTGGCTTCACTGGCGACGGATTCAAAACCCAGACCCAAAGTAGTGATGCTCCTCTTCCTCCACAAATCAAAACCCAAACCCATAGATTGGCTTCGCCGGCGACAGACAAAACCCATACCCAAATCAATGATGCCCCTCCTCCTCTTCCACAAATCAAAACCCAAACCCATAGATTGGCTTCGCCGGCGATGGATTCAAAACCCAAATCCAAATTAGTAATGATCCTCCTCCTCCACAAATCAAAACCCAAACCCATAGCTTGGCTTCGCCAGCGACGGATCGAAGATGTTGGAGATGGGTATGGCTTCGCTGGCATGAGGGAGATTTTTGCCTTGGTGGATTGGGTACATGCAAAGCTCGAAGTGGGCGGAGGTGAGAGAAAAGAAGAAAAGGGAGAAAACTCACTGGACTGGCTTTGGAGTGTGGGGTGGAGCTGTGTCTCTCTGTCGCCGGTGCGTGGGGGTGGAGCTGAGGTGAGCTTAAAGATGAGTTTTGGGGTGTGTGAGGAGTTTGTGAGAGAAGTGTGTGATGAGTGACCAATCTGGAAATCTATAGAAGGTAAAATGGAAATGGAAATTCAAGTGGGTGTCATTGTAGCATCGAATTTCTTGTTTGATTCAAGTGAGAGTGCATGGGAGAGGTGTGCTTGATCTGATTTCTTTTTTATTTTTTGACGAAACTTGTTAGAGTAACGGAAAAATCAGAGGTAGGTTACGGAGCATAAAAGGAAGTAACCTCAGGTGGGTAAAGTGTCAAAAATGAAACCACGAGCAGACAAATCGAATTAGAGGCAAACCATAGGTGGGTAAAGTGTAATTATCCCTTTAAAAATTTTAGTTTTAAACCTTTTTTTTTTTTTTCCAGAATAGTTTGCAGCCGCCTCCACCATTCTTTTCTCCTCAACAGTCAACATCAAAGGCTCTCTTCTACCAACCCCATCTCTCAAACCTTAACCATTCCCAAGTCCTTCAATGGCCTCTGCAAACCCCTCAAATTCCAACCTTCTTGCTCCATTTCTTTCACTTCTCGTTCTCACTCGCAACGCAACAGTGGCTTCGTTATCAATGCCTCTCGCTCAAACAAGCTCTCTCTCTTGGTTCAAGCTCTCTCATATTCTTGGTTCAAGCCACCGCCACCGCCTCTGATGGCCAAAGCCCAAGATCACGAGCTAAACACGATGATGCCACCGACAGCCGAAAACCCAGATCTTCCATCTTCTCAATTCAATCTCTTGATGTCTAGTTCGTTCTCTCTCGAACTCATCATCTTTGTCTCTCTCTTTAATCCAATGGCCAATCGGTAGTGATTGGGTGGTCTATTGGTCCAGATTTGAAAGAGAGAGAAGCTTAGAGGATCAAGGTTTTCTTTTGGGTTTGTTGAGGATCTGTGGTTTGATGATGTAATTTATGGATTTTGGGTTGATAATTGGGTTTTCTCTATGGTTTGTTGATGATCTGTGGTCTGATTGGTGCTATGTTGTTTTGTTGTTGATGTTGGATGATTTATATGTTTTGTTGTTGATTTGGCTGGGGTTTTGATTTACTGGTTTTGGAGAGAACGTGGAGTTGTTTGTTTTTATGGGTTTTTTATGTGTTTGTTTCTGAAGAAAAATTCTCAGTTTATGGGTTTGCTAGAGATTGAATTGGTTATTGGGTTTATGGGTTAATTTCTTCGATTTATTTATGGTTTGGTTTCTTGGATTTATTTCTTGTTTTCCTGGATTTGATGGAGTAGATTTGGTTGCTGGATTTGGATTTGGGGTTTGCTGGAGATTGGTTTATTTCATGGATTTAGGAAGAACACAAACAACATCAATTCCTACGGAAAAAATAATGAAAGTAAAAAAAAAATATATATATATATATATATAAGTTTTTTTTTTTAAGTTATTTTCTTTTTTGGTTAAAATTGTCTGAAATGGCTTTTTATAAAAAATTAAAATGCTGACGTGGCATATAAAAATGCCAAATAATATTTTTTTTAATAATATTTTAATCGTCACATCAGCTAATAGGGTGTTCCGTTTGCCACCTTAGCTTTTCCTGTTAGTTGGCTGACGGTAAGGACTTAAATGTCATACGTTAATTGGTTTAGGGACTAAAAGTGGTAAAAATAAAATATAGGGACCAAAATAGAAAAAGTGCAAAATGTAGGGACCAAAAGTACATTTACGCCAAATATATATTGAATAATAAAAAAATAATAAAAAAATAAAAATATTTAAATGAATTAGTAAAAAATATAGAATCTTTGATATTTTGTGTATTGTAAAATGAGGTGTTAAAATAAATAAAGTGACTTTTTGAGATGCTAAATGCTAAATTTTTTGAGATCCTTGATGAAAATGCTCTTAATAACAACTCACTGTAGCTTAATACTAAAATTTTTAGGAGTTAGCATATTTGATGTAGATGTGTTTTTATCATTTGAGGCGCTAAAAATGCTAAAAAAATAAAATTTTTAGCACTTTTGATAAGAAAAAGTTAGATGTGAGTGATTTTAAAATTTAGATGTGCTAAATTTAACCTTTATGCTAGTATTATACTTGTGAATGCTCATGAAAGGATAATAAAGTATGCCCAACTGCACTAAATAATCTTGTGTAATATTGAATGACAAATGAATTTTATAGATATAAGCTTTATTTTGGGGTTTTTTTCCCTTAAAAAATCGCACTTCATATCTAATATAAAAGAGAAAGAGAGAGAAGGGGCGTTCATGTGAGGATTAAGATCTAGTTAAATATTTAGAATTATTGCACTATGTAATAGTAAATCAATGGTTGAGATTAATAGCCTGTTTAGATGGAGGAGGGAGTGAAAGGAAGTAAAGTAGAGTTAGCTAAAAATAAGCTAATTTTATGCTAGATCTACTCTATTCTACTCTCCCTTCCTCTCCCTCAATCCTTAAAAAAATTAAAAAAGTCAATTTTAATCTCAGCTCTTAAAAAAAAAAAAAAAAAATTAAACCTTCAATTTTTTACCATTTCACTTTTACACTTTTTTTTTACCTCTCTCACACATGGTTAATTGCAACGAATCTAAGTCCATTCATGTAAAGCCCATGGGAAAGGCGTATTAAAATTAAGAGAGTGTTTAGTTCGCTATAATGTGTCATTGATGTGATGCATATTACGGTAATGTAACATTAAAGGTGTTTGATTCACTTTTTCTTTTTTTCTTTTTTTTTTATAGGCCCGAATTTTTTCTAACATTAAGGTAATGCAAATTTACAAAAAATAAAATAAAATACATCACCTTACCTTAATCGCATTACCTTCTTAAATGGAGATAATCTTACATTAACTATTGCGAGAGAATATAATAATTAAGCAATTGACAAAATTGCCCTTACTAATAAGTTTTGTTTACAAGATTATCCTAGTCTCCTCTCTCTCATCACACCCCAGCCTCTCTCTATCTCATATCCAAGTTCAAACCCTAGCCTCTCTCTCATCCCATTCAAAGTTGAAACCCTAGCCCCTCTCTCTTCAGATCAATCTATGGCCGTCCCTCTCTCTCTGCCCCCATCACAGACCACCATGGACGATTTCACTCCTCTCTCCCTATTGTGAATTTTAAATTCCTCTCTCTCTTTCTGCATCGTCTTCTGTGATTTGGTGGTGCTAGGAATCAAGATGAAGAGATCGTCGAATTGGAGTTGAAATCTTAAGATTTGTGGTGGTGCAGGTGTGGGCCAGTGGAGGAGCTGACGAACGAGTTGGTTGGGAGCTCTATCGCAGTCGTCCATGGTGGTTTGTGTGGTGGTGGTGGTGGTGGTGGAGGTTGGAGGATTTGAGAAAATTTTGTTTAATTTGTCTTAAATCTGTGAAAGTGTTTGGTTTGTGAGAAAATCAGAGAAAGTGAAAATGGAATGTTGTTTGGATGTTTTGTGGTTATTTTCTTATGAAATGGAGGATTGTAATTATTGTTTGGTTGATGAGAAAGTGAAAGAAAATTTTTTTTCTTCTAATCTGAGTTGTATGGGTTGTTTGGTTGGGTAGAAAGTGGAGGAAAATAAATTAAAATATTTTTCATTAGTAATTTTTGGTTACTTATAAAATTGTTTTTATAAAATTTGGTAAAGTTACTTCAAGGGTGAAAGGGACATTTATGGAAATTAACCAAATAAAGCAATATTACATTTTTGAAATGTGACGGGAATTTAAGTAATGAACCAAACATTGTAATGTTGCATCTTTTTTTAATCACATTACATGAATTTAGCATTACTCTCAAGTGAACCAAATGCTCCCTAAGTGCACTAAATAGTTTCATCTTTTTTAGGAAATTATATACAATGCGTAAGATTATTATCTTAATTAATACTTGATTAATCTCTAATATTCAAAAGGTAAATTAGAAGATTACTCAAGATGCAGTGTACTTAGTTTGCGTACAAATAAAGAGTGATTCATGAAGTTTGAGCTATCATGCACTAACTACATATCATCACGTTACCGCAATACCATTCATAACTACTGGCCACTCTCTCGTTTTAAAAAATTTTAATTTTAATTATCTTTCTATTAATTCATTAGCTCTCTTTTTTTTCCATTTTTATAATACTTGTTTGTCCTCGTTCTTAAAAGACTAATGTCAAAGAGATGTTTCTCAGCAAAAAAAAAAAAAAATGTCAAAGACATGTTAAGGGTATTTTGGAGAGTACCAGAAAGTGGACACTTAAGAATCCCACTCTCAAAAAAAAAAATATATATATATATATATATATATATATATTCAAGATAATTACGCTTGTATAATGGAAAGAAAAATGATGGACACTCTCAAACTTTATTTGTTTATCCAACAATCAATCAACAAGTTATCTACCACCGCATACATTTGATGTGATGGTCACTCCATAAGTATAAGTGTTTGTGGGGTGTGAGGGGTAAAACTCAGGGTTCAAGTTTTTAGGAGGAAATTTCATACACATATACATTTAGATTAGATTTAAGTAAAATTTCTAATTATTTTAGATATTCTTCATTTGAATTAGGGTGGGTTGAATATTTAAGATGTAGGAAAAAAACGTCACTAATTAGTGTTCAACATGGATATATAAGATTTTCTCCCAAAAAAAAAAGTGAATATATAAAATTTTGAAATTTTCATAGTAAAGTTATCATAAAAATCCAGAGTATCTAAATCGTGCGTGACACCTCTTTTGGAATAATTATTTAATTTCTTGCTTTATTGCTCAAACAATAGAATCAAATTGGGTAAATATTGTGCAAATACATCCTTGTAGATGAAGTAAATTTCTTACTCCAATCTACAAAAGACAGAATGCAAAAGAAAGGGAAAAAAAAAGTAAATTTCATTAAATTAATTATATTTTCATGTGATGTAATTATATCAACTTTTTGCTCCTGTTGTGTGTGTTTGCTGAATTAGAGTCTACCGTTTTAGCTCAAGGTGCTTCACTCCAAATTTTTTGAGAGCACTGAAAATGCCTCATATATTCTTAGGTTATTGATTTTTTTACATTTTATTTTAGTTAATATTCTTAGTTTCCAATTTAATTTCCAAGCAAAAATGTAATTTATATCCGCTAATTTTGCCCAAAAATTATTTTAGTCTTTTAAATTTGAAGATGGTCATTTTTTTTTTTTTTTGAAAATGAAGTTGGTCATTTTAGTCAAATAATTTTGCCCAGAAGATCATTTTAATCTCTTAAGTTTAAAGTTTGTCATTTTAATCTGGTAATTTACCCAAAATTATTAACGACTAAGGAATAAAATGATTTTTTATGACCAACTTCAAAATTAAAGGACTATAATGAATTTTGGATAAAGTTAACTAAAAAAAAAAAGACAAAATTCAAAATTTAAGGAGTAAAATGTTTATGGGTAACGTTATCAGACTAAAAATGTATTAAACCTATCAAGATAAATAATAGTAATCAATATATATATATATATATATATATATATATATATATATATATATATATATATATATATATATAAGCAAAGACTTCACGTGGGAAAGCATAAAGTTCTACCAAGTGGCGCATTTTATGCAAAATAAATTGAAATATTCTTAGGTGCCACACAGAAATAAGAACAAATTAAATATTTTCTTTTTGTTTCATTTAATTCAATGTTTTAAGACATTTCTAATTAAAAAAATAAATATTATTTGTATCCTTTGGTTCAATGTTTCAAGACTTCTCATCTTGCACACATACACACAAAACTCTTTGCATTTAATTCACTATTTTCACCTCTTACACTTCTACCCATTTATATATACCCACTCATAACCCTTCATGTCATCCTATGTCAAATACACACAAATAAAAAACGATATCATTTACCTTCAACCTTTCAATAACACCTACCTAGCTCTAACATTGTTGTTTCATCTAATCCTAACCTGTATGAGCTGGCTGCAACCAAGGAATGAGAGTTTGCATTTTATATTGAGTGACAATGGTAATTACAATTTTGATATAAAAGTCAAAAGTTGTGGATTTGTAAGTTTGGTAAATGATTTGATTGATTGTGGGTGTTTGAGATGTGTATTTTGTTTTAGAATTAAGAAAAAAGAGAAAAACACATTTTATAAAAAAATTTATTCTATAATACTCCCCCAAAGGTTTTTTTTCTTAATTTTACATCACTTCAATGAAAAAATAAAATGGATATGTGTATGCAATTTATAATTGTTGTTTTTATGATAAACTCATTACTAATAAAATTCTATAACAATTATACTATAATACAGATGCAACATTCTCCAAAACTATTTTACATAAAACATTACAACATTATATATATATATATATATATATATATATAGTGATTCCTTTACTATACACTGTGAAAGGGTAAAGGATGCAAAGGAAAGGATTTCCTAAGATGACCTTGTCTGTCATATTTTTGACAAGAACAAATGTGGTTTTGAAACACATGTTATCTTGGCAAACATGGGCTTTAGGAAGTTTGAATTCAATCTGCATTTTTCCGCCACTTGCGGATGTCAATCGTTCCCTAGATTCACCTTAATCAATTAAGGCTATGACCTCGAATTCAAAATCTTTGCTAATGACAATCAGGGGGGTAAGTTACAGGCTAAGGCCGATTGTGGCCATGTGCAGAAAATACAGATAAAGGCCGGTTGAGGCCATGATATTACAAATATGAAAATATGATAGTGCCATCTGATTACAATGCTAAGGGTTGTAAAGAGGAGGCAAAGCTGAGAAAGATAAACTCTTGGCTGGAAGAGGAGGGAATTTTGGAGTTGCTGAAGTTGCTCCTAAAATTGGACCCCCTTCAGAATGGAGAAATGGCTTCCTTATATAGGCTAGAGGGAGCCTTGGATGCTGGCTGGAGACTGCTGAAATTACGGAGAGTAAATTGCTTTTACTGAGGTGAAAGCTGTTTCCACCGAAAGCAATAGGAACTCTGGATGATTGTGTCGGTGAACAGTAAAAACTTTCACTATTCATGAATAGTGCTTTGTCCCCTTGCTTTTCCGGATTTGGTCACTGTTGGAATAGTAACCTGTCGGGGAATCTGCTGAGTGCGGATACTGTTCATAAAGCGGGTACTGTTCATATCAGTGGCTGGTGCTGATTTTGAATAGTAACCGGATTGCTATCTTATCCCGAGTTGCTGGGTCAGGATGCTTTAGTCAGTATCAGGAGCATCTGATGGATATCCATCATAAGGATCCCATGGGGAATCGTCATTAAAATTGTGCTCGTGATATCTGGCATAATGGTTGCAAAGTCCACAATATATCAATGGCTCATAAACTGGTTCCTTTGTGATGAATCGGTTGAGATTCATGTAATCAACCCTTTGGAGGTTTGGAATAGCAGCAGAGTAGGGTTTGTTGGTGAAAACAGTAATTCTTCCTGTGTTACCAACATGATGGTAGTCTCTCCATAAATCTTGTATTTTATCAAGGATTTCATTGGTGGAATGCTTTTTCCAACAGTTTGCAAGAGTGTATGGATACCTGTGGGATAAGTAGGAATCTCCTTCATACCAGGGCCCCTGATGGGTATGGCCATTAATGAGGACAAGATGAGTGAATGGTTGGACTGTCATCCAGTTGTTTCTTTTCCACTGTGGGATTGTGCTCCAGCACCTGATAGAAATAAAAGGACTTTTGACCTTTTTCACAACCTGTTGAATGATTTGGGGAAACTGGCTGATCTGGTCATGGTTTGATAGTTTGATCATTTTTGTGAAGCCATATTCGAACATTTTTGATAACCAGCTGGGGTCTTTGTCAGGTTCTACTTCAAAGTTTATGAGGAGTCCTGGAAAAGGATGATGTTGCTCATATACTCTGAGGCTGTTCCCAAAATACTTCTCCCATTCATTCGGAACTGGATTATCACATGTATCCTCTATATTTGCTTGTGGATAAGGAGTGGTGATCAAAACTTTGAAATGCTCAAACCATTCGTCAGATGATTCGAACATTGCCTTGGATCCTAAAATACTGGTTTGTATCTCAGGAAGCAAGTTGGCAACAGCACTTCTTAAGATAGACTGAGTCTTAAGGCTAAGTCTAGCGTAGTCGGTGCCCATGATAGTCTTTTTATCCATGGAATGGATATCCTCTTTGCCAAAGAGTTGACTAGGGAAGGATAGTTTTTCCGCCTCAAGGTTCACTAGGTGGATTTCCATTGCTTTGAGGGTTTTTTGAAAAAGCTTATTGTTGTTTTGGGTAAAGGCCATTTGAAGGTTATCAAGGATGAATTTAATAGAGGCTGGCAAATTTGCATAGGCTCCATTTTTGAAATGGTATTTCCTAGATAAGACTTCCTGTAAAACAATAGCCATGTCACCACTGGAATATGTCACCTTTGCAGGGACAAATTCCAGAAGGGATATCGATCCTCCATGGCTGGTAGAGGACGCGTCTTCATGCTTTACAAAAGACTGTCCCGCTGGTAGTCTTTTGTCTTGAGGATAGTCCCTTGCGGGTACTTTCCCCTTGCCCTTCTTCTCTGCTGAAGAAGTCATCGTCCACTTACTAGTGGTATTAAATATTTCTTTCTCTTTATCCTGCGAAGAAAGGTTTGGATCATTTGAGATTTTCAAATAATTATTAAAAACCCTTTTGCTTTTAAAATTGATGGATGCAGAGATGCAAATATTTTCATGAATGCATGATGACAATTGATTGGAGTCAAAAGAATCATTAATTTTTTTGGCTGGGTCAAGACGCTGGTCTTGATTATGGGATGGAAGGATGGTGACAGTACTGAGAGTTTTTGATATAGAAGCTTTCTGGAGGGAGTTGACTTCCCAAGGTTCGGGGCTTCTCATGAACTCAAATTTGACTGACTGACCAAAGGGATGGGCTGTGATTCCTTCATTATCTGTGATGAAAGGATATAACAAACACAAGAAAGGGTTTCCTAGGATGACTCTATCTGTCATGTTTTTGACAAGGACAAATTTTGTCATAAAGGATATGCCGCCTTGGCAAACCTCAGCTTGTGGGATATTAAAATCAATTTGCATTCTTCCGCCACTTGCGGATGTCAATCTCTCCTTGGACTTCTTAAAATACTTGGAGGGAATGATTCCTTCTTCAATGCAATTAAGATCAGCACCTGAATCTATTAAGGCTATGACTTCAAATTCAAAATCTTTGCTGATGACAATCTTGACTTTAGAATGCCATTTATGGAAGTTAATCCTGCTGATGGTATCTAAGAACAATTCTTTGGTAGGTTCCTGGATAAGGTCAGCTGTACGGTTAACTGTTTGATCAACTTCTTCATCTGAGGGATTTTCCTCATTGCTTTAATGAGAAGAGTTTTCCAAAAGTTGGATTCTTCGATTAAGGAGATCATAATCGACCCTAAGAATGGTTAATTCTTGCTTTAGGGTTCTAACTTCTGATTTGGTTTCCTTAATTTCCCTTTGAAGGTTGTTGATAGTAACTTGCTTCTTGGACTGGGTAAACCTATTGTAGATTTGCTCTAAATCTACTTTGGGTTGGTGGATCCTTAGTGCAGGTTTGCTAGTTTCCTTTACTAAGGTCTGATGGAAAAGGGTAAGCTTTTGAGCTTTGATGACAGGATCTTCTATAGCCTCTATGAGGTCTAAAAGAAGTTCTTCTTGCCTGTTCAACACATTGATGGTTTTGTTCCTACAACAACCATCTTTGCATGGTGTGGGTTCATCTGGGCCACTAGAGGTACTGGTACTAGAGGAATCTGAGGATGACCTGTATATCTGCCTAAGCTCACTGTCACTAGCGCTGCTGAACGACTCGCTGTCTGAGCGGTCAAGTTCTAGTAACTTGAAGATCTCATTTTTGCTGGGTTGGTCACTAATAAGGGTATTGATAAGGGATTTGGCCTTAGCTCTACACTCGTTCTTGAAATGGCCTTTCTTTCCACAGTTGTAGCATTTGCCAGATGCTTGTGGAATGGGTTCCTTGGATTTTCCTTTCTTATAGAAATCATCAAGCTTCTGGGTGACTATCTCTAAGGCTGTCTTATCCTTAGGATAACTAAGGCTGGTATGTCTAGTAGTGGGTAACTTGACTAGAGGCTTCTCTAAAGCTTGGGTTGGTTTACTAGAGTTTCCTGGCTGGAGGATAACTTTGTTTTCGATCCTATCTTCTATCCTGTCAAGCTGTTTTCCTATGACATTTAGACACTGGTTGGTATAGTTGTTCTGCTCAATAACCTTGTCAACTGGTTGATGTCTATCAGTGGTGGCTTTAAAGGGAAAGGCTATAATCTCCGTCTTGCGATGGTTGAAGGTTATGGCTTCTAGGGGTGGATGGCTAGACCTTACAACATCTTTGGTTGCATTGGGTCCTTCTATGGTCCAAGCTCTGGTGAGGATACAAAACTGCTTGTGCTAGCCAAAATACCTTTCGAAGTATATGAAAAAGGGGACATTACGGGATATTTCCCTCATGAATGCCGTCCATGCTTCAAATACTTTTTCTTTTTGATCTCTGGTATAATTGGCTTTGTAGGCTTCTCTTTTAGTCTTGTTTTCCTCAGAACTAAACTCCTTACCTAATTCTTCTAGGTCAGGAACGAATTCTGTGTTTAACACCAAGATATTCAGAGATTCTTCTTGCTGATCTGGAGGTTGTTCCATATCAGTTCCAGATGGGGATGGGGGGGATTGCTCACGATCGTCTTCCTCATTGACAATCGAATCCTGTTTGGCTGTGTAGCAAGGTGTGGTGAGTTGGGAATTGGTTCTAACTCCCTGAAGTTGAACATCTAAGTCTCTTCTAGACCTTGGGAAAGGTGATCCTAGAGGTCTGGTTGAGCTACACTGGGATGCAGATCTATCTCTAAGGTAGATAGGTGACTGCCTATGGGGCTGATGTAGATCGGTTGGAGATCTAAACCGGGATATGTCTAGAGGTGGTCTACACTCATAGTCTAGAGGAGTGCTAAGCCTAGATCTGTCGAAACTTAACCTAACCATGCCGTCGGCTAGTTGTTGGACAAATTCTAGATCTGGATTCTGGGCTGGGTTTTGGATCTGTAGAGCATGGTTCTCATTCTCTAAAGTCCAGTTAGTTGGGAAAGTGACTTTTGACCATTTGAGGGTTCTCGGAACCCTAATTTTGGCGCTAGGGTCAGTGGTTTGGATGAGGGTCGTCTCACCTTTCTGTCTCCTATCAAGTGCTCCAACATTCATGTTTGTTCTCATGCACTTGTAGTATACTCCGTATATCAAGGCGATCTAACTGGTTCCCTATGTCATGAAGGTTCCATGGGTCTTGATATTGAGTGTGAGGGCTTTGATAACTGTGCTGTCATGGAGATAGATAGAAAAATCTGGGAAACAGTTAAAATGGATGGGTTCGTTGCTAAGACTGGTTTCTATGGTTCCTAGGAGGCTGTCGTCGAATCTGATGTGACGAGCATCTCTAAGGGCCATGAGGATTGAGCTGTTCAAACCTCTTCTGGTGAGTGGTTTCACTCCAACTTGGACTAATCCTATATGTAGGAAGTTATGTCCTTTGTCTTTGTGCTTCTGGATAGCTGAAGGGGATAACAAATAGCACGTTTCGTACTCTTTGTTTATTCCATAGACTTGTTCTATGGTCTTAACATGGTAGTCTGTTTTGAACACTCTGCTCAAAGACCATGAAGACTTATAGAATTGGCTGGTGGCTACTTTTGGGATATTCCAATCTCCTATGTCTAGATCTAGATCGGATAGCTCATAAGACTCCGAATTAAGTACTCCTGTGTCTGCTGGGATATCTGGAATGGATGTAGGTTGGGAACATCTACTGCTGGTGGAAGAGTAACTTCTAAACAACCTATTCATGATTCTGGGGTTACAAGTTTAAATCAACGATTACAACCTAGTCACCTTTATCCTCAAACTTCTAGATCTAACCTTTAGATTTGAAGCAAAAGTATACAACTATGGGATAGACACTTGATCTGTGAACTCCTTTCCGCCGGACTCTCCTCCAATAATGGGGACCACCCTAACACGCCTTCTCTCGACTTCAACGAGCTGACCAAACCAAACCTAGGAAGATTTTCGGCCTCTTTATAGAACAGAGCACACCACAGACTTTGGTAACAAATCTCACAGGTATATAAATCTGCAACAAACTTTAGGGCTAAACACAAAAATAGGAAGAATCGGGATAACAGGGAAGCAAAGGTTAATCTGAACAAATAATCACAGAATAACAAATAGAATGGTTAGAAGGAGGCTCAGCCTACCATTTGCAGATGTAGTAGAAGATGATGAAATAATAGCAGACGAAGAAATAAATAAATGGGAATGGAAGAGTTATCGTGAAATAAATGTAAAACAAAATATGGGGTATGGGAGATATATCCATAAAATAATTCAAAATAATTATAATGCCAAAATAATCTAGATAACTATGGTGGCAGTGCCGACCAACTTGATTGAATAATAAACAGTAACTTACAATCCGACCGGGCCAAACTTGGCTCTGATACCAAAAGGGGGGTAAGTTACAGGCTAAGGCCGGTTGTGGCCATGTAATTTACCTTACCCATTCTAAGACTTTGTTGAGGGGCTTGTAGTTGATAACTAATCTAGGGACACCTCTTTCTATCTTAGCATTCTTCTGGACATAAAAGGCTGGACAAGACCATGGTGATCTAGATTTTCTGATAATTCCTTTCTTAAGGAGGTCCTTTATCTCTGCTCTACAGGTATCCATAAGTTCCTGGTTCATTTTTGCACAGGTAATTAACTAGCATTATCAATGGGAAAGGCTAAAGGAAGTCACATTTTGTCACCCTTGCTGATCCTGTAGAGGTCAATATATCACATGGGATGAGCACACCAAGAAATTGCTAGATATCCCAATTTAATGTATGAGGATTATAACTGCACAAGATCTCCATTTTTTTTTTTTTTTTTTTTTGATACCATTCTAGAAAACAAGAAGTTACAAAAGAGACCGACTCTATATATAAAATATTTCAGAAAGAATACTTCACCAAATTTTCAAGCTCAGGCTGTGTCTAACATTAATGTCTTCAAGTCAAACCCTTGGCCATCTCTCTCCAACTGATCTCCGTTTATGTCTATGGCTATGCATACCAAAAAAGAGAAAGCACATGTGCATGTTCTATAGGAACCCCCATTCATTCAATGTGTTCTTTATTTTTTATTCAAATAAATCTTTGACTAAAGTTTACAGCCCCACAATTTTGTTGCACTTGGGGTCTCCCAATAAGCTCTTGTCTCTTTCCACAAGTTTCACTCTGAATATATATTACTGTATCTGATTCACTTGTATGAGTCTTTCTATTCAAGATCTTAGTAAAACCATTAGTCAAACCCCATGTATTCCTCTTCATTTTTTCTTCAAACATCTCCAAGCTCTCATTCAAGCCATTCGCTAATGGCACCAAACCATAAGCGCTTCTACAAACTTGGATCTCAGGTTCTCACACACATAAAAAACCAGGCAAACCCAATTCATCAGCCAGCACAGCCTACTTCAGAGTCTGCTTTTCCTATATTAGCCATTGCTGTGCTGTGCATCATGGCCACAGCTTTCTTACTAGTTAGCTACTATCTTTTTGTGACCAAATGTTGTTCAAACTGGCAAGAAGTTAATCTGCTGAGATGGTTTTCTGTACTGCGAGTCCGAGAAAGTGAAGATCCCTTTATAGCCTTGTCTCCAACAATGTGGAATCACGGACTTGATGAATCGGTCATTCGTGAAATCCCAACATGTCAATTCCAAAGAGAAGACGAGGAGAAAAGAGTATGCTGTGCAGTTTGTTTGAATGAGTTTCAAGAACAAGATATGCTTAGAGTTCTTCCCAAATGCAGCCATGCATTCCACTTGGATTGCATTGATATATGGCTTCAAAGCAATGCCAATTGTCCCCTTTGCAGATCAAGCATTTCAGGCAGAAGCCGGTGTCGAATTGATCAGATCATTGCACCAAGCTCTTCACCACAAGATTCTCAGATCTTGTCCCATAGCCACATGAGTAGTGATGAAGACTTTGTGGTTATTGAATTGGGGGGAGAAGATGAAGTCACATTACCACAAAGGCAACAAGAAAGAAATGATTCACTACAAGTTTCAATGCAGCCTAGAAGTCATTCACCAAAGAAGTTGGAAAAGAAGAATGAAAACTTAAAACCAAGAAAGTTCCACCATGTTTCAATCATGGGAGATGAGTGCATTGATGTAAGAAAGAAAGATGATCAGTTTTCTATTCAACCCATCAGGAGATCTTTCTCAATGGATTCTGCAGCTGATCAACAGCTTTATTTAACCGTTCAAGCAATCATTCAACAAAAAATGCATCACAACGAGGTTAGTACAAGTGAAGATTGTGATAGCAGAGGTCGAAGATCGTTCTTCCCATTTAGGCATGGCCGAGGATCTAGAAATGCAATTCTTCCTATTGAGTGTGAGCTGTAATAAGACATTTTTATTTACTTTGTCAATTTTCACATATTTATTTTGTTTCCTTTTTGGTTTTGGGGTGGACATGTTGGAGATTTTAACAGGCAATTGAATAGTTACATAAATAGAAGAAACGAGTGTAGAGTGATTTTAGGCCGAAATCATACATAGTGAGAAAAGTTAGATACAAATGGATTGCTGAAATTTAGGCATGGGTTAGAGAATCATTGCTTAAACATCAAAGGGTTGATTAGATCGTCCATGTTCTACTTCATGAATGAGAATGATTGCTTTTATTCTCCTTTTATCAATAGTTGGACACACACAATGGAAGTCAGAGTAGACGGGACCTATACAATGAGTAATTATAAATGAAAACAATAGGTAGGGTTCCTGGAAATGGTCTCCAATGTCTTCCTCCATCTTGTTAGCAATTATATTAACGTTGGTAAGGTGCACAAGTTATAATACATGTCAAGTTTCAATTAATTATGGCATAACATTTCCTGTGTCTCAGATTTTTTTTTTTTTCTTGAAAAGAATTTGGGGGGGGGGGGGGGGGGACAGAATGAGAAAGAGTGTGTGCACGAGCGCGCGTGTGTTAATCTCAATTTAACATTTTCAGGAATAAAAAAAAGCTCATTCTCCGAATCCCTGCATGTTGCCTTTTTAAGAATTGGTCATCAAATATACTCAAGCTAATCTGCTGAGGTTTAAACATTGATTGTTTATCAAAAAGTTATATCCATACCCAAAGCTTATATTTGTGGAAAAAGATCCACTAGAATTTTCTTAATCGGTACATATTAATAATTATGTTTCGTTTCGAGACTAAAAAGAAAATAAGTTGTCAGCATATCTCAATTTTCAAAAAGAGTGATTAATAATCAATTTTTCCTTCTATATTTCCCCAGGAAACAAATGAGAAGTGAAAGTAACAGAGCAGATGTATACTAGACAACATCATAACTAGAAACATCATTAAGATATTCCAAGTGATATCCAGAGTTCCATTATCATTACCAATGATGTTTCTCTACCTCTCAAAATAATCATAGCCAACAAATGGGTCACAATCACAACCAAAACCAGACTGAAGCACGCTTGGCATACAATCCATTGCTGTCCTACCAGACACAAAAAACAGTGACAACGTGGCGCAATGCAGTCATTAAGGAGTCTTATTTAAATTTATGTAGTGACAAGTAAGAATCCACTGGCACTATTTCAGTATTTCCTCCTATCGCCCGAAACCACTCATGCTCTGGGTAAGACTAAGGTCAGACCATGAATTAACCCACAGGATACAACCCCCCTTTTCCCTTTAGGTCCCTCAAGTATTGGTTCCTTAGAGAGTCATTCTCTTCCCAGAAAAATTTCTTTTTTTCGGGTAACCAAAAAAAAGGTGAGACTCCACTAGGAGAAGTACATTACTCTGATTAGACTCCTGACATTACCAATGAACTTTCTTAAACGGTCTTTGCAATGCCACAAATAGCCCTATGAAAACTTGATACTGCATGTAGTGAAAGAACCCTTAATATAGTTTTCAAACTTCAGTCATCAGTCAGATCCATTTGCAGCGTCACAAAATGTAATGCCAAAAGTTCATAGAATGGCAGTAATAACACGAAGTAGTCCCTCTTACTATATGATTTTCAGCATCATTAAGATTGGATTCATTTTTGTAAACATCAAGGTTTGAATGAGCAGAGATGAAAAAAAAAAATAGTATACTTTCAAATTTAGGTAACAAAAATCACGAAGTACATGACATATAGGCACAACAACAGGTTTCAAAAATAGCAAAATTGAGAGGCTTAAATCACTAGCTACATACATACTTTTGAGTATATCAAAAAGCAACAACTGGCCCTCAAAAATTAGGGGATAATGCTCAGTAAAAAAAAAGGGTAATACCATGCAACAATGTGCTAGATTATGTGGAAGATCAGTTTAGGAAAGGAGTCTCTAATTTGTGCTGGATAGATTTTGACCAACAGGAATATCAGGTTGTGAGCTCCTAGAAGAGACACTAGTGTGAGGTAAGGGCAAGGCCTTTACAGGATGATTGTTCGGGGATGCACCTCGGGCTTTTTTCTTTAGTTGTTCAAGAAGTCGATGGGCTTCTTTGAATTCATCTTCTGCACTGGAGCCATGGCTTTCCCAAGCATCAATAACTTGCTGCTGGAATTCTATTGCAAAAGCATAGCTGCACAAAACAAGAGGCAAATTATCTTCATAATTTCAACCCTAATGCCATAGATAAAAAGGGGCAGGGGGAATCTCTTAAAGCCTCATTTCATGGTTTTTTATTTTTTATTTTATTTGGGGGGGGGGGGGAAGGAGAGTCATGTTATTTAACTGCTCCCATGATGAATACATGCATGCAGACATGACACTTGTACTAATCTTCACTTAAATACACAATGAGCAAATGATAGGAATAACCCAAGATAAGGTGTCAAAAGAATATGGATTGCTTAACAGACCTTATTATATTGCAGTTTAATTTTTGCAATAGAAATAGAAGAGTTCAATGGATATAGAAATGAGCTATGGATTTTTATTATTATTATATTTTTTTTTGGGGGGGGGGGGGGGGATAAGAATAAGCCATGAAAGAAGAAAGTTAAGCAAAACAATCAAATTAAGAATGCTGGATAAAATCTGTTAATTTGAATGAAAGTTACTCACGTATCACGAAACCGTGAGAGAAATACATTATCAGACCTTTCTAGCTTAAAAAATCCACTAAACTGAATACTAGTCACAGAGCATAGGCCACATGAATGAGGAAGATATGCATAACATACTAAAAATGCAAGCAATACAACTCCTATCCTTGTAGCATCAGGTTTTTTCCACCCCATTGTTTTTATTGGCAAGTTACATAGGCACCCTGTGAGTTTAATGGATTTTTTAGCTGTCAAGGAAGCACATTTCATTTAGGCTAGGGCTCATTGGCATGGCATCAGGTTGTTGTAACTAAAAAGCCTAAATCCAAGGTGATCATGACATGCACATTTGAGGACATGGTGTAATTTAGCACAAATTGAAAAGTAGCAAGGGAAGAAAATTCAAGGATTTTTAATTTAATTAAAATTTAGAAAATAAATTAGAAAGAAATATTACTTGGGAGTAAATATTTTTTCAAATTTTGAATCTGAGAATACTAAGCAAACCCTAAATTGGTGGAAACAAAAGGGAACAATGACACAAAGGTTGAGGCTTCAAAGCACTCTGTATTATTGGATGGCTGCATAAGTGGTCATTCTTTCTCTAAAATGCAGGACCTTGGTGAGTCTCAATTAATTATAATAATAAACATGACGTACATTGCATTTGGGACCTACCTAGGTACTAACATTCCTCCATGTGAATCATATATGGTTTCTCTTTTTTCTTCTTTTTTTGATAAGTAAATGATCAATGAAAAAAAAAATCGTATTTGGTAATTTAACACAAAAGATAGCATTAACACTTACTCAAACGCATATTTTGGATGGCAGGGGGGGAAGCAAATTAATTAATTAAAAACAATATTTTCAAGACATTTTTGTTTTGTGGGTTTTCTAACACTAAAATACCAATTGGCATTCATGTGAAAGGCTTTTTAGTGTCCAAATAGGTCTTATGTGCGTTTCCGTTAATAGAGATCACTAAGGGTCCAAGACACAACAAATTTAATATTTTATAGGGTGGACACTTGATGAAACTAAATTTTGGGGTTTAATTTAAAACAGATGTGTGTGTGTGTGTGTGATATATATATATATTCCTACAAAACTTTTTTTTTGATAAGTAAAAGTTTATTGATCTCAAAAAAGATGGAACACCCAAGTATACAGGGAGTGAACAAGGGGTCAAACAATCAAGAACAAAAATTACAAGAATCTAAGAAATCAAGAAAGGATGAAAAAGATTGGTTCCGCAAGGCAGCCAACCAATCCATTAAAGTTCTAAAGAAAAATAGCTTGAGGTCTGATATGGGTCTCTCCTTATCTTCAAAGCACCGACTATTTCTCTCCCTCCAAAGGCACCACAATAAGCAATGGGGGACCATAAGCCATATATACCCATTTCGATGGCGGCCAAAACTACATTGCCAACATGATAGAAGCCCCACTACAGATTGTGGCATAACCCAGCTCACTCCAAACAACCCAAACACCATAGCCCACATATCCATTGCAACCGGACAATAAAGAAAAAGATGATCAACCGATTCACCATTACACTTGCACATATAGCACCAGTCCAAAATCCAAACCTTCCTTCTTCGTAAATTGTCAATCGTTAAGCATTTCCCTAAAGCAGCAGTCCAAACAAAGAAAGCTACTTGAGAAGGAATCTTCTGCTTCCAAATGCTTTTCCAAGGAAAGCAATAGTCATTAGAGCCCACTAAGAGATTGTAATAATCCCTAACCGTGAAACCCTTCTCTCTAACAGATTTCGCTTTGATATTAGCCTCAAGGAAAGGAAGTTATAAGACTTAACAGAATCAAAAAAGTCATCCTATTATCTGATAAATTCAGAAATGCAGTGCCATTTCAATAACCAATTAATTAATATAACACACAAATGAAACCAGACACTAGGAAAAGAATTCACCTTCCAGTGGCAGCATAAGCTTTTGAAAGGTTCTGACATGCCTCAATTGAATCTGCATGATGAGGACCAAGTGATACATCCATGATGTCCTTTGCAACCGCAAACATCTGTGCAGCTGACTGAGGTCTATCTAACTCCAAATATGCTGCCCCCAAATTGTTGTAGATATAACCCACGCCAAAATGCTTGGAACCAAAGCTTTCCTTCAACCTTTCAGCTGCACTCTCCAAGTAAGGAATAGCCTGTTGCACCTTGCCTGTCAACAAAAGCAACCATCCTATTCTTGCAGAAACACTTCCTTCAGAGTGCTGTTCTTGCGGAAGCCTCTCAAGCATAGCCAATGTTCTCTTTAACAATGAAATTGCAGTTTCAAACTCATTCATAGTTTCATATTGCATCGATATCTCCGAGTATGCCTCAGCAACTTCCACTGGAGATGTCGTCTCTTTCTTGTCAAGAATTCCACAAGCAATCTCCAAACACCTCTTCGAGCCTGCAAACTTTTCCTGATGACACATTGCTTTTGCCATTGAGATAAACACCATTGCCCGAGTTTCACTATCCTTATCCATCTCCTGAACAACCCCCTTCAAAGACTCAATTGCAGAGTCATACTTCCCCAGTGCAATCTCCATATTAGCAGCATCAATCTTGGCACGGAGTAAATCAGAACTAAGACCCCAATTCTTCAAAACCTTTTGTGACAACTGATTCTGCTCCAAAGCCATCTTATGCTCCTCCAACCCAGTATAAATAACCCCAAGAAGCCTCCTATCATGTGCAACCTCCACCGAATTCTGTCCCAATTGCTTCTTATGTATCTCCAATGCCTTCATGCAATATGGCAAAGCCTCCTTAAAGTTCAAAACTGCAACATATGCTTCTGCCAAATCCCGGTGTGATTTACCCAATTCCCTACTATCTTTCTCAAAAGTCGCCTCCTTAATCTCTAAACACTTCCTAAGATTTCCAAGAGCCTCCTCTCTCCTCCCCATTGCCGTCTTCACATTGGCCAACTCAAGCTGCACTGCATGAAGCACCGGCATAACATCCTCACCACTAAAACCCTCTTTCTCCAACCTACCCAATAACCTATTAGCCCTATTAAGGAACCCCAAACTATCATTAAACCTTTTCAAGTTATAATTAGCAGAACCCATCAATTGCAAAGTCATGGCTACAAGTAAAGAAGGTTTATCATCCTTATCCAAAGCTTTCAAAGCTCTACTAGCAAAAGATAGAGTCTTTTCAGGGTCCTCACCTTCTTGGTCAAATTTGAGGCCAAGTTTCAAGGAAGCCAAACCAAGCTCTCCCTCATCAAAAGCTGACTCCATGTCCTTAAAAGCCTTGAGCATTTCCTCAGTGGTTTTTGCAGACTCAAAAGCCTCTTCAAGCTCAGCTTTTTGCTTGACTTTTCTCTGCCTAGAGGACAATTGGATTGGTCTCTCAACAAGAGTGTTCATATTTCGAAATGGGTTTTTTCTAAATTGGTTGGGTATGAAGAATAAGACATGGGTTTTGCCGCAGGGCTTGAGATGGGTGTGTGAGACTAATGGTGAAGAAGAAGAAGAAGAAGAAGAAGAGGGGTCAGAAGTGTAATTTCTGGAGAGAAAAGGGGCAAAGGACTGTGGCTTATGACGAGAGATGTGTGAGAGAAATGAGATTGGAGCTTTTCTCATGGTGTAGTTGGAAAAGTATTTCTGGGATTTGCTTTGCTGCTGAGTGTTTGGGATTTGCGTTGCTTAAACCCTCGCAGTCGCAGAGGTTTTTCCTTCTCCGTCTCTGAAAGGCGAAGCAATGTTGGAAGGGGATTTTTTTAAAAAAAAACATGCCAAACTATTTCGTTAGTTAACGCACTTATGAAACTATTTTAGCATCTAACAACTGGAGATCAAAGGATTAAAAGAACTAGATTTTTTATGCACTTTTTACTTTAAGGAAGGCAGTTTCCCAGTTATCAATCTGGGTATGCATCTAGTCCTTAGTAAGCTGAGCTATCATGATGCAAGCCTCTAATTGAGAAAAAAACAAGAAGTGATCACTATCTGACTGAAAAATAGTTTTGTTGGTTTGTTTTATTAGTAAAATTTAGTTACCGTTTCTTAGGTGTGAAACCTTAGATATCCTAATTAAATTCAACTATGTGGTATTGAACTATTTTAAATAAATTATGATAAACAATTATATTATACCAACTCACTCATTATCCATTTCATTTCTATCACAAATCTTAAACAAATATATCTTAAAATAATTTGTCCTAAAAAGATTACAAATACTATCTTAGGTATTAAACTCATCATTCATGCATACCCATGATAAAAACCTAACAATACTAAATATTCTTTATAATTAATCACAATATTAGTACTAAATATTCTCAATAATTAATCACAATATTAATTTTTTTAAAACCTGACAAATTAATTAATCACAATATTTACACTAACAAAAAAAATTAAACAAATATTCCCAATATGTTGTAATAACATTAATTGAATTAGCCTTGGTACTAAATATTCCCAATAAATAATCAAAATATTTTTTTTTAACCTAGAAAATAATCACAATATGTAAACTAACAAAAAAAATAAACAAATATTCTCAATATATAACATAACACAATAAATAAATAATATTTTATATAAAACATTACCTCCTGTGAGAGAGTGTTGTGAGAGTGGATTAACTTTGTTGAGGTGATTGTTGTGTGAGAGAGCGTGAGGGTGAGAGTTGTTGGAGCTGAGGGAGAGAGTGTGTAAGTGTGACTGAGTGAGAGGGATAGGTAATGGGGGAAAAAGGCACCGCGGGACCCACATGCTACTCGTGGGGGGCTGGGCACCATTCGTGGAAATCAAGTTCTTTAGACTCGGTTTCCATTAAAAGAAATCGAGTCTAAAGGGCTCGAGTTCAGTATGCACAAGGCCAAAAAGCGTGAAAAAGGAACTGGTGGGACCCACAAATAAATCAAGTTTGTTAGACTTGTTTTCTTTTAAGCAAACTTGAGTTCAAAAGACTCGATTTCAGTAAACTAGAAATCAAGTCTATAAGACTCGATTTGCATGCCTACGTGGACGATATGTCCACCTCAGTTGCTGCCACGATGGAAAAATCGAGTAAATTATACTCGATTTATGATGGACAAATCAAGACTCACACTCTCGAGTTGTTAGATAGCAAAATAGTTTTAAAAGTGTGCTAACTAATAAAATACTTTGACTTTTAGTGTTCTTTTCCAAAAAAAACAAAACATATTGGAAGGTGTACCCCTCACAACGCTGTCGTTTAATAAGGAGATGCAAAATGACAATGTGTACAATTATTTCCAAAATGACATAAGAGAGGAATTATTAAACTAATAAAGAAAATTTGGAAAAAAATTTATTAATGTAGATGGGAATTGAACCCCAAATCTTTTATTTAATCATTAGAAACTTTACCAATTGAGTTAATCGGAACCCACCTAATACATTGGACTAAGATGACTAAGTAAACATATTTGATCTTTGTGATTTTGCTTCTTCTTTTTTAAAATGAAAACAATAATTTCTTTCTTTTTTTTCATTGGGTGAAAATTATTATTGTTCAAAATGACAAAACCTCAAATGTATGGAATAGAGAAAAAAAATTAGGGAGAGAGGACAAGATCAAGGTACTCGTGTTGTATCTCTTTATTAATAAAACACGATGTATCTCTTTATAAATAAAAGACTAGTCCATAAATTTTTATGTAGATGTTTAGCATAAAATAAATAAATAAATAAATTTTTATGTAGATTAATATTTTTTTTTAAATCCAACTTTGGATTACATGTTCTTTTATTCTTAACAACTCTAAATTTCTTGCTATATAATTCATAAACTCATATTTTGTGTATAGTTTTTAAAGTATAACAAATTAATTTGAAAATTTTTATTTTATAGATAATATTTTTTAAAATTAAAAATTAAAAAAACATACATAAGATGGTTATTAATATTATGATGATCATCATAAGCATAGAGGGAATAAGGTGTCAATGTAATCCGTTGGATTTATTTATAATTAAAAAAATAAAAAAAACACATATCCAATAGAAATTATCAATTGGTGTAGTATTGATAGAAGTTGTACCAAGTTTTTTTTTTTTTTAATGCATTTGATAGAAAGGTTACCCATCATTCAAAATGATGTTTAGTATCTGCAAAAACCAAAATACTTGGATGGATGGTTTCTTTGGTTCCAAATTATGCTTTACCTAAGTTTAATTTTACTATCCTTGAAAATGATAGTAATATTTATGTTTTATTAGTCGATATAATTATGTGTTTAAATTTAGTTAGAAGAGTTAGTGTACTACAATTCTACACCTAAAACTAAAACTAACCCATATATTATTGGAATGATGATCTTCAATATTTACCTTTTTGTACTCTCCAAAATACCCTAAGCATGTCTTTAACACTAGTCATAAAATTTAAAAAAGAAATGAGGATGAAATTTAGTTATCTACGTTGCAAACACTAGTCATAAAATTGGATTTTTTTTTTTTTCTATAGCATAATAATAATTTAAGTAACATATTATAAAGTAGTTGTACTCTAGTTAAATAATATAATATAAACCCGGTTTAAAACACTAATATTATTATTTTCGTGTGTGTTCTAATAAGTATTATTGCTTACTCAAAAAAAAATGGGATGTTTATCCCACATTGTTTATGCGTATCTAGTGTCTGCTGTTTATAACCTCAGTCTACAATTACAAAGGTTATGCCTTTTTGTAGTTGTACTATAGTTAAATAATGTATTGTAAACCCAGTTTAAAACACTAATATTACTATTTTCATGTGTGTTCTAATAAGTATTACTTTTTACTCAAAAAAAAAATAACTTATTGTAATTAATGAATAAATAAAAATCCTATATTATTGTACGATCATGTGAAAGTGATGTTGCATTACTTATAACTTGACATCTATAAATTGTGAAGATTATATATATCCCTTACATGATTGTTATGTTATTAATCAACCATTTTCGCAATTACACCCAACAAGTACCAACAACTTCTTTATTATCTGTTTTATTCCATGTAAATAAAATTTCATTATTTTCCTAACATTCCTAATCAAATCTGATAGAGAGGAAGAGATGGTGATTGAACTTCATCAATTGCACATGATAGTCACATTAGTCTTCAGCTAGACCAATTGATAAACCTGATTCTTCGCGATTGCCACACATCTTTCATCCTTGTCCCTTCCTCGACCAATAGTCATAATCCATGACTACCTCATTGAAGCCATGAAGTCTAACATCAAACACAACTCAACCGCTTAGACTTACAATTTCTCAAGTACACGTTGCCCCTCCTAATATTTCTTAGCAGTATAGAACATCATTTTAATAGAGCCATTATTCACAACTATGATTGATATGCCACCTACATAAAACATGACGGGTAATTGTGATTTTTTTTTTTTTTTTTTTTTGGGTCTGAAATTGCAGTATTTCCCATATTTAGAATTGGCAGTTTTGGGAAAAAAATAAATATTCAAACTATGAAAATAATTATGTAATGGATTTTAATGAATATTCAAACTAAGAAAATCAGTCCAATTAAAATGAAAATGATTCTTATATTGGAGAAACACATCTTTATAAGTTGCATGGTTCTAAGCTCAATTTATCAAGACAAACAATAATCTTTCAAACATAAATCCCTCTTCTAGTGTGCTAAAGAGTTTTGTAGTCATTGTAAAATGTGGAATTTAAGTCTATCTATTAGTCTAGACTTCTGCCATACCACTTGTTGATTCTCCTTCCAAACCCTCATTATATGCCTTAATATCCTCAGTTTTAGTGTGATGTGATGTATCATTGAAAACCTAATCTATCAGACCTACCATGAAAGAAGAGCATAGGGAATATGTAGAATTTGTAGTGTGATCTGATATATCATTGAAAACCTAATCTATCAGACCTACCGTGAAAGAAGAGCATAAGGAATATGTAGAGTTTGTAATAGCTGGAATGTTGAGCCAGACACAAGAATTGTGTTGTATTTTTTTTTACAGCATAATCAGTATTTTTAAGAGTAATAATTCAAGTAACACGTTGTAATTCTTTAACCGATATTTTACAATCTTTCTCATATTTGGAATAGATAGTTTTGTGAAAAAATTTGTAATAAATTTTATTTTTTATTTTATTATAATATTCCCAATAACAATATTTAATCATTTTGATTTACATTTTAATAAATTCAAATTCTAAAAATGTATCATAATTTGGGTTCATTTCGGATTTTCCTCTTTTTCCGAAACATTATCCAATGGTAAAGGCAATAAGGTGGTTAATTAGATTAGAGGAACACATTCTTGCAAGTTGCAAGGTTCTAAACTCAAGTCAGTTTTCAAGAAAAAAAAATTTTCCTTACTCAGTGTCAAGGGCAAAAAAGTTTTCCCTTCCGACAAATGAGATTTGTGTTGGGTTAGGAGCCTAAACTGAAACTCGACGATGGGCTCGAAGCACAGCCCAAAGGCTATCGGTGAAGATCCGAAGAATTCACCCAATTTCATGCCTTGGGCTTAGGTTGAGACTGACAAACATGGCCCATAAACAATTCTTGCAACAAACACGTCAGCATGATTAAAGAATATTTTGCAGAAAATAGCCCAGCAGTAAAATGTTTCTGAGGTAAAATATCCCAGCAGTAAAATAAGACAGAACAAAACAAACCTCCAGCTATTAGCTATTTTACAGATTAAGGAAAGTATCTACATTTTCAAATTCATCATCTATTGGCTCTGGAGAAGAGTCTTCAAATAAAATAACATGAGGGAAAAATTATATAGTAACAGTTACATTATAACCTTCAATAGTAAATGAGTAAATAAATATTATAGGGTCCATTATGACAAATAATGAGGAAAAATTAGTGTGAAATGAAGGGAGAGAGAGAGATTCTAGCTAGTGCAGCAAGATCATTATGGTGCCAAGGTATGCTCATGGGTATAGTGTAAGTAGTGAGTAATGAGGGACATTTCAGGTAATATGAGTAGTGAAAGAGAGTGTTTAGTAAAGCTGCTAGGACTTTCTGCTAGGGATTGGTAAAAGCTTATGAGTAGAGATGTGAGGGGTGTTTGTAAGCTATAGGCTAAAGAGCTTAGTTTCTAAGTTTGAAACTAAAAGCTCAGAGACCTAAAACCTCACTAAAGCTGTTAGAGAATTAAGGAGAAGAGAGTAGAGAAGTTTTTCAGAGTTGTCTCTTAGTGTTTGTTAGAGTGTTGATGGGGAGCTTCCATTTATAGTTGAGTTTTAGGGGGTGATTAGCAAATAATCTATGCTAAATCAGCCTCAATCTTCAGAAAATCCTTAGAAAATTGTTCATAGGATTTGGACCAAGAGTGGTAAGCTCAACTTTTAAAATGTTCTTGTTGTTTTGGGTAATAGTAGTTGGGGTTCTGACTTGGTATTAAGTACTGATTTGCCCTTAGCTAATGGGATTAAGGCATAGGTTAGGCTAATGATCTTGGTTTTACAGCTACTAAAATCAGAGCTCCCTAGGGCAAATTGTATCACCCCAAGCCGGGTGTCAATCTTGGAGCCCTTTGCTGGGATCCCCTTGGTGCCCTCCAAACCATATTTCCCTAAGTTTCCCCATTTGAGTTTATGTGATTGGTCCATGAACCAGAAAGTACACATTTTTGGCAAGATAATGAGCAATTTTCAAGTTGTTATAGGAGCTTTCATGGTCTGGTTATGGCTACCCCTTAGCCCTTGACCGAATGGGCTGGAGAAGGAAGGAGAGATAGCTGGCTGAAGCTTCCCAGCTTTTTGTCATGTCACATGAGAAATGATGGAATTCAGCTTGTCAAGGAAGGGTTTAACCCCTGCTGGACATGTGTCCTCTTTTGATCTGATTGGACAAGTTGGAACTGATGGCAATGGGCTCCAGCTGTCAGGTTGTGCTGAAATTTGGTTGGTCAACTCACGTGAGCTTTAGCTACTGGGATTTGTATGTGAGCTGGGTTGGGTCAACTAGGCCTTGTAATTGAGCTTCTTTGGGCTTAGTTATCCCTACAAAATGAAGAGTTTTGCCATGGGTGATGTACATGGGCTTTTGTAAATTTTGTAAGAGAAGTATTTTTGAGAATGGGTAATTATGTTTCCCATGAGTTAGGGATTTTTGCACATGAAAATATGTCTTTGCCAAGGAATAATTTTGGGCTTTAAGCATAATGTGATTATTTTTGCCAAAATAGTATTTGGGCTTTGTAAATATGTGCCAAAATAATATCGGGCTTTTGTAAGTAGGTGCCAAAATAATATTGGACTTATAGAAATAGTTGCCAAAATAGTATTGGGCTTTATGAGTAATTGCTAAAATAATATTGGGCTTTGTAAAGTAGATGCTAAAATAGTATTTGGGCTTTGTAAAGTAGATGCCAAAATAGTTTTTGTTAAGTAGATGCCAAAATAGTTTTTGTGCTTTGTAAAATAGATGCCGAAATTGTATTTGGGCTTTGTAAAATAGTTTGAGATTTTGTAAAAATATTGCCGTGTAGCAACGAGCTTTGTAAGAATGTCGTTTAGCAACAAGCTTTAGAGGTGCCGTGTAGCAATGGGCTTTGTAAAGGTACCGTGTAGCAACAGACTTTAGAGGTGTTGTGTAGGAACGGGCTTTATAAAGGTGCTGTATAGTAACGGGCTTCGTAGAGAGTTTTGTTGGGCTTTTGGAGTTTTGCCCACAAGTTAAATGATTTTGAGATTTTTTGTGGATGAAATATAATTTTGTGGCCCAATTTTGGTAGTAATGTGATGAGTATTTAAGTTGGATAATATGTGGGATATAATGGGTAATATTTGTGAGAGGGCCCAAGGTAATTTATGGGGCTTATATAGGATATATTTATGGAAGCCCAAGTTGGGCAATAATATAGAGTATTTGGGTAGTATGTGGGAAATATTTATGTGGCCTCAAAATGGTTTATGGGCCTGTGTGGGTATTTTTTTAGGGAGTAGGCTAATGAAACTAGGGCCCGAAAATTTGTACCTTAACACTCACCAAATCCTAATCTTTCTTATTAAAAAAAAAAAAAAAAAAGCAAATCCTAATCTTTCAAACAAAATTCCTCTTCTTTTTTGGTAGCAAAATAAACTTAGGACATGTTTTTATTACAAGAATAGTCATTTCTTATGAATAGCTAATCTTTAAAATGAAGAATAACTATTCCTCTTAAAAATGGTTGTACAATAATATGTTTTTAAATTTGAGAGAGTCATAATTATTCTTTTGTGCGTCTAATAATTTGATAATTTCTAAAATTAATATATTCCAAATAAACAAACTTTCCAAATACAAATAACAACTATGAAAAATAAATCATCTCTCACAAATTTAAAATCATATTATTTTATTAAAAATATAATTATTTGAGTAAGATATTTCCTAAAATAGATCTCAAGTTTTATTTAAATGTTACAACTTACAACTCACAACCAACCTTATGAATAGGTTTAGTTATTCCATTACAACACATTTTATTTTTAGTAATAAAGATAACAATTTTAGTCGTAATCCTCATTCAATATATTAAACATGCCCTTAGTGTATATAGTTTTCCAATTGAGTTGGGAATTTTTTTTTTAAAGAAAAAAAAACTTAAATACCTATTAAAATTTTAAAAGAATTTGTATTCCACATAGAAGAATTTAGTACCAACTAATCAAAATACTTCTACAAAAAATATAAATTCTTAACGTTTGGGGTTGGTTTCAATTAAATCTTGAATTTAGAAAGTGTCAATTAAAATTACAACTTTTTGAAATAGTTTCATTTTTTTGTGCCCTCTTTTTTTTTTTTTTTTGAAATATTGCTCTCTTTTTTCCAACGGAGATCATTTATTCACAATATTTAATTGACAATTTAAGTTGGCTTACAAGTTGCTTTGGAAAACATCTAAAAGACTAAAACCATGAGTTCACTTCACTTTAAATTTCACTAAAGTGAAAATGGAAAATTCACTTCACTTTTTTTTTTTTAAGAAACAAACACACCCACAAGAGAGGGTGAAAAAAAAATACTTCACTTCACTTTGACTTTCACTCACTTTTTTAGTACCACTGATGTAAATATTCGAAGTCTTATTTGCTTTTCCAAAACTCCTATTATACTTCTATCTCTAGTCTCTACAACAAACTAAACCAAGGTTCCACCTTGTATTAACTATAATCTTCGCCTCATTCTCCATCACCACCATCACCATGGCCGATTATCAACATCTAAACTAAACTCATAACACACTCATCTTTACTGTATTTGTCAAAACCCTGTTCATAAGCTCACAATCAAAACCATATCACCATAAAAAACTAGAAAATCAGAAATGGGATTAACCACCATCAATCTCAACCCATCATGCACCACCTCTTATAAGTTATAATCCATCAAATCAAAACATTGCCATCTTTTTTTTTTTAACAGTTTAGCTATAGGGATTGATTGTAACAAAATCAAAGCCTCCCCCATCTCTTTCTTTCTTTGCTAATAATCTTTTCAATCAAGATTGTCCTTTTCGCTCACCGTTGTAACAGAAGTAACAACTCGCAAGAAAGATCTATGAAAGTTAGTATAAAAGTAAAAGAGCAAAGTATATATTGGTTCAAAATTCAAATAAACTCAGAGACTTCAAATACGGAACAAAGAGAGTAATTCAGCCTACCAAATCAACCTTGACAATGTGAAATTGAACTCACCATTTAAAAACTGCCATAGAACGCCAATATGTTTCAACAAAGAAGGAAAAAAAGATTATATATATATAGACACACACTAAGCATTTTCTATAAATACCGTAATAAGCCAATTACTCTTAAAATCATTCTTAGGATTTACCTACCATAGTTCGACTCCTAGGAACTCTACGTCTATAATTATAGAATACCAAACAATTTCTGAAAGCAAAGCTATCCTCAAACTAGTTGATACTTCCCTCACAAATTACAATCAGGTAAAACACCCCTTTCCTCTTGCACAAGGACAGACATCATTAGGTGCTCGAAATGCCCAGGAACCACACTATTAAATTCATATACAGGTTAAAAATATAACCCAATGTAGTCGATTAGAATAATTTGTTTATAGTTTTTTACAATTTCGGAAGGATTCTGGTGACACTTGGGAACTAGTTAACCTTCCAGATCAACCTTGAGGCCTATTCAGAAACTAACCCCATAATGAATTTATATACAACAAAGAATACATAGTTTCCTTTACACAACCAAAAGAGATATCACCATCAGTGTAATGGAAACCCATGTGCATTCCAATTATTAGAACCTTAGGAGGGAACAAACAGATCACCCGATGCTTGTGTCTGGATTCTTGGAGTTTCCGGAGGTCTACTATATATATCATCAAAATGAAGATTGAATTCTCCAGCCTCTAAGTCATCCATATAAGTTCGGGATAACTTGTTATCATCCCTCCAGTGCAAGTTCTCATGATCGTTTGAACTTCTTTCTGACAAATTATCATAATAATTAGCTGGAGTGTGCTGATTGAAATCCGGAGGCTCCAGAAAACTTGTTTCGGGCTGTACTCCATGTGGACCACTTCTATCCCACCAATGGCTCCTTGTAGGGTTTACCAAATTGCTAGAATCATGATGCCGTAGTACACTATCCCGGAAGAAAGGAGATGATGTAGAAGCCCTCAGATGAGATTGAGTTCGATGCTCAAACTGGTCACCCCAGTATTCTGCATACCTCAGTTCATTAGGAGTCAAGTTGGATGGCATCCAATAATCTCCAGGATGTTGCTCAGTAGCTTCAAAAGGTCCTGGTGGACCATCTCTGGAGTTACCAGTCACGTGGTTAGGTTGTGAGGTATAATACCAATCAAGAAGATATGGATGATTCTTTTGATCTGCATCAATTAGCCACAGCGGACCCAACCTATAGCCAGTTCCGGGACTATTATGTGGAAAGTTGGGTCTGTCTCCATGGCCTCTAAAAATGGGGCTCCCTCGCCACATTCTTGAAGGAGAATATGCCTGTCTATTTCCCTGTCCTTGCAGCCTTTGCTCCCTGAAAGTTCTAAGATTTGACAGGAACTGATTTCCCAGAGCATTTGGTTCCCACGAAGGGTAGCTACTCTTAAAGCTGCAACCAGGATAGGAAGAGTGAAAAATGAGCAGAAGTAGGAAATAATAACTTGAAAACCGCATTGTCACTCAACAATGCACCATGATAACCACAACTTCATAAATTACACATGGAAGTGACTGCTGCTACATTCCAACGTCTAGCTTACTATCATAACCATTCCCCCACTCATCATCTTCCTTCATACTATGATTAATTGGGTTTCTGATTTCAAAACCGAGGAAGAAAAGGAAATGGAGATAGAGATAAAAGAAGGAATCGTAGTTACAGCAGTACTGGTGCTTGCAGCGTTGCTGAGGTTTAATCTCATTTGTCAAATTTATATTTAAAAGGGAAGAGAGAGAGAGAGAGAGAGAGTTAAAAGACAGTGACGGACTGCACAGAGAATATTCTTGGCATTTTTATCAATCCAACAGAGAAACATAGATACGATCATACCTCAAAAATGATTTCTCCATCTTCCCTTGGGAACTCCTCTCAGTGCGAGGTGCATTGTATGGTGAACCATAATTGCTATTGCCATGCTTTTGAAAGTCAAAGACGCTGAAACTGTCAAAAGAGAAAGAAAAGAGAAAGAAAAGCGTATCCCGTCAATGTTGAGAACCAAACAAGTAAAAGATAAATCAAGCCTCAAGATCGTTAGTGCCAAATATGCCAAATCAAAACAGAGGAGGAACAACCTGCAGACATGACCAACACCTTCAACATTCACTGTACAATCTGCAATGAACTTCAGTATGTCATCCACACGCTGCAACATATATGCAGAACAAGTCAGTTCAAAAACTAACATTTATGGTGCAGAAGTAAAATGATGTAAGGAACTGAGACAACCTTTGGGACCACAAACATAAGTAGATATGGAGTGAGGAAAATTGAGGCCATCTCCTCAAGTAGCATAATAATAGTGTACTGCATCAGAGAGAGGGAGGGAGTTTCATGAGTACAGAAATAGTTAAAAATTCTTTTTTCTAATAAACAATGAATATTAATTTGGTTTGCCAACTTGAAGCTCATAAAATCTTTTTCTTCTTTTTCTTTTTTCTTTTTTCTTTTTTCAATCCATCCAGAAATCATAATTTCTGTGGAAGGCAATGATGGCTCCAACCAGAGGGCCCCTGGTTCTGTAAAAGGAAATAAGGAGTTGCAGAACTTAGTCTCTTCTGTTAGTTATGATGCTTGGTTGTTATTGGGTAATCCAGGAGTATACTCCCTCCCTCTCACATAGGGGTGAGTCCCACCCACCATGGAACCCACCCCTATGTGAGAGGGAGGGAGGGAGTATACTACTGGACTACCCAATAATTTTCCTATAATGCTCAGATGGTGCAGGGCAGCAGCAGAGGGGAAAATAAAAAGATTTCTGGTTTGTTGCTTTGTCCAAAATGAAGCTGAAGATGATTCTACAAAATGTTAAAGGGGTAAATAATACAGAACAAAGATTAGTGGTGAAAAATATGTTAAGAAATGGATGGAGGATGTGGTTTGTCTTCAAGAAACCAAGAGTAAGAAATTTTCAAGAATATGGTTAGAAGTTTGTGGAGAGGTCCTTATATGGATTGGGTAAATTGTGGAGCCAATGTGACCGCAGGCAGCACTTCTTTAATGTGGGATCAAAAGGTTTTGGAGAAGATAAAGTTCTGATAGGGAATTTTTCGGTGCTTTGCTCGATCAAAATGTTGACAATTATTTAGTTTGGGTATTAGGTGGGGTGCATTGCCCAAATAATGATTAAGTGAGAACTGGTTTGTGGGAAGAAATGCGAAATAGGTAAAGAAAGATGGAGGGTGCAGTGGTGCCAAACAAGGGACTTTAATGTGATTCAGTTTCTTGGTGAGAGACTTGCTGTGACAAATTTACAGTAGCTATGGTAGAATTTTCAGATTTTCCACTTGAAGGTGACTCATATACTTGGTCAAATAACCAAGATCAACCTTTCATGTCTCACATAAACAGATTCTTAGCTTCTGTTGGATGGGAAGAACAATTTTCAGATGATGTACAACTTCTTCCTACACCTGTTTCTAATCATTCCCTGATTCTCCTTTGATTGTGGAGGACTGAAAAGGGGTAAGAGCAAATTTAGGTTCAAAAATATGTGGCCCAAGGAGGGTTTCATGGAAAAAGTTCAAAAATGATGGAATAACTATGAAGTTCAAGAACAGGCAAGCATTGTGTTGGCCAAGAAGTTGAAAGCCCCTCAAAGGTAAAACGATGATATCATACATATTGTTTGAGGACGACACTATCCTTTTTTGTGATGATTATGCTGTACGACTTCTTAACATTATATTTCTCAAAAAAAAAAAAAATTCTTAACATTATATCTATTATCCTTTAGAATGTAATTCTTTTGAGGAATTCTATACATATTACTTAAATGTATTGCCGTCTTCTTCATATAATAAATTATTATTTACAGCCACCGGGGGGTGGGGGAGGAAGAAGTATAAGAAAGAGATAAGCATGACTACCTTGAATAGGGTTTCAAACTCCATGCGGACCTTCTCAGTATTTTCTTTGCCACGCCATCTCCTTGGCATATAATGTGTATGTTGGACCACCAGAGACATTTCTCCCTCAGGATCATGGACTAGAAGCTCATCTGTAACAGCAGACCGGCTTATTGCTGTAATAGCTCCAAAAACAGCAGCATACCAAATCAAGTTGCGTCCAAATATCTGCATGTTTAAAAGAGAGACAAAAATGAAAAAATAAATAAATAATAACAGCTATGAATATCAAAATTCTAATATAAGGTCTATTACGCCATCAAAATAAAAGATTTGAATTTAGTACATGGCCCTCTAGCAGCGACTCCTCCAGAAATGCGATGATTATCAAAATTGCAGCAAAGCCGCCAGATACAAAGGATATGAACTTTGCAATAATAGAAATAATAGGAGAAGGAAATTGCTTGAGATAATTAGACGCATGCTCTACACTGCTGCTATTGATTCGGTGTTTGAACAAATGGTCCACCTGTTACATGTACAAAAAAGAAAAAAAGATAGTAATTGCTTAAATAATGCAAAAACAAAAAGTGATATGCATTAAATACTATAATCATATGTTAGCAATGACAACCAGGGCAACAAGAAGAATGTATCGCAAAACCTAAACATCAGAATATCTCAACCATGTGCAGTGAACTTAATATTAACTGCTGGAGAGCCAAGTATATCGCTTATCATTAAGAAGGAAGATTCCCACTACATGATAAAGAGAAATTTCAACAACAAAGAAAAGAATTAGAGAGTACACATATTGTGGAAAGTTTAAGTGTGTTGATGCATCTGCCACTGATCAACCCTCCATGATGCATGAAGTGGAAAGCTTGTTAAGATGATGCTCTCCATGGATTAAGACACAGCGATATTGTTTGCAAAACTTTTTCAACCATTGATTTATCATTCTAGACAAATTTTATGATACGGAGGAACACAAAACTTCTCTGTTCATAGTATTAACAAAGGTTCTTCTAGCATTGGTACAAGTGCAAGAGTTTTATATTCTTATCCATATACACTTCAAAAGCAAGGTAAAGTTTCTCCAACCAAGAGAGAATGATGCAAGGAGCATAAAGACATTTTTTTTTTTTTTTTTAAATTTAGTTTCACTAAAATTGAGTAGTCAACTGTTTTTTTTTTTCTATTGGTCCATTGGATTTTATTTTTTAATTAGGTTATTATTATTACATTTTATGTTTTAATTAATTTCTTAGAATCAAGTTTATTTTCGTAAATCAATGATTTGAATTTGACCCAAGTAAATAGGATTAAAGTTTAGTCCTAGTAGTCAATATAAGCATGCGATTGTACCCTGATACCGAGAATTTTGCTTGAGTAACAAATATATTGTTGGAAATTTTTGTTTCAATAGCTTAATACTGATTCCAAGCAACCCAAAGCCAAAAATCCACAATTTTTGTTTCTCTCGCTTGATAATAATTCAAAGCAAGCCTACGTGTTGATTCTTATGTGTATTTTTATTTTTCTATTCTTGTGTTTATTCTCGAATTCCTTGAGAATTGAGAATTTTGTCCTGCATCACCTTTGGTAAATTTTGGTATAAGAGCTTGACGTTTCAACATGACAAGTCAGTCAAGTGAGCTGGCATATATCCTATAAATTATCCTCATAATTCCCATTGTGACCTCTGTTTTTTAATTTAACTGTCATCCCTGACCGTGTGACACCTGGTCAGACTAATGGAACCCATGTGATAGGCATCCAAACTTCCTATACAGAAAATTTTGCTTAAGAATTCTCTTTGAAAGCTTTGCAGCATGATACAGCCAGTACAAGTCACATTTCTAGCCAAAAAAAAAAAAGAATCACGCAGATTCTCTAAACAAATAATAAAATAAAAAACAACAAAGCTGTGGTAATGATTAGAGTTTTATTATTTGAATCATTATTCATTCCCATCATTGTAGCATTCTTTTCTTTGGTTAAAGGATAAGATTCTGATGTCATTCTTATAAAAAAGTCTCTGCCAATAAAAGATGTAATAGACAGACAAAGATAATAAGCACATTGAATCATACCCACATTTTAAGCACAGGCAAAATTTTGGATGATCTTGATAAAAGAGAAATAAAATAATAATTACCTCATTGTATTGCCTAAAAAGCCACTTTGACAAAGTAGACCACCTTCGAGACAATGCAATGCTTGGATGATGATAGAACTGTTCAGCATGCCGCAGGAAGAGAAACACTAACATGAATATGGCAATAAATGGAGAAAGAAGAAGCATTGCAAGCCCAACAACCTTCAGCCTTCTCTTTAATGTCATAGGATTAGATATAAAGTCCCTTTTCACACAGAAGTTTCTGCAGAAAGAGAACATTCAAATTATGGAATCATCATAGATCAGGGAAAGCATAGAGGATCATCAGCATTCTGTCATGCACCTTTTCAAATGAAGCCACCAGATAAATTTAGCAACTTTTACGATTAATGCATGATGCATCAGACTGGTTGAATATTTGAAAAATATATATATTGTAATATGTTTCCAAAAAAGAGAGGGAAAACTGTTTTCCTTGCACTCATTGCAGAAGTTAACAAGGTAGATCATGTTGAATATGTAAGTATGAAATTGAATATACACATCTCATGTGAATATATGCTCAAGACTTTTATCAAAGCCAGTTATTCTTGCTTTATATGCAACATATGTTACATACCGATCAAACATGCTCTGCAGGATGCACCAATTTAACGCCCACTCAAGGGTCTTTGTCAGTATCAAACGATGTTGTCTTCCATCTGAGCCTATTTTGACCATTGGCCCAACACCAGGAACCCACTGGGAGACTGGGAATGCAAGCACCCCCTTGTTGAGCATTCCAATCAAGTAGTTCTCCTTGCGCATCAATCGCATCACAATATCATGAGCAGAGAGATCCTTAACCACACAAAGCTGCTGTGAACTTTGCAATCGAACAACCTTTTCAAGAATTGTTGCCCATGGCATTGTTTTAATTTCATCGTCTGTAACATGGAGACTGCAAGAAGAGAATTACCTTGCTTATTGTAATGTAATGATGAAGTTTACAAAAAACAAAAAATAAACCAAAAACAAAGACACTTTAGGAAAAAGACAAAAGAAAGCTTTTAAGCCATTCAATGTTTATATAGATAAAATTATTCTCAGTCTTACTTGTTGTAATAAAAGTGACGAATCCCCCGAATGTCCTTTAATTGAGCAAAAAACCTCAAAAAACAAAAGATCCAATAAATGGATAATAACCCTAAATATCCAACAATGATAGCTCTGGTGAGTGTCAGAGGGGTTAATGGGTGTTGATGAAGAGCTTCCTTAACAAGATCACAGGGCTTATTTCCAGATTCAATGGCATCCATCCCACACTTCGCATTCCAAAGAAAAGTCCAATCAACTACTAATAAAAAGAATCCAGAGTAAAGAATGACAAAGGCTAGCATTAGAAGCTCAAATATCCATTTTATAATGATTGACCGAAGCCCTTTCTGAGAATAGTAGCTGTAAAGCCTTTCAAAGAACAGGTCCAAATCAGCAATCGGTTCCACGTTCAAACTCTCACCATAAAGAAGCCCCGAAGGGCTCTCACTTCCAGGACTTGGCGGTACCCTTCCATAGTCAGACAATTCAATTTCAGGAGGCACATCCTTAAGCAAGCTGTCTGCCAAAGATGATTCACCACGCCGTTTCCATTTGAATATACTGAGAGGATTTGCACCGTTTGGCCCACTGAACATCATTCACAAAGACTGACAGTAGGCAAATACAGCCTGTCCATTCCCCGAACCAATTAAAACTATTAAGGAAATTTTCTGTAATGAATGCCAAATTAGCCCCTGTGATCATGAATTAAAATCATTTACATGTCAGCAAAAAACTAAGAAAACTAGTAACAATAAAACCAGGAAGATCCACAATAAACATGCACTACAATCAGTTGATAAAATCAGTCAAATGATGGTCATCCATAATAATTAGATGACAAATTCATCCCAAATTATGTCTAAATCGTGAAGATTTTAGTTACTTTGGATAACAACTGAAATTTATAAACTTCACAAGACACAGGAAGAAAAATCTAAGCCATTGAACTTGTATATATATGTTACATAGAACTCAGGAAAGTCAATGGTATTAACCTGGCACTTGTAATAAGAATTAGAAAATTGCATTTCTTTTTCTTTTACATAAGAATCATAAGATATAATTTTAACACCTTTAAGATAGAAAAAGGGAGAGATGGTAGGGAAATAGCTCAGATGGTAGAGCGCTCACTTAGCATGCAAGAGGTACGGGGTTCAATACCCCGCATCTCCATTTATAATAACTAGTTACCTTTTACTTATCCAAATACACACACACACACACACACACACACCCCAAGGCCTGCCTGTAATTATGATGGATAAATGACCCTAACTTATCAAATTTAATAACAAAACGAAAGGAAGCGACGCATGGCTGTTTTTTCTTATTTGTGAGTCACAAGATATATTTCTTTCTTTCTTTTTCTTTTGAGCAGAGTTAGAAATCCTAATCTACCCCCTATCTACCCTATAATGCTTCCCCTGTAGCTTGAACCTGTGATCCCCCATTCCCCTGAGCCAATGAGCTCTTACTTAATTGACACCACATAAGGTGGAGGGTGAGGCCATGGATTCAAGACCCACTTAGATGTTTGTGTAAGATACCAATAAAATTAAAAAAATTAAAAATTAAAAAGTCACAATATAACATAAGAGAGGCCATCTTTTCACCATAAAGAGCAATAAAAGGATTCAGGATACAACAAGGCAACCTATAAGCAATCTAGAATATAGCATGCATTTTAGATACCTAATCTCACAACCTTCAGAAACTGATAAAGACTTGCATTATAATAAAAAGGATGAGGAGACACATTGAAGCATAAGCCATTGAACTACCAGTAATTAATAGTATGTATGACTAATACAAAAGCAAAGAATGCAAATGTCAGAAAAATAAATAAATAAAGAAGAGGGGAAAATCATATATATCTGGCTGCATCGTATCAAAAGGTTCATATTCTAAAAAAAAAATGCAACGCTGAACACTTGTAGTAGATCTTTTGTATAACAGACCTTTTTTTTTATAGGAAAATGTAATTCAGTGGATACCTTTTCATTAAGTGTGGTTCTTTGTCAAAGATCGTATCCCAATTTGGTACTAATCTTGGACAAAAATAAGCATTCAAAATTCAACAAAACCTTATTTAGTGCCACTAACAAATTGGATTTCCTCTACCAATCCTGCAAACGTAGCAATACAAAGATGTAAATTAAGGGAAAGTTTGTTCATCAAGAGAACAGGAAATATACTAAAATTAAAGTTAAGTAATACTAAAGAGTGATGCCCTCTAATCTATTCTATGAGACAATACACAGCATCTTTCCGAGTCAGATTTGGTTTACCACAAAGGAGCAAATACAATATCTCCATGAAGAGAGAAAGAGAGGCAAGAAACTGCTATAATGTCATGCCCAAAAAGGGTAAGGATCTGGAGATGGATGAATTCCAAAATAGAATCGCAATGTATACTTCCCAAAACATGCAGCCAGTCAAATTAAAAAATTTATTATAAAAAAAAAAAAAGATGCTTTTACACGAGTTCCCATTCAGCTCTATATCATTAGTAGCCCTTAGGCTCACTGGAACAATTTACCAATGCAGAAGGTATTTCTTCATTGGAAGTTGGAACACAGGTTCGCGGCTAGGGAATCAAGCTTAACTTTAAAAAAATTCATATGCACATTATATTACCATTACAAGCACTTCAATCCGCAGCCCAAATAGATACATTTATGATTTTATTATGCTTGAAGAATGCTAGTCTTAACTTCTTAATTAAAAAATCAGTATATGAAACACATAACCTTACATCATTACCTGTCTGTCCCTAAACCGACCCCCACAAACTGAAAAACATCCTTTTGATACTATGAATGCACAGGACGTAACAAGTCAAAGTGAAAATATGGCATCCCTATGAAACAGAATGAAGTCCAAATACTAAGAACAAGCTAATATTTGAACAGGCACATTAACATGATGAATTGAAACACACTACATTTCACCAAACTTTTGTGTGGAAGAAATTTATAAGAACTAAGAAGCATATTAAGAAAATAAGAATAATAATCCACTAACCAATTGATATAAACTAAACAATGCAACGACTCAAAGTTGAGTTCGCAGAAAAGCCAATTCAATCAGAACCTCTACAAAAAATAAAATCAGTTATAGAGTCAGAACCCAAGCCAAATATAGAAATAAAACAGAACCCAGAAAATCTTTTAGCATATAAATAAACATATATACCAATTCCCAACTGGGTAATCACAGGAAAGTACAAAAATTACAACTTTTCTACAACAACATACTAACATAATCCAAAAACTAGACCAATCTTACTCTATGATTGTTTCCTTGACACTTTTTAAGCGCAATTAGCTAGGAAGGAGCTGGGTTTTGTAACTAGGAGCCAAACAGAAATTACAAAAAGCACTTCAAAGTTCAAACCCATAAAAAATAAAAATAAAAACACCACGAATTTTCAGAGATAAAGTTAACAGTTATAACATTAGATTGCACAACATGATAGGTTAAAAGAACCGTACGACAAGTATAACTAAATTTGCTGCAGAAAACAAAAATTTACCTGAGACCCACGAAAGAATAAGAGTAACCAGACCAAGAGAGCAACAAATAAAGGAGATTAAGTGAATTTGAACGGTACCCAGAAAAGAATTCGGTGTAAAAACAACGAAAATCAATGAATTTCAGAGGTTGATTTGAGAAAGACGAGGCAACAAGGTATTGATTGAAGCAGAGGAGAAACCGAAGAGAAAGAGAGAGGTTTGTTTGGTTGCGTGGAAGAAAGAGGAATTTTGTTGATTTGTTTTTTTTTTTTTTTTTGTTTAATGATGAGAAACTTGGAGACTCGGTGTGCGTGTGTGTTTTGTCTTTTATATGTGCTTTCGTTCGGGTCTCTCTTTCGGTGTTTGTGTTGAGAAAGGAGACGTGAAGTTGGGGTAATTACTAATACATATTACATAGTACGTTCTCCCAAAACTATCTTTCAAATAAAAATAAAACACAACAAAATAAGAACTCTTTAAAGTGTAAACTACCTCAATCTTTTCTTATCTTTATCTCTTTTTAGCTTTTATTAAGATTTCTCCAAAAACAAAAACAAAAAAGCTTTTATTAAGGAAATAAAACTATAAAAAAAAAATCTAATTTACATTCCATATAAGTGCCTAATTTGGCTATCTGTCTATATGGTTTTTCATCCTATATTCTTTTCTTATTATTTATGAGTTTTACGAGTCTCTACTTATTTTATTTAGTTTTTATCTTTTAAGTTTGAATAGTGTGATTAACACTATATTATAATTAATTTTTAAAAAAAAATTTGAGAACGGCTACATTTACAATATTTTCACAACAAATATTACATGGCAGGTGATTATTAATTATAATTTAAACTCACAATTAAAATTACATTTTTACCTACCAATATTAGCTAGTAACAACTAACAACCTGTCATTTAGTATTTAATGTAAAAATGTTGTGAACATAAAATTTTTTTTTAAGTTTTACCTATTGTATTTCCAGTAACAAAAAAAAAAAATCAGTAAAAAGCTAAATAAATTGTTTTCAAAAAAACACTAAAATGAAAGCTTTTCCCAAGAAAAAATTAAATCTTTTACTTGTATCCAGGAGTGGCTTAGTGGTAAAAAGTCTTCGTAACATATTACAACTACAAGTTTGAGAGTTATAAGTTTGAGTAATAGCACGCCCACTATTGCTTGAATGGTCCCACACCATACATGAGTCGGGTTCAAGTAGGCCAAGGGGTTGTGAACATGCCCAAACTTCCTCTCTTTCTATAATGAAATATTTTTAAAAAATTGTATTAAGATTTATTTTCATCAATTTATTTTTTTTAACAAACAAGATGGGTAAAAATATAATTGTCCTAAAATGATGGAGTTTTATTTTTAAAACTTGTATATGGTCATAAATATATACACACACATACACCAACTAATTGTGGTGATTTATTATAAGTTGTGACAATATTAGTTGGTGATTTATTATAAGTTGTGACAATAATTTTCTTTTTCTGCAATCTTTTTTAAACTTGTAAATCCATTAATTCAAGGTCATATTAAATAAGTTCCCAAAAAAAAGGTCCAGCTAAATAGCAATTTAGCCTCGTTCTTTATTAAAATCCAATATATATATATATATATATATAAACGAAACCTCTGAAACTCTCATAATTTTCCACGTCAACATAATATTTTATTTGAAAAACCGAAATCTCTGAAACTCTCACAATTTTCCATGTCAGCACAATATTTTATTTAAATAAAATTATTTTTGTTTAATCCAAACTTAACTAGAAGTGAAATTCTATCTATATAACAAGTCCAACTTAAACTCAAACTCATCATTATCATTTTTTTAAAACAAAATTTTTTTTTTTTTATTCAAACTTAACAATAAGTGAAATTCTATCTTTTTAACAAGTCTAACTTAAACTCAAACTCAAACATTGATAATTTATCTCCAAATTAAAAATACTAAATACTACACACGCTAATAATTAACTTTAAGTTCCTTTTCGGCGTATATGCGTAATAAACGCTGCTCATATATTCAAGGAGCAAAGTGGGGCAGCACTTACAATGGCTTGTGTGAAGGACAAGTATTTAAAACTATCTAACAAATTTTTTGTAAGTCATTACACGTTCAAGCAATGACTTTTTCATCAAACTGTAACACAAATTGAAATCATACAAGAGCAAATCACGCAATGGTGTAGTTTTTTAAATTTTTTATAAAATTATTTTAGTTTACCTCACAAATCGGTAGGTTCCCGTACATAGCACAGGTTAGCGACTAGTAATACTATAGATACAAACTATTTTACAAAAAAAAAATTACAAACTGTTAATGTGATGAGTGATTATTTGTAGATGAAAAAGTGATATTAATAATGGATCTAGATAAAAACTAATAAAAGATTGGTCACATCAACATTTTGTAAAAATATTATAAAATAATTTGTAATTGTAGTTTTACTCTTAATATCTTGTATCTCAATGCAATATTGTCAGATTTGTTCATAAAAAGTTTAAAATTTTTACGCAAATAATAATAATAATAATTAATGTGATTAAATATGGGCCTTGTCAGCCCTTCAAGTCCATATGCATCTCCTTCTCAAAAACAAAAAAACAAAAAGAGAGTTATCCGGAATTTGGGTCAGTTGGGCCGTAGTGATATTTTCTGCCAAACGCACTAGAATGGTTTTGTTTCTATGGTAAAAATACATTTTTTTTATCACTATTTTTTTTTTTTTTGTGCACTAATTTTTAGTTATATTTTAAATCTGGACCTCAAGTTGTTATAACTTCATTTGGGTCCATATATTTTTAAACTTCTTGTTACAAATCCCAATCAAACCTACTCTACTCATAAACTTGATCATCGGATTAAATTATTGTAACACCCTTGTAATAAGTTAATCACAATTTTCACATATGTAGTTTGTTACTTTCTTCTCCTGTAATACAATAACAATAAAATTAGAAAGGTGCTACATCCACAATATTTTCACAATAAATTATAGGTAATTAGTTATAAAACCTAAATTTATGGAATCAGCTATAAAACCTCAACTGATTAGTTAGAGATGATCATATTTTTTTGAGAAGTGCTATGTCCACAACATTTTTATAACAAATCACATATGGTAAGTTGTCTTTGTAACTTATCAATAAATAAAAATGTTAAAATTTAAATTTGCACAAAACCTTAGGTAACCTAAGTTTACTTTGACATAACTTAGAAATTAAATATTATTCTAAGAAGCATGTTAACCATTTGCTTGAGTAAGGATCCAAGGAAAGTAGGTGTAATTAGCTTTCTGAATTTTTTGGGGGGGGGGGGGGGGTGTTGGGGGGATAATTTTGATAGTTACAATAGAGGAGAGGACGGGGGCTTGAACCTTAGATTTTTTCATTGCAAACATTAAAATGTGTCAAACAATTAAACTATATGGCTCTTAGCAAGTCAAATAAATAAGTGAAATTACTAATTGAGTAGGCTGTTTTTTGGTTACTCTTTTAAACATTACATTTTGTGTGAGTTTCAGTTAATTTAACTAGTAAATTTTTTAATATTTAAATAAAAGATTTAGGGTTCAATCTTTGCCTACACCAAAAATCGATTGGTGTCTTGATTTGATAATAAAAAGTTATTATCAAGAGCGGACGTCATAAGTTGAAACTCTTTCAAAAAAAAAAAGCATAACACTTTGTCTAATCTCCTCCTTTTCATTAAGCGACCACTCCCCCCACCTCCCTTCTCTTTCTTCCTCCTCTCCAAAGAGTTGTCTTCTTAATTTCTAATTTTGGGTCCAATTCCCCAAGCTTGCTACACCTAGTGGTGATTAATAAAAATTTAGGAGGAAAAAGCTCCTCATATTTGAAACTGTTGGTCCTTGACGTGGATGGCAAAATTGTTAGACCAGGAATCATGGAGGTAGAGATTTGACTATGTACAGAGAGAAATTGTAGAAATTGTGGTAAGTATTAATCACACCAAACCTAAGTAATGTAAATTATAAGGGTACATTTGGTAGACTATAATATGCATTGTAATGTAATAGTTATTTCAATAGTCTGGCTATTCAGTAGTTTGGTTATGTTTTTACTATAGGGAATAGTCATTCCTAATAAATTGTTGGGGGTAGCAATTCGTGTTCGCGGATCAAGTTCGTGTTGTGTCGAGCTATAAGTACTCGGTTATATGGGTTGACCCAAACCCGACCTGTTTAGTAAACGTGTCAAGAGTCGTCAACTCTAACTTGACTCGTTTATTAAAGAAGTCAACCCAACCCAATACATTTAACCCATTTAATTAACAAGTCATGTAAAAGTCAATACTAAAGACTCGATTAATAATTTGTTTGATTAATAAATTATACCTGACTTAAATAACCTATTATCAATTTCTATATATCTAAAATTAAAATACAATAACAACCATAGATATAGTTTATAACATAAACGGATCAAACAGGTCAGACAGGTTCACATGTTGAACACTATCATGACATGTTTATTAAACAGGTCAGTCGTGTCGACCCGAATATGACTCGAACCCATTTAGCCTCAGCCCATGACCTATTTATAAACAAGTTAGTCATGTCGGGTTCACGAGTCATGTCAAATTTTGCCACGCCTAATAGCTATTCTTTTAAATGAGGAATAATTATTTCTCTCTAAAAGGGTTGTAATAGTTATTCTTTAATAGATGTAATAGTTTTTAAAATTTATATATTTCCAAATAAACAAATTTTCCATATATATATATATAACAACTATGAAAATAAGAAATATCCAAAAAATAACCAATATCTCTCTCAAGTTAAAAAAAAAAATTATTTTTTAGAAAAATATAATTTTATGAGTAAGATATTTCCTAAAATATATCTTAAGATTGATTTTAGTATTACAACTCACAAGTCACAACCAACCTTATGAATAAGTTTAGTTATTCTATTACAAAACATTTTATTCATAGTAATAAAGACTACTATTCCTAAGTAACATTAGCTCTTATAGAACCTTCTTGGATTGGGAGGGCTTCAGGATAATTTTCTATAGGAAATGTATATGGACTCCCTAATAATGGCTATGGCCACCCTCGATATGATTCAACTTATCTGTTGGACGTTTGCCTCTTACACTCCTCCTTGTTGAGATTTCAGCTTCAATACGATAAGGTACAAGTTGAATCGTATCAAATGTGGCCATGGCCCTTATTGGGGAGTCCACATACAGTTCCTAAAGAAAATTATCCTGTGAGTTCTCCCAATCCAAGAAGGTTCTATTGGAGTGGCACCTTGAACGATTATAGAAACGGGTGGCTTCCATATTATTAAGTGTTTTGCTTATAACTTATATTACTTATGGTTTACTTTACTTAAGTTTGGCGTGATTAATACTTACACAGTTTCTCTTTCTCTGCAAACTCAAATCTACGTATGTGATTCCCAGTCTAACGACATTGCCATCCACATTAGGGACTAACAGAAATAACCCGAAGATACTAGCTAGGGCCTAGAAGTTAAATGTATATTAACTCTAGACAATGAATTAAGTTGAAGTTGCTTATACTTGTGTGCTACCTAAAAGCAAACGTGTTAATTGTTTCACTATGAACATGGATGAATGATCATTGAAATTTATCATGCTTCTCAAGTTAAATGAATTTTCAAATTATAGAAAATTTAAGTACCACTCCTTGAACCTAATGCTGGATTGAGATTCTTGGATTTGATGTTTGGCATAACTAGTATATATATACCAAATTTTGGATCGCAATGGTATTATTTGGCCCTTTTTAACTATTTTATAAAATTACAGCACAATGTTACCAATCGGTTAAGTTATGCACATGTTGAAGTTAAAAATTTATAATAAATAGTACTCCATGAACTAATTTTGGAAGCTGGAGATTATTTGAATGCATCTGTGGATATAATATGAATCAATGCTAACTACAAATTGACTACTACAAAAATTAGAATAATTTCTCTCTTTGATCTAATTTTTTTCACTAACAGATTTGAGTTTGTTAGCTTATGAGAATCTTAAAAAATTATAGATTAACAATTTGAGCTGAAGATTTATGATAACTAAGACACTTTTCTATTAAAAAAAAAAAACTGCACATCGATCAAAGCTAATTAGATAAAATAATATAGGTGGATGAAAAGAATTTTACAAATGGTATAGCAAGCTATTCATATAGTTTGGAAGTAAAATTAAAAGACTAAGAATTTGTAAAATTTTTGTGAATATTTTGTTTAATGAATTGGGTTGTAATTTTATTTAAACATTTTTTATATGTGTGATGATCCTTGTTTGAATTTTATCGTGGTTTGGTACTACTGTTTAGTACCCCAATAATCAGAAGTGTTTTTGTGTTGGAGAGAATTTTTCATCAACTTAACATAATGATCAGGTGCTCATTACGAAAACCGAATAATTAAGTGCTTTCATAAACTCATAAAAAATAAAGAACCAAAAAATTAAAAATGTTTTCATAAAGTGTTCATTATGAAAAGTTAAGGGCAACATTACTAGGGTTTGAATAATATATTTTCCTAATAACTTTAAACGGGGAAAAGTGTAGTTATTTTGAGCGCAAGACTCGAGATGGGAATAGACTACGTACGGAGTATAGAGTACTACTAGAGTAGAGTACTCGTACACAGCCCTCAGCCGAAAGCACACAGAAGCAGGTTTTTTTCCCGCAAGAACATACAGTATTTCTGTTGAATAAATAGGTACAATGTTTCCTACTCAAAAAAACTGCTTAATCATTGGTAAGTTGGCAAAATACCTCAACAGTAAAAGAGTCTGAAATTGGTTGTGTAAAAGAGCCAGTTAAAAAACACAAGAACAAAAATATTTTAAGAAAAAAAAAAAAAAAAATCCCTCTCTACGCTATTTCACTCTGTTATCCCGGCATTCTCCACATCAACTTCTCCCATTCCTGTGTCTTCCTCCTCTTCACTATCCTCATCACCACTCAACTCTTCATTAGCTTCGCGTAGCTTGGCCATGTGCTCAGCAAGTAGTTTGTCATCCCGTTCACTCACCTAAAATTAATGCACAATATCAGACACAAAGAAAGATAGCAAGTTGTTATGCTAAGTAGAAACCTAGTTCGACAAAAACATTGGCATGCAACAATGCCTATAAAATTCGTCAAGTGTTAAAAGTAAGAGTGACACTCACCGCTCTGGCTGCCTCCTTCACATTAAGTTTTCCCTTGTGCTGTTCTATTGCTTCAGTGCAAGCTATAATTGCTCTATTGAGAACCGCTATTCCTTGCTCCTGCCCAATCCAAGAAAGAAGTCAATTTCATTTTTTTTTTTTTTTTTTTTTAAAAAAACAGCTACAGACTAATAGACTCTACAATTGCCTCCCAAAATGTTAAAGATAAGTTTGCTAAGCTTCCCTAATCTTAGTAAATTGTATTTGATTAACTGACTGGTTTAGATAAAAAAAGAATTTCCCTAATTGTGTATAGTTAGGGGGCCAAATATAAATAATCACATGAACACTCAACGAAGGGTTTGCACAAACCTTGTCAAGAGTCTGAGTGGTAAGAACATAAAGTGGAGGAGCAACCAATTTTATTTTAACAGGACAGTCATCATTGCCAGCAGCTTCAGCTTTTCGCATGGCATCCTGTAACACCAAAGATTAAAGATGTATAAACAGGACAGCAATTTCCAACTAAATGGCTTAAAAAAATCACACAGTTGTTTAAAAATGAAGGCCTATCATAGAAATTACAAAGAATAAGACCTTGATGTGAAGAACACCATCAAATTGAAAGCATTTCATTTCAATGTCAGCCCGAATCTTCAAAGGTTGGGGGGTCATTCTTCTCCTAATGTTTTTTATTAGAGAATCTTTCACTTCCTCCGTTAATGCAGGAACCACCTTAGTTACCTTTAAAACAATTTTACACACGGCTTTAGTCATCAACAAGAAGAATGTGCAATAAAAAATTTCACAGACAAAATTTACCTCCTGTCCATCAGGACCGATTTCTTTGACTTCACGGGTAAGAGTATTCAGAACAGTATCAGGATCAGTCACAATAATTTTGAATGCCTGCACATAATACAGTTTAGGTCCCCTACTGCAAATTTAGAAGATAAAAAACTGCCTCCCAAAGTAATGAACATTCTCACCTCAAAAGCATGGCCATATTTCCGGTATAAAGGCCAGCCAACATGGATATACAGATCCTGAAATAAGTAACTTCCATTTAGTAATAACCAATGTAAAGAATGAGAACAAAATGTTAAAATCACCATCAGTCAGTAGTGTGGACAAGCATGCAATATTAAAAGGACTTGCATACCAAACAAAACATAACTAAGTCTTTTGTATGGCTGAAAGCCTGAAAGAAAGTTGCCAACAACTATAATTATAAGAAAAAAGAACAAGGTGTGGTTGAAAAATAAGTAAAAAGAACAGACCAAGATCTCATGCTTTTCTAAAAAAAAAATGCTATTTTTTATTCCCCAAATAAACCCAGTCTTACACACACTTTATGGTAGGTTGAATCTAATGAGTTCAACCAGCAATTTTAGCGTGATATGCATATACACACACGTGCAATCAGCAAGTTTAGGCTCTAGTATTATATGAGAAAATTAATAATATTTTTTTTAATGATTTATAAAAAAATTATATATACTTATAGACATGAGATTGGATTGTATATGTTTGTAAATAGATTCATATGACACAAAATTATTATTTGTACTTTATTGATTAATAAATAGTCCATTTGTAGTAAAAATTCATAGATTTGTGAAGAGGTAAAACATTTTAGCCACGGTTTTACTTTAATAAAGTAGCTTGTGAACAAAATCTAGTTTGTTTGACAAGAAAATGAACCAAAATTGAACATGTAATCTTGTTTAGTGATGAACTCAAACTCAACTGGTGCTTGCCATAAAATTAAATGAACAATGCTGAAATTTTCATACTTGTCTTGGTTCGGCCCATTTACAGCCCTAATTGGAAGAAATTGCAAGTTTCCAACAGAGAACTGCCTAATACAGGATCTAAGTGTCAACACAGAGGGAATCCTTAATCAAATTAACAGCTTAAACCCAAACTGGGGAGTTTGTATCTCTCTCTCTCTCTCTCTCTCTCTCTCTCTCTCTCTCGTGTGTGCACACACCCATTCATAAATGCATATGCTAGTGCTATATGGCAATGCATCATTGGAAGAAATTGCAAGTAGCCAACGGAGAACTAGTGCTATATGGCAATGCATCATAGGAAGAAATTGCAAGTAGCCAACAGAGAACTGCCTAAAACAGGAACTACAATGGTTTTCCTAATATGCTAACAGAGAACTGCCTAAAATAAGCAATAGAATGGTTCTAATCCCTACTAAGTGTCAACAGAGAACTGCCTAAAATAACTTGCTTACAATTTGCAATCTACCAAGTAAGCAAGTATTTTTTAAAAATAAAACTGCTTGATCCAGCATCAACAATGGTAATTTAAACCAGAACGTCATCTCAACACTAATGCCACTTTCATAATTACAGCAACATATGACATGATCACATTTGTAATTTTCCTTCTTGGCCTTAATTAAACATACCCCAAAGGCCAGTAATCCCCAATTATTGCTATTACACACATCCAAACCAGAAACAACCATTTTTGTTTAGTTGAAGCAAACTTTCTCATTTTTCGAAACTCATACTCAAATTCTATCCATCACTTCTCCCCAGTTTTGTTAATGCCCAAACAATCAAACCAGGAAAACTAATCAATAAAGAATTAGCAACAAAGAACCCTAACATCATAAAGCTAATAAGCATCATTCTTCTAAAACCCCAAAATTCATCAATTTTGAGACAAACGCAAACCAGAAACCCCCCACCCACCCAACACAGTCACATAAGCCAAACAACTCATATTCTAAAACCCAAAGAATCAAAATTTTAAACAAAACAAACAAACAACAAGAACAAGATCAAAAGACAGGAAAATCAAAAAACGAAACCTATCAAACTAAATCAAATATTCCCACTCAAAGCCACTTTTCTCCAGCTTTTCCTCAGCTCCCAAGCATGGTAATAAAGAACCCTAAAATCATAGGCTAAACCTGTATCTCCTAAAAACAGAAAATTCAAGAACCTGCAAAAGGCAGTTTGTACCTCCAAATCGATAGACATAGTCTCAGCGACGTGACGCATAATGGAGTGAACAAGCTTGCTCTTATTGTACCTCTCCTCGCAAGCCTGGATATCTTCTTCGGAGACTCGCCTCTTGCTAAGGTCGATGTAGCCCTTCTCTTTGTCGACACGGAGCACCATCACGGGCTCGATCCGACCCACCTTGATGAGACTGCTCACGCTCCGAATCCGACGCCGCGAGAGCTCGGAGAACAAGATCATGCCCTCGATGTTGTTGTACTCGAGGAGTGAGACGTAGGCGCCCATGTCGGCGATGTTCTTCACCTGAATCATCACCGCCATATCTACCTCCGGGTACTTTGCCTCGTACATTCGGCACTCCAGGTTTGGAGTTTGCGAAGCCATGCCTGTGTCTGTGTCTGTGTCTGTGTTTTTGAGATTTTTTTTCCCCTTCGAGGAGGATTAGGGTTTTTGAGTGTTAGAAGATAAAGAGCTTTTTGGGGTTTGGACTCTCGCACAAGACAAGATTTGAGATGCGTTGCAGCGTGAGAGAGTGAGAGAGCGAGAGAGAGTTGTATCAATGAAAAGAGAATAATTGTGATTGCACAAGGCCAAAGCTTGGGCTTGGGACTCTAGGAATTTGGGCTTTAATAAGAAACCCACCGTCAATTGATACAACCGTCAATACAAGTGTTTTCTCCTTCCTAACTTTAAGTTTTTCATTTTTTATCTCTAAATTATTGAAATTTTCATTTTTTTGATCTTAAGCCATTGAAATTTTTTTTTATGTTCATCAATTTTACTAAAAATTTATTTTTCATTCTTAAATTATTGAAAAGTGTTCTTTTTTCATCTTTATTTTTTGTCTCTAAACTATTGAAAAAACTTTTTACAAAATTTAGAGATAAAAGAAATTACTAAAAAAAGAGTCCAATTTGGCCGTTTTTATTGTATTGGTTTAGGGTTTGGTTTCTGATTGAACGGCCAACCGGTCAAATCCAGTTTTTAAAACTATGATATGAAGCCAAATTTTATTTACAACTACTTTTTCTTTTCTTTTCTATTCGATTCTATGCTTAGTGAAAATTAAAAATAAATAAATAAATAAATAAAACTAGATAGATAGATTGAAATTATTGCATTTTTGTGATGTGGGTGGGTATTAATTCTTTTTTGTTCTTTTTTCCATGATTTGGGTTTTGATTATTTGTGATTGACGAGCATTCAAAATTTGACTTATTGAAACTACATTAATTTAATAACAGTTTCGAGCTATTCAACTTGCTTAAGGTAGTTATTGGGGCTTGTGTGGCCCATAGGATCTCTCTCTCTCTCTCTCTCTCTCTCTCTCTCTCTCTCTCTCTCTCTCTCTCTCTCTCTCTCTCTCTCTCTCTCTCTCTCTCTCTCTCTCTCTCTCTGGGCCATTAATTGGTATGGGATTTTTTAGGCCCAAAAGATGTGAGTGGGAATTCAAAGTTTAAATAATATTTAAGATAAGATGCCTCAAAGAAGGTAGGCGATGCTAAAACATAAATGTTAGGGTTTATCATTTTTACATCTTTCTTTTACCATTATTGATATGATCTATTGTGATTGGAACAATATCACTTTTACCTAAGTCAATTTTGACACTGCTTTTATCATTACTAATGATACCAAGTCATGTCATCAACCACAAAAATTGTTGTGCTCCTAAACTTATTGGCATTAGAGCATTAGCATTGATGGTACTAAAAGGCCAAATTGCTAATTTTATCAGCTAAGATAACAAAAATGAGGTTGCAATGGTGGTGTTATTGCTAATGTTTTTAACACTTGAGCTACAATGAATTGTCATAAATGGCAGTGCACTGTAGCTCAAAGCTAGGAAAAAAAAATTTATTCACTTCTCCCATTATGTTCAGCTTTGTTCTCCTCTTTCTTTCTTTTTTTTCTTTCTTCCTCTAGCTGCCATTACAGATGACAATTTTGCCCCGCCCCACCCCTCTCTGCTTTGCCCAACACGGGTTTTCCCCGCCCCTCAAATGTGGTGGGACAGGGATGGGGCGAGGTTTTAGCCTTGCACCACAAGGCAGGGCGTGAATGAGTTTAGACTCTTTAGACCCAACTCATCCCGTCTCAGCCCGCATTGATAAAGGTTAAATTGTAAATTTTTCATACCCTAAAACCCTACTATTTAAACAAACAAATCATCAGTTTATTTTATTCTACCCAACAAGGCTTTTTGCCTCCTTTTTTTTTTTCTTTTCTTTTTTCTCTAGCAAGGTTGGAATTAAGGTACTAATTTTTAACATTTTCTTTTGTCTTTATTATAAACAAATTTATATACTATTGAATCATTGATTTTGTATTATGAGATTTATGTTTTTGTTGTGATATTGTCTTGTTAAACACTTTAATAATATTATTCAATTTTTGCTAAAAATTTGATTTGATGGGATAAATTTATTTGTAATTTCAAGTATATTTTATTAACGAATAGGTTTTATAAAAAACAATTGTAATAGTTGTGGGCAAATTAACAAAAAGTAGAGTTTTACGGGGTGGGGCGGAGGCTTCGAGAGGCCCAAGGGGCGGGGATGACACAAGAAATTTTTCCCATCATGCGAGGCGGGATGGGGATGGGGTGAGACAAAACCATGAGGGGCGGGAGCAAAGACCCCATCCTTTAGACTTGCCCCGCCCCATTGCCATCCCTAGTTGCCGCTAACACCCTCTACCCCTCTTGCCCAACCGCCACCTACCCAAGCTCTCTCTATCTCTTCGCCTCAACCCTCCCTCTTGTGGCTCTCTCTCTCAAACTCTTCTTTCTCTTCCCTCTCCTCTTGATATAATTTTAGCTCTACCAATGCTTATGCTCTTAGAAGGAAGATAGGTTGTAACAGATTTGTCTCAAAAACATAGGCAATTGTCATATCAATGTCAACATTAAAGTTAGTGATTTTTTCTTCTTTTGGAAAGTTAGGATTTTAATTGTTAAAATTTGAGTTCAATAAATTTAATCCATCAATTTATTTATTTATTTATTTTTGTCTTAGTAATTTAGTACATCAATTAAATACTAGTTTGAATTGCTACCACCTTGTCCACTAACCATCAGTACCTCAGGGACTTCAATACTACCTATGATGCTGGCCAAAGCGGGGGTTATGGCCCTTATTCCTTCTTCACATTTTTTTTTAAATTACTTTTAAAAAATTAGATAAATATTATGAACAATTCTATTTTTTGACAAGAAAATATTTAAACTTTGAGATTAGAAAAATATACTTCATTTTTTTTATAATTAATTTACTAATTTCTATTATAGAAATAAAAATAAATAAAATAAAATGGAGGCTGATAATGACCATATGTTTGGTGCTCCATAATTTTTTTGGAGTTTTGTCTTTTTAATAATTCGATAGGTATAATATGGAATAGAGATTTAAGCTCTAGATGCCTTCCTTAGAATCACCAAGGAGTGCCGACCAACTCACTAGTTAAGTCACAATACTCTTGGCTAATATAGTTGAATTTAAAGCTAGGATTTAATGTTGAATTGTTTATGCTATTTTTGGTTTGCTTGTTTTTATTACTCAATTCCCAAATTTCATGAGCCACACCTCAAGTTTGCTTGTTTGGTTTAGTTTTTATTCTCAATTTCCATAACTCGTTACTAAAAAACAAATTGGGTTATAGTTGTGGAAAATGAGAACAATATTTGTGAGTTTTTGAGGTATGAGAATAGTGTTGTAGTGGCAATTTTGTAAAAATAACCAAAATTAGTGGGACCCACTTTGTCTCCATCAAGCTCGATCATAGTTAAGAGGCCCACATGACTCTTTTTTAGGGACTTGAGAGAACTTAGTTTACTCATTGCTCCACACACAACTTTTTACCTTTTCTTCACTTTCCCCTTGCTCATTCCACACACAAATCACCTATGTCTCTGGGTCTTGCATATAAAGAAGTCTCCTCCCTTTGATCTCTCAGTCTTATCTCTCTGCTCTCTCATTCCCCTTTATCAAGCTCTCTATGATCTCTCAGTCTCTCATCTCTCTCAGCTACAGTGTTTTTGGAGATTTTAAGCTTAGGTGAACACAAATCTCTCTCTCTCTCTAATTTTTTACTTGCCCTCCATTTATGAAGTTGGATATCTGTTGCTCTCTTTAATTCTTGATTCTTCTTTTCATAATTATTCTTAGAGTTTCTATTAGATCTTAGTGCTTTAACTTTAAGAAGTGGTATGTCCATAACATTTTCACCAATGACAAAGTTGGGAAATTTTTTCAGGGGGCCAAGTTAATTGTGCCTACCTTAACTTAAAATGCATTAGATCTTATGAATTTAAATTTCTAATAATCAATTTTTTCTATGTACGTAGTTAAACAATTTGTAAACCAATATCATGTTATAAGGAAACAATTTTTATTTACTCAATTTTATATCTTTGAGCTTTTTTAAGGGGTCAAACATCTAGAGTTTCCACCCCTTGGGACAAAGGATTGATTAATACCTTCCCAATTTTGAATATTTTCTCTTAAAATTTTATGTTAATAATGGATGATTTCTTCATAAATTACTTGTATTTTAAAATTGAAATTAAATAACCAAATTTAAAACATGAAAAAAGAGAGAGTGAACAACGAAATGTTAATATTTAATCATTATACCAAATATAAATATGTAACCTAATATAAACAATTAGGATAAAACTTAGGTACAATATCTTAGGTGTTGTTCCTTAGGTTCCCCTTTTAAGATTCAGCCATGTGTCTACTTAACTAAAAAATACACTTTCCCATGAGAAAATATCTACATGGCAAAATCTTAAAATGAGAACCTAAGGAACAACATCTAAGTATTGTACCTAAATCTTGCTTAAACAATTATTATATAATATATTGTTATTAAATAACATAAAATCAACAAAACAAATATCTTTTATTAACAATAAAAAAGTAAAACAAAACTATATAGGAAATGTGTACAGCACTTCATTACTACATTTGAAGATTCTGGGTTCGTTTGGATAGAATTTATTGCTGAAAACTGAAAACACTGTAGCAAAATAATTTTTAAATGTGTGAATAGTACTATGGGACCCATTTTTAATAAAAAATTGTTGAAAAAGTACGTGAACAGTGTGCGCACAGTACACGCACAGTGCACACTGTCCCCCGCAGCAGAAACAAAAAAAAAGGCAAAAAACTCAAAACGCAAAACGCAACCACAATTAAGTTGGATCCAAACGCATTCTTTATCTTGGACATTTGATAGTCTATTCGGCCAAGAGTTTCCACAACAATTTTAAGCACACATGCACAGAGCGAGAGAAAGAGAGAGAAAGATGGTACTAGTTGTGCTGGCGAGGAATGGGAATCCCAGCAGGGCGGCCATCGGTGTGGTGAACTGACATATAACAAGGTGGCTTGGTGAGAAAATATACACGGTGGCCATAATTTATGATTATTATTATTATTTTGCATTTATAATAACTTTATATAAGTAGATAATTATTAGAGGAGAATGGGGCTTTTTTGTAAAGGCCACGGGCTTATAAACGGGCTAGAGCAGGGCCACCCCAAACATTTCAGAGGCCTAAGGTGAAATTTTCAAATGGGGTCTTTATGTTATCTGTAGGGTCAATGGGCCTGGGAATATGTGTGGGGTTAGCCCAAGAGTATTTTTTGGGCTAAAGGCCTAATCCGAGGACACTGAATGGTCCGAGGACATAAGAATGTCAACTCACAATACTAAAAGGTAGGTAGGTGATACTTGAACAAGTATATCCAAGAAGATAGTCCGAGGAAGATTATGTTCTCGGCTATGTGAAGCCGAGGTAGGAGAAGGGCTGATTAACATCCACAGGAAATATTCTAGAAGACCCTATAGGTAAGAGTAAGCATGGTAAATATGGAAGATAAGAAAAAGGGCGGTGAAATATCTAAGATAAAGTTGTTACCATCGCCCCGCATTGAATGCACTGCAACTGCTTCTCTGGCCGCACTGATGGGGAAGTGATACCTGAGCATCAGAGTTTGAGCCTTATACCTGCCTCCAAAGACTTAAGGGGAGAGGGACGGGACAAGTATCGAAACCAGCAATCGAACCCTTACGTGGAGGGTGAGGAGAAGAAGAAGGATGATATAAAAGGAAGAAGGGACTTTCAGGGAATGGGGGAGGAAAAACAAAGAGAAAAAGACTGTATACATCATCATCTTTATTTGTAATCCATCTTTGAAAGAGTTAATACAAATCATCCTCGGTTTGTGTCCGAGGATAAAATTCTTTCATATAAACAGTTCCTTGTGTGTAATGCCGTGATCGAGCCTATCATTTTTAGTTATCTAACATCACTAGAACCTAGATTTCTAGCCCACTCTCTATAAATTTCATTGTATTTGGCTTTTTGGGCCTATCCCTTTCACACTGTGAGTTTGGATGCAAATTGTGACCTTACAATTGGCGTCGTCTGTAGGAAATCTTGTGTTCTAAGAGGTTTAGCATTATGGTAGGCTCAAGTCCACACCGTGCAGAGTTAGTGGGGTCCCAGCATAAGGATCACTCCTTGCATCTAGAACAAGATAGGGACTGAGAGGGTAGTGTGCATACGACGCACACTAGTAGAAGTCATTCACGAGGTGGAAGTAGAATTCCTTACGAGGAAAATGCTAAAGCCATGCAGAAGGAAATTGACCACCTGAAGAAGAAGTTATGCCGAAAAAGGTGAAGGCGAACTCTTTCCTTTTCTGATCTTTCTTCTAAAGGCTCTGGGGATGACAGTTATAGGCCTAGGTCAAGAACTCCCCCGGATGAGTCTTTCTCCTATAAGGAAGACAATCTACATGAACGTAAGGGCAAAAAAAAAATTTCCAGGAGCTTGGGAAATGATGCTATAAGTAGGGCATTACATCAAATCTCCAAGTCACCCTTCACACGCAGAGTAAAAGAAGGGAATCTCCCTCAACGCTTCACACAACCAGCATTCACCATTTATAATGGCCGAACGGATCCTGTGGAGCATGTGAGTCATTTCAATCAGAGGATGGTAGTGCATTTTAAGAATGAAACTTTTGTGTGCAAAGTCTTCCTCTCCAGCCTAGGACCTGTGGCGATGAGGTGGTTTGATGGCTTGAGGGCGAGTTCTATCAATTCTTTCAGGGAACTTACTAGGGCATTTAGTTATCGCTTCATCACATGCAGTAGAGTTCCTCGACCCTTGGATTCATTATTATCCATGGCCATGAGAGAAGGGGAAACCTTGAAAATATACTCAAACAGATACTGGGAGATGTTCAATGAGATTGATGGGGACTTTGATGATGTAGCGATAAGGACCTTCAAGGTTGGCCTACCTGCAGAGCATGACTTAAGGAAATCTTTGACCAAAAAACCTGTAAGGAGTGTACGTCGGCTCATGGATTGCATTGATGAATATAAAAGGGTTGAGGAAGATCAACAACAGGGGAAAGGAAATGCGAAGGTTATCCTTCAAGAGATGAGGGATTTTAGGTCGGACAGATACAACAACAACAGGCTCAGAAGAGATTTCCTTGGGCAAACTAGCCCTACCACTCCTCAAGTGGTTAATACCATATTTCGGGCGCCGGTGCACCAGCTATTGGAAAAAATTCAAAGTGAACCATATTTCAAATGGCCCAGCAAGATGGCAGGGTACCCTATGAGGTGCAATCAGAACCTTCTTTGCCAGTATCATCGAGAAAGGGGTTATACCACTGAGAATTGTCGGACTCTGTAGAATCATTTGGAACAGTTGGTTAAGGAGGGAAGGTTAAAACAATTCTTGTATCGGCCTAATGGATAGGGAAACCACTCAGGGGTGGTGAACTAGGGCAGCAATTCTTCAAGGCCTCCTCTAAGGACGATCAATATTATTTTTGCTGCTCTTGGAAGGACTAGTTCTCAGTCTTCCAGGGTGATGTCTGTAGCACGAACCCTGGCTGAGGATTCTAGGTCTGAGCCGAAGAGGATTAAAAGGAATATCTTACCAATTTTAGGTTTCTCAGAAGAGGACAAGGTCAGAACTATCCAACTGCATGATGATGCTTTGGTAGTTACACTGAGGATATGGGGCTACGACGTGAAGAGGGTGATGGTTGATCAGGGCGATGGTTGATCAGGGCAGTGGCGCAGATATCATTTATCCTAACTTGTTCAAGGGGCTAAACTTAAAGCTTGAGGATCTTATAGCTTACGATTCGCCATTGATAAGCTTTGAAGGGAAAGCTGTCGTACAAAAAGGGCAAATTAGGTTGCCTGTGCAATCAGGTAAGGAAGTGGTAAACGTGGATTTCATTGTGGTAGATGTCTATTCTCCCTACATGGCCATTATGGCAAGACCTTGGTTGCATACTCTAGGTGATGTATCCTCAACTTTACATGTCAAAGTCAAGTTTCCATCTGGGGATCAAATAGAAGAACTAATTGGGAGTCAATTTGTGGCTAGATAGTGCATGGCGGCTGCAATTCTGCATCATCCTGAGCAAGAGTCCTCGGCCTCAGTTAAGGGGGGGCCCATAACAATCAATGTCTCTAGCCACGCCCAGCGTATCAGCAGGGGAAGAACCTGCGTGTGAAGAATTAAAGAAGGTTCTTATAGATAATGACCCTGAAAAATTCTTTCAAGTGGGAATTCAGTTGCCACCTCAGGAGAAGGCGGAGCTGGTTATGTTTTTGAAGAAGAACGTGGATGTATTTGCATGGAATGCTTATAAGGCCCCCGGGGTTGATCTGAGTTTCATTTGTCACCATTTGAATGTCAATCCGGCTGTGGTGCCGAGGAGGCAACCACCTCGGTGTTCATCTAAAGAGCATTCCGAGGCCGTCAAGGAAGAGGTACTCAAGCTTAAAAAGGCTGGTGCTATCAAAGAGGGGTGCTATCAAAGAGGTGTTCTATCCTGAATGGTTGGCTCATATGGTGGTAGTAAAGAAAAAGACTGGGAAGTGGAGAGTATGTGTAGACTTCATAGAACTGAACAAAACTTGTCCAAAAGATTCTTTCTCAATGCCTCGTATAGACCAGCTGGTGGATGCTACCGTTGGGCATTCTCGGATGAGTTTTTTGGATGCTTTTCAAAGTTGTCACCAAATACCTTTGGCTTTAGGTAATTAGGAGAAGACAGCCTTTGTCACTCCTACAAGGAATTATCATTATAAGGTAATGCATTTTGGTTTGAAGAACGTGGGAGCTACCTATCAGAGGATGATGACCAGAATGTTTGAGCCACAGCTGGGGAAAACTATTGAAGTGTATGTGGATGACATGGTGGTAAAGAGTAAAACGGTTCCTGTGTATGTGGAGGACTTAAATGATACTTTTCAAACGCTAAGGAGGTACAAGTTGCGCCTTAACGCTTCCAAGTGTTGCTTTGGCATGGGATCTGGTAAATTTCTAGTTAAATGGTAACTCATCGGGAAATTGAAGTCAACCCTGCACAAGTCAAAGCGATTAATGGCTTATAGCCACCTCGGAATCCTAAAGAAGTTTAGAGGTTGACAGGGATGACTACTGCCTTCAACCGATTTATTGCTGAATAAGTGAAAGAGATTTGAATGGACTGAAGAGTGTGCTTTAGCTTTCCAACAGCTTAAGGAGTATCTTTCACGACCACCCATTATGCCCCGGCCAGAGGTTGATGAGGTTTTGTTCGCATATATTGCTGTGGCTAGTCATGTTATTAGCTTGGTTCTGGTACAGGTTGATAACAGTGTGCAGAGGCCAATTTATTGCGTGAGAAAATCTTTTCATGAAGCCGAGGTGCATTATTTACCATTAGAAAAAGCGATTATAGCAGTAGTGCATGCTACATGTAAGCTTTCCCATTACTTCCAATCTCATACAATTGTTATTTTAACTCAACTTCCCTTTAAGTCTATACTTCGGAGTGCTGACTATACGAGAAGGATTGTCAAATGGGGTACCATCTTGGGGACTTTTGATGTCAAATACATGCCTTGCACCTCCATAAAGGGCCAGGTCCTTGCTGACCTAGTGGCGGAGTTTGCTGAGCCTGCACTAAAAGAGAACGCAAAGAGGTTGGACATGGATGAAAAATCAGTTGGCGTGGTTTCGTGCAAGGAACCTTTGATATGGAAAGTGTATGTTGATGAGGCTGCGAATCGAAGAGGATCTGGTGTGGGGCTAGTCTTGGTGTCTCCTAAGGGAATTACTTTTGAGAAATCCTTAAGACTAGGGTTCTCAGCCACTAACAATGAGGCAGAATATGAAGCTTTATTGGTCAGAATGGATATGGTTTAGAAAATGGGTGGAAAAACAGCGCAAATATTCTCAGATTCACAATTAGTGGTAGGCTAAGTGGAAGGAAAGTTAGAGGCTAGAGATCCAAGAATGCAAGGGTATCCAACCCGGGTCAGGTATTTACAATCGAAATTTGAATCTTTTACCTTGTTACATGTCTCCAGGAGTATGAACACCCATGCTGACTCCCTACCCACCCTTGCGACATCCTCAGCACAATGCTTATCTCGGGTCATCTTTATTGAAGATCTGTATAAACCCACTGGAACAACTAGTGACATTATTCGAGTTCATCAAATTAGATTGGGACCTAGTTGGATGGATCTTGTAGTGTCATTCCTTAAAAATGATATCTTGCCCGAGGAGAAGACTGAAGCAGATAAAGTACACAGGAAGGCACTTCGGTTCTAGCTGTCCAAGGACCATAAGTTGTACAAACGTTCTTTTTCAGGGCCATATTTGCTATGTATACACCCTGAAGCAACAAAGTTACTTTTAGAAGAATTACAGGAAGGGATCTGCGGAAGTCACACCGGAGGAAGGTCTTTATCTCATAGAGATCTTACACAAGGGTATTAGTGGCCCAATATGTAGAGAGAGGCACGTGTTATGCAAAGAAGTGTGACCAATGTCAAAGATTGACTCCTAACATCCATCAACCAGGGGGGTCCTTAATTCTCTGTCTAGTCCTTGGCCTTTTGCTTAATGGGGCTTAGACATTGTAAAACCTTTTCCAAAAGTAGTAGGGAATAGGAGGTGGTTGCTTGTTGGAACAGACTATTTCACTAAATGGGTTGAAGCTGAGCCCTTGTCAAGCATTAAGGATGTGGATGTGAAGAAATTTGTCTGTAAAAACATTGTTACCAGATTTGGAATTCCTCATACTCTTATTTCAGATAATGGCCTACAGTTTGATAGTAAGGTCTTTAGGAGATATTATTGTGATATAGGCATCACGAATAGATATTCCACTCCAACTTACCCACAAGGGAATGGACAAGCCGTGGCTGTCAATAAAGTTATAGTTAATGGGCTCAAGAAGAGATTGGATGATGCTAAGTGGAGGTGGGTGGAAGAATTGTCACATGTCTTGTGGACGTATTGAACTACACCTCGAAGATCCACTAGGGAAACACCCTTCTCTATGACCTATGGAGCCAAGGCTGTGATTCCTCTAGAAACTGGGTTTTCAACATTGAGGACGAGCTCTTTCATCCCAAGCAGTAATGACAGTTTATTGGAAAAAAACTTAGACCTAGTGGAGGAACGGTGAGAAAATGCCATGGTACAGCTAGCTTATTATCAGCACAAATTCAAGTAGGGATATGATTCCCATGTGAAACTAAGACCATTAGCACCTGGATACTTGGTATTGAGGAAAGTTTTGGATATTCCTAAAAACCCAGCATGGGAAAAATTGAGACGTAACTAGGAAGGACCTTATTGTATCACCTCTGTAGCTGGTATAGGGGTATATTATCTTGAAGATTTAGATGAAAAGGTTGTACCACGTCCTTGGAATGTAAACAATCTACGAAGGTACTACTATTAATGAAAAACATTTTTATCATTTTATTTTCGTTGACATTGTATTGCGTTGGTTATTATGTTTTCAAGTATCAAATTGAAACTTAGCCATGCCTGGATCCTGGGACCACATGCCTTATATAAATTGATATTTTATTAAGTGTTAAACAGAACCTTAGTTATGCCTGGTCCTCGAATCATCTACTTTGGGAAAATTAGCACTTCAGTTCATTTTTCCAAGTATCAAACTAAAACTTGGCCATGCTTGGATCCTCGGACCACATGCCTTATATAAATTGATATTTTATTAAGTGTTGAACAGAACCTTAGTTATGTCTGGTCCTCGGATCATCTACTTTGGAGAAATTAGCACTTCAGTTCATTTTTCTAAATATCAAACTGAAACTTAGTCATGCTTGGATCCTTGGACCACATGCCTTGTATAAATTGATATTTTATTAAGTGTTAAACAGAACCTTAGTTATGTCAGGTCCTCAGATCATCTACTTTGAGAAAATTAGCACTTCAGTTCATTTTTCTAAGTATCAAACTGAAACTTGGCCATGCTTGGATCCTCAAACCACATGCCTTGTATAAATTGATATTTTATTTAAATATTGAACGGAACCTTAGTTATGTCTAGTCCTCGGATCATCTACTTTAGGAAAATTAGCACTTCAGTTCATTTTTCCAAGTATCAAACTGAAACTTGGTCATGCCTAGATCCTTGGACCACATGCCTTGTATAAATTGATATTTTATTAAGTGTTGAACAGAACCTTAGTTATGTCTGGTCCTCGGATCATCTACTTTGGAGAAATTAGCACTTCAGTTCATTTTTCCAAGTATCAAATTGAAACTTGGCCATGCCTAGATCCTCGAACCATATGCCTAGATCCTCGGACCATATGCCTTGTATAAATTGATATTTTATTAAGTGCTAAATAGAACCTTAGTTATGTCTGGTCCTCAGATCATCTACTTTGGGGAAATTAGCACTTCAGTTCATTTTTCTAAGTATCAAATTGAAACTTGGTCATTCTTGGTTCCTCGGACCACATGCCTTGTAATAAATTGATATTTTATTAAATGTTGAACAAAACCTTAGTTATGTTTGGTCCTCGGATCATCTACTTTGGGAAAGTTAACACTTCCGTTTTTCATTTTTTCTACATATCAACTTCAAACTTGATCATATCTGGCTCCTCAGACCACATATCTTGTAAAATATTGATTACATTTAATCCTCGGTCGATCCATTCTTGGGTCAATTTGTATCTAATGTGGATTTTGGCACTATATTTCTTGCCTTTCTGGTTGCATATCTTAAAGAATCCCAAAAATGATGAATAAATGGGGGTTCATGAGCATCACTTAAAGCATTTGCAAGTATGTTAAACATGTTTATTGTTTGGTTCATGCCTCACCTTGTAAAAATATATATATATATATATATTTATATATAATAAATAATAAGGAAACATCAAACATGTAAAGGAAATAACTCGATACTTCATTAATTTAAAGTCTTTTTAGAAAGACAAATTGTTTACAGAGCACCGAGCTACATCAAAATAAAAGGACAACTAAGCTAGGGTGAAGAAAGGACGAGGCTCAATCATGGCTTCAGTTTTATTTTCAAAGGGCCCTTGGGATCCTTTAGAGGCTAGATTGGAGCCGAGGAATCAGAGGCAATCCCTTTGCCCTTTGGATCTTCCATGATGGTGATAGGGACAGTAGCCAGGACAAGCTCCAATGACTCGGTAGCTCCCTTTTCCTTGGTAGGTTCCTTGGGAGCATTGGGAGGTTGGGTATCATCATGGGCCACTCCTTTTGCTGGTTTAGCAATTTTCTTGGTGGCCTCAGATTGCTCAGCGTCCTCGGGCTCACGTTCAATGGAGGCAAGGGCTTCAGCTGAGGTACCTAGTTCGGCATTTGTTCCTTGAGTAGCAGTGCCATCCTTGGGGCTAGATGAAGTAGAAGCTCGGATGGCTGGGGAGTAGTAGATATTTTCTACCCTCCAATGGGCAGAAGAGGCATCAACCCCAGCTTGGGTAAGTGCCTTATTCCACACTTGGAGGCAGTAATGCTTACATACCTTCGAGAACTGTGATTTGAGGTCTTCCGTTGTCTCAGCCACACTGACCTCATATCCATCTTGCTCAGCTTTGTTCAATGCCTTCTCAGCCTTTTCTTTGGCTCTTATAGCTTCTTCCTTGGCCTTGTTGGCCTCTTCCCTAGCATTCTCAGAATCCTTTAGACTTTTCTTTAAGGCTTCTATCTGTTTCTTTGCCTCCGCGTTTTCCTCGTCGGCCTAGCGAAGTTGTTGACATTGGGCTTCGGCCTGTTTCTCGGTTGTCTTTAAGGCTGCATCAGCACTCTTCCATTCACTTTCTGCCTTGACTAATTGAGTAGTCACCTCTTGTAGTTTCTTTTCCTTTAGCTCAAGGGTCTTCTAGTTATAGCTGCGCCTTGATTCCTCATCTTTAAAGGCTTTGTATGTGCTGATAATAATCACTTCAACTCTGTGAGGAGATTGGACAGCCTGTGGACAGTGACAAGGTGGAACACATAAATATGTTCAAAGTAAAAAGAAAAAACCTAAGTACAAAAGAGAAATGAAACGAATGAAAGGTAGATAGGATCTTACCATGGCAAGCTCCTTTTTCAATGTCATAAAGACATTTTGGTCCCTCATCTGCCTAAGCTCATGGATGTCCTCGGGCAGTAAAAGAGCTTGTTCAAGTGCATCTGCCACACAGGCAGCTGTTCCTGCGTCTGAACCCCTAATGGATGCATTGACGGTAACCGCATGGTCATCCATGGTCATTGGGGGAGCCCAGATTGGGGCGGATACAAGTGCATGAGTCTCGGTCCATCTTTCCAACCTTGTTTGCATTGTGCGAGCTTGTTTTCCTCCTATTTCAGGCTCCACCTCCTTGGGAAGGAGGTCTTTCCCTCCCTTAGTCACATCCTTCCCCTTATGCTGATCCCTCTTTCTCTTGTGATCAGCTTGGTCAGTGCGTTGGGGTTGGGTAGGTGGAGGAGGAGGGAGTCTGGGTTGAGAAGATTTCTCTGGGTCCTTATCCTTTGTCTGAGGAAGTTTGGTTTGAGCCACCTTCTGGAGCTCTTGGTTTCTCACTTGGGCTTCCATTGTATCTTTGAGGTTCTGTTTAGGCTTGTGCTGAATTCCCATCGTGTCGAGGTTATGGGTGTCTTCTTGTGGATGACTTGAAGAGGGGGTGCCGAGGATAGCAACTCGATCCTCAGGGGAAGGGGGTTGATTGAAGACTTTAAACTCGTCCTCGAAATCTGATACTTCAATAACCTCTTCTTCTTCCTTTATGTTGGGTTGAGAGGAGGTTGCTTTACCAGTTGTGTGTTGAGTTGGAATTGGGATGAGGGGAATACCGTCTGGTATGAGTTGTATGGGTTGTGTAACGAGGGTGCCTTGAGGAATGGGGGCGCCCTCACGTATAAGAAAACCCTCGGCAACAATGCTAATCCGATGTAAGCATGGGTCCTTTGCTCTGATCACGCACTTCGGCGCCTAGAAAGCTTTGGATATAGGATCGTAGCCGAGGATTAAGTGAGCTGCTCGGAGTTGGTTGTCTGTGTGCACAAACACTTCAGCCTTCAATATTCTGTTTAATCTTGCGAAATCAATGAGATGGGAATGGCGAATCGCTGCATGTGGGTCTGCAAGATCGTTGAGAAGAAAAACAAGGTTAGAATAAGTAAATGCTTTTATATAAATCTAGGTATAAAAAGAATGGTTATGAATAGTTCAATCAGATCCAGAACTTCACCTGATTCCCCCTCCCTTGTCGGACAGGGAACACCGTCATGCCAATCCCCTGATATGATTAGGAAGTCTTTTTTCATACCCTTGTGGGATTCAGGGAGGTATTGGATTAGTCTAACTTCTGGATACCTAGATTTTAGGTAATATCCCTGTCCCTTTAGGTGGTGGAGATTATAAACCCAGTTCATGTCATGATGGGTGAGTCCTAGGTCCATCTTTTCATTTAGTGCATCTATGGAACCCAGAATCCTAAACATATTTGGGGCGCATTGGGTAGGAGCTAATCTAAAAACCCTAAGCTAATCCCTTGTAACGGTCCCCATTGGGATTTTCATCCCTCCTTCTATGAATGCTATCATCGGGATTATCACCTCTCCCATTTGTCTTTTTTCATGTCACTCCCCTTCCGTACAGTATGTAACGGAAACCCCCGGTGGAATTCTATACTTAGCCTTAAATTGTTCTATTTTTTCATCTGAATCTACTAGGGATGCAAATCTACCCATTTGTGGGAGTAGGGAATGGGTATGGTGAAAAAAACTAAGAAGATAGGTGAGCCGAGGAGAAAGAAGCACAAGAGAAGAGAGAAGAAAAGGAAAAAGGAAAATGATGAAAGAGGGAGTCTGGGAGAACTTACTTCAAGAATGACAAAGTCGCCTTGGCCTAATTCTTGATAAATGTGAGGGCGCGTGTATATCGCAAAGGTTGGAAGATACGTTGTATGAGTGTTGTAGTGTGTGAGGGTTTAAATTGTTAGTATTTATATCAGTGGGAGTTATGAAGCGGGAAATTTCCCGCCTATGTCCCAATGCAATCCTCAATCGTTGGATGCGCGTCATGTCGCTAAGTGTGGGGGATAGAGAGACGTCAGAATTTAATTTGGGGACGCTTCGCATGTCGAAACATCAGGAAAGCGCAATGGGCAGTTCAAAAGTTATCATCCCTGTCAGCAAAGATGTGTGGTGTACATAAGTTAGTGGTGACAGCTGTCGAGATCCTATTTTCCTCCCAAGGTAGCAAAAATGAGAATCTCGAGGGGCTATTGTAGGGTCAATGGGCCCAAGAATATGTGTGGGGTTGGCCTAAGAGTATTTGTTTGGCTAAAGGCCCAATCCGAGAACACTGAATGGTCCGAGGACATAAGAATGTCAACTCACAAAGTAATACTAAAAGGTAAGTAGGTGATACTTGAACAAGTATATCCAATAAGATAGTCCGGGGAAGATTATGTCCTCGGCTATGTGAAGCCGAGGTAGGAGAAGGGCTGGTTAACAGCCGTAAGCAATATTCTAGAAGACCCTATAGGTAAGGGTAAGCATGGTAAATATGGAAGATAAGAAGAAGGGCGGTGAAATATCTAAGATAAAGCTATTACCACCGCCCTGCATTAAATGCACTACAACTGCTTCTATGGCCACACTGGTGGGGAAGTGATACCTGAGCATCAGAGTTTGAACCTTATACCTACCTCCAAAGACTTCAGGAGAGAGAGATGGGACAAGTATCGAAACCAGCAATCAAACCCTTACGTGGAGGGTGAGGAGAAGAAGAAAATGATATAAAAGGAAGAAGGGACTTTTAGGGAATGGGGGAGGAAAAACAAAGAGAAAAAGACTGTATACATCATCATCTTTAGTTGTAATCCATCTTTGAAAGAGTTAATACAAATCATCCTCGGCTTGCGTCCGAGGATAAATTTTTTTCATATAAATAGTTCCTTGTGTGTAATGTCGTGATTGAGCCCATCATTTTTAGTTATCTAACATCACTAGAACCTAGATTTCTAGCTCACTCTTTATAAATTTCATTGTATTGGGCTTTTTGGCCTATCCCCTTCACACTGTGGGTCTGGGTGCAAATTGTGACCTTACATTATTATTTAAATAATATTTAACTAGTATTTTATATAATAATTTTTTAAAATTCATTCTTTTTACTTTTTAATATGATTTTTTTTGTTGTTGAGAAAATGCTAAAGTTATAACAAATTTGACTTCAAATTGATATTGTAATGGATGTGATCAGTGACATAAGGCTTACAAAAATGCTAGAGGCATTATAAAATTTACAACATGCGAATTGTAAAGATATATAACCAATTACAAAAAATGATTCAAAAATGTATTCAATAATTTGTTGAAATCCACCTATCACATTCATTGTCACATCAAATTATAAAAGTTATGTAGACCACCGTAGACTTTTGGCGCAGTGATCATTCTACAAGTATAAGTGTTTGTGGGGTGTGAGGGGTAAAGACTGGGTTTCAAATCTCCAGGAGGGAATTTCACACACACATATACACTTAAATTAGGCTAGTGTAGAATTTTTATCTTGTATAAAAAAAAAATAAAAAATAAAAGTTATGTAGGAAAATTTATAATATTTTTAACAATTTTCTATTTGAATTACTTGTAATTAGTAACACGTCTATTTGTAAGGCTTATTTATTTAAATTTGTCTTATCTCTATATCTAGCATTACTTAATATTTTGGCATTTTTAATATTGAAAAAAAAAATGAAAACTAATTTTTTTTTTAATATCTACCAAAAATTTTTATAAAAAAAAAAAAAAATCTCCCCAAATTAGGGGTCTTTCCCTGGGCCAGAGACTGAATTTTTGATTTGTTTAATTTTTTTTGGTAGCTTTATTTCTCTTTTATATTATTATTTTTCTATTCCTTTGTCCTTTCTTTGAAAGTGCTTTAATTTGTTATATTTTTTCATATTGTCGTAATCATGGACATGGTCAAACCTTTTAAGGAAAAAAAACCCAAAGAGGTTTCCATTCATTTCCCTGGCAGCGGACAAGACTACTCAAGCTCAACTGCCTGACTCACTAGACCTACTTCCCAAACAGACCCGAAAGAAATTGCGGGAAGCAACGGGCCATTTAGGCGGGAATCCAACGTGGCAACCAAGCACGCCTTGCTCCAGCACAGCTTTCCCTCCAAAGAAAAACCCCTACAATACATACATCCCCCTCCTCTCTCTCTCTCTCTCTCTCTCTCTCTCTCCTCCCTCCATCAATCCACACTTCATTTCCTCTCACAAATCTCTCTCTCTGTCTATCTCTCACTGTGATGCCAATGGAGCCTTCATCTTCATCAAAATCCAAGAAACCACATTCAAAACACTTGAACTCACCCGAGCAGCTGAGCTCCAAAACTCCAGAAAAGCAGCCCACACAGCTCCCCCGCCGCAACCGCTTGCGCAACCGCGGCGTCGCCCTCTCCGTCAACGAAGTCAGAAAAGTCGCCGAAACCCTCCGCCCCAACTCCTCCGCCAGAAGGCAGATCCAATCCTGGGGGCCCACCTCCCCAGAAATCCCCCAGCCCCACAAGTCCAACAAACCGCTCCCCCACCCCACTAAGCTACCCCAAAAGTATGAGCTTTTTTTTTTTGTTTATACGGTGATTTGATTGGTTTATTTGTTTTAGCTTTTAATTAATGTTTCTGGGTATTTATTTGTTCTATATGCAGGTATGAGATTCTTGCTCAGTTTTTTGATAGCTTGGATAGTTCTATTCGGTTGTTGCGGTTGAAGGGTTCCTCATCCTCTTTTACCAACATTTGCCCCAAAATTGAGTGTTTAACTGATAGGTAAATTTTTAATTTTTAAAATTTTTTGGGGTTTTGTTTGGTTTCTAAGAAAGTACAATTTTGGCTGGGAAATGATTGCATTCTGTGTCTTATAGCGATGATGATTGGTATGAAGTTATGAAATTTGTTGGTTTTGGAGGTGAATTTGTTTTCAAATTTGTTTGCCCTCTTTTTGGTTGCTTAGAAAATAGAACCTTAAACGTCTGTTTGGACTTGGGAAAAGCGTGTTTTTAACATGTAATTCCAGCACTTGAAAACAAAATAGAAACACATTGCCAAAAAAGTTTTAAGAGGGAAAATGTATTCTCAAAACACAAAATTTTCTGTTTTTTTAGATCAGTTTTCAAAAATTTGCTACCACGCTGCATATTTGATATTTCTTAAGCAACTCACCTGATACATTGACTACACTTAGCTGTATGAGATTAATGAATCTTACGATTGTTTTGTATGTTCAAAAAAAAAAAAAATGTTTTCAGGAGGTTTACACACAGGCACTTGGCTCAATTGAAGTTTATTTTGCGCGATGCGATTGAGATAAAGAGGGTACTTGTGTTCGATGAGCGGACAAGTTGTATGAAGCCGGATCTCCATGTTTCCATCAACGTTGATGCAGTGGAAAATGATGGGAAGTTGAAATCTGAAAGCGGGAATATGCATTTGAGGAAGGTGTTACGATCGCGGCTTGCAGATTTTTCAAAATCCTGTCCTGAGGTACTCTTGTTCTGTACTTTCTGTATATTACATGGGATATATCCTTAAATTGTTGTTGGTTCTGTATTCATGATCACATCTAGAACAACATTAGTTGCCAATCATCTACATTTTTTATATGTATATATAAGTTACTTTGATTCTCTGGTTATAATGCCTTCCTAGCCAGTTGAAAAGGGGAGTGCGCTTTGGAATATAATGCACAAAAACTGTCGGGCATATATTCTCTCTTTTCTTAGGACATTCTTGCATTGTGATGCCTCTGTTTCATCTGTTCCCTCCATTCCTATCTATCTATAGCTGTTTTACACTTTTATGTATAAACTTTAGTACAATATTCCATCTGCCACTTGTGGTCACCTAATGAGACTGGGTTAAGATAATACCATAATCTAATATAATATTGATTAGGGTCATATTCTATGGTTTCCATTATAGAAGTGTTCCTTTTTCATACAATTGAAAATCAACTTTATGCTCTAGCTGCTTTTGACCTCTCTTTCACTACAAATGTTAGCCATAAAGGTAGCTGTCAGCGTGATATTCACTACCACTTAAAATTGTAACTAATAATATGGATTTGAGATGAAAAATTATTGTCAGTTTACTCATATATATTTGATATGAAGATTTCTGGTTGTTTTAAGCAATGCTCTAGAATGCACTTTAAGATTTTTCTTCTGCATGCAGGTGGATGAAATTCCAGAGGAACTGTTGCCTGAACCATTCAACCGTAAAAAGCTAGACGTCCATTCCAACATGAAAACACCTACCTCATCAACTGTTGCACTAACAGCTCTGCAATCAGCAGTATCAGAAACCTACATTCGGGATGATGAAATTGCAGAAGGAACAGAGCAAGATCTGAATTCAAACATAAACAATTCTCCCAACATGACATTTACCCTCGGGACATCAATCGAAGCACATAGAAAACAGCAACCAGTGGTAGCATCACATCTCTCCCGATCTTTCTGCAAGCGCTTTTCACAGAAAGTCATTAGCCATGAAGTACAGATCTATCCTCTAAACTTATCAAAGACTGATCTCCAATCTTTAGTTCTTCCTGTTCCAGAGTCACCACTTAAAAAAAGTTCCTCCAAAGAGAAAAGTAGTTCTGCTGCTGGTGCTCCATCCCCATCAAAACTGTCATTTGAATCAACCGGCAATGAAAAATGTCTAGCAGTTCATGCTTCCCCTGCTCGTTTGCCACAATCTTGCCCACCAGCAACCCCAAGCAAAGAGATAGATGCCATGAATAATGAGAATGGATCTCCCGCAGAAATTGCTAATATCCATTCGACTCCTGCAAAACATGTTCTCACTCCAGCTGGGCTGATGAATGTCACGCCCACATTGTATCCACCAAAGAGATGTTATATGAGCCCAGAGAATGATTCCACTAGCTCACCAAACAAGTTAATAAGGCGTCCACCCCGTTCAAGATCGTTAAAATTTGACACTCCCATAAAGAATGGAAATGTTGGTGATGAAATGGATGACACTGGAGGTGTTTCAGTTGATAATGATGTTTTTGATATTCTTCCTGAGAATATTTTGCAATCGGTAAGCCCCATTGTGAATTCCTTATGCTTTCATCCTTACCAAGCGCTATCATTTTTTTTTCTTCTATTGTTATTTGACTGCAATAACCAACATATAAATTTCATTTTGCTTCAAATGGAAATTAAATCAAGGATAGGATATCAGTGTATAGTCATTATGTTTGCATTTATCCTGGCCTTATTAGTTTACAATATGAACATACCTAAATATTTGTTTGGAGGTGAACATATTGAACCTGGACAAAGACATTAAAGTTTGTTCTGATTGCATCATTAGAATTTATAACTATGTTTTCTTGCTGCAGATAATAGAGAAAGAGAGGAAGGCAGTAGAAGAGAGAAATCCGGCAATCTCACGGGCAAAACGGAGGCGACAAATGATTGCTAGCCTGCCTAAGCTCTTCAACATGATTCTCTTCTTATTTCAGTCTATTAAGCGGTCTGTTATCACAAAAGAGGAGCTTATACACAAGATAATTGCAAGCCATTGTGATATTGTTGACAGAAGTAAGCATTTGTACCACAAGGATATAATTCCCTTCTCTCTGGGAGCTTTTGGTGATCCTCTTCATTTGTGTTTGCAGGAGAAATCGAAGAGCAGCTAAACCTCTTAATAGAATTAGTTCCGGAATGGATTTCAGAAAAGTTGGCATCTGGAGGGGATTTGCTCTTCTGGTGAGCCTTGTTAATATGTGATATGGTTGTGGATGGATCCATTTTAATTGTTATAGAGGATAAATGGATATTCAAATATTTGTCTTGTAGAAGATCATAAATTATTCTTCAAGCAACACAACTTATTCAAATTGTTTGATGTCATTATCTGTTCTTTTTTGCAGTATAAATAAAATGTCAAGTCCTGAGTCATTACGTGCACGGCTTGAAGAAGCAAAGTGAGGAGAAGCATGAAATAGATTTTTGGAAGATGATCGCAGAGTAGATTTTGGAAGTAGACTCAGGAGCTTAAGATGAAGTCTTTCTGAAATATGTTAATTACATGGCAAGATTATTAGAAAGCTTGCTTTTTGTATGATCAACTTATTGTCTTAAAGTTAATACATAAAAGTTCCTATGTAAGCAGATCAGCTAACAACAAAGAATTAACATTTACAAATACAATTTTAAACCATTCCTCCACATGCTTCTTACAGTTATTTCCAAAAATCTATTTCATGCTTCTCCTCACTTTGCTTCTTCAAGCCGTGCACATAATGACCCAGGACTTGACGTTTTATTTATACTGCGAAAAAGAACAGATAATGACATCAAACAATTTGAATAAGTTTTGTCTCTTGAAGAATAATTTATGATCTTCTATAAGACAAATATTTGAATATCCATTTGTTCTCTATAACAATTAAAATGGATCCATCCACAACCATATCACATATTAACAAAGCTCACCAGAAGAGCAAATCCCCTCCAGATGCCAACTTTTCTGAAATCCATTCCGGAACTAATTCTATTAAGAGGTTTAGCTGCTCTTCTATTAAGAGGTTTAGCTGCTCTTCGACTTCTTGGGAAGTTTTCCCTTGGGTCAATGTCTTGGTATTTTGTGTTTTTATTGATTGGGACCAGTGTAAGCTAGATGATTCCCTAAAACCTGAGTAAATGCTTATTAGCTGACTAATCTTATGTATGGCTATGTGAACTGTAATGTGTCTAGGTATGTTAGGAGACTAGCATTATGTATGAAAAGGGCACTATACATTGCTCCCACATGGAAGTCCCCGCACAATTTGAGCACCAGCTTTGGAATGGCTATTGTAGTACCATCAATTTATGTCTCTGCAAAGGTTGATTTCCTTGACTCATTGGTACACTTTTTCATAACATTAACACTTCATGGAATGAGAATAATCAACTACAAACTTTCTCCCTCCATCTGATCCATCAAATTGGCAATTTCTCACAGACTCCATTTTATTATCTTTGAAGGGGACTCAAAAGGTGTCATTGGTGCTCTTCAAGACCTCCACTCCGCAAGACCTCCTGTGTAGTTTATTGCTCCCCTTCTTCTAGAGTTAAAGGCTGCCCTTAATTCTGTCTTATTGGAAATTTTATTTTATTCCGAGAGATGTAAATTTTTTGCCCATAATTTTGCCCATTGGGCTGCTAGTTGTAACTGGGATGGGTCCATGGCCATCTCCTCTCTTCCCTCTTGGGTTTTCTCCCTAGAAGATTGAGATGGATTGGAACTATTCTCTGTTTATATTTTCTCCATATGTCATCATCATCATGATTCATAATTAAAAAAAAAAAAAAAAAATACAAACAGCCAAAGTACACAGGAAGTGTGCTGATTTAAACATGAAAACAACAGAACTAAAATGAATGAAAAGTACAACTATCAAGCAAAGCAGGTAAAGAAGTAAAAGTGAAAACACCCAATGCTGTTGTTCACTCTTCAAGGGACATCCCTTTTTGAAGTTCCTTGTTGTAACTGGCATCCCTGCAGCTCATCATTTGTCAGATCAGTTTTCTCTTGGAACTTGATGTGATTTTGATCACCTTCTTTGCCCCATAACACCAAGTATAGACCAATGATAACAACAACTGCTCCCAGTATTCTGAATGGGTCATATATCAAGTTAGAGCCATCTAAACCCTTGTGTGTGTGTGGCTCCTGAAAGTGGATATAACACTCTGATGATTATACCTTCCCATGTACAGTCTTTCACCAAGAAGAAAGTATGATTGCAGCGCTGTCAACACTGCTCCAAGGGGATTAAACATGGTCACAAAAACTGGTCCTCTTTGTTCAGTGCACCATAGTTGAATGAAGATTGTTATACCTGAGCATACAACTCCCTGCCATTTGACATATAAAACGTTTAAAACATCATTTGAAACAAAACAAGAATTTGAAATTCTCACATTCTTTAATTACTGCATATACGATGGACCAGAAGTCAATGTTGTTGAATGCAATGGACCATGCTGCCGGTTTGTGTTGTATGAGTACTGTGAAGGCAGCTGATTGTGCTCCACCGATTAAGTTTATCCATGCAGTTAATGACAGTTGCGCAGGATACTTCTTCAGAGTAAATGCATGCATGGTTCACATGGATACACTATCATCTTTTATTTCCTGGGGAAAAATACTTCCTTTTTTTTTTTTGGCTACCTCACTTTTCTGTTATATATCAGTTCATGCATAGCAGATTTTGGTGATCTTAATATTTGCTTGTAAATTAGATCATGTAGTCTCTTATTATAATTATTTTCTCATGACTGTACTGTTGAGCAGTGGACATATATAGCACAACTTGCAACAGTCAGGAGGGAAGGTTTTTTTGTACGTAGAGTTATGTACCTGCCTAACGTACCATAAAGACCATGATATGCAACTTGCACCAGCTAGAATTGGTCCTTTAATCCAGTTCTCATGAACAGAATTGCTTCTGTTTAAGCGGATGGGAGCACCCTTCCAAGTTTGAACTTCAGGTCCTTTATACAAAGTCATGGTCATGACCCCAGCCAACGATATTAAGGTTCCCAGGACTTTGGCTATTCCACGAGCATTCCTAACATCAAGGCCCTCCAACCTACATAAAATACTGATTAAATGGTGTTCATGTAGTCTCCGTTTTCTCATCAAACGAAGAGAGACATGTTCACGAAGTGTAAAGCTCCACCTGAGTGCAACTGCAATTACAAAAGTCAATGACGCAACTACATTGATCATGGATGTGCCAAAGGTTGGAGAAGTGTATTCCAAACTTGCAAAGTACATGTTAAGGGTTAAGCTAACCCTGTTTAACATCAGGGAAAAGAAAACTGTAAGTGCTTTTTATTTGAGTAAACACAAATCTCTAATTATCGTTCATGTGATACTGAAGAGTGGTGCTTGACAGCCTACGTACCCTACCAGAGAAAGCAGAAATATCTCAAAAAACAATGCTAATGTCATCTTTGGCCTTACTTTTCTGCATGAAAGAAAACGAAAAATCAAATATTGAATAAATTCCAATTAAATGATATTATTTCGTTGTTATGACTATTTGCAAATGTGTTTTAATTGTTTAGATGCAAAATATGTACATACTTGAAGATAATTATTCATGTAACCAGTGTGTGAGTGTATATGGATGTAGATTAGAACTGTACCTTTCAAGAAATTAAATAGGCAAAAGGAAACATCACTAAACCACCTAGAACATGTCTATAAGTTACAAAGATATGAGGATTCATCCCATGGCTGAAGGCAGCATCTGTAATGAGGTACATAATCGTATAACCTACATGAATCAGAACCATGAGAATGTGTGGCTTAAATCTCCGATAGATCATGCCCATCTTACCTACCATCGGCGCCATAGGTCTTGAATATATGTGCCACCCTTTTTTTTTTTTTTTTTTTTGGTCACCCTTTGCTTGTTAATTTATAGTTGAAGGCTTGAAGCACAAATGCATCTATACTCATGAATGAGGACTTGTCTTTTACTGATTATGCTTACAAGTTGATAGCATCATCTTCTTGAAAAATTCCAAACTAAATAATTGCGATTTGATGCAAGGTCCAAATGCGAATGGAATAAAAAGAGTAGGGTGCTATACTTTAAAATACAGTTGAGACGTATACACTGGCCAGTTGTACTTGTTACTTTTATGTGTTGGAATTTTATTTAAAAAGTAATTCAAGAGAACCAAAATATAATACATCTATCAATCAAAAATTATATTACGTGCATTTGTAACAAAAATCAATAATAAGATGTGAGAAATTTCTTATTTATGGACCTCACAAGCCATGGATGGAGAGCCACGGTTGGACTTGGGGGGTAATGGCCCCCTCATTATTTTTCAAAAAAATATTATTATATATATGAGCACTAATTTTAGCAATTTTGTTTTGTAAAAGTACATTTTTACATCCTTTACAATATCAATGATTCTTTTTAAGAGTATTGTTATAGCCAAAATTTTTTCTAAAATATTTTTTACAAACAATTAAGGTAGCAAATTCTTATTGGTTTGCATTTGGGCCCACTGCTTACATTATTTTTTTACTTATAAAAAATTACTCATTACATCAGCAATTTGTAAAAAAATTTGTAGTTCTAGAATTTTCCTCATTTTAAAGACCATTAAAAAATTTATAGATCTAAAATCTAAAACAAAATATATAAGCCCAAAAAAATTAGTTCAACAACAAAAATGACCAATAGTAAAACTAAAAAAAATTAAACCTAATCAACAAATTTCACAAAAAACAAACAACTTGACCCTTTAAAAATTTTTAAACAAAATAATTTTGTTTTTACCTAGCAACGTTCATTTCAAAGACACAAAAAATAAAAATAAAAATCAATGGCTAAGCAATAGTAGAGTCAGAGGTCAAAGTCACTGCACACAACCATCAGCAAAGTCGTCTCGTCCCCCTCAATTCTAAGTTCTGCCTCCGTCCTTATCACAAGCAATCAAGATGCCAATCGAATGGACAAAACAAAGCCCGGTCGAAGTCCACCATTCCAATCGGATGAAAATCAGTTCAACGGTTGGTTCCTCAGGCGAGTCTTCTGCTCTCTTTCGGTCTTTTCTTCCGTCACTCCATTCTCGAGCCTCTAGCTAGTCGATTTGAGAAACATTAGGGTCCCTCACGTGAGATGCTTTCAAGGCTCTCTATTGCTCTCCCTAGTTGGTCAGGATTAACAAGAGTTTTTTTTTTCTCTTCTCCACCACTTACAAGTGTGGCATTGACAATATTTATAACATTCAGAAAGGACATGACCAGCCATAAAATCTTTTCTGTCATAAAAACAATACATGTAAAAGATATGTTACATTCGTTAATAATCAACTTCATTAATTAGATTCATTAATGAAGAAGTTCATTAATGTGTCATTACTTTTGTAACTCCATATTAACACATGAATTTTTCTTTCATTCATATCCAAAATCACTATAATGTCAACACCTCTAATAGGAGGTCTAGTTACTAGTAATGATACAATGGATTTATTAAGACCAATGCTCAAAGTGTATGAATCTCATTATGAAAGAACTGCTGAAATTATTATGCACTAACTATCGAAAGTCTAGCCCTTATTGTTGTCAATCATAGTCTAAGTAATTTTAACTTACGCCTCATTTCCATCATGGTCCAACAATTTTAGGAACAAACTCCTTTTGTTCAACAGTGTTAACTGAAAAATTGTTAACTCTCAATTTTGCATCCACTTAAGTCATGACCTTAGATAAGAGGTCGTCTAGTGTAGGAATTTTTGTTTTATCATCTATCGGTCTTCCTTGAAGGGATAATTCATTGATATTAATCACATGTTGACAAACATCTTCTCATTTTGATAATTTAGATGTAATGCATTTTTCCTAATTAAGCACTAGGCTTCTTTCCAAACTTCAATTCCAGACTATCAATTATGGATTTAGCACTAGGGTAATTCATATAGCTAACTGTCAATGAATTCCCACCATGAAAATTTTCATTTTTGTTATTTGCCTTAATCCAATTATTATAGGAGATTTTATCAGATACAACGTACAGATTCCTCATTGGGCATTGATGGACACATAATTTAAAAGAATAAGCCCATGTACACACTGATTTAAAAGAATAAATGCAACGCATATCATATATACATTAAAGTCCGATCCTTTGGCCATTAATTCTTATTTTAATAGCATTCAAGAATTTAATAATATAATTTATGACAAATCTATTAATCAATTAAATTCATCCCATATCCGTTGGGTGTAAGAAAGATTTTAATCAATTAGTATTTATCGTTTTAATTTCTTTATTAAAAACAATGCCTATCTGTGGGGTGTGGAGATATAATAATAATAATTATTATTATTTTGATTTCAAAGTCTCATCTCATTTATGTGATTAATCAAGGGGGTGTCAGTATGTTTGAGCTTTATAACATTATTTTAAATTTTTTTTTTTTCATATTCCTACCTCATCCATGTGATTAACCAAGGTGGTGTCATCATGTTTGAGCTTTAGAACATACTCCTTTCTTTTAAATTTATTTATTTATTAACTTGCTTTCCAAATCCTAACTCATTTATGCAATTAATCGAAGGGGCATGTTTGAGCTTTGGAATTATGAAAGATGTATAAACTTCTAACATTATATATAAGGAAATCTAACTCCCACTACAAAACTTAAAAATAACTCCAACCCTTACCCCCCACACCTCACATTCTACAAAAACTTTGTACTTGTAGAGTAACTATCACGGTAAGGGTGTGTAATGGTATAAATGATACTTATCTAATACTATTATCAACGTTATGTTGCATTTATTGCAACCATTTATCAATAACTATTTATTATATTCTTAACTCATAACACAACAATATCACAGAGCCTACATACTTGTGACCGTTGGAATTTTATTTAAAAAGTAATTCAATAGAAACAAATATAATACATATATCAATTAATAATTATATAACGTGCAAATATAACAAAAATCAACAATAAGATGTGGAAAATTTCTTATTAAATTTCATTATTTAAAGACCTTACAAGCAATCAAGAATCAAGATGTTCTTTCCAACTGGTTTGGATTAACAAGTGTTTTCTTTTAGCTTTTTACCTATCTTGCAAGTGTGGTCTTGACAATATTTATAACATTCACAAAAGATATGACCAGCCATAAACAGGGCCGGCTTAATGTATTTTGGGGTCTCAACAACAATTTTAAGTGGGGGTTGATAAAAAAAAAATTTAAATATAAAAAATATATTTTTTTCACAAAAATAGTTTTATTTGTTAACAAATAACAACTAGTGTTAGTGTGGACCCATACAAGAGTATATACTTGTATATACAAGTTTATTTATTTTTTTCAAATTATAAAAAATCAACGAAATTCTAAAAAAAAAAGAAGGAAAGAATGTGAAATTTATTTAAAATTTTTTTTTTGCTGAATAAATTTATTTAAAAAATTAAACCCTAAGAGATAAGTACAAACATAGTTCCATGATTACTAAAAAAAATAAAATAAATATATGGTCCTATGCTACTCCACGTCCTAACCAATTTTTTAAATGAATGAATGAATGAAAATGAGTTTACCTATGTACTGTGCCAGAATGTAAAGTAATTACCAAGAATAAAATAATGAGAAAGTTCAAGAAAGAAACAAAGCTTCTAGAGAAGCAACCAACTTGAGAACATAGTTTTGAAACCTGGATCGGACCGTATAGTCCGACCGGGAAAACCTCGAACCGCTCACTTTTGCGGTTCTTTTAGCATTAAGAACCGTTCTATGGGAAAAAATCAAGGACCCGTGCGAATCGCCGTCGGACCTCACGGTTCTGAGAACCGTGAACGGTTCTTGCGGTTCTCATAGGTCCCTTTAAAAAAAAAAAAAAAAATTCAAAACCTTAAACGGTACCATACCGGAGTATAAACTATTTTTGGTCGGAAAAAAAAAATATCCAAACAGAAAACGTAAAAAGAAATCAGAAAATGGAGGATCTGACCCAGAAAACGTCTGATCTATGTTTCAGTCTCTTTGCTTCACTCTCAAAAAACATCTCACATAATCCAAATACAAAACAAAATCCAATTCTTACAACAAAGTTGAATCAGAACAAGCAAATATGAAAAGAAGAAGAAGAAGAAGAAGAAGAAGAAGAAGTCGATCTGACCCAGACTGTGGTGGGGAGGAGGCCGAGCGGCGGTGGGGCGGTGGACGAGGTAGTGCGCATGGGAAACGCCGATCTCCACTGGCTTCGGCGACCTCGATCTCCACCGGCTTCGGCGACGTCGATCTCCTCCGATCTTCACTGGCTTCAGCGACCTCGATCTCCTCCGATCTCCACTGGCTTCGGCGACCTCGATCTCCACTGGCGCTTCAGATTCTCCTCTCTCTCTCTTTCTCTTTTCTCTGATGTGAATAGTGAATACTAAGAGTAATGAGTAAGTATATCAGTATATGATAAATGTGAAGGTTGAGTAATAAATTGGGAATGAAAAATGTGTGGTGGAGGTTAGTCTTATCTATTAGTTTTATTATTATTTTTTTACGTAATCGTGTGTTTTTTTTTATTTTTTTTGATTCAAACGTGTGGTATTTAATATTAAGAATTTGAAATTACAAAATACTACCACAATATTTTCACAATAAATTTTAAGTAATAGATTGTTATTAGCTAATATTGGTGACTAAAAAATAATTTTAGTAGTGAGTTCAAATTAAAACTAGTAACAAGTTTCCACATAAGATTTTGATGTGATTCTTGTGAAAATATTGCGAAAAATATTGTGGATATAACATAACAATTTTTTCTTCATCGGCTTTTGTTTGTATTGATTTTTTATTTCTTCCTTTAATTTCATTCACTTTTGTTTCTAGTGCTTTTTTAGGTTTGTGAATGTGAGCTAGACAGTTGGTCACGTGGACATTAGAAAGTGGAAATTAGAAAGAAAATCTGATACTTTTAATTTTTTTTTAAAAAATAAAAAAATGGTTATTATTATTATTGGATAGATATTTCATATTTGGGTTTGAAATGGATATATTAGACATAGCTAAAATATGGATTTATAGTTTTAATTGGACTATTTTAGTTAATTTTTCTATTTTTTACTAATTTAATTTATATATATATTTAAAATAATTATTAAATTAATTATGACGTTATCACGGTTTGACCCCGGTTCGACCTCAGTTCGACCTCAAAAACCTTGAACCTCTCCCTTTTACGGTTCAATGAACGGTTCGGGTCTGAAAACCATGCTTGAGAATTAGATTCAAACGAGGAGAAGACGTCTAAAGTGCAGCAGCTACAACTTAACAAAAAAAAAAAAAAAAATTCTTTTTATGCTTTAAATAGAGAGTGGGGCAATATTTCTAGCAATTCGTACAAGAAAAATTGAGGTTTGAGATTGAATATGAATATATTTTTTGTCTTTAGATTTTAGTTGTTTGGTTGAGAGAGAGTGTGTGATTTTCAGCTTCTCTGTGGGAGTTAATGAATTCTACATGGAAAACACCCATAGAGAAGATGAGAGGTTACGCATCAAAAGAAAAATTTATTTGTTCTAGTTTTGTCTTTGATAAAAAAAATTACTTTTTATTCATTCATTATAATTGGGGGCTTAGTTATTACTTTCAGGAAAGATTAAAGAGATATCCTATTGGCTAGAAGTAATGTTTACAGTATATAATATTTTTCACAACAATTGAATTAGTAGATTTTGGTTTTTATTTGGGTCACCATTGATATTATTTTATCATCTAACCCCAAAATTTGAGGCTTCTTTATACATACATACGTTCATACATATATATATATATATGTATGTATTTTGGGACTTTAAAATTCTTTATTATTTAAAATTTGGGGAATTTTTTTTTTATTTAGAAGCCTTAGGCGATCGCCTCACTTGCTTAGTATATTGAGCCGGTACTGGCTATAAAATCATTTCTATTGTAATAACAATTCATATAATAGATATGTTACATTCGTTACTAAACAACTTAATTAATTGGATTCATTAATGAAGAAGTTCATTAATGTGTCGTTACTTTTGGAACTCCATACTAATGCATGAATTCATCTATCATTCATATCCAAGAATCACTATAATGTCAACACCTTTAATAGGAGGTCAAGTTACTGGCAATGACACGATATATTTATTAAGACCAATGCTCAACGTACATGAATCTCATTATGGAAGGACTGCTGATATTATAATGCACTAACCATAGAAAGACTGACCCTTATTGTCTTTTATAGTCTGAGCAATTTTAACTTGCATCTCCTTTCTATCATGGCTCAACAATATATCTATAAGAATAGGTTACATCATGATGGATATGGTCAAGTCAAAGACTATAATGAATGCATTCATAATCTTTGTATGCTAAATCAAGTAGACATATTTCAATATGCCATAATTTTACAACATAAAAATATTTCATAATTTCACAAGTAATTTTTGAACAATTACTCATTGATAATAGAGACATCATAAAATATAATTTTGGGCCACATTATTCTAATAGTCTCCCACTTGCTCTAATATGACCTCATTCTCAATACATGTGCTTGATATATCACAAAAGGCAAGCCTTTGGCAAAAGGGTTAGCCAAATTTTCTTTTGCTGATAGTTTCCAAAAAAAAAAAAAAAAAAAAAAAAAGACCTAAGATTGTGATAAGGAAACCTCCCACTTAAACAATTAACCATATAATATTTTTCGTGTTGAAATATTTTTCTTGAGAGAAACTAATTTTTTTTATTCATCTAGCCTCATGTAATTTTAATGCCCAAAATATATGATGCTTCATTAAGGCCCTTCATTTCAAAAATTGAATAGCCATTGTTTAACTACAACGAGCATCTCAATATCAATTACCACCGGAAAAATATATCCACATATGGTGTAGGAATATCAAGAATAGTAGAAACTTTTTTCACATATATATAAGGTTTAGAAGAATTTTGTATAAAATCCATCATTATTATTGATTCATAAAACTTTAAATTACTATGTCTCGATGCTTGCCTCAGCCTATATATATTAACTTGCATAGCTAATTCTCATATAATTTTGAAATAAAACCCTTAGGTTGTTTTATATTAACCTCTTCTTTAGGATCACCGTTTAAAGATGAAGTCTTTACATCAATTTGATAAAGTTCAAAATCAAAGAATGCAACCAAAGAAAGATAGCACAAATCAACTCCATAGTCTTGAGTATAACCCTTGGCCACTAATCTAGCTTTGAACCTTTCCACTTTTCTTGAAACATCTCTCTTTCTTTTAAAATCTATTTGCATCCAACAACTTACATCCCTTTGTGTCTTTTTATTACCGTCTAGGACACCATATTTTTTTAAAGATTAGTATCTTCTTAAAGTTTTCATTATTATAAAAATGATAATATTAGACATATCAGATCTCACAGAAATTCGAGTACTTCTTTTCCAAGCCATTGGATCTATAGCTTTTAATTGACTCTATATCTCTTTGTTCTTCCAAAAATTTCTTTTGAAAATATTCAATACCCTCAATTCAAAACAATCGTCCAAGAATTTTACATTTCCAAAATAACTCAACTTTTGAGATAATATGAACCTATATCCTCTAGACCTTTGTGGATAACTTGCCATAACACTTCTTTTTGTTTCATATAACAGTTTATCCTTATTAGAATAAAAAAAGAAACATAAGCAATACATCCTCATATCCTAATATCCTAATATGAAATAAGCTAGCCATCTTACCAATAAACAACTCATAAGGTGTTTTCCCTAAGGCTTTAGTGAGAATTCTATTTAGGATATGCATAGCAGTTAGAATAAATTCACCCCAATATGAAGTTGAAGAATTTGCTCTTGCCATTATAGATCTAACCTTGTCAAGGAGTACGTGAGACAAATTTTATTAGCACATGCAATAACCTCAAAATCACTTGAGACATACTCACCACCTTTATTTGAATTAATAGATTTACATTGTTTGTACATTTTTCAACATCAAATATTTTAGTAATAAACTTCTCTAAAGTCTCCAATTTTTGTTTTATCAAATAAGCAATTTGCATATCTAGAGAAATAATCAGTAAAATTAATAATGATGTCCTCCAACAATTATATTCATAGGTCCATAAACATTAGTATCAATCGCTCCAAATCTTGAGAAGAGTGATCTCTTCTAGTAATTTTTCCTTCAATGCAACTTTCATATGTTGGATGATATTCTCATGTGACATCACTTAACAAAACCCATCTTAATCATTTTCAACTTTCATTTACTAACGTATCCCAATTTTAAGTCCCAAAAAACGTGAACATTACACTCAATACTGCCATATACATGTACTTGATACATATTATTATTTCAAAATCCATGTATTACTACTACATCATTTTTCTTCATTAAGAATCATTCATTTCCTAAATAAAAATCATAAACAAGTTTTTTTTTAGTATATAAACCTATAATGTATTTATCCTAAAACTCTAATCAACTAAATTATAAATTAGATTCATTATTTAGCTTTATTTCAAAAACTTCAAAACCTTCAATCTTGACTCTTTCATCGTTTCTCATATAAATTTAACTTATGCAATCTTTTATTTTCAATGGCTAGTTCCTTAAACCTCTGCAAGGTATATAGTAAAGGTATGAGCAATTACTCTTGAATTGGCCCACCAAAAGCCGGCTTAAGAATAGTGGTACTATTTTCCTCGAAAATTAGATTGCAAAAACCTTGAAGTTGATTCTCATGGGATCTTAAAATAGAATTACATTCAAATCTTTTATGTTATGGTTTCTTACAATGATAGCAAATAATTTGTTTTTATCTGACCTTAACATTAGGCTTAACTCAAGACCTCTTGTTACTTTTTCAATCACTTCTATGATATTTGAATTTTCTTTTCTTCTTAAACCTTTTTCTTCCTTTAGGAACAAACTCCCACTACAACAAAGTGTAGTTATTTCAACCCTTTTTTTATCGAGGGTTTACTAAAATCTGTCGATACAACCTATAAATAAAAATGTAGAGAGCTTTATTACTAAACTTTATTTCAAATGTTATTTGGTCCCTCAAAATAAGTTAAAGCACCCTTGAAATAAATGGGGAAAAAAAAAAAACTCACCAATTTTTTCAGCCAACAACCCTTGGTAAAATATTACAAATTTTTCAGCCCTTGAAAAAAGCCCACAACAAAATTTTCAACCCTTGCAAAAAGCCCACAACTAAATTTAAAACTATACCCGTATTATATAAATTTAAAACAAATTAAATAAAAAAAACAAAGAGCTTATAACTACTTTCACTCTCAGAGCAAAGAAATCGCAGATATTCCAATGGCTAAGTTCTCAGAGCATAGCTCGTCGATCATGGAGATCTCATAGAGCTCGACGATCATCGATTTTGTATGAGTTCATCTCCATTTTGTGAATCTTCATCTCTCTGCCGAGTTCATCTCCATCGATTTTGCTCGACGATCACCGTTTCTCAGCTCCGATTAGATACGAATCACAAACCCTAATTTTGTCTTTGATTTTTTTGTTTTTTTGGTTTACCCACACTTTTTCATCAATTTCCCCATGATTTCGTTTCACATTTCTCAGAAAACGGAGCTCATCATCAATTTCCCTATAGAAAGCTGTGCAGCACCATCAGGTAATGATATTCCAGCAAACTCACTGTACACTGTGCACTGTTTCTCACTCTCTGCCGCTTTTGCTTTTCGAAATTCACTTTCCATTTCCAAACAATCCGTGTTTTACTCGTAATGCGATTGATCTAGGGTTTCATTTCTCACTAAAAATTTTTGTGTGTGATGATGTGTAATGCGTAATCTGTTAAAATAATGGCGTATAGTTCTTTCTCTCTGTTCGTTTTGAATGTGTTCTTTGTGATTTCATGTTTGGTAGGTCAGAAACTGTTGGAAAAATTTAAGGAAAATGTATATTTCTGTTTATTGAAACTGTTTCTCACTCTCTGGCAAACACATTTTGGTAGACGTTTTGGCTTTTTTGGTGTTTGGTTGGTGAGAAAGTTAGGGAAAATTAAAATGGAAAAGGAAATGATAATTTTATTGTTTTTCATGTTTTCTCTACAAAGTATGGTTTGATTTCTTGTGTAAAAACTTGTTTGGACACAGAGAAAATTGAGATAAATGTGGGGAAAGTAAATTTTAGGTCACAGGGTTTCTCTGTTTCATAAACAAAAACAAAAATTCTTAGATTCAAAATTCAAATCCCTTTCTTGTACTACATTTTCTCGGCATCCAAACAGCTCTTACTCTCCCTCTCTCTCTCTCTAATGATTTTGATTTTTTTGGATTGAAACGCAGGTGCTGGAGCTGGCAGGAAACGCGGCACGTGACAACAAGAAGACCAGGATCAACCCGCGGCACGTGCTGCTGGCCGTGAGGAACGACGAGGAGCTCAGAAAGCTTCTCCAAGGCGTGACCATTGCAAGCGGTGGTGTTCTTCCAAGGTTGTGAAATGGGTATTTGTTTATTTAATGTGGTGGTTCCATTGTTGGACCAAATGTGGTTGAATCATGAATGGTGTTTTTTTATAGTTATATTTATGCATAGCTGGTCTGTCCACTTTGACTTGCTTGGTTGACTGGGCGACTAATCGATGCAGATGGGGTAATGGGTAGAGTGAGATAAAGGTAAGGAATCATGAAAAATAAAAGTAAAGAGAAAGTCTCAATTATTTTGGCAAGACTCTGGGTGCCACTAATCTGTTGGTTCTTATATGGTAATATAAAACAAATGGTCAGATTCTGTTTCATGGAAAAATTAGCACTCGAATTAGCAATTATGTAATTTGTAGGACTTGAAAAATCCGAAAGGCCAAAGAAACTAAAACGCCGTGGGCTTAAGGGTTTTATTAATGATTTTTTGATTCCCCTTTTTCTCTGAAGAGCAATGGAGCACCAACATCAAGAAATTTTGAGCATAAATATCAGTGGTAGTCTAAACTATGAATGCTTAGTTGGCCTGACTATCTCCTTTAGCATTTATATAATTGAACAGTGGAACTAAGTGTTTACTTGGTCTGATCAATGTTAGAACTTAGAAATTGCGAGGAGAGATCTCTAGTGCTAATCTAATGTTGTGTCGCCTGAATTGCAAATTAAATGAATGAGCAAAAGTAGAACTGTAAGATTGTTTTACTAAATACCAGTGACCTTCTTAGTGGCCACTTATTGACAGGTATTTCATAAATCAAGCTATTAAATTTATTTACTGAAAGTTAAATGAAACTTTGACAATGTAAAATGTGGTATCTATGAGAATCAGAAATATTAGTTTAAACTTTGACAATGTAAAATGTGGCTAAATTAATGCGTTTGATTTTGCAGTCTGGTGATGGTTGAGCTTGTTTTGTTTACTATAGCTATCATTGTGATATTTTAGATTGTATTGAAACCTTTGATTCCATGCTAGTTGAAATACTATTGGCTACATTTCTCTTCCAATTTGCTGAAAACTCTGCATATGATTAGTATGGAAAGATACAATACAACTGAACAAGTGAAATGTGTTATGTTGGGATTTGAATTGACAAGTTCATCTGGATGCGCGAGACTGTGTCTGGAAAGATTTGTAGGATTCTTCTTTGTCTTCTGCTTCATTGAACCGTTGGCAACAGTTTGGAAGATGCAATTGCAAAGTAGATGAGTAGTTTACAGTCATCTTATGGGAAGCATGAACATGTAAATGGACAAGGGTAGTCCTTTGGGTTTTATCATTTCTAACCTCCTAAGTTTTATTTTTTCTCAATTAATGGTGTGTTTGGATAGAGGGAGAGTAGAATAGAGTTGATTTAAAATAGATTAATTTTAAATTAAATCTGCTCTACTTTATTCTTTTAGTTTGTAATTAGTTATATATTGCTAATTGTTACAAATAGAGTCCAATTTAGTAACGATCGGAAAAATGTGTGTGTGTGTGTGTGTATTATTTTCATGGTGAGAACCCTGTTTTCTCTAAGCCTCATGAGCATAGGTCTCTAACCCTGTTTTCGTTTTTTTGTGTTTTTACTATTCATGACTTTGAGCTTCGCTAGCTAGCTAAGCTGAGCTAATTCCTCCTGAAAATTAGGGTTCTTAGCTATTCATTTTTTATCTGTACTAGGGTTTTTGTTTCTGAGCTGATTTGTTAGTTTCTTGCGCTCTAGTTTTGTTTTTGTTTTTGTTTTTTTGATTCCAATTTGTCTAATTCTGTAGGTCTTCCATTGTTACCTTCTTCTCAGCTCTCAGCTCGATCGGACGCCAAATCTGAGTTTTTCAATCTGTGTCTAATTCAGGTAATTTTTTTTTTTTTCATTTCGATACCCTTTTGGTGGAATTGGATTTGTAAAATGCTAAAATGATATATTGGGCAATTTATATTGAGAGTTCGGATCTTTGAACTTGTTAACTTCTTTGTTTGTATTATATGATCTTATATAAATCAGAGTGCAATTCACTTTTTTCTGACTTCATTTATTGTGTAATTAAAGATGGGAGTTTAGTTTGTTTAATAAAATTGAATTCTAATAAGGAGTATCTTGGTTTTTTTTTTTTCATGATTTTTGAAGATGGGTTTGTTTTTGTTTTGGGTTTTGCAGATTTTTTCTTTCTTTCTTTTGCAGTTTGTGATGCCATCATTGATTCGTATTAGAATTGTTAGCTTAATTACTCATGATGAATGCTTGTTGAGTTGTTAATCTGCATTAGTTTTTAATGTTGCTGTTATGGCCTTCTCTTTGCCAAAAAATGGGAGTTTGGGTTGTTGAACAAAATTGACTTCTACTAAGGGGTATGTTGGTTTTTTTCATGATTTTTGGAGATGGGTTTGTTTTGTTTTGGGTTTTACAGATTTAAAAAAAAAAAATTATTATTATTATTATTATTTTAATTTTTTGTTACTCAGAATCTTAACTTTAATTACTCAGAATGAATGCTTGTTGAGTTATTACTCTGCATTAGTCTTTAATGTTACTGTTTTGACTTTCTCTTTGCCAAAAAAATGGGAATTTAGGTTGTTGAACAAAATTGACTTCTACTATGGAGTATGTTGGATTTTCCAAGGTTTTGGAGATGGTTTTGTATTTGTTTTAGGTTTTACAGATTTTTTTTTTCTTTCTTTTGTGGTTCATGATGCCATCATTGATTCATATTAGAATTGTTAGCTCATAATGAATGTTTGCTGAGTGATCATTCTGCATTAGCTTTTTATGTTACAGTTTTGACCTTCTCTTTGCCAAAAAAAAAGGGAGTTTAGGTTGTTGAACAAAATTGACTTCTACTAAGAATTATGTTGGTTTTTTCATGATTTTGGAGATGAGTTTGTTGTTGTGTTGGGTTTTAGAGATCTTTTTCTTACTTTTGTGGTTTATGATGCCATAATTGATTCGTATAACATCCTGCATAACCAGGAGTTGCCATCCTTGTCTGCCTCCAACATGCCACGTCCAAAGCACTCCCCTCAACTTGATAACTTGGTCCTTCTTTAACAAGTAATTTCTTATGTCCAAAGCACTATACCTAATTTCTTATGTCCACCTACCTTGAATATGCATCCCACATGGGTGGTACCAATTGTGTAAATATGTTTTATACAATTATTGCTGCTGGTCCTCTAGGTGATGAGCATTAGTGGGAATTTGCCAACAACTTGATGAAACCAGGGCTTAGAAGATTAGGAACACAGCACAACAATATGTTAACAGCACATATCTCATAGCTTCATGTTTTCGATCCACAAAAATTGCTGTAAACCCCAGACATACTCATAAAAAATGCTGAGAATGATTCCCAGCCTTTTCTTCTTGACAGATCATGACCATATGGTCACATTCCTGAATTTACAAAGAGTGGCTGCAATAACAAGAATAACATAAGAAAAAAAAGCAAGCATCTGTGTAGGATCTCTCCATCCAAACTCAGACCCAATTATTAATGGAATTTGATTCAATAACTTCAAATCTGATAGTGAGATCTGGTCCAAACTAAAAGGCTATGGCATTTCTAATGAAATGGTACAGATCAGCATAGCTTATTGGAATAGTCAAGTTCGTTTCTTTCATTCTAATCAGTTCTTATAATGAACCTATGATAACTTATTTCACACCAAAAGTGCTTTGGAACCAATGAAAAACTTTGACACCATGTGGCAGTTATGATACCTACTTTCTTGGCTACCTCATGTTCTTTTTCCATGTAGTAGTCTTTTTTTTCTAATGAAACTTTATCTTACCTATAAACAAAGAGTTTGGTGTGGGGAAGCCAAAAGAAGTTACAGTAATAGTTATGCATAGAGAAATGTTTAGAGGGGACAGAGATGGGGAGGATATATGGGATTCATGGGAAGCCACATTAGCTCTGTCAAGTGGGGTTCGGTTATGATAATATTAATCCTATTAAGGTCCAATAGCGTCAGTTAGTGGGCTACTTTGTTTTACTATAGACAAATAGGAGGTGCTGCTCGATCAAAGAAGAAACAAAAAGAAAGGAAAAAGAGAAAAATCTTGTAGTTAATAAATTTAGAGATATCAGAAAGCCCAATCTTGGCGCTCTGACTTTGTGGTTGATAGACTCTTCTCCTCTCAAAATAGGACCAACGTATGATTTTAAAAGTAAATGTCCATACCATAAGATGCCAGTTTTCAGATAAATTATAATTAATTTAGTCATTACCGACAAGAGCATTGTAACTAAACTATTCTCAGTGTTTCTAAAAAAGACTTCTAGGATTCGAATCCCTCACATCCCAACTATCAAATAATTAAAACAAAATAAAACTCAGTCATTAAGAGAGGGTTCTAATTCAGTGTTGACATCATGGCAGGCTAGCTTTCCACTATACATTAGTTGACATTTGTTGCTTTCCTTTATTCAGTAGTTGACATTTGTTGGTGAGTCAGACGAAAAGCCGTCGTAACAAGAGGCCTGCTGGGTCCAAAGTCCACTCATTAACTTGCCAATTCACTTTTGTAGTTGTTATGATCGCTCTGGCTAGCATGCTAAGCAACCAACAAGCCAAAAGAAGGAAGAGTTCTCTGTTTTGCAAAATTATTTCTGCTGCTCCTCGAAATCATAAATTTGGATTGTGGAATCATAAATTGGATACTGTTAGTTATGGATTTGGGCTGGGCTGGGCTCCAGGTTTGGGTAGTGCTGATTGGGAGGGAGGGGGGGGGGGGTAGGCTTAACAGTTCATTACTGTTTTATATCTGTTCTTGTAGTATTTTTGTTTTTTCATATTGCTGAATCTCTTGTACCATTACTTGATATCTAATAATTAAAAAATAAAAATAAAAAAGAAAGAAAGACTTAATATTTGAATGCTCTAGGCTGGGGCCCTCAGTAGTCAGTATTGAGTAACAGTAAGTGCCTCAGCTCAATATTGATCAAGCTGGATGTGGGAACTGAATCCTGAATTTTAGCTGATTAGCTCTACTAGTTAGGTGGTCTTCACATTGAAAAATATATAAAGAAAAGTATAAAAAAGTAGAGAAGGAAAAGTACCTACCGTTTGTTGAGATTGAACTATAGTTAATATTCATGAATTACTTTAATGCCCGTACTTTTCTTCTTTCTTAACAGTGTAGTAATGTATTATAGCTCAATCAGAGAACTTTAGCACTTTTGTTTCTCAAAATGACAACAAAAAAAAAAACTTTAGCACTTTTTCCTTTTTTTTTTTTTTAAATGCAAACCTTAGCACTTAAGCATATTAAATAATCCTAGTAATTGCCTTGTGGTTGTGTTCAAAGTGTAAATTCAGCCAATCACATTATGCCAATCACATTATGCTCATGTTGTTATTTTTATGAATTTCATTGTAATTTACATTATTTCATTAATATGGGTTTTTATATTTTTATCATTCCATAAATATAAAACTATTATGTTAATATGAGATAATTGTTAAATGCTACTCGTACATATGGCCAACCTTGATTAGTTTGTCAAGGCTCCCTCTTTACTAATATCCAATGTCAATATATGATCTACATTTATTCCTCATTTGATCACCTTAAGGGTCTACCATTATAATAAACTTTCATCTGAGTAGGAGCCACATTAGAGTCCTTCCATAGTATCCCATATGCCTTTTGGGATATGATTTTACAAATTCTCTTTTGTAACACACAACTGAAATTATGACCTTTTTTATTTCAAAATCGTAGAAACAGTCACTTGCACCTTGCTTCATTTATAGTGAGGACATTTTGTTTATACAAATGAATATGAATTGGATGCCTCCTCTAGTTGACAATAAGCTTTTATCTATTGTATTATATAATGTCTCAAACTTTACATTGAAATATTCTTTTATGCAGGCTTTTCCATTGGATTTAGTACTCTTTTCCGGTTGAGGACAACTTAAGGTGTCTCTCATTGAAGATTTTTAAAAACTTTTAATTCAACTTTAGATGGAACGGAATTGGGTAAAGCTCAGGAATAGAGCTCTTCCCGAGTATAGACAAGGAATTAAAGACTTCCTTGATTTTGCATTTGAGCATACAACAATAGGGGATAAAATTTATTGTCCGTGTAAAAATGCAATAACTACTTTGCAAAGACTAGAGATGATGTTGAGGCTGATTTGCTTACTATTGGTATTCTCCCAAGTTATACTCGTTGGTTTAGACATGGTGAGGAGAGACATTTTCAAACATGTGATAGTTTAGATAGTGATGATGAGTCAGATGGGGATGGCTTGAGTGAGATGGTAGAAGATTATTGTGCAGCCTTTAATGCAGCCAGTAATGTAGTTGGAGATTCGAGTGGCGATGGTACTCCTGAAGAGCCTAATGATGATGCAGCTAACTTTTTTCTAAAACTAGGGGATAACGAGCAGAAACTTTTTCAAGATTGTAAGTATACAAAACTGTCTTTCATTGTGAAGTTACTTCATATTAAATGCCTTAGTGGTTGGACAAACAAATCGTTTACTCTATTGCTTCAATTGTTGAATGATGCGCTTTCTAAAGTTATTGTAGAGTTGCCAAATTCATTATATGAGGCAAAGAAGATGATTCGGGATTTGGGTCTTGATTATGTGAAGATAGATGCTTGTGAAAGAAATTGTATGTTGTATTGGAAGGAAAATTCCAACAGAAGTGAGTGTCAAGTTTGTGGCCTCTCAAGATGGAAATCAAGTGAAGGGAGCGTAAGGGGTAAAAAAGTCCCTCACAAGGTATTGCGTTATTTCCCAATAACACCAAGGCTCAAGAGGTTTTTCTTGTCAAAAAAGACAGCCTCCTACATGACTTGGCATCATGATAATTGATGATGGTCTATTAAGACATCCAGCTGACTCTAAGGCATGGAAAAATTTTGATGAGATACACGAGTCATTTTCTTCTAAGAAGCGTAATGTTAGGTTGGGTTTAGCAAGTGATGGGTTTAATCCATATGGAAACATGAGCACCACTCATAGCACATGGCCCATTGTCCTTGTTCCGTATAATTTACCACCGTGGATGTGTATGAAGCAATCTTATTTTATGCTAGCATTGCTCATTCCAGGACCGAAAGGTCCGGGAATTAAAATTGATATTTATTTGCAACCATTAATTGATGAGCTGAACAAATTATGGGAAGTTGGTGTTACTACTTTTGACTCCTCTAGAAATCAAAATTTCAATATGCGTGCAGTAGTTTTATGGACAATTAATGACTTCCCAGCATATAGGATTCTTTCTGGTTGGAATACAATGGGTGCTTTGGCATGTCCTTCTTGTCATAATGAAACAAGTTCTTCCTATTTGCAAAATGGAAGAAAGTTTTGTTTCATGGGGCATCGACGCTTCTTGCCAATCAAGCATAGATGGAGATTGGAATCTAAGAAATTTGATGGTAAGAAAGAGATTGGTTTATCCCCTAAACAACTATCTGGAGATGATGTGCTTAGTCAATTATGTGATCTTGAATTCTTGATATTTAGGAACGGTGCGAAGAAGAGAAAACATGATGAGTTAAATGAAAAAGATAATTGGTTGAAGAAGAGTATATTTTTCAAATTACCATATTGGAGAACTTTATTATTGAGAAATAATTTAGATGTTATGCACATTGAGAAGAATGTGTGTGATAGTATAATCGGGACATTGATGAGTACTAAGAAAAAAACAAAAGATAACTTGAATTCTCGTCTTGATCTAAAAGCCATGGGCATTAGGGAGGAACTACATCCAATATCGTGTGGGGAATATTTAAAGCTCCCATCTGCATGTTATACTTTATCTGTCGACGAGCAAAGAGATTTTTGTGGATTCTTAAAGGAGGTAAAGTTTCCTGATGGTTATTCCTCAAACATTGCTAGATGTGTGAATCTAAAAGACCGGAAGATATCTGGACTTAAGAGCCATGATTGCCATATCTTATTAGAGACCTTACTTCCTTTAGCAATTGATGGATTGCTGCCAGAAGAAGTGTCTACAAAAGTGTCTAAACCACTAATTGTGCTGAGTAATTTCTTTAAAGCACTTTGCTCAAAGGTGCTAAGTGTGGATGACTTGGAGAAAATGGAATCTCAAATTTCAATAGCACTTTGTCAGTTGGAAATGATATTCCCACCATCATTTTTTGATGTTATGATGCATTTACCTATTCACCTAGCTGGTGAAGCTATGATTGCTGGACCTGTCCAATATAGGTGGATGTACCCGATAGAAAGATACTTGCAAACACTAAAGAATTATGTTCGTAATCCTGCCTATCCAGAGGGTTCTATTGCAGAAGGGTATTTGATAGATGAATACTTGACATTTTGCTCAAGATACTTTCATGGTATTGAGACTCGATTTAATCGAGTTGAACGAAATTGGGATGGAAATCGTTTACAGCCATATGAAGGATTGCCCATTTTTTCTCCAAGTGGTCGTGCTTTAGGTAGGGGATATGTCTCACGTCAACTTAGTCAAGAAGAGTGGATGCAAGCACATTTATATGTCTTGAAAAACTGCGATGAAGTGCTCCCATATATTGAGTAAGTTGAAATGTAGTTAATATTAATTTCTCATAGAGTTCACTTTCTTCTTAAACTTCTAAATTGTTTACAATGTAATTGCATCTTTTGTTATCTAGGGAGCACAAGTACATGATTCAACAAGCAAGTGTTAAGAATGTAGAGAATCGACATAAAAAACAGTTTCGAGAGTGGTTTGAAAGTCACGTAAGTTCTATCTATATGGAAATTATTATAATTGTTCTATATGCTTAATTTGAGTCAATTATAATGATGTATTGATTTTGAACTTGTTTTGAATAGATTACTCAATTATATGATGAAAGGAAAGTGAGCAAGCAACTCTTTGATTTGGCTCGTGGACCATTAGAAAAAGCTGTATGTTATAATGGGTATATTGTCAATGGTTTTAGATTTCGAAAAAATGAAGTCGATTGTAGCAGAAGAACTCAAAGTTATGGAGTCTTGGTAAAAGGAGATGCAAGTACCGGCAATCGTGATTATTATGGTGTTTTAATTGATATCATTGAGTTACACTACATGGGAGGCAATAAGATTGCAATGTTTAAATGTGAATGGAGGGATGTTGACCATTGTGGTAGAGGAATTATGGTTGACAAGTATGGCCGAACTCTTGTGAATGTAACACGTTCATTAAAGAGTAATGAACCTTTCGTATTAGCATGCCAAGCCGAGCAAGTATTTTATGTGAAAAGCATAAGGAATCCTCAGTGGCATTTTGTTATAAAAACAGAACCTCGAAATTATTACAATATGCCATCTCCAAAGGAGGAAAATGATGATGATGAAGAAGATGATGATCAAGAGCCATACCAACAGAATGATTCACATGGGCATCAAATGGGTTTCACAAGTACTGATGATCAAGATGATGCTATTATTTCATTAGATAGGGTGGACATACCTAGCAGACTTGTGGATATGGATGATGTTGATATGAATGATGTTGATATGAATTAATGAGATTAAACATTTCAAAATGATTGTAATTTATTTACTTGAAAGTTATGTTCTTGACTTATCTAGATAGTTACATGTTCATTTGTTTTATATCGTGTATTGTATATGTTTCATTTATATGGTAATATGCGTGTATTGACTAAACTAATTAAATATGCATATGATAAATAGTGCTAACATATATTGGATTGATCAAAGTAAGGGGATTCTATTAATGGCAAACGAAGGTAGCAAAGGAGGAGTTGGCACAAGTGGTGCTAATGGAAGTAGAAATAATCTGACTCATCAAGGTAAGTTTTAAATTATGCTTTCAAGTTCTTTAATACTGTATTGAAGATACTATTCTAGTAAGTTGAGATGATCTTTATTTTTATTTTTCTCCCCATAGGGAAGAAGAAAGGGCGTGGGCCTACTCGGAATCTTAAACTGGCCAAAGAGTTCAAGGGAGGGGAAAGATATGAGATTGGTTGGTTGAATGGAAGACCTGTAGGGCCTCATTCTCGTGATTTAATAAATGAATGTACAACACTTGTTAGGGCACAACAAAATGTACCTCTAAAGTTCACAGATTGGAAAAAAGTACCATACATCAACAAGAGGAAGCTTTTTGATAAAGTATTGGTAAGTAGTATAATAAAATCTAGTAGCAGCTTCTATGATTTTTTTATTTGTGTATTTATGTTTAATTCTATTGTAGGAGTATTTCAAAGTTGAGGGTCGAGAGCAAGAGGTTTGGCGACAAATGGGTAGCTCTTACTCAAATTATCGTGACTCCCTAAAAAAAAAGTGGTTTAAGCCATATGGTGAAGCAATTGAAGAGGCACGAGCAAATGTTCCACCCGGACTCGAGAAGGATGATTGGAATTGTCTCGTGGATTTGTGGAGCCAGAAATATTATATGGTACTATTACAAAGAATTTTTTATCGAATTTATTCTTAACTATTGTCTTGTGGATTTGTTGGTTTATGGGACTGACTTATCATTCTTAAATGTAGGATCCTTTTGTTCAACAGTGTTAACTGAACAATTGTTAACTCTAAATTTTGCATTCACTTAAGTCATGACCTTAGATAAGATGTCATCTAGTGTAGGAATTTTTGTTTTATCATCTATCTTTCTTCCTTGAGGGGCTAATTCACTAGCTAAGGAATAATATTAATCACATGTTGACGAACATCTTCTCATTTTGATAATTTAGATGTAATGAATTTTTCTTAAGCACTAGAATTCTTTCCAAACTTCACTTCCAGGTTCTCAATTATGGATTTAGCACTAGGGTAATTCATAACCATCAAGAATTAATCATGTATCCCACCATGAAAATTTTCATTTTTGTTATTTGCCTCAATCCATTTATTATAGAAGATTTTTTCGAACTCAACAGATTCCTCATTGGGCATTGGTGGACAAACTGATTTAAAAGAATAAAACCCATGTACAAATCAACCCTACGTTTCCACTCTACATAATTGACTCCCAAAAGTGTACAATTTTTTCAAGATATTAACCATATTTTTTCAAAGAAACCGAGGAGTTTATCATCTCTTTGTAAATGCAACACATATAACATTTGCATTAAAATCCGATTCTTTGGCCATTAATTCTTTTTATAATTTTCAAGAATTTATAAATATAATTTATGAAAATCTTTTAATCAATTAAATTTATCCCAAATCCGTTGGGGCGTAAGGAAGAATGTAATCAATTAGTATTTATAGTTTAAATTTCATAATTAAAAATAGTGTTTATCTATGGGGCGTGGACACATAAAAAAATTTGTTTTCAAAGTCTCATTTCATCAATGTGATAAAATGAGGGGGTGTCAGCATGTTTGAGCTTTATAACATTATTTTTTTATAATTGTTTTCATATTCCTTACTCATCTTTGTGCTTAACCATCATGTTTGAGCTTTGGAACATAATCCTTTTTTTATTTATTAACTTGCTCTCAAAATCCTAACTCATCCATGCGATTAACTGAGGGGTTGTCATCATGTTTGAGGTTCGGAATTATGAAAGATGTATTAACTTCTAATATTAGATATAAGGAAATATTCTAAGTCCCACCACAAAACTTAAAAAATAAATCAAATGATAACTGATACTTATCTAATACTATTATCAATGTTATATTGCATTTGTTTCAACTATTTATTATATTCTTAACATATAACACAACAAAATCACATATGTCAAAGAAGATATATTTAACACCTCTCTCTCTCTCTCTCTCTCTCTCTCTCTATATATATATATATATATATATATATATATATATATATATAAATATGAAGACAAAGAGAAGTCATCATAAATATAAGCAAAGCCTACATGTTTGTAACTATTGGAGTTTTATTCAAAAAGTAATTCAAGAGAAACAAATATAATACATCTATCAATTAAAAAAAAAGTTAATAATTATATTACATGCATATGTAATAAAAAAACAACAATAAGATGTTAGAAATTTCTTACTAAACTATATTATTCAAGAACCTCACAAGCAATCAGGATGCTCTCCCGAGCTGGTCAGTATTAACAAGAGCTTTCTTTTCCCTTCTCACCCATCATTTCAAGTGTGTACTTGACAATATTTATAACATTTAGAAATGACATAACTAGCCATAAAATCCTTTCTATCGTAATAACAATTCATGTAACAGATATTTACATTCATTAATAAACAGCTTCATTAATTAGATTCATTAATGTGTCATTACTTTTGTAACTCCATACTAACGCTTGTGTAGACACTCGATTTTGCACCCATAATTTAATCAAGGAATATGACTAGAATGACCACTTGTATTCTTGAAATTTATGATTGTATTGCATGCATTAATTTGTTCATTACATATCATGATAATGATGTTGAGGTTCTAATGGTCGCGGCGGTATGCCCGGTTTCCAAATCGGACTGTCGGATTGAAAGATATTGCATGATCAAGTTTGCACGGTCAGTATGCATTGTGTTTAGGTACAATCAACCACGCATGATTAATTGAAATTAATTTTGATTGGTTAGACAATTAAAATTAATTAAATAATTTTGTGATTGGTTGATAATTAGTGTCAAAAATAGGCTTGCTTGCATGGGATTAAAGAGGATAATTGTATAACAATAAAATTGTGGATAATCCAGACTTTTTGGAGTATTTATCTACAAGATAATTGTTGTTGAAGAGACCTAAATTATCCAGAAAAGAGTTTAATTTTTAGAATATGGATTGAAAACGTGTCTAAGCACAAGTACCGGCTCAAAAAACCTCAAAAAAGGAGTCCAAAATGGACAAAAACTCAAAAGCGGGCTTGGCATTTGGCACTTTTAGAGTGCCGGTTGGCGCAACCTTGGGATTTGGCCCGGGGCATTTGGATTAAGTTGAAACTCATCATTTTTGATTTTTAGAGATAAGGATGCGTCCCAGTTTGTATTCTGATCATTTACTAGATTTTCTAACGCCCCAACCTCTATAAATAAAGGCTAGATCTCAGAATTCAGCACACTTTTTCACATTCTCTGATTCCCCTCTTTCTGACTCCCCTTTTCTATTATTCTCTCCCTTACGTTAAAGACGATCCGGAGGCTTTAGCCTTAGGAATTTCTTTTTTGTAAGTAAGATATTTTAGGTTTCAAAGATAATTGAACAAATTTCTTTGAACCCTTAAATATTCCCTCAAGAAGAAGAGTACGTTCATGCAAGAGGTTGTTTTTTCTTTACCCTTTTTCTTCCGTTTCTTTTAATTTTGATGATGCATGATGTAGATAGTCTTTTAGTTTTAATTTTTAATACTTGTAACATGTATTGTCAATATTTTTTCTATTGAAATATGTTCTTGATGTTTTTATTATCATGATTCATTTTTTTTTAGTTTCATAAATCTGCTTATTATCACATCTTTCTCAAAAACGGATTTGCATCTTCCTTAGATGCAAATCTGAATTTTTCATAAAAACTTATTTGCGTCTTCATTAGATGCAAATCTGAAATTAAAAAAAAAAAAAAAATACAAAAACTGATTTGCATCTTCATTAGATGTAGATCTGATTTTTTTTTTAATATATAAAAACTGATTTGTATCTTCCTTAGGTGCAAATATGAATTTTTTCAAAACTAAAAACTGATTTGTATTTTCCTTAGATGCAAATCTGAATTTTTTTTAAAATAAAAACAGATTTATATCTTCTTTAGATGTAGATCTAAATTTTTTAAATAAGGCAAATTTTGAAATTAAAAAGAAGGTCACAAATAGTGCTGTTTTGTTTGATGCAAGTAGCGTAGGTTTATTTTATGAGTGTGGTTCTCTTCTAAAAAAGAAATATTTTTTACTTTATCACAAAAAAACAGATCTGATCTTTTTTACAAATCAAAAACCAATTTTTTTTCTTTTGTTCCCAAAAAAAATCTATTTTTTTTTTTTGCAGCAAAAACTATTTTTTTATTTAACAAAACAAATCTGATTTTTCTTCACCAAAAACTATTTTTATTTTAGATTTGATTTCTTTTTAATGAATTAAAAACTAATTTTTTTTTATATCAAAATAACAAATCTAAATTTTTAACAAAGAAGAGGACACATTCATAAATAGACTTATGTGACTTAGTTTAGCTAAGTTTCTCATGTGTGCAACATATCATTTATATCATGCATAAAAGGGGTACATTGGTCATGAGAGTTTAGAAAATCAGACGTTGTTTGGGAGGAATGGGTGCCTTATACCTTTCCATTCCGTAACCTAGGTTTCATCTTTATTTTTATTTTTGGGTAGATTGTAACTAGGACAAAAAAACTATGTATTTTTGGTAGTTTGTAACTAGGACTCAAACCATGTAATACACAAGTTATCAAGTTTGTTTTTTTATTCAATCAATGAGAATGGAACAATTCAGTCATGTAAAGTTGTATTTATTTTTTCTTATTTTTTTGTAAAAAAAATAGGTGGCGACTCCACACCACTTACCCGAAAAGAGAGGTGTCTTGAAAAAGCACCCAATTTTATTTTAAGAGCACCAAAATTTCCCCGGTCTCTCACAGCATGAATTCATTTATCATTCATATCAAGAATCACTATAATGTTAATATCTCTAATAGGGGGCTAAGTTACTAGCAATGACATGATATATTTATTAAGGTCAATGCTCATTGTGCATGAATCTCATTATGGAAGGATTGCTGAGATTATAATGCACTAATCATCGAAAGACTAGCTCTTATTGTCTTTCATAGTCTGAGAAATTTTAACTTGCACCTCCTTTTCATCATGGTCTAACAATTTACCTATAAGAATAAGCTACATCGTAATGGATATGGTCAAGTCAAGGACTATAATGAATGCATTCAGAATCTTAGTCTACTAAATCAAGTAGACATATTTCAATATACCAATAAATATCATAAAAATATTGCATAGTTTCATAAGAAATTTTGAGTAGTTACTTATTGATAATAGAGAGATCATAAAATATCATGTTGGGTCACATTATTCTAACAGTATGTAACTAAAATGGCACTCAAGCTTGTCACTATATTTCACATTTTTATACAGACTGGAAATTTGTTGAAATCTTATGCCTAAATTTCATATTATTATGGCAATAAGTTAAATTTCATTAGAATTTTGATAGGCAGGTTTTTATATTTTTGGGTGGTTTAGGATTCATTTGTATTGGGAAATTTAAAGCCCGGATGATAGAGTTAACAAGTTTTAAAGCAAAGTTGTTAATTAGATCTATTATGAATGTTGTTGGTTTGTTTAGACCTCTGTACACTCAAATTGTTTAACCTAATTAATTAACCAAGTTGATACTTAGGTTTATTATTCAGATCTAGGTTAAACACATACAATCATATCACTTAATGCAGAATAGTAAAGAAGACAAGCAATATGATGATGACTCTAGAAAACCAATGAAACTGTCCAGTTTCAAGGTAATAAACCTGGGGAGGATTTAATCTAAACTATCCTCAAGGCAGCAAATTCACTATGAAAGAATGGAAGTTTTACAATATATTTTTCCCTAAATCTAAAGCTACCTCTTATAGTACTAACTCACGTGGCCACACGCAGCTCTGAATCAACAGACTCTTTTATTTGAATTTGTTAAACACAAACACCTACATTTGTGATTCTGAGATCCAACTCAAAGTCTTAGATCATCAACAATTGTTAATCTTGTATAGATCTTCTTTCTGGTAGATACTTGTTGAGTTAGAAGGTTACAAAATCTCACAAATCTCACAGGAGTAACTTATAAGACTTCCAAGAACTTCTTAAACATATTTAGGGTTTTCCTTTTATACCTGGTAGTGTTGGACACAAACCCTAAATGTTTTCCTGGGCTTTGGGCCTGATTTAAATTTTGCAGAATACGATTCTCGATCAGTCAAGCTTGTCTCTCGATTAATTGAGCCTTGCGGATTATGAATTCTTTTTTTTACAGCTTGACTGTTCTTGAATCTTGACTTGAACCAACATGAGCAATGTCTAACACTGTTCTAAGACTTAAAAATCTTAAACTAGACATGTTTTAGTTCTTGGTTTGCCAACTTACATGAAATTAGAACCTAAACATTTATTCCTAAACATTTAGAACCTAACAAATAGTCATTGGTTAGACAAACAAACAAACATCAATATCATGTCAATATCATGCAAAATGGAATAGTAAATAAGAGAAGGTATGATGACTAAAGAAAACCAATGAAACAAACTAGTTTCATAGTAAAAAAACATGGGGGAAACCTTCCCAAAAGCAACCCACTATAGTAAATAAAAGTTTAAGATTTAGCACCAAACCTTTGTTTCTAAACTCTACAATCCTAATAAATGAACTTACAACAGAAATTTTCTACCTCTCCAGAACCTCTAAACTCTTTAATTTATGAACGCTCCACCCACAATCATAATTGGAATCTCCAATTGATTTCAAAAACCTCTTGAAGGTTTTGTTCACAACAGCAAGTTTGTGGTGGTTGCTATGATTTCAGTTTATTCACTAATAGATCTTCAGATTTATTTTGAAACTCTTTGGAATGGTGAAACAGAGAAAACTTGGTTACAAAACCTTAGCCACATAAACAGAGTGTTTCTCTCTCTAAAAATCCTTCTAAAAGATGGCTTATAATGTCCTTTAAATGCTGCTACAAACGGATCTCAATTTGGGCTTTAAACGGATAAGTTATGGGTTTTTTCGCATTGCAAATTTTTGCTGATCTGCGAAACTTGATGTATCAAAAGGTATCGAACTTCTATCAAGGAGGCAGTAGGTTTCAAGGAGGTATCAAGCTTCTATTGAGGAACATGCTAAAAATGTACTGAAAATGCACTTTTCTTGAGCAAACTTTGTGTTTTCAATTTAATCTTCAGTTACAACTTTAAGACATATCAAAACTCAATAAAAGACACATAATTTGGCATGGTTTGACAATACCAAAACACATAACCCTAACAATTTGTTGGTGATAACAAAGATTAACCTTCTAGAGATGAAAATGTGCGTGCATGGGAGCAACCCGATTTGGGAATGGGAGCTTTCAATAAGCAGGTAAATCGTACGTATGATCTATTTCCTTTTGCAATGCTTAGATGAGAAAAATAAATCCATTAAATTGATAATGTTGAATTTTCCATGATTTTTAGTAAACATTTATTGATGGTTTACACTAGTTAGACAGTGCAAGGGAAATCAGATTTCTTGCTTATAGTAAGCAATGTTTCTGGAAATGATATCTGACTCATGCAAAATTTCATTGCCTTTAGTTAGTTAGTGTGGTTTGTGCAGTGGCTCTACAGGTGCAAAGTGTTTTTGGTTTCCTCAAATTTGACATTTTGGTATAATATTGCCCTTAATTTTAATTCTTAAGTTCACTTAGGTCTCAGAATGGCTTCTTCAGTCTTTTTTCTTGATCTCTATGAGTCCTAATAGAAATTGTTGTAGCTCCTAATTTTTGTTATTCAGAGCAAGGGAGCTGGAAAACCTGTATGGAATCATCCAATTCAGTTCTTCAACGTCTTTGTTTATAATAACTAGTAAATTACCCGTGCGATGCACGGATAATGTTATAATATTTTATGTAAGATGATTTTGGAGAATGTTGTACATGTATTATAGCATAATTGTTATAAAACTTTATTAGTAATGAGTTTATCATAAAAAGCAACAATTATAAATTGCATACATATATCTGTTATAATTATTGAATTGAAATAATGAGAAATAAAAAATAAATTTAAAATATAAAAAAACACTCCTATTTCAATGTCAATGTTTAATTAAATCCTATTAAAGCTCAAAATTAAAAGTAAGAATTCTAGTGAGTGCAGTTAGTGCCAAATTTGCCAAGTTTAGATTTGAAAACACTCTTATTTTTTGTAAGTATCTCAAACTAATATCAACATGACCATTTGCAATATGCAATCATTTGAAAGTCATAAACCACAATGTTTAAAAAGTAATTACAAAATATAAATTTGGATGATCCCTTAAAGCTTTCAAATGTTCAATCCTTCATCATACATAGAAAACTTCATTAATTTTGCATGCCTTAAAATTATAAATTATTATTAATTAAAAAAGAAAAGTTCCTTCTAGTTAGAAAACATTAAAAATAACACCCCAAAGGAAACAATGGGGTAAATAAAACTGGCCTCAAAGGAACATTCCAATTCTGATGATACAACTGTGATTTTGGCAAAGGTGTAAATTATGGAGAGAGAACCATTGGATATGATTGGATACTGAGCCATTGGATATGATTGGATCCTTTGCCATTGCCTTTGTCATGGGATTTTGTAAAACTCTTTTTTTTTTTATTGGTCTGTAACTCCAACAAAAAACCCAACACATTGAAATTGAAAACTCTAAAGTTAGATTGATAACAACATAATTAAAACCTAACCCTCTATTGATTTATACAAACAAATTTTATAATAAATCAATTTAGTTAATTTTTGTTAAAGCATTGTATTTGTGTTCCCGCTTATTTACCAAAGAATGCAATCACTTTTCTAGAATAAAATTTCAAAAGGTGGAAAAGAATAAAATTTCAAACCCTTACTCATCATGTTTGAACTTCACAAAGTCTAGAGATTTGCCTTAGGAGTACCTGTTTAAAGCACAATCCATCAAGATTTTGAGTTATAAAAAGAAAAAAAAATTAAAAAAGGAGAAATGTAAAAAAGAAAGGAAGAGAAGTGATTGTAAAAGGTTATACCTTGAATCTCTTAATTCCTCTCTTTATCAACCACATAACTCTGAAACTTTCACAACAAACAAATCACCACCACATCCAAATGAATTGGGCCATTAAAGCAAGTCACTGCTAGGATTATAAAGTGGAGCACAACATTCATAAAAAATTGAATACAAAGTGTTGTGACTTTTGAATCTACATATAAGGATTGGTTAGATCCCTAAAATAGTACAATTCTTTTTTCTTGTTTCTTGTTTCTTGTCTATTTAGTACATGGTGTACAAAATACTAAAGTTTGCAGAATGTTTGTACATACATGTCATGTTAAGATCTTAATCTTAGAACTTAGGAGGAACTCACATTTGCCATATTCAAATGTGATGAGAGGCTCACTGTAAGTCTATAATGGGAGGAGTAACACGTGCAACTATTGTATCTAAAAGCCTTCTAAAAAAGGAACGTCAACCACAGTTTTTCTCATTATTGTTTTATTTCATTTTCTTTCTAGTTTTTAAGTTCAAACATGACCTTCTTCTTCTTCTTCTCTCCCTAGTATCACCACTGACACCATAGAGGCAGAAGCACCAGTTTTTATTTATTTATTTATTTTTTAAATCAACAATGGAGAACTGCACATTGCTAACATAGATTTCAATAAATACCTTATCATCTTATTGAGAAGAATAATTGAAAAGATTTCACAAACCCACCATATTAGCCAAACTGAAATCCCAAAAAATTACAGAGCATAAACATGCGAGAAGGTAATGAAAGAAAATTTTCCAAAACAAAGATTTAAGACTTCTTTCTTGGCCATAAACTTTACCTTTTGAACCACAAAACATAGAGATCCCCACCCTTTTTTAGATCACCATCCACCTCCTCAGGTTAAAAGCATTGGCTTTGGGTGGTGGTTGCGGGTCTGGGTTTAAGTTGCAGATCAGCGGCAGCGTGGGTGACAGTGGTGGAGATTTGGGCTGTCTGGTGGCGGTGGTAGGTGGTTTAGGATTTCAGTTTGGCTAGATGGTGGGTTTTGGGTTTTCAATTTCTACTGTGAAATTTTTTCAGTTTAGCTCAAGGGATGATGGTGAAGTTGTAGATTTGTTTGGCAATAGTGATTAAGATATGGTGGTGATGTTGCGGAGTGAAGAGGAGAGGCAAGAGAGATGAAAAAATGATAGAAATTGTTAAGATTTTTGTTAAGACTTAGGGCTGGAAGTATGGTAAAGCCTAAAATGTAACTTGGATAATTGTAAGGGGCAAGCAAATGAAGGGTTAGACGCAGTGCTGAATTAATGGTATACTTGAAAGTTTAAACATTAGAGGAGTGAGGAGGAGTAATAATAGATGAGGTGTAAAAACTTGAAGAAAAAAAAAAGAAACAAAAAAAAGAAAAAGATGGATGGATTAAATAAAAGAGCTATAGATAGCGCTACTTGGCAGAATCTCATGCTTTCTCGCATGAGGTCTCTGCTTTTATATATATATTGATATTGATTACAAAGTCACGCAAAAATTTAATTTCATCTGTTATAGGATTTTTTTTTAATGCTTTTACTTTCAACGGGGATGGCAATGCTTGCAAAAAGACATCTTAATCCAACTTTATCGGGGGCTACTCACAATGTAATGGACCCCCCCCTTTGCAATGATCATAATTTGCAATTGCTTTCACATAGTTTTGATTTCATATATATATATATATATATATATATATATATATATATATATATATATATATATATGTTTGAAATTAGAATTATTGTTTGTGCAACTCATCATCGAAAAATAATGTCATTGTGGAACTGCTTAAATAAGGTGTTTATTATAAATGGGGAAAATACTGACTTAATTTTGGATAGAGTTTTTTTCCTTTTTAAAATAATTTTTTAAAGATACAATAGAATTCAATTTATGGCGCCCACTTCATGATGATTACTCTTTATTATTAGGATTTTTGATGTATGAACAGTACTGTTTGAGAACAAGAGATTTTTCCAGTTAAGCTTATATGACATAACATCCTTAATATTAGGGTTTAACTTTCTTTTAAATTTTGCTTCTGTATATAGTACAAGAAGGTACCATTTTAGTTTTTACATTTTGAAGTCACAGTTTGATCATTGGTATTTATTTATTTAGAGAAATCAGACTGGAAACAGCATGAGACTTTATTCATAAAACTCAATGAACATCAAATAAGACTAAAGGGGCAATATCCTCATAGAGGTTTTCCAACCATACCTACAGCCCCCTACAACATTTAGCCTTTTTTGCTAGAGCATCAGCCACAATATTACAATTGCGTTTAACATTACAAAATTCTAAAAATTGAAAAGCAGAGGCTTGTAACCGAATATCATCAATGACATTTCCGAAGGGCAGAAATTTTGGATCCCCACAAGTGATGGCTTGGATAACTATCGTCGAGTCGCCTTCAAAAGTCACCCTCCTTAATCCAATCTCCCAAGCAAATTGAACTGCTTGTTGACAAGCAAGAGCCTCCAGTTCAACTATCAAATGAGAGAGTGGAATTGGAAGAGATAAAGCTCCAATGACATCCCCAATGTTATCTCCGATGACCACGCCTATACTTGCTGAGTTTGTTGCTTTAAAGACTGCTGCATCGAAGTTAGCTTTGTAGTTTTGTGGGTCAGGAGTCGCCATTTTCAATTTGGCAAACAATGTACATCGCTGGCACACTTCAATCTTATGCAGTTGTTTCTCACCAAAAAAAAAAAAAAGATTATGTGACTAATAAAATTTTATAATCTCTATATATTAAGCGGATTTAGAAAGTTAGTTGTAACTTTTAAAAATGTCAAAAACAACCATAATCTAATTAGATAATCCTTATTCTTAAAAAATGAAAAATGGGGTTAAAATTGTAACTCAACATAATTAAAAAAAAAAAAAAAACCACAAGAGAAACTTTTTTCCTAAAAATTAGTTCTAATGTAAAATTTCTTTAAAGAATTATCTTTATCCTTCTTCTAAATATGCAGATAATTGGGGTGCCACTGAAATACATCCCATTAATTAAGCACAGCTCTTTGGTGAAGTATTTAGAAAATTTGATTGCTTCATACCTTATGGCTGGGGCAATTAAGTTACCCTTCAAACAGAGTAAAATTCTTAATGAGAATCAGAATATAGTTCATGTTGGTTGTTGTCTTCTCACCCTCCTTTCCATTTGTGAAAAGACTGGATTGGCACTTTTTGATTTTTGTTGGGTATTTGAGAATGTGTAAACAATCTTAAACATTGTCCCTTAGGTGTGTTTGGTTGGAGGTGGAATAAGGAGAATAGAAAATAAAGGAAAGAAAATAGGATTGTATGTTGTTTCGAAAGAGAGAATAGTATTGTGTGCTGTCTTCTTTTTTTATTTAAAAGGATGCGAGCCATGTTACCATTTTTTTCTGTTACTCACCCACAAAGGAACAAAATCCGCACAACAATATCCCAAGTTTTTATTTTTTAAGAGTCTATATATTATTGTTCTAGGTTTTTCAATCCTTAAATTTGAGACCAAAATATATGCAGTGCCAAAGTGCACCAATGCTATATCAGATTTTGGAATCAACCAATTAGGTGAATATTATTTCTTCGCTTCCAGTTGGCTAGCATCTGAACTTATATCTACAGAAATGGACATTTAAATTATCTAAATTCTTGAAGTAACCGTACGGCATCTTTGTCTTCACTTTACCTTGTAAATGACAAAATCGGCCGGCACTACTTGGTGTGACTGAAGTAAATATGAAATGCGAATCAAATTTATGTGCTGGTCTTTATACCATTATTTTTATTGCAGCTGACTATTTTCCTGAGCCCGGCTGTGTGTAATCCCTCAGTCTACAAGGAAGAATTCCTTGGAGGTGGCTCCAACATGTTGAGTTTTACATCATATATATCATGAGACTAAAGAAATCATTACACCAACCTTTGGCTTTTGCAGGGGGTTTATATATACTTTACCAGCTAGCAGGTATATATTGGGGGTGGAATGGTAATTTTATAAAACTAGAAACTCTCTGTAGATTCTCTCCCCACTAATTTAACTGAACTCTTGCAACTTTGAAGAAGAATCCAATGGGGCTTTGGAAATTTCTCCCATATATATGTACAACAAAAAGATAACAAAGCTATAAATAATAGAGCTAGCATAATGATTGAAAGGGCAAGGACAAAGGCAGGAATGAGGCAAAGAGAGCTACAGGATTTTAGAACACCCCAACACCCATCTTTGGGCACTAATAACTGGGGTGGTGCCTCTCCCTTGTTAGCAAGAAACATTCCCAAGGAGTCACTTGAACTGAGGTACCTAAGGCTCAACACAATTTGCACCGGTGATGAGATCTTCCCAGCTCAGCCTGATACTTATGCATCTATTCATGAATACGCCACCCCCACGCCAAGTCGCAGCAGCAGGAAAGGATTTTTATCAAAGCTAAAGTTCCCATGAAAGAAAAAGCTGATTGTGTTAGATTTGAATCCAAAGAAAAGGAGATTGTTTCCAGGAGGCAGGGGCATGTGGGATCCTAAAAATAGGTGGCCTCAAGGTTGGTGTTAATTCTTTTTATGCATACAAAAGGTTGGCAGTGAAAAAAAAATTGCAGGTGATGGAGAGCAATCATGTCCTTCGATTGAAATATTTATAAAAGTATGAAATATTAGATTGGAGCTCTCTCTTTCAGTTTGTGGAAGTGCCTACGTCTATTTTCCTGAATTGTTTTAGACTGCAGTAGTCTGTTCCCATGAAATCTCAATATATAACAATTTATAGCGCATAGCACATTACCATGTCAATATATATGCACGAGATACAATTAAGGTGAGGCAATATATGGGGTTTGAGGGATATCTGGTTCCAGCACCTCTTGTCATGCCTAGCCATTCCCCCTTCCCCCCTATTTACCTATTACAAACAAAATTAAAAAAAAAAATAATAATAATAAAAAAGGAGGAGAGACAATATACGTTTAATTGAAGAACTACATCATCATCATGATTTGAGATTCAAACGTTAGACCTGTACTATGCTAATCCTTCCCAAGCACGAGTTATGCTGGGATCTAGTAGCCAGGTATTGAGTACCTTATCAACCTTATAAAAATTAATTTTGAACCCTTAGGGATCTTTTCATTTATATATAGCTCTACTAGATTGGACATACTACTGCATTTACTTTTATTTAACACCCTACTAGTAGAGTGGGTACCTAAACTAGAGTAAAAGTATTTCTTCTTTACTTAATAAGACTAATACCTCATATAATGTGGATTAGATTGGGTAAGTATGTGTTGTGCTGGTGTGCCTTAGTCTCACATAAGTGTTTACTAGGTCAAACTATGATATATAAGTTATTATGGGGTGACCCAATTATAACTTGATTAGTATTTTGAGGTATATCGTAGATGTAGCCGGCCAACAATTCCTTATATTGTGACAAGTGGTATCAAAGCTAGGTTAATATCACCATGTGCCTCGAGAGCATTGCACCAAAACGTGGATCCCGATGAGAACGTCAGAATTTAAATACAAGGGATTGTTATACCCAAAATTTTATTGATTGGATTTGTGTTTTGTGGACTGTGGGTGTCTATTGTAAAATCATGGTCATCCTTCCATGATCAATCATAAAAGCAAAACAGCAATTGAAAGCATACACGTGGTTGAATGGAGTCAATCCCTAAATTTATGCATCACATGTACTTGTTCAAGGCATGGTTGCCATGTCAGTCACTCCAAACCAAACGCATGTCCTCCGTCCCAGCCTCTATGTCTCACATCGTACTTTTTTTTTTTTTTTTTTTTGGTTTTTCATAGTGTTTCCTCAAAACTTTCAACCAGAGACTAATCATTAATGTTCGCGTCTAGTGGGCCCACGGAGGGGTACTTCACCTCTTATATTAAGACACACATCTATTTTTATTTATTTTCTCTTCTAGCTTAGCACTAACTTCCTTTGTCTAACGTTTCGAAGAAATATTAGTTAGCAAAAGACTTGCATCACTCTAACTTTCAGGAGTAATTTGGTTCATTGTGATGTTAATCACATTAAGGTTATATTACTGTAATGTGAACATTATGGTGTCTAGTTTATTTTATTGTGCATTGGATTGTGATAATCTAAAATTATAAAATATGTCACATTACCTTATGAATTGGGGGTGATCTTACGTTATTAATTGGTGGGGAATACAATAATTTGTTCAATTGACAAAATTGTCATAATATATTTTTAAATCCTATCGTCTCTCCTCATCAAATTCCAAGCCAATGAAGACAAACTTCGTTGGAGGAGGCGGCACCAATGAAGACTTCGCTGGAGCATTGCACGACGAAGATGAGAATCAAAAGTTTTTCACTGACTTCGCTTCCCTCTACCACTCAATTTTCTCGCCAAAATCATCATTACCGTCCACCTTGATCTCCCCCTAGCAGCCCTTCCACGTCTAACTCTCTGTCTATTTTCATACTCTATAAATGTTTGCTAATAAAACTTGTTATACTTGCTTCTTTGAAAATCTCGTTGGTTGAGCTAAACCTCATATATGTGTGGTAATGCATCTCTAAAATCGTATGGTTTTGACTTGCTTAATTTATTTTGAGAAAGAATTATTGAATCCATTCATGAAATGTGTTATGATTTGATATGAGTTATTTGCACTTGCAATAGTTGGAAACAATGTGTCTTGGAAAGATTTACAAAGTATATTTGAAACTGAACTGTCTTGAAACCGACTTTCTATGAACATAGTGAGAATTGGTTTTAAAACCCAATGACAAATCATGATTAGGAGCTCAGTGTCGGATATATTTAGTCCTTAGCAAGAGACAATCATACCATAACTAGTCCTTAGCAAGGGATAATCTCAAATAGGAGACAATGCACTTTTGATAGCTCCTAATTAATAAGGGAGTATATTATTAAATTCTAAAGAAGGAGCCGTCATAAAAGAAGGGAAGAAAAGGGGCTTCTAGTCCCAAAGAGGGGACTGTAGAACTCTATCAATAATGTGTAAACGTTGACCATGAGCCTAGACCCTGTCTGGGTTAGGGGGGTGACAGTTTTTGGTGCTGCATTATTATATGATGAAACCTGTGAAACTATCACATGGTTGTTTTAACTATTTTATGAAGGCAATTTTCGATAAGAACCTCATGCTATCCTCACAGACCAAGATCTTGCAATGGTAAAATTATTAGTTTTGCAATGTCCTAAAACACATCATCATTTATGTGTTTGACATATGTATCAAAATGCAGTGAAGCACCTTGGTGATGTATTTCGAAGGTGTAGTAGTTTTACATTAGTAGTTGTACATATGACCATGACAATTAAGAAGATTTTTTAAATACAGGAAAAAAGATGCTTGATAAATATGGTTTGAGAAGTAATAGTTGGTTGCAGAGACAATTTGAGTTAAAGAAGAAATGCGCTCTGGTTTATGGGAAAAAAAATATTTTTTGCTGATATGTCTACCACTCAAAGAATCGAGAGTATGAACAATCAAATGAAGAAATACATAGTTTATAATTATGATTTGGTGCATTTTTTTCATTACTATCAAAGGTTGGTTGACAATAGATGTTATAAGGAGTTGAAAGTAGATTTTCAAGCAACTCAAAGTAGACTATCATTGGAATACCTCATGAAAATATTACAGCTAGCATACAGCAAATGTTTATACTCTTGCAGTCTTTAAGTTGTTTCGTCACGAATTATGGCTCACTTAATTAGGATTGTGAATTACTAAGTGTGGACAGGAGGGAGCTGTGAGTACATTTAAAATTTTTCCTTCTGGTAAATCTCATCAACTCGTGGTCGAATATGATTCATCAACATCTACAGTGACATGTAGTTGTAAAAAAAAAAAAAAAAATTGAATTTGTTGGAATTTTATGTGCCTATGCCTTAAAAGTTTTGTATTTGCAAAATTTTAAAAGGCTACTGATCATTATTTTATTAAAAGGTGGATAAAAAATGCTAAGAGTAGATAGCGGAAAAATACTTACATGTTTATAGGACCAAATGACTAGAATGTAGATGGGGGAGGTCGCTACAAAATGTTGCTTAAATTGTATTTAAATTTGGCCACAAGAGTTGCAATGACCAATGAATCTTTTTGTATGGCTTTGGATTGCTCATGAAATTACATTGAATGAAGTAGAGGCAAGTTTAAAAAACTTATCAAAAGAGTCTACGGTTGGGAGCACCAATTTTAAATTAAAGGCTCAACAAGTTAATGTAGTGTACAACCTATTAATTATGATGGAAATAAAATTAAAAGAATAAAACTTAAACAAAGACGAGAAATCTCATAGAAAAAAATGCATTCAGGCCACCTAAGCTTTATTCCTGGATCTTCATGGAAGGTGGCTTTTAATTCACATTTTTCCGAGATGCCCCTTGTCTTCCTTTAAGCTTTATTCTTTTAATTTTATTTCCTTCATAACTAATAAGTTATACACTATCATTAATTAGCTTGTTGAGCCTTTAATTTAATACGGGTGCCCCAACAATAGACTCTTCAATTGATAAATTTTCCAAACTCGCATCTACTTTATTCAAAATAATTTCATGAGCATCCAAAGCCATACGAAAAGACTAGTCAGTCATTAACTCTCTTATTGCCAAATTTGAATACATTCTAAACAACTTTTTGTAACGACTACACACATCTACGTTCTGGTTATTTGGTTCTACACACATGTAAGTGTTTTTCACGTATCCACCCTTAGCATCTTTTGTCCACCTTTTAATAGTATAGTGATTAGGTACCTTTTAACATTTTTGCAAAGATAAAACTTTTGAGGCATGGGCACATAAAATTTCCAACAAATTCAAACTTTTTACAACTACATGTATTGAAGATGTCGATGATCAATTTCAATCATGTGTTGACAAGATTTACTAGGAGGAATACTCTTATATGTAGTCATAGCCCCCCTCCTCCCTACACTTGTGTAATTCACAATTCCAAATGAACCATAAATCATGACTAAACAACTTAAAGACTGCATGGGTATAAACATTGCTGCATGCTGTAATATTTCAACAAGGTAGTCCAATGATGGTTTAGTTTGGGTTGCTTGAAAATCAATACTTTCAACTCTTTATAATGTCTGTCATCAACCAATCTCTAAAAGTGATGAAAAAAATGCAGCAAATTATAATTATAAACTATTTTTTTTTTCTTCAGAATACTAAATATTTTTAACACACACACGGAGAGAGGGGAGAATGTATTTCTTTATTTGATTGTTCATACTCTCGCTTATTTGAAGCATAAACATATTAGTACAAAATATTGTTATACTTCTCCCATTAACCAAAAACCATTTCCCCCTCAACTCAAATTGTCTTTGCATCCAACTATTAATTCTTAGACCATATTTAATTATTTATCAAGCATCTCCTCCCATGCATTTAAAAAATCCTCATCATTGTTATGGTCATATACATAACTATTAGAGTTTGTTGTAAAACTTCTACACCTTCCAAATACATCACTAAGGCATTTCGTTGCATTTTGATACACATGCTAATTAAACATATAAACGATGATGTGTTTCAGGCTATTGTGAAACTAATGCTTTTGCCATTATAAGATCTTGGTCTATGAGGATATTTTGAGATTTCTTATCAGAAATTTCTTTCACAAAAAGAGTTAAACAAACACATTTTAAGTTTCACAAGTTTCCTCATATACTTAGGAATAAACGCTTACAAGGTGAAGCAAATAGATGTGAATGCTTTGCCAAAAAACTTTCAACACCATATTTATCAGGATATCTTTAGCATAATTGTTATAAAAATCATATGCTTCTTCCTCAATATCTCAAATTGGCATGCCTAATTTTGGAATCACCTCTTCTTTTTATAATAGGATGGATTTCATCTTTGTCATCTATCAATATAGTTTCTATCGATTCAGATATAACAGATGGATCAATTTTCGGACTGATGGACATTCAGTCTTAGCTTCGTTTCATGCAGACGCATTTTTGGCCCTTTTTTTTTTTTTTTAAAGTCCAACACATGTTGCACTGCTCATGTCTCATAAACAGTGCAATCAGACATATGAACAATAACCAGAGTTCAAACAGTAACTTTTTTGTTATTATTTTTATTATTTTTAGTTTTCAGTTTTCAGCAAAATTAGCGGTATCCAAACGCACTTAGGGTCTGTTTGGAATCTTTGGATACTACTTATTTTGCTGAAAACTGAAAACAATAAAAAAAAAAAAATACTGTTCACATGCCTAAATGCATTGTTTATAGACAATCAACAGTGCAAGAGGCGTTCAGCTGGAAAAAAAAAAAAAAATTAAAACGCAAGAAACGCAAAGCGTGAGCTTATCCAAACGCTCACTTAGTGTTTTAGTGCTATTATTATATAGTATTATCCATCACCTTAATCATCAACCTATATATATATATATTATTCAATTTGTCTAAAACCATTATACTATTTAGATTTTCAAAGTATCAAATTAAATATTAATGCTAGAAGTATGATCAGCTCAGAATTTTATATAATAACACCCAGAGAGATTTAAAAAAAAATAGAAGAAAGAAAAACTTACTGCCATATATGATTTTGTAAGGGCTAAGAGGCTTGCAAATATCCAAGATATAGGGTTTGTTTGGTACATGTGTTTAAAAACTGAAAATTGTTATTTGAAAACATTTGTGGAAATACGTGTGAGTAAAAAAGTGTGTAAAAATACGTGCAATGTTATTTAAAAACTGAAAATGATTGTTTGAAAACACCAATCAAACACCCCTATAGCTTTCTTCTACGATGGCCTTCCAAAAAGAAAACAAACAACAAAACCATGGTCCGTGGAAGAAGAAGAACAAAGATGGGAAGTGAGAGAAAACAAAAAAAATTAAAGCGGTGGCGAAAGTGATATCAGAAAACGGGTCCACTTTACCAGACCTAATTAAGGGCTGACTAAAAAACAGTCACGTGATTTAAGAATTAAAGAGTGTTTTAGGGCCTGTTTGTTAACACATGTCAAACTTACATTTTTATATTTTAAACAACTTTACACACATTTTCATACACTTTTTCACCCACACAAATTTCAAAAAATTATAAAAATCTCATTTCAAACTATTCTACTAAACACCCCTTCAATATGAGAGGTGGAGCTGAGCACGATGTGGAATTGGCCAATTGGGATATCTATGCCTTCCTCCAAAGTCCAAACCTTACTAGAATTGAATTTTCATGGGCTACATCGAGAATGATGTTTTTAAGTGGGCTTAACTACTTTTTAGTTTTTATACAGTTGATCTTATGAATGAATATTGAAAGCTCGTGTGGTATGTGGGTTGGGTAAGGTTGGCTCATGGACCTATTGTAGGGATTAAAAAAGTGTTCACTTAGCTAGCCCTTAGATCCAAAGATTATTGGAGATGCATTCAAATTATTGGACTTCTTTTCAAAATTAATAATTCTGTTTCAATGTCCATTTTAACCGGGAGCCAATTTTAAATCGGAGGCCATTTTAGTTTGGCCAAAAAATGAAATATTTAAATACCAATATACTCTTTTGGGATTATCGTTATATATATATATATATATATATATATATATATATATATATATATATATATATGTTTGTGTTTGTGTTTGTATTTGTATTTATTTATGTAAGTATTAATTTATTAATTTTTATGTTTATTAACAAAAAAAGAAATTAAAATCTACATATTTTATAAGCGTAAATATTAGCCTAAGTAAATTAACCAATATATTAGCTGAATTAAAATTCTACTTAAAAATCTTAAATAATAAGTTTTTTATTAAAAAAAAATATTTTAACATTTTTTATTGTACCAACAGCAACTTCAATATTGGTTGAAACACTCAAAATATGTCCAATTAAGCTGGTACGGTATATTTATCTAATACCCGCTGATACTAATATGGTATTGACTTTCTTAGTTTGAATTTTCATTTTCTATCCAAAAACAAAAACAAAATTGTTGCTACAACAACTAACAATCTAACATAATGGTTTTTTTTTTTTCAAAGGTTTTGTGAGTTGTTGAAGAGATAGCACACCGGGAGACTTCAATTGAGTAAACATAACATATAGGTATGCATTTTAACCCAAAAGTTTAGGCCTATGAGTTTGGGTCTAATTATGTTATATTAATCAACAAATCTCCCCCTTCACGTGTGAGCTTTTTATCGTGTCACTTGTGACACTATAGTAACTATGGGTGGAACTTACATAGAAGCCCTCCTTTTCTACTTGGTGAGACTGACTAATGAATAATTGATCTTGAACCATTAGCGATCACTTGTTAGGGAGATAAGACCTTGGGGAGACTCTAATTGAGGAGCTAATATAATATATAGAGATTACATTTAGCTCAAAAGTTTAAGCCTATAAATTTAGGTCTAAGAAAACGAATCAAGTTGCAATGATTACCTTGTCCCTGCAGGATAGCTTTGCTTTGTTCTTATAAAGACCTCCATGTTATATATGTCCTATTCGTGTAGTACATTATTTAAAGATGCTTTTCCAATTAAACTTGGTTAGAATATTTATTATAATTTATTTCCTTTTTCTTTACAAAGATTAAAAAAAATCCATTTGGCTTCAGTCTTTGTTGTGTTAGGCATCCCAAACCAAGAATAAATTGAGGGAAGGATTAAATATTAGGGGTAGAAGCCATTTCTTTAATTTATTCGCGTTGGCAACAGTGACTTGTCAGCTGTTTTTGCTTTCTGTTATACAAATTGTCAGCAAGATCATATAAAGAATATGCTTTTGAAAGGATTTGAATACCTATTTCTTTGTCCACTTGAAAAAAACAAAGATCTCTACAACTACAAGAGTAAGCTAGCTAGCAATCAATCCTTTTGACTTTTCCCTAAGCTAAATTATGCAGTGCACTTATGGTCCGTTTGGATTGAGAAAGAGCGAAGGGGAATAAAGTAGAGTAGATTTAGTACAAAATTAACTTATTTTTAGTCAACTCTACTCTACTTTCCTTCATTCCCACTTCTTCCCCTTCCATCCAAACAGGCCATTATTTGACAAAAATGGAGAAGCTCATATCAGGCAGATGTCACTTGCAACTTGTGCCGGAAACTTACATATTACCACCAGAAAGTAGACCAGGACAGACACAAGTTCCTCTATGTGAGTCCATTCCAGTCATTGATCTTGAAGGAGAGCTTAGTTTTGATCGAGCACACCTGATTAAACAGATTATACAGGCTAGCCAAGAATTTGGATTCTTTTAGGTTTTCTTCATTTTGTTTCTCTGAAAATTTCATATTACAATATTGATAGTCACTTTAGAACCATGTTTAGCTTTGTTAGAATTCTAAACAAATTTCATTTTATTGGATTTGAAAAACAATTGATTAATCATGGGGCCTCAGAGAAACTGGTGCATGATGTAACTGATGTGGTCAAGGAGTTCTTTGAGCTGACTGCCGAGGACAAGGCAAGCTTATATTCTGAGGACCCCAAGCAAAGTTGTAGGCTATACACAAGCATAGATTATGATTCAGAGAAGGTACACTACTGGAGAGATACTTTGAGACACCCTTGTCATCCTCTAGAGGAACACATTCAATTTTGGCCAGAAAGGCCACCTCATTATCGGTATGTTTGGACTAATATGCACCCATGACCTCTCTGTAGTGGCATATGCACTGATTGATTTATACATTTTCTTTGTTGGAGCAATCATATGTCAAAATCCTTGGAGTTATGGAAGAACTCGTATGGTTTTGGCATAAGAAAATACTAAAAATACTATATATTTTACTACAAAAACTTACAAAATGTTATGACAATGAATATGATTGGTTCTATTTCAACACATAATAAATAAATATTTGGCTAAGTTACAAATTGCATTGTCTAACTTAATTTGCCCAAAATTTTTTTTTTTTTTTGGAGAAATAATTTGCCCAAAATTCAATTCATTCTAATAACTTCAATTTCGTTTAATTAAGACCTTAGCTAACTTTCAATTTTGTTTTTGGTCAATTTAGTTATTATGTTAGTCTCTATCAAAATTGCGCTATCAACTTTCAACTTTGTTCACAACAAAACTTTTTTTTTTTTTTGAGGGGTTCTAAATGGCTAAATTTTGGAGGAGATTAATAAGAGGACTAAATTAAAAAAATTTAAAAATTAGAGGGTACAATTTGTAATTTAGCCTAAATATTTTAATTAATATTTTAGATTAGTGACACATTTATTTGTAAGGTTTATGCACTAAAATTTTTAATACCCCTAGTAACACTCTTTCATATAACATGATTTTACTGAATATATATATAAAGATTGTACCCATGCACAAAGCTTATTTCATTTGTTCACTTATGTTAGCTAGTATTGCAAACAGTTCTTTCAAATATTTTCCTTATAATTTCCGAAAATATCATCTGCCTCATCTTTTTGCTTTTACGATGCTACATTCCGCTTAACTTGATACTCAATTTCTCACATAAATACAGCATCAACTTAAAAAAAAAAAAAAAAAAAAAAAATTAAAGTTGATAATGATAAACCTCCACTTTTTGTCCACTTAAATTACAGGGAGGCGGTTGGTAATTATTCAGCAGAGGTGAGGAAGCTGAGTTTGTGGGTTTTGGATTTAATTTGTGAGGGATTAGGTCTTGAATCAAGATATTTAAGGGAAGAACTCAGCCAAGTTCAGTTAGTGGCTATAAATCACTACACTCCTTGCCCGGATCCGAGTCTAACCTTGGGATAACATAGTGATGTTAACTGATAAGGGTAAAATTGCAATATTAATGCTTACCCATGACAAGGCAAAAGACAACGGTTATGATAAGGTCTTCAGCGTTGCTCATGACAGACGACAACAGCGTAATGTCTAAGGCTCCACACCAGAGCTGACGACCCTACCATGACGACAACACAGGAAGCTGACGGGGGTAAGCTGAAGGGGATAAGCAAACTTCCAACGGATCTGACGTGGCCTTACTTGATCTCCACACATGTGTGTGTAAGGAAACATCTTGTGCTTCACGCTTAACCATAATCAAGAAGATCCCTAGAAGGAAAGAACTCTAGGAGATACGCAAATTAAAGAGGTTTTCTCCTAAAAGGAAAGAACTTTTGAATCAAGGCACGAATGTCAACCCTACGTTACAATAAAAACCCCAAAACCCTCACAAACCAAGGTACGCATAACTTACCCTAGCTATGGCACTCTAGAGTTATAAAACAAGAGATTTCTCTAACTTGACCGTCGGAGGGTTTTTGGCTGGTACCACACTGGTACTCTTCGTAAGTTCTTCTTCTCTTTGCGTTGTACAGGTACTACTTGGAGCACTTAAGGATCGTACGGTTCACTGACGATTTTCGGTATCATTAGTTGGCGTTGTCTGTGGGGAAACTTTAACGACTTGTAAAGCAGTACTATCACTTCTCAGACAAAAAGTTGCATGGTACTCACTCGCTCAATGACGACCACCAACAACGCTCAAGGAGACGAACCACGCACAACCGCACTCGAGAGACAAGTCCAAACTCTAGCCGCCGTCATGGAACGCCTCATCAAACAGAATAGGATTTGGAAGAATAGATGCGCCAAAGGAATGCGGGCGCTAACGCTTAGGAGGAAGACCAAGAAGGCACCAGCACTGAGAGAAGGAACCAGGAAGGGCCGGAGGATAGCAACGCCCCAAGCAGACCGGAACGATGTGACACAGGCTGGCCATCTGTCATCGATACGGTTCCGTCTCACATAGTCGCTGAGATGCAAATGATGAAGGAACAGATGGACCTTATGATGAACGCTCTTAGAGGACGAGTGTCTAGCGACCTCGATGACTTGGTCCACCGAATTGATTTTTCATTCACAGCGTTCGTCACTTCCTTCCCCCTTCCATAGAAGTTTCGTATGCCGCAGGTGGAAAATTATGACGGATCCAAGGACCTCTTAGATCACTTAGAGTCTTTCAAGACCCTGATGCACCTTCAAGGGGTGCCAGACGAGATCATGTGCAAAGCATTCCCCACCACGTTGAAGGGACCCGTAAGAATTTGGTTCAGTAAGTTAATGCCCAACTCTATTAGTACCTTCAAGGAGTTAAGCGCCCAATTCACCTCTCACTTTATAGGGGGCATAGGTATAAGAAGTCCACTGCATGCCTAATGAACATTAAGCAATGAGAAAACGAGAGGTTGAGGTCTTACATAGCTCGCTTCAACAAAGAGACCCTCTTCATCAATGAAGCTGACGACAAGATACTCGTGGCCGATTTCACGAATGGACTATGAAAGGGTAAGTTTCTATTCTCCCTTTGCAAGAATAACCCAAAAACCATGTTAGATGTGTTGTACAGGGCAACCAAGTACATGAACGCAGAAGTCGTGTTGCGCACTTAAGAAGAGAGGCCTAAAAAGAGGGAGAGACAAGAAGACGTATGGCAAGATAGAGGCTGAAAGATGGCCAAGACTGGAAAGCGACAGGAGGACAGGCGCTCCAAGCCCCCCGGGGGAAAATTCACAAGTTTTACCCCGTTGACTGCGCTAATCAACCAAGTCTTGATGCAGATCAAAGACGAATGAGCTTTGACATTTCCTGGCAAGTTGAAGGGAGATCCCAATAAGAGGTCCAGAGACAAGTAATGCCGCTTTCACCGTGACCACGGACATGACACTGCCGAATGGTACAATTTGAAGCAAAAAATAATAACACTCATAAGACAAGGAAAGTTGCAAAGGTTTGTTAGCAAAGAAAGAACGGATCACCACAAGAGCAGATCCCCCGATGAGAGAATGAGCGTCCTAGACCGCCCATAAGAGATATAAGAATGATTGTAGGAGGCATTGCGGCTTCTAGTTCATCCAAAAAGGCTCGTAAGACTTACCTCAGGATGGTTCAAAACGTCCATCTAACAGGCCTCATACCCAAGATGGCACGGATTGACAATCTCGTCATTAAATTCTCAAAAGAAGATACCTAACATCTCCACCACCCGCACGACGATGCACTCGTTGTTAGCCTCCGGGTGGGGGACTACAACACACACCGAGTCCTGGTTGATAATGGCAGCTCAGCCGACATCCTCTACTAATCGGCGTTCCAGCAGATGAGGATTAACCGAAAGTGACTAGTTCCGAAGAATGCTCCGCTCGTTGGTTTTGGAGGAATGAGGGTATTCCCCCATAGCACCGTCACTTTAGCCGTAACGGTAGGTGACAACCCCCAACAGATCACTAAGAATGTAACGTTCCTTGTGGTTGACTGCTCGTCCGCTTACAACGCCATCATAGGACGGCCTACCCTCAATTCGTGGAAGGCTGTAACCTTAACCTACCATTTAATGATCAAATTCCCTACTGACTATGGACTAGGGGAATTGCGAGGAGACCAGGTGGCTGCACGTAAGTGTTACATAACTATGATGGTAATGGACGACCATCTCCAAGCCATGAACATAGAAGAACATCGAACAGTGGCGGAGCCCGTTGAAAGACTTGAAGAGATACTTCTTGACGATTCCCGACTAGAACGAACAACCAGGATCGGCACCTTCGCTAGTCCGACGGTCCGTCAAGCTCTCACAACTTTCCTCAAAAAGAACTGGGATGTATTTGCTTGGAGCCACGAAGATATGCCAGGAATCGGCCCGTCAATCATGGTGCACAAGTTGAATGTGTCGCCTTCCTTTCCACACATCCATAAGAAGAAACGGGTGTTCGTTGAAGAGAGAGACCGGGCTGTGGCGGAAAAAGTCCGCAAGTTATAAGAGGTAGGCTTCATGGATGCGTTTTTAGGATATAACCATATCCAAATGGACGAAGCAGATCAGGAGAAGACTTCATTCATAACTATCCAGGGCCTTTTTTGTTATAAGGTTATGCCATTCGGCCTAAAAAACGTGGGCGCAACATATCAGAGGCTCATGAACAAGATGTTCGCACAACAGATTGGGAGAAATGTTCAAGTCTATGTCGACGACGTGCTGGTAAAAAGTCGAAGGGAGGACGATCAATTAGAAGATCTCAGGGAAACCTTCGACACCCTTCACTCTTACAACATGAAGCTCAACCCAAACAAGTGCGCATTCGGAGTAACAGGAGGAAAGTTCCTAGGATTCATGGTGTCTCAGAAGGGTATCGAGATTAACCCAAACAAGATCCGGGCCATACTAGAGATGACATCCCCCAAAGAGCGTGAAAGAAGTACAAAGCCTCAATGGCAAAGTAGCCGCGCTAAACAGGTTCGTATCAAGATCAATAGACAAGTGTCTACCTTTCTTCCGCACGCTGAAGAAATATTTTGAATGGACAACAGAGTGTCAGCAGGCATTTGAAGGCCTACCTCTCGTCCCCTCCGTTGTTGAGTCCCTCCCAGCTTGGGGAAAAATTATTCCTTTACTTGGCAGTATCCTCAGCTGTTGTCAGCGCAGCCTTGGTCAGGGAAGAAGACAGGGTGTAGAGACCCATGTACTACACAAGTCGGGCTCTCAGTGGCGCAAAGGAAAGACACCCACCATTGGAGAAGCTCGCCTTCGCTTTAGTCACATCAGCCCATAAGCTCAAGCCATACTTCCAAGCCCACACGGTGATTGTCTTGACCGACAAACCCTTGCGGTGAGCAATGAGCAATCCCGACGCTACCAGACGAATGGCATTATGGGTAGTAGAGTTAAGTGAATTCGATATATAGTACCGTTCACGTACTACCATTAAGGGGCAGGTGGTCGCTGACTTTATTGCGGAGTTCACCAATGCAGAAAGCTAGGGGGCAGGAGAGTATCCACAATGAAGTATACACACTGATGGGTCGTCCAACAGACAAGCTGGTGGAGCAGGCATTGTACTTCGCTCTCTAGAAGGGGACGAGATCGAATGCATGATTCGTCTCGACTTCCCTACAACCAACAACGAAACGAAATACGAAGCTCTAATAGCAGGACTAGATCTCGCCAAGGCAGTAGGGGCCGTGAGTATGATTATCCATTATGACTCCCAGATTATCACAAACCAAGTAAACAGTGATTATGAATGTAAGGGCGAGAGGATGAAGACTTATCTGGAGCAAGAAAAGAGAATAGTGAACGAACTACAAGCTAAGATTGTTCAAATCTCAAGGGGAGAGAATGAGCAAGTCGACCGTTTTGCCAAGGCCGCATTGACAGAACACATGATCACCCCTGACAAGGTACTCTCCTTTATTCAGCTTTCGCCACTGATAGATGTCATCTATGTGTAGGAAATAGGTTTCGAAAGTAATTGGACCACCCTTTTAGTTTCTTACTTGAAAGATGGCATACTACCTAACAGTAAGGAAGCCACAAGAAAGCTGAAGATTCAGGTGGCATGGTTCATCTTGATAAAGGACGTCTTGTATAAGAGGTTTCTTTCGACCGTACCTAAGATGTTTAGGACCCGGAGAAGCAAAGTATGTCATGAGAGAAGTACACGAAGGGATCTGTAGCAATCACTCAAGGTCGCGGTCATTGGTGCATAAATTGATTCGGGTTGGATATTACTGGCCGACTATGCAAAAGGACGCCCAGATTTATGTCAAATCCTATGACAAATGTCAAAGGTTTAGCAACATCGTTAGACAGCCGATGAAAGAACTGATCCTAATAACAGCTTCGTGGCTATTTGCCCAATGAGGTTTGGACATCATGGGCCCATTCCTGATAGCGATGAGACAGCTAAAGTTCTTAATAGTTGACATAGACTACTTTACCAAATAGGTAGAAGCTAAAGCCCTGGCCACTATCATGGAGAAGAACGTACGAAGCTTTGTTTGGAAGAACATCATTTGCAGGTACAGGATCCCTTGGGTCTTGATCTTCGATACCGGGAAGCAGTTCAATAACGACTCCTTCAGGGACTTCTGCTCACAGTTAGGGATCAAGAACCACTACTCCTCCCTTGCCCATCCTCAAGCCAATGGACAAGTTGAAGTCACAAACCGATTCTTTCTTCGAATCATCAAGACTTGGCTTGAGGGGGAAAAGGGCGTATGTCCAGAGGAGTTGCCCAGCGTCCTATGGGCGTACAAGACGACAGTTAGAACCCCTATAACGACCCAAGGAAAAGCGCTAGCCACATCTGCGTTATACCTCAAAAGGACTAGTCACAATTAAGGCTCCTTGTAGTTGTTAATAAAGTCCAGATCTACCTAGTAAATACCCCATGTGGGACTCATCACACACCCACACACATCACATAATCAATCAAATTGGGGCATCACAATCTCCCCCACTTAAATCCCTAACATCCTCGTTGGGGCCCACTTTGTGGGGTAGTCTCTCTGAGCCCACAAAGGGTTACCGGCCCGGCTCTGATATCATATGTAATGACCCAAGGAAAAGCGCTAGCCATAACTGTGCTATACCTCAAAAGGACTAGTTATAATTAAGGTTCCTTATAGTTGTTAATAAAGCCTAGATCTACTCAGTAAATACCCGATGTGAGACTCATCACACACCCACACACATCACACAATCAATCAAATTGGGACATCACAACCCCCACAGGAGAAACGCCGTTTTGACTGACATACGAAAGTGAGGCAGTTATCCCAGCTGAGGTCGGGCTCACGAGCTACAAGGTGAACAATCACAATGAGGGGAGGAATGATGAGGCCATACGTCTACAGCTTGACTTAGTTGACGAAGTCAGGGCGACAGCTAAACAGAGACTCGCACGATACTAGGACCTCATGGCCAAATACTACAACTCCCGAGTCAAACACTGAGACTTCAAAGTTGGAGACCTTGTCCTGAGGAAAGTTTTAATACCCCACATAATTTTATTTGAGATTATTATTAAGTTTTCTTTAAAATATAATTGATGGGCCATAGGTTTTCTTTAATTATAACTACAACCCATTGACCACTAAGCCCACATCTCTAATATGAACTATAGGGTAAAGGAAGAGATAATCAGGGTTTTCATAGGAAGGGTTTTATCAAAGAGGTTAAGAGGTGTTTTTCCTTGGAGTTTAGCACAAATATAATTGAAGAGACAATCAATTATTCCAGGTATGAGTTTGTTAAAATTTGATCATGGAAAATTTTAGTGATGTGTAGATTGTGAATTGGTAATTTCTTAGATTAAGATTTTTACACTATTTCAATTATTCTTGAATCCTAGAATGTCATTGTTCGGAGTCTAAAAGAACAGCCGAAATTATTTAAAGCATGAGTAAGGCTGCATCGTTTTGTAGGACTATAAGGTCTTTAAGGTTTATAGGAACTTTTGGGCTGTTGATCTATGTCGTAGGGTTAATTATGAATTGCTAGAGAAATTGCAATTGACCCCACACATGAAATCTCATTTTGTCAAAGTCCAAGTTCTCTGATGGATGATTAATGCATTGGTAGTCTTTGCCTAGACTTTGACTATTCCCTACCAAAATGAATCATTAGAAATCAACACGTCTACAATTCTTTCAAAGGATAATGGTAGACTTGTTTCTTCTATCCAATTCTAATTGCATCTCAAAATGCTTAGATATGAAATATATGAGGGTCAAAGATATTAAGTCCATGAACAAGTCAAATTAGTTTTGGCCCACAGTTTTCATTGGGATATATATTAAATCCTAGGTTTAACCATAGTGTGAATTTTAGAACAAAGTTACGGTTATAGAGCCTAATTCATGTTTAAGGTATTACTTTTGTTTAGGACGTATATTAAATCCTAAAGTATTAGCTGCTGGCTTTGAGTTTTGATAAATTCAAGGAAACATATTCTTGAGTAGAGATACTTTGCATTAATGTTATCATTTAGTTAAGCAAAGTATAATTTTAGTGAGTCAATTTGTATAATTCAATAAGATTTATATTTTGTGGAGGATATTAAGTAATTTTCATGATTGATTATAGGTCCTATTTAAGAGTATTTTGAGACTATTTGGAGGGTGTTTCAGCTGGACTTTCAGAGTGATTCAAGTGCTGTAAGTAATTATGCATAATATGCACAAGTTTTGTCATTTAGGTTCTTAGATGTTAAAGGTTTTCAAAAGTTATATTTTTAAGCTTATGCTTTCTAAAGTTTATCGAAAGCATTTTTGTATCATTGAAAGAGAAATTTTGACTATAAAATAATATTTTAAAGAGATACTTCGAATTTTAAATAACGTTAAAAATGTCCAAATCTAATTTAAAAGATGATTTTTTTTTTTAAATTAAACTATTTTCCAAAAATAATTGAGTTTCAAAGTAAGTTCTTTAAAAAGGTCCTTGTTCTTTAATTTGTTGAAACCAAGTGATTTTAATATTGAGATATTCGATATGCCTTTATTGTTGGAATAATTGTTAATATCATGAAAATTATTCTGTGATGTATAAACTTTGTTTTTTTTTTTGGTGATATGTGACTCAAAATGAGTATTTTTAGAATTAATCAAATATATGTGTAAATCTGCTCACAGGATTGTATGTGATAATATGTGTTGATCCCTCACCAACAGGGGTTAGATGTTGGTATCCACTCACAGGATTGTATGTGAGAATATGTGATGTGTATATGTGACACTGTGCTCTGATCAATTATATGTATGTGATTCCAAATGGTTTTAAGATGTGATTATATATGTATTAAGTGATTCATTATATGTTTTGTGGAATAATTATTTTTGATATCATTGAATGAGTTTGTGAAAATTAAAAATACTCGTGTTTTGCTTGACTCTATTCTATTGTGTATTTTGTATAATTACTTACTAGATGTGTGACTTACCCCATCAATTGCTATTTTCAAATTAAAGTATAGTTGGGAATATAGAACCTCTGGATCGTTTTGTAAGGTGCAAGGTAGAGCGTGAAAGTTGTAGACGACTTCGGTATTACTTAAAGACTCATAGAATTTTTAGTTACCTTTATTTTGTAATGCATGTTTTATATAGTGGAGATTGATTTCAAATTGTGGAGTTCAGATTTTTTTTGTAAGAGGTTTTTAAGAGCACTTGTTTCTTTGGAGTTTTAATTTATTTTGGATCAATTATGGTTATTGAGTTATATAAGTTCAGCAGGTTAGTCATGCATCTAAATTCATGTTCCATGGATTTGGGTTGTGACAAAAGTAATGGGTGCCGCCAGAGACCCCGCACAAGGAAAGCTCGGCCCAAACTGGGAAGGACTCTACAGAATCACGTCATGGCTGAGGAAAGGCACCTATCACTTGGAAACACTAGAAGGACAGAAATTGCACCACTCGTGAAACACCGAGCATCTCCAAAAATACTACCAATAGACATGATAACAAGAAAAGCGACACTCCTCATTCTTTAATTTATTTTAGTTAATTTTTGCTACAGTACTTTTTAAGCCCATAGGGCCGGTTTTTTTTCTTTAAAGAACAATTTTCTACATACAATTATCATAATAAGAGGGGTTTATTCAGAAAGAGCTAATGTATCTATCTGTTTCTACATGTTTATTCTACATGCTTAACAAGTCCGCAAGTGGACGGAGTCGTTAGTCCACGAATGGATGGATTTGTAATTAAGTCCAAAAGTGGACAACCTTATCGTGTGAGGATGAGTCAATATGAATTCCACGAGTGGACGAATTCACTATTAAGTCCACAGGTGGACAGGCCCATGGTTACGACCATTAAGATGACGAGTTCATCCCACAAGGATGGCCTAATATTATCAAGTCTACAAGGGGATAGATCCATAACTAAAGTGGACGGATCCATAATTAAGTGGGCGGGTTCATGACTTAGTCCGTAAGTGGACAAGTTTATCCCATAAGAATAAATTAATGCAAGTCCATAAAGTGGACGAGTCTAACATAAGTCCAAAAAGTGCACGAACTTATTACCAAAACGGACGAGCCTATTAATAAGTCCACAAAGTGGACGAGTCCATTACTATGTCCACCAAGTGGATGAGTCTAAATCCATTACTAAGTCCACAAGCCGACAGGCTTATTAAGCCCGCAAGTGGACGAGTCTAAATCCATTAAGTCTACAAATTGACAGGCTTATTAAGCTCGCAAATGGATGAGTCTAAAACTGCAAGTAGACAGAGTTGTCCTAACATCCTAAGATAGAAATACAAAGTCCTCAACAAGGACACATTCACAAAACAGAAAGCACACTAGATCAAGACATATGAAGATCAACTAAGGTAATACATAGAGATCAATATAAAGCAACGAATAAAGAGAAATGCTATAGCATAAAAAGTGTTTTTACAAGCAAATCCCAAAAAACAAAAGGGCATCAAACATTGTCCGAAAACTAGGTCAAATTTACAATAAAAGAAAAGGCTAAGTTCAAGAGGCCGGGGGATCATGTGGGTTTTCGTCACCCATAGGAGGAAGGTCCTGGACGCCTTGAGTGGAAGGGTCTTTAGCAATAGGAGGATTGGCCGACGGGGACAATGGGATAACAGGCTGGTCCACTATGGGCTGGGTGAGGACGACACTATCACCTTTCGGGTTCGCCTTAGACTCTGTAAAGCTGTCACTTTCTTTGAAGACAGTGTCGCCCACAAGTGTCGACGGCAGAGGATCATCCATAGTGACCTTGGATAAATCCAAGTTAAGGTAGAGGGACTTGACCTGCTTTAGGCAGTCCTCGAACCTGTCACCATAATAGACGGCGCAAGCATCTATAAAAGGCTGCGAAGCCTTAAACTCTGCCATCGTGTCAGTCTTGGCCGTCTCCACCTGGCTTAGAAGAGCCGTCAGCTCCTTTTCCACCGTCACCTTAGCTTCTTGCTATTTTTTCTTTTGACGACCCTCCTTCTCTAGCTTTTCCTTTAGCTCCTTCACCTCCTGATTGAGGGTACGGAGAGCTTCCTTGTACTGCTCTTGCCCGTCGGTCAAGTTCTTTATGCGTTTGTGTAGACGAGTAATCACCCCCTTTTTAGCGACGCCTCTATCCTGCAAAGCCTTCATACGAACCAGTGGCTACACGACAGAAAAGCCGCCAGCATATTGAACATGAAAGTTAGTAAAGAAAGAAAGGAAGAAACATACTCGGGGCAAGGTCGAAAAGTCCTGACGCCCCTAGCTCCTCCGTTGCTTGCTCATCACAAGGAGCTACTCGATATCGATGATGGATTCCATCACTTCAACAGCGTAGTCCTTGTGGGTGAGAAGGCGGGGATCAGGATCCTGAGTGACGGGGCCTGATGTCGTCATCAACCCCTTGCTTGCCCCGTGGCTTGGTTTAGGGGGCGACGGTTCCCCAAGGGTGACGGTAGCTTTCTTAGAGAGACGGTCCTTCTTTCTGTCGGCCTTCCTCTTGGGAACCCCCTTTCTGGCGGCCTTAGGGGCTGACGAGAACATCCCCTCCCCCTTTGTTTTCTTCTCTTCTTCCTTCCTTCAAGCAGCAGCTATCGGCACCAGTGCCCTCTTCCTAGCTCCCTCCATCTTTACGAAGGATGAGTGACGAGAGTTAGAACAAGAAACGACAAAAAGAAAGCAATGAGAGAAATTAAGGAATACTTACGTCGACGAGAATAGGCGTTTAGCTTACGAGCTACCGGCGTCGGCTCCGGACCTCTGCAGTAAAGATGTTAAGTGTCGTGTGTAATGAGGTCCCGACACTTCCGCTTGTCCAACGAGATTTTTGTTACTCGACGGATAAAGTCTTCTTGCTCGGCTGTGATACGTGGGTGAACATTAGCTGAAAACAAAGAAAGAAGACGATGTTATAAATTTGAACAAATAAACCAAGGGGGGAAGCAGACGAGATTAACCTGAATCCTTGACAAAAGCCCAAATGTTGTCAGAACCATGAGGTATCGTCTCCCACTCTTCCTGATGGCATACCCAGTTTGTCCCTTTCACAAAGAAATATCTGCCTTTCCAATTCCTATTAGAATCAGGCATATCATATACCAGCTTCAGCTCCTTCTTCATTGTTGTGAAGTGGTATATTCCCTAGGACGAGGTGATATGTTGAGGTCGATAGCACCAAAAGAACTCGTCAAGAGTTAGCTGATGGTTCCCGCCACTTAAACAACCCCACAAAATCTTAGCCGTAATGAATATCCTTCAAGCGTTGGAGGCAATTTGGCTGACGGAAAAACCCAAAAAGTTAGCCAACTGATGATAAAGTGCCGTCAGTGGCAGCCTCTATCTTGCCGCAAACATGGCATCGTACATGCCGACATCGGCTGTCCTTCCTGAATAGCATTTTTCACACTTCCTAGGGAGACGGATTAGGATGTCGTCCGAGATTTGGTAACGGTCACGTAAAGTGTTGAAAACCTTCTTCGACATCGTCGGTAGAATGTCATTGACAGTCCATATCTTGGGGAGAATGAAAGGATGGTCATCTCCGGGGCCTCCCGAAGTACTCTCTAAGTCCTCCTCACCACCGTCATTTCCATTCCCATCACTCTCTCTCTCTCTCTTTTCCCCCCTCATCCTCCTCTTCTTCGCCCTCACTAATTACTTTTCCCTCATCTTCTCCTCTACAACTTTCCACTTCCTCGTCAGGAGATTGGGCTGACGTTTCCCTCTCTGACAACCAGGAGAAGCCCTCCTCGGGCTCATGACCTGACTGGAAGACCTCGTCGTAGCCCGCTCCCTAGTGGATCGACGATTATTCACTCATCGCTTCTCTAGACATTTGACTGCTTACAAGCAATGGATTCGTTCTAAGAACCTAAGTTGACGGCCTCATTGTGGAATTAATTAACTAGAAAAAAAAATAAAGGATAGAATCAAAGGAAAGAAAACTTACGAGTAAGCGGTTCCTTGGAAAAAAGGATGGTCGTGGAGAGATGACGGCAATAAGGGTGATGAGACCAGCATGCTGATGAAGGTAAGGAATTCAGAAGGCGACAAGCTCTTTCTCTCAAGATTAGTGAGGCTTAAAATGTAGGAAATGAGGGAAGAGCTAAGATATATATATAGGCAGAAAATGCACAAAAGACGAACAACACGCTCGTCCAGAAACGGAACCAATCAGTTCGCGCCATGTGCTCATGCATTTAATAAAGGTTGCTCGAGGAATTGCTCATAAGTGACCTGTCTTTTCTCTGAACAAATAATGATTAAAGCTATAGGGTTAACTTCATAACCCGTCAGCTAAAGCTGACAAAGCAATGGAGTAGTGGGCAACTGATAATGGTAAAATTGCAATATTAATGCTCACCCATGATAAGGCAAAAGACAACAGTCATAATAAGGTCTTCAGCGTTGCTCATGACAGACGACAACAACGTAACGTCTACGGCTCCACACCATAGCTGACGACCCTACCATGGCAACAGCACAGGAAGCTGACGGAGGTAAGCTGAAGGGGATAAGCAAATCTTCAACGGATCTAATGTGGCCTTACTTAATCTCCATGCATGCGTGTATAAGGAAACATCTTGTGCTCTACGCTTAACCCTAGTCAAGAAGATCTTTGCAAGGAAAGAACTCTAGGAGATACGTAAATTAAAGAGGTTCTCTCCTATAAGGAAAGAACTTTTGAACCAAGGCACAAATGTCAACCCTACGCTACTATAAAAAGCCCAAAACCCTCACAAACCAAGGTACACATAACTTACCCTAGCTCTGGCACTCTAGAGTTATAAAACAAGAGATTTCTTTAACTTAACCGTCAGAGGATTTTTGGCCGGTACCACACCGGTACTCTTTGTTGGTTCTTCTTCTTCTCTTTACATTTTATAGTTCCTATTTGGAGCATGTAAGGACCGTGCGGTTCATTGATGATTTCCGGCATTATCATTAACCTCATAACCTTTCTTCTCCAAGGGGAATCACATGGGCTACAAGTCTTAAAAGATGGACAATGGCTTGCAGTTGAGCCTCTCCCTAATGCATTTGTGGTTAATGTAGGCCACATGTTGCATGTAAGTCCATATTTTTTTATTCTTTTTTTACATTTAATTGCCCATTTTTTCAACAAGCGCTCGTGTCATATTTCATATCATGAAAGTTCAGTTTTAAAAGTTATGGTTGCACTACTCTTCATCAAATACTTTGAAAAATTACATATTTTTCTTATAGTTTTGGCCCTTTTGGGTGGTTTCAAATTAAACCCTAAAATTAAAATTTTTTTTTATAACTAAAGCCATTAACTTTTAAAATCATTTCAATTTGCACCCTCAATGAGTTATTATTAACTAAAAGTAACAAAAAAAATTTGCATAAGTTGTGATGAAAAATCATCTAAAAAAACAATTCCATGTGAAATTATAAAAGCTCTAGGTATACCATATTAAAGTGTGAAATTATGTAATAAGTATTCTTATAATCATCATCAGCAAAGAACTTACAAATAATATTATATATTATATATAAACTTATATCCAAATCATATAATAAACTATACTTTAAAATAAAAGTTGCGTCTTACAATTGTATTTGCTCCAAAGGTACACCTCTTGTTTTTATTAATTTTTTTTCATTATTATTATTATTATTACTATTATTTTCTTTCTCTTGATGCCATATGACACATTAAAATGATTAACATGGTTGTTTCAAGTAAAATTGCATTGCCAAAATTTCTGCAGAAAAAATAGTTTAAAAAAATTACTATATGTTTAAAAAATGGTGAATTATATTTTTCCACCCTAACTTGTCATCATGATTTCACTTAACCCAAAGAACTATGAAAACGCACGATTGACCCCAAAATTTTAAAACTCACTTAACTCCCTCTCTTCTGTTTTGGTGTTAAGTTTAACCGAAATTGCTTGCATGTGAATTCTGGACCAATTGATTGAATTGGATCCTTACACCTGAAATTAAAAGTTGAAATTGTACCAAAATTGGTTTCACATAATCGGGGCGACAGTTTGGGGGGAAAAGTGTAATATTTTCTTAAATAAATTAATTAAATTAAAAAAATATTATCATAAAGTGCATTCCTCATGTAACTAAAAATATTTTTTTCTCTTTTATTTTTATTATTCTTAATTAATTCAATCGTACATTGCATGTGCATAAAATACTAGTACCTTCTAAAATTTAGTAGGTTGATTTTGAAAGAGGAATTAATGAAATTAAGATCATGATTTCATTCGCCCTGTTAGAGCATTAGCATTAGGGGGTGTAAAAACCCCCTAGTTGCTAATTTTACCAACTAGAGCCTTAAAATTTAAAATTATACTACATCCGAGTATGTAAGCCTTTTTGTTTTTTTTTTTTTTTTCCATCCTAGCTATAGTAAGTATGGGTATTTAGAACTTACTATAGCATGGATGTATAATTAAAATAATATTATTTTCTCTCTTCTCTATTTCTTTTCATTCTTTTTTATTTTATTTTATACAAGATAAATTTCTACTTTAGCCTAATCTAAGTGTAAATGTGCGCGGTGGTGTTTCTTTTCATTCTCTATCTCACTCTTTTCTCTTGTTCTTTGTTTTTTCTTCTCTCACTTTTTGGCTTTGCCCCTTCTCTCTTCTTCTCTCACGCTTCTTTCTTCTCTATTCTTTCTTCGATTCTCTCTTTTGATTTTTTGGTAGTGGATTGGAAGGGTTGTGGATCAGCGGTGAGTCTTGCAATTTAGGTGGTAATGGGTTGAGATTTTGGCCGGTGGGTTAAGTTTTGGTCAGTGGGTTGCGATTTGGGTTTCAGTGGTGGTGGTTGGCCGATTTGGGTGGTAATTGGGTTGGTGGTTTTCAGTTTGCTCGCCGTGGGTAGTTGCAATCTAGGTTTCGATGTATTGGTCTTGTGTTTCATTGGTGTGGGTTTGTCGGTTTGCTTGCTATGCGTTTGTTGTCGTGGGTTTGGGTTTGTTTGCCGTGGGTATCGGTTTTGTTTGATGTGGGTTTGGGTTTTGTTCATGGTGGTGGAGACCGTGAGTTGGTTTTTTTTTTAATTTTTTTAATTTTGGGTGTTGAATGTTGATGTTGGATTGTGGGTTTTTGTAGATTGCTTGTAGTAGTGGCGGTAGGTGTGTGTAGTGCAGCAGTGGTGGTAGAGGTGGTGTTAGGAGATTTGTGGTCATTCTTGTACAAAAAGAATGAGAGAGAAAGAATAAATTAAAAAATGGTTAATAAAGAATAAAAAAAGAATATTTAATTGAAGTGGTTAAAGAATAGAAATTGAAATGTAGGACTGTAGGTTGTATTGTAAAATGAGTTGGTATAATAGATAAAATAACTTTCTAAATGGTAAAATAGAAACCGATTTACAAACCTAAATGCTAGTATTAAGTGTTCAATCTACCACATGCCTCCATGTAGCATAAGAGAGAAGGAGAAAAATTGGCAAAAAGGACAGAAAAAATGAAAAGAAGTTAAGATAAACTTATTCAATTTTCAGGTTTGAAAGTTATTGGTGCAATGCAAAGTCAGCTTTTCCAAATAAAGTGTGCTTTGAGTGGCCTATGGTATGTGACGTCTTTGTCCTAGTCCTAGATTGTTAGTTTTAGAAGACGATAAAAATGAAATTAAGATCAATGCTAGTTTATTTAATATACGTTATGTTTCTAGTTTATTTAAAAAGTTCGGCCTCTGTTTCTTCTGGGTAGTTGCGAGTCCGCAACAAAAATTTATATTAGCCCAAGAGCATATATTTAAGCCTTCCAAAATTTACAAAAAGTGCGAGTCAAGTTTACTGCTTCTATGTAAGTCTATTAATTATAGTTAGTGTATGATTAGTCTAGATCTTAGTAGGCTAAGGCTTAGACCTATGTTATTAGGTTAATATATCTCTCTTTTGTTGGAGGAAGGTTAATATATCTCTAACACCATATATTTCTTAATCACAAATTTGTCATTATGAGCGTAGATTATTAGCGATGGGGAAACTAAGCAGTGCTGACCACAGAGTTAGTTGTGACGAACAAAAAAGTTGCACGGACAACAGTTACGAGCTTCATCCAACCTGCGAAAGTGCTTCTTAGTGATTACAGTCCTCCACTGTATAGATATTTTGTGTACAAAGATTTTCCTAGAACCTATATAGCAGACACTCATGACAGAGTTCCACCTCTTGAAGCATATAAGATCCAAAATTGAAGTACGTTAATTTATTACGTACGTTTATTAAAGAGCTAGTTGTTTGGAGAATAATTGGTGTGATCTTACCTTTTTTTTCTTGGATGAATTATAAATTTCATTAATCAAAACACAATTACTGGGGAAAAAAAAACCTAGAACCCCTACAAACAGATTAGAAATCCAACACCAACTAACTTGCCATATCTCTTATATATTATACTAACATAAAACAGGAAAAACCGAACCAATTGATACAACTGATATCGAGCAGACGTGAAAGTTCTTAAATTATATTGGATCTCTAATCTCCTTGAAAAAAAAAAAAAAAAAATTGCAACTACTATAAGTTCACCCAGGAGGCCCTTCTAATAGAAGTAATTGCTGGTTGTGAGCAAGGCGGAGCTAGGGGGTCCAAGGGGTCCAAATCCTCCCTCGCCACCAAACCAAAAAAAAAACAAAATAGTTGACCGGTAGTTCACAACTTTTCCACCCTCCCCTATATTGAAATTTTTTTTTTTTTTTTTTTTGTGTCAGTTTTTTGTTTATATATATATATATATATACACACACACACACACACTTATAATCAGTACACTTCCATAAACTATTAAATATGTCAAAATTTATTTTTAAAAAGAAAGACAATCTTACATTATTTTATCTATGTTTCTAAGGTTCAAAACCTTTAATAGAAAAGGAAAGTAAGGACAAAATAAGAAAATTATTGTTATATTTAAAAAGTAATGAGATTTTCTCAACAACAAAAAAAAAAGAGTAGAGAGAGAGAGCTAACAGGAACTCAAATTATTTGTATAAATCAATAAATTTTGAGATAATTATATAATTAATATAAATTTTTGTAAGTTGCATTTGATGTTTATCTAACTATTAAAAATCTTTTCATTCATAAGTCAAATCTTGACTTTGAACTTTAAAAAAAAAAAATTGGCTTATTCATACAAAGAAATTATTAACAAATAAACAAAATATAATAAATATTTTATCATTTCCTGACTTTTCTTAGGGTAAAAGATTAAAACATCCCTTAATAGACTTATATGTTTCATATTGATCTCAAGTACTTATATGTGTGTGTGTTTAATTATACGTGCATATATGTGTATGTAACTTTTGTTCCCTTAAATAAAAAGCTTTGTAATTTAATTAGTTGACATTTTTTGATATGTTCATGATTTTCAAAATTCAAATCTTCCTTTTCTGTTGTAATTATCGACTTATATAATAATAAAAAAAAATTGCCCATTAGAATCAAATTCTCGGTTTAGTATGTTCACACTTCAAAGTACTATTACGTTCAAATTGTCTTAAAGTAGAAAGCATAAACAAACCATAACACCTATTATTTTTATAATAAGGGCTTAGTAAAATATATGAGGAGGCCATTTTTTTTTTGAAGCTTATGAGGAGACCATCTTAACTCAAAAGTTTAAATCAATAAGTTTAGGCATATTAATGTTTATTATCACTTACTTTATTACTAATATGCAATGCGGGATGATCTATCTATTAACCAATCAAATCACTCATATTTGAATATTTTAACACAAAACTTGAAGTCCAAATTTCCAATGGCAAATAATAATAATAATAATTATCATACTCTAACATACTGGGTTGCTCCAAATGTTGGGTAATAAAAATCTCATGTGTAGTCAGCTGTCACTAACCATTAAACAATAGTATAGGGTGAAGAGTTGTGATCAAATCCAATGACAACTTCAAAAGGATAGTGCATTGTCCTCTAATGTACATGTTGAATCCGTAGCATGACTTTGATTTGTGATTAACCATCTTACCACTTTGAGTATGGAGGAAAAATGGAAAAAAAGAATAAAGATAAGTACAAAGATAGTGCCTAGTGCCAACAACCTATAAGGTATTTTTTTTTTTTAACACGCTGCTATGAACTATGAAGCATTGATCTTGGGGAGAAACTTATTAATACTATGTTGGCTTTTATAAAGTGTGGAATGAAATTAGGGCAATAAACAAGCTAAGTCGAGTTGAGTATTAAAATCAAAATAAGAATAATTAAAAAGAAGAAAATTAATTGAATTATAGTGGATCGTCAACTTTGAGTAGTCTATTGAATGAGAAATAGCACTAAACCCACCTTATCTTCCAAGTGCTCAAATTAGATTAAGCACCTAATCTTAACAAAATTAATTACATGAGGTTAGAAAGCATTTTGTGCCTTTCCATGGTGGGTAGAGATCACTTTCTCAGTACAAATTTATTTTTTAAACCCATCATGCCCGACTTTTCCTATAAACTGTATCGTTTAGGATTTGCACGATGTTGATACGGTCAATGCCTTTTTTGAATTGATCTTAATAGAAATTGACAATAGTAATTTCATTGTAATCTCCGAAAGTTGCTTTTGTGAAGATAACACCTTGGGGTTTGCACCATATTAACCGTTGTAATTATAGTATCAAAATGATTAATGGTTGAGGAAAAGACTACAAGATCTTACACGTTTATGATTATCTGCTTAAACAAAGTCTTTGTCAAACTAATAAATTCAAATGTGCCATTACATGACTAAAATTTCATAAAATATAGGATTATGTGGGGTTTGTAAGCAGTAATTACTCTATTTTAGTAAAGAAATTTAGAATCCTTTGTCTCTGTCTCTTTTTGGGAGGGGAGAGGGAGGGCAACGACAGAGTTAGAATTTTTGTTTTTAGAGGACTCAAGTTATAAAAATAAAGAAATTTAAATTCATAAAATAAACTATTATAAATATGTATGTGTGTGTGAAACCTGAATTAACAAATATTATTATCTTTTCTGTATATAAGAAAAATATTTATACTAATTTAGCTTTTACAAAATTCAAAAAAAAAAAAAAATTATAAAGTCAACTTGCAAACTGTGAACTACATTTTTTTTTTTTTTGAAACAAACTGTGAACTACATTTTAAATCATATGAATCATAATAAAATAATAAATATCACTTTACATGCTCAAACATATACAAGTCATTATAATAAGAGTAATGTTACAGTTACAAACTATTTTACAACATTTTTACAAATTGCTAATGTGATCAGTCTTTTATTGGTTTTCATCTAACCCTACCATTAATAACATTTTTTCATTTACTAATAATCACTCACCACATCAGCAGTTTGTAAAATTTTTCGTATCTTTAGCATTATTCTTATAATAAATATATAATAATACTAAAAAAATAAAATACTCATTTAGTTATTTTATATATATGACAAATGCAATAACAAGGATCTCTAACTTCTACCCACAAAACCAATAATTGTCATTTCTTCTAAAAATGAAAAATGAAAATATAGCGTCTCTATCTCTAATTTTCTAAGTGCAAGATAGAAAGAGATTTCTTTATCTATTTTTAGTAGCATAAATTTGAATATGATTTAGCTTAAGAGTTACAAATGGCACAAGAGTAATAAGAATCTAAAAAAAAAAAAGAGTAATTAGAGGAAAAATTATGGACAAAGTTTAACTATAAAATTGGTTGTAGCCTAAGGCTACAACCTTACTCAATAAAATAAAAACTGCTACATATTTTGAAAATCTAACTGTTGAATTACATGTCCTTTACGCTCTTAATGCACTTGTCAAATTTTGTGTTAATTAAATATTATTTACTATATGTATAAGCTTATATTTTATGCATAATTTTAAAATACAAAAACTTGCAATTTAAACAATTTATTGATGACGTAGCTATTAATATTTAATTTTCTAGAAATTTTACAAGCATGGAGAATATGAGAAGAATATATAATTCAATGGTGGATTTGTCAAAAATCATCTGTAATAAAAATATATTAAGTAAGGTTGTAGCCTAAGGCTACAACCAATTTTGTAGCTAAATTTTGGCAAAAAATTATTGTATTACTTATTTACATAATGACAAAATTTAGCTACAAAATTGGTTGTAGCTTAAAGTTATAACCTTATTTAATATCTTTTTATTGAAGGTGAATTTTGACAAATCTACCATTGGATCACATTTTCTTCTTATTTTCTCTATGCTTGCAAAATTTCTAGAAAATTAAAGATTAATAGCTATGTCATTAATAAATTGTTTAAATTGCAAGTTTTTATAGTTTAAAATTATGCATAAAATATGAGCTTATAGATTATATAGTAAATAATATCCAATTGACACAAAATTTGACATGTGTATTAAAAGCGTAAAGAACATGCAATTAAACGATTAGATTTTTAAAATCTGTAGTAATGTTTATTTTATTGAGTAAAGTTGTAGCCTAAGGCTGCAATCAATTTTGTAACTAAATTTTGTTAGGTTACAATCAGTTTTGTAGCTTAAATTTGTCCTTTACATAAACTTATTTATCTTTAGAATTATATTGTGAACACATTTTGGTTTGATGGAATATTTATTTTATGATTGTAATAAGAGAAAAAAAATGCATTACTTATTTACACAAGTGTAGTACAAATTTATTTATTTTTATCATAAAAAGGGCTATTAATTAAATTTTATATATTTATTTTTAAAAAATACATTATAATTAGGAGAGGTGGATTTTAAAAAGCCAGATGGCCTCTCCCCTCCCTCCATCCATGAGGAGGGGGATGGAATTAATTTAGTGCCACTAAATTAGAACATACTTCCTCTCTTTATATATATATATATATATATATATAGATAAAAGAGGAAGTATGTTCTCTTTTAGTTTAGACCGAAAAAAAAAGAAGAAAGAAGAAAAATAAAAGAAATAGAATAAGACCATTTATATTTTTGGGAAAGCTAAAAAAAAAAAATCTTTTTTTAAAGTTTACATACTTTTAGGAATATATTTTGTGGGGATAAAAGAATCGAGTAGAAGTATTAGGCCGTGTGTCATGCTCGAGGATGCCAAGGAGCCCAATGATGATTAAACAGTAAGATAAGCATGTGGGTTAATGGGCCGAGGACAAGGACCAATAACAACAAACAAGTAATGTGTCCCGAGGAGCCAAACTTCCTCAGGAGGCGTTGTGGGAGGTTGGAGCCCGGCCACTTAGAGAATACCGTGTAAGAGGCAATCATACTTTGGAAGATAAGTTTAAGAGAAATGAGTCAACAATGAACTAAGAAATATCTGAGAAGAAGACTGTTACCGCCACATTAAATGTTCTGCATCTAACCAATTGGCCGCATTTACGTGGAAATGATGTCTGGACAGTAATATTTAGCCTTACAGCTACATACAAAGTTTCCAGGAGGGCTTTGATGGGAAAAGTATCCAGGAGATCACTTATACAATCAACATGTGGAAAGCTGGGATTGAAAAAGAGTAGGACTATATAAAGAAAAGGCCTTGGTGAAAAATGAGGTATGTAATCACTGGAAAACAAACAAAACTGAGAGAGAATACCTTGTACTTAGAAAAAACATGAGTATATACAAGAACAACTTATCCTCGGACTTTACCGAGGAGTGCCATTATACCATATTGTGTTTTTCTTAATGGTTTAATCTCCTTCAATTGAGACCCATATTTGGTTTGCAAAAATATTCTTTATTGTAGGATCCTCCCTCTAACAAATATATTGTGTTGGGCTTGCTAGGTTTTCCTTAACTGTTCACAAGTGGGAGGTTTGAACCCTTTCTCCCCTAGACCTCAAGCTCTTTGTATATGGGAGGTGCCAATTCAACTACAAGGCTTTTGGCATAATTGATTCAATTCTTAATTATAATAAGTTTCATCCATTCATTTCTTAAAAAAAAAAAAAAAAGGAATAATGGTCCAGCTATGTCTTCATAATTGATACTATTAATTTAATTTGAAATTTTGTAGATTACTGGGTGACTTTGCTTGTGAAGATCACTTCAATCAACGTAATCATGAATCTTCCATACTTATACTATAGTAATATGGAAAGTTATCTAATCGCTAAATAGTTTAAACTATATTCTCCATTGGATTCCCTATCAGCAGATTTGTCCGATTTGGTAAGATGACTAGCCTGAGAGAAAATAAAATTTTGAATAAGTTTTATTAATTGCTGCTCTTGCTTTTATTTTCAGTTAGATTCTAGGAAAAAGTTTTCCAAGAAAATAATATAAAAAGTGACAATCCCAAATCACTAAGGGCATGTGTAGTAGACTGTAATAGACGTTGTAATGCAAAAGTTATTACTATAGTTTAGTTATTCTTTAGTTTGGTTATGTTTTTATTACAATGAATAATCATTCTTTATAGATATGTATTCTTCAAAATGAGGAATAACTATTCCTCTTTAAAATATTGTATTAACTATTCCTTAGTAAGTGCAATAATTTCAAAATTTCCATATACATCTAACAATTATAAAAATAAAAAATCATAAAAAATAACACATATCTCTCTTAAATTTAAAACTAACAATTTTTAAGGAGATATAATTGTATGAGTAAGATATTTCTTAAAATAAATGTTAAGTTTTATTCTAATGTTATACCTCACAACCAAACTAATGAATATATCTAGTTATTATATTATAACACATTTTATTACTAGTAATAAAGATTACAATTCTTATCATAATTCCTATTCAGTGTACCAACTGTATCCTAAGTACGATAATTTTATTCAGGTAATGGCCACTAGTGTCACTTATACATCATATGTAAACATTGGATTTTCAAAATGGATCTTCCATTTTCAAGCAGGACAATATTGACTTAGAGAGCGACACGGAGAGAGAGAGAGATCAAACATTTACTCATGACCTTATAGACCAAGTCACCTCTCTAGATCGCATGTTTGTAAAAAGCTAAGAACAAAATCTACTTAGGATGATTTTGGTTCCAAAACTCTATTTTATATAGAGAGAAAGGGAAAGCTTGGAAAAAGTAGAAGGTGATGGAAATGATAATAGGTGTGGCCTTTGGAATCTGGTTGCAAATTGAAAAAAAAAAAAAAAAAAACCCTATAAAATTGTCAAAACCATCTCTTTTCTTTATGATTTTGCAGCATTGTATATTTCTTACCTCATATGGGAAGGAGCCCATGTAATTGATAGAAATTGAGGTTTATCATTTTATTAGAACAAAAAAAAAAGAAGAAAAAATTGTGGGAGAGAAACTGAGAAAGAGAAAGATATCATTGTGCTTTGTCTCTTTGCATTCATGATCCTACTCATTTCTCTCACTGTTTTCTTTATACATGAGAAAATGACCTATCATTTGGTTCACTAGCTCAGCTTATTCATGCACATTGCACAAGCTGGTTGACTTTATTTTAATGAGATTCAACAAGGGGTCAATAGACTCAATAGGTACATTTATTTCCTTTTCTGGGTATTAATTTATTGGAAAAAAATTAACAACCGTCCAGAGCATTTCAATCTTTTCATCATTAGAGAGGACCATAAAAAAGAAAAAAAAAAAAGCCAATGGTAAAAATTGCATTTGTATAATAATTGTACGATTTAAATAAGTTGAAAAGTTTTGACCTATAAAATTTGTAAAGATGATAACTAGTAGACCCATGGGACAGCAGGCCTCTCTCTCTCTCTCTCATGCAGTCAATTTTTAAGCTTAGTTGTTCATAGACCATTATTATGATGAATAATAAAGGAAACCTACAGTTCTTTTTTTATTATAAATTTATTATTATTATTATTATTATTATTTTTCAATTCCTAGCTCAAACAAAATAATTAAGATATCTAATCCTAAAATAAAGATACAACATACAATAAGAAATAAATCATGATTATGCCTAAATATTACCAGTGAACAAGGTAAACTATCTCTTAAATTTTTTTCCGACAAATTGAATCTTTAAAACAAAAGCAACGTTTGGTAGGTGATTGTTTTTGATGATGAATATAATGTGATCATTTCGCTTATTTTTGTAATTTTGTCCTTCATGACCAGTAAATTCACCACAGTTCCACAATTAATTGTAGCAAATTGAATAAAAATAGTGAAAAAATGATTAGAAATCAATGACAATAATCACTGAAGATCCCACTGTTACAACAAAAATCATGGGATTCGAAAAATGATGTTGAGTTGGTGTGGTGCATGAAACATTACTTCATGAATATGTCATGACCACATACAAACAGCTCCTAGACAATGTAGCAAGACATAATTGCAAAATAAAGATCAAGATAAACACTTAGCCATTCAGAAAAAGCCAATGCACGATCATTGTGCTCAAATGCCACTTGATGAGCATCGATTGGTCCAACTGTACCAAGGATTAAAATACCAATTACTGATATAGAGGATACTACAAAATTTTAAGAGTAAAGTTAATAAATATCCTAAAGGTATTGATTTGAAATATTTTTAGAAATTTTTATAAGAAAAAAAATAACAATTGATTATTTTAACAAATTTTTTTATATTTTACACGAAAGTGATGTTAAAACTTTTCAAAAGTAGCTTTTAAGGGCATCTGTTACAAGACTCAATTTTTGTCATATAAGTTTTACTAATTGATATGTTACCAATTTTTCTTAAAAAATAATTTTAACAATAATTTATTATGTTATTGAAATCCACTAATTACATTAATTATCAAATAAGTTTGCAAATAGTTTATATAACAACCGTAACATTTTTCATAAAATTTTAATTTTCAATTTCAATTTCAATTTCAATTTCGATCTCGATTTTAGTTTTGAATAAATCTTATTATAAGGGGGGAAGAATGGGGACAAAGGAAAATGAGGGTGTGGGTGTCACAACTTTTGGGCAATAAAATGATTGTTGAAAAGGACTTTTGGAGAGAGAGAGAGAGAGATAGGAGGGTAAGTTTTCATTAAGGTTTCAAAAAAGGGATTGAAAAATGTTGGGGAAGATAAGGAGCATTTTCCTCACTTAGGCATGATGTTGTTGGCCATCTAAAAACACTACCTAGAAAGTGTACTCAAGAACCCAATTTTCCTTAAATATAGATATAGCCTCTCCTCTTTCTCCTATAGCCCCTTGTCTTTGTCTTTTCGTTGTTCTGTTCTCTCTCAATCTATGCCTAAATTTCCTTTATTACACATTTTCACACCTCAAACAACAACAGCTAAAGTGCGCATTATTATTATTATTAAAGAAAAATGAAGAAGTGGTGCGTACTGCGCATCATGCGCACCATATAAAATGCGTGGGAGTATTAGTGACTTCACATCTTGTCATTAAAAGCTAGACTGAGCCGTGTGCGCACAGCGCATACCCAAAAAAAAAGAAAAAACAGAAGAAGAATAAAAAGAAAAAGAGAAACTATTTTTCTATTCTTTGCACCAATCACACAAAACAAAAGAAAAGGAAAATCAAATCCACTCTTTGTTTCTCTCTCTAGAAAACCAAAACCAAATCCAAATCGCCCCCCCCCCCCCCTGCTGAAAGTGAAAGTGAAAGTGAAAGTGAAACCTTGAGCTTGAAGGTTGAAACTGAATTGAATTCAACGAAAACGTTTAGCTTTGTTGTTTGTTGATCGTGGAAGCAAAAAGTGAAGCGAAACGATGTCGTCGGATATAAGCTAAAGGGAGAGTTTGTGGAAGTTGAAGAAGGGTGAGAGAAATCTGGATCGGAGGTGTTCGGAGTTGATGGAAAGGAGAGGAATGGGAAGGGATAGTCTGCTATTACCGACAGTAGGACCGCCGATAAAGCGGCGAGCTGGGTTGCGGAGAAAGCAGGCTGGTAGAGGCTCTTATAGAGGGAGTTAGAGAGAGAGAGAGAGAGAGAAACTCTGAAAAAACAAATACTTAAGAGAAAGAGAAGGAAAAAAAGAGAGAGTTTTGTGAGTGAGTTTTTAGTTGTTGTTTTGATTTTTGGAGGGGTAGTGTTTTAGAGAGAGAGAGAGAGAAAGATGGGTAGTTATAGTGAGAAGCTGAGGACCCTCTGTTTGAATACTGGCTGGAAATATGCAGTCTTTTGGAAGTTCAAATATCGCGCCAGGATGTCAGTTCTTTCTTTCTTTGTTTACTCTTTTTTTTTTTTCTTCATATATGAGTACATGTTGTTTGTTTGGATGAGTTTAAGCTAAAATTTCTGTATGCTTAATTGCTTGCTTTTAATGTTTTCTAAGTTGACAACAGGAGTTTGTCATGGTTGTTTTGAACTTATATTATGCATCTAAATATGTACAATTTTTTTTTTTTTTTTTGGGATATATGTATGTAAGAAGGTTTGAAAATATTAATAATAATAATATTGGGTTGTGGGTTGTTCAGTTAACTTGGAAAGTCTCGTCTTTGTCATCAAATAAGACAAAAATCGTCGATTGGTGTGTTGGTCTAATGATTAAGAGTGTAATCATTATGGAGCGGATGTGTCATGTGTTCAAATCCTATTGTTTCTATCAAAATTAATGATATTGTGTTAAGTGGGATTTGGTCAATTCTTCTGAATTTTTATGAACATCATGGTATGTTAGGGTGATTTTCATTCTGGGGTATGGTGTTTTATTTTTATTTTTTTGTTTTACGCAGGGTGTTGACGTGGGAGGATGCTTACTACCACAGCCATCATGAGCAACATGACTCTTTGGCGAATAATTACAGCAGTAAGACACAAGAGAAGTTGCCTGATGGCCATTATTCGCATGATCCCCTAGGTTTAGCTGTGGCAAAGATGTCGTATCATGTATATTCTCTGGGAGAAGGGTAGGACTCTTCTCACTTATTCACAATTTGATATGCTGTATGGGGTGCTCTTGTCATGCTACTGTGATACAAGGACATTTTTCTGAACATCTTGCATATTTTATATTTTTCCTTTTCAAATCCCATATAACTGTCTTTTAAGTTTTCACAAAACAGGCGATTTTAAGTTGAGAAAATGTTATCACTTTAAAATAAGCTTATGCTCGGGTTCAATCTTTTCGGTTTGCAGCATAACTGTAAAAAATTGCAGATGAAGAATAGGAACTTGATGACTAAAGTAGAGTATCACCGGTTAACTTTACATTTTAATTCTTCTTTTCATAGGATTGTTGGACAGGTGGCAGTTACCGGAAAGCATCAGTGGATCTTTGCAGATAAGCATGTTACAAATTCCTGCTTATCTTACGAGGTGCCGAACTTCCTTCAATGAAACTAAATAACATGCTTTTTTGCATGTATGATGAATAGCTCAGCACCTATCTAATTGATTCACCATTCATTGTTATTGTTGTTAATCTGTTTTTCCCTCTCTTGTTATGTTCAGTACTGCGATGGGTGGCAAACACAATTTTCAGCGGGGATCAGGGTATGCCTACTTTCTTTTGATGTTTTAACTTTGTGGTGACTGATGATTGCTAGGGATAGTGAAGGATTTTGTTTCTGTGATACGCTTAAATGCCATTGATTTATTTTCCCCATTGTATTTTTATCTTTTTATGGTTATAGGTCATAATAATATCTATGAGAAATACAATAAACCTGATGTTCATTTGTTGCGATAGTATTTAATTGGCTGAGATTGATAATGGAACAACCAGTTAATTTACTGAAGTTTGTTTACTTAAAGCATGTTGATATATATATATATATATATATATATATACATATGACTGTGGATCACAACATACTATTTGTTTGTCCATGTGCCACACCTAAGTGTCTGAATGTCTTCCAACCATTGGACCAATGCAAGCATTTATTCTGCTTGGACTAACAGTAGTGGTACATGCCACTCTGATAGGCTACTCAGATCAAACTAACCTTACCTTGTAGAATATCAATTAGAGTAAGGTATTCATTCAACTCCTAATTTGCTACGTGTGTTACTGACTTATCATAACCTGAGGTGCAATTTATTAACATTTGGACAACAGAGATGAATAAACAGATAACTTATTACTAGTTGTATTGTGATAAGTTGATGGCTACATGGTAGGAGATATGGTTTTAGATGGTCCAACATTTCCATTTACTGTATCTTGTTTTTCTCTGTTTTTATGGTTTCTGGTTTTCACTAATCCACTTTGATATCCTTTTAACAATATTGCTCTTGTTTTGTCCTGTAGACTATCGTTGTTGTTTCTGTTGCCCCGCATGGAGTTGTACAGCTTGGCTCTATAAATAAAGTACGATAAGTTCAAAATTCTTTTGGTGCATTGTCACAATCATGCATGATTACTGAAAATTTTACTCCAAGTTGATGTTTGTGCAGTTTCCTATGGGGTTACAGGATAGATATTGAACTTAGCTTTTTCTTTGTTATTTATTTATTTATTTTTAATTTTCAACATTGCTATGTGTTTGGTGTTATAGCTATTCAGATGATGATTCACTTCTGTTGCACCACTTGCTTCTTCAGTGAATAGTGATCGATGAACTGATCAAATTTGTCGTGTTTGTATGCTATATTGATGATTATTGGTGCTTTTACACTAAAAAAAATAATGACCATTGTAATGGTGAGAGGATGGAGATATCACCAAGTCACCCCTCTCAGGGCCCTGTTTTGGCAGGATCAATAGTATAAAACGTGGATTTTATAATAATTGGGTGAAAATTCTGCTAAGTCATTCACACCATAACATAGATTCAATGGAGCACCTCAGGTCATCTTAATAATGTCAAGCTCAATGATTGGTCAAGTCCACATTTTACCATACTATGTTTATGGATTTGACTATTTGAGGATTTGAGAGTCAGGGAGCTGCATGCCATTAGGCTGTAAGGCGATTGGTGTAATTATTTTTATTATTTTGCTACAGTGAACTTATATATCTTCTCTTCCTCCTTTTAATATAAGTGGTAAGATACACAACCCTAGTGATGTCTACCTTAAGACCAGGTCATTATAGTGGATGAAAAAGTTATTTGGAGTGGAGCAGTTATTGGCAATAAGGGGCAGTGTTGATGCCACTAAACCACTGGGGCAATGATTTTCCTGTGTCTGCTTCTAGTCAACAAAATTATAATGTATTCTGCCCCAAGTTGATTTGTTAAATCGTCATGTGAATTGCTATTAACATGTCACAGTTTATGCAGTTTGTTTGCCCCCTAATTTATGATTTGCATGCTTGGATTCTTCACAGTATGCCCCCCACATTTCTTACGTTATAAGTTCAATTTTATCCTGCATCTTTTTACTGTTAGTTTCTTGTTGTTTTAGGATAGATGATGTACTAATGTATGCAATATCTCTCAGTAGTGAACTTTCAATTCTATTTTGACCATCATGGGAGTAATGCATCAGCTTGGTTACAAGGATCTGCAAAATTAATGCATGCTGAAGTTTTTAAACTCATGACCTACATGTCATTTAAAGCTGGATTTACTTTTATGTTTATTTCCTCTTTGAGAAAAGCAGGTCAATGAAGATATGAAGCTGGTGAATCATATAAGAGATGTCTTTTTGACTCTTCAAGATTCTTCTATAGAGCCTATTCCTAGTCCAATACAATGTAGTATGAAGAATTTATTACGTCTGGTAACTCTCTCATGCACATAAATGAAGCAATATCATAATTTGTAACTGTGCGACACATTAATACTCTTGTTTTTCTCAGCAACATATGTCAACAAATAGTTTGGCTTCAGAGATGATTCCTGATGGCTTACGCAATTTAGATAAAGCCATAGACAGAGAAAGGCCAGATGTTTGGGTTTCCATGTTTCCATATTTTGGGAAAGACAGTGATAGTTCCTATGCTTTTCCACCACATGATTTTTATCAGGAAAAAGCAGCTGAAGTGGTCAATAATCATGGGGGGCTTGAGTTATCCACTTCAGGAGGTGATGAAAGTGCAAAATTTCATTTGTCAAAGTCTGAAATTGTCAATTTGGAGCATCAGAAACTAGTAGGGGTGAGAGCGGTTGATGACAGGAAATGTGCAGGGGAGAATAGTGGCTGCAAAGATATGGGGGTGTGTTCAGAATCCAATGCCAATTCATTCTCACACAATTCTGCTACTGATAGTGTTAACTTATATGATGTTATAGTTCCAGCTGATAAGGTTGGAGTTGATTTCACGTACTTATCTTCAGACCTCCTTGACTCAGCTGTTTGTGACAGATTTAAGTTGGATGGTATAAGTTTTTATGAAAATGGTCTGTTGCAGAAACCTGAATCCTTAGACATGAAAGTCCATAAAGATTTGGACAAATTGGACTTTCAAACTGAGTCAAGCCATATGGATATATTGAACACATCTTTGAATTTCCCTGCTGGATGTGAGCTCCAAGAAGTGCTTGGACCAGCTTTTCTGAAAAAGAGTGATTATTTTGATTGGCAAGCTGAGAAGACTGAAGATAGAACAGCTCTTGCGATGCCAGAGGGGATGAGCAATAGCCAGTTGACATCTGACTCTCACCCTGATCATCTTCTAGAAGCTGTAGTGGCCAATGTTTGCCAAAGTGGTAGTGATATTAAAAGTGAGAAACCATTCTGTAAACCAGTGCAGTCTCTGTTGACAACTGAAGTCAGTCCAGAGCCTTCTAGTCATACTGTGCATACTATCACGTCAGCAGCTTATTCATTTGAGAAGTCCTCTCTCGTAGGGGATGACAAACAGCACTGCTTGAGCTCATCGGGGGTTTGTGGTGCGATATCTCCAACAGGTTTTTCATCAAATTGTCCAAGTACATGTAGCGAGCAGCTGGAGAGATCATCAGAACCAGCTAAGAACAACAAAAAAAGAGCCAGGCCTGGTGAAAATTGTAGGCCTAGGCCCAGGGACAGACAATTGATCCAAGATCGTATTAAGGAGCTGCGGGATTTGGTGCCCAACGGATCAAAGGTAACTTTCTACCATTCTGCCTGCTGGGTTTTGGTCTGGTGATATTTGTAGTTCTTTATGTATAATATGCTGAAATTTTCATGATCGTTGCACAGTGCAGCATTGATTCACTGCTGGAACGCACAATCAAGCACATGCTCTTTCTGCAAAGCATAACTAAGCATGCTGACAAGCTAAATAAATGTGCCAATTTGAAGGTAAGACTTAGGCATTCATGTGTCACGTATCTTTTAACCTGGGCTTGGTGGATAAAGAGCTTAACCAGGCTCTCATCATAAATTAAGAAGCAAAAATTGAATTTTTAATTTTCAATTGAGAGGCAGTGCTTTTAGATAATTGCTTATGATTGGAGTGGGCTCCCACCTAGCACTCTTGTGGAATTATAATCAAGTGCTGGTAAAATAATCATGTTGTACATGGAATCTTTGAGTGTTACATATACTTTTCCCTACCCTCTGCTATGTAACAAACTGCCAGACATCAAAGTGATACTATCCAATTTAAAATTTTGACCATCTATTACCTATCAGAAAGAACTTGTATGTTTGATGACTTAATATGTTACTCTCTTTTCTTCTTATATATTACTGCTGAATTTGCAGTTGCATAACAAGGAACCAGGTATGGTATCATGCTCTAGTTCTGAACATGGTTCAAGCTGGGCAGTGGAGGTGGGAGGTCATCTGAAAGTTTGTTCAATAATAGTAGAGAATCTTAACAAGAATGGACAGATGCTTGTAGAGGTATGCACGGTTCATAAAATTTTGTGAAAGATTTAATTTTATTTTGGGAATTAGACAAGGAAAAGAAAAGAAAAAAAAACAAGAAGAAACCACTGAATAGGTTATGCATGCCAGTCCAATTTGCTTCTCCTATTTTATCATCTTCCTATTTTTTGTTTCCTTATCCTTGTTGATTTCTATATGTTTCCAGTATTACACTATGGCTGATATGTGCAGATGTTGTGTGAGGAATGCAGCCATTTTCTTGAGATAGCAGAAGCCATCAGAAGCTTGGGTCTGACAATCTTAAAAGGTGTAACAGAAGCCCATGGTGAGAAGACATGGATATGTTTTGTTGTTGAGGTAGGTTCAGAATTCTGGATGAGATATCTGGTTCTTATTGATCACGTGTATTTCATATGTTTGGTTATTTGAAACTTATTAATTATACAGGGCCAGAACAACAGAAACATACACAGAATGGATATATTGTGGTCCCTTGTTCAAATATTGCAACCCAAGCAAGCAATGCAACAGTGATGTCTGGTGACACTTGGAGATTTTCATGAGGGCTTCTCTGTAAAATATTGTGAGTCATATGTGATCTTTAATAGGCTTCTTGCGTCTGTGGCTTTTGTTTGCAAACCCAAAACCACCACCCCCCATCCCCCGGGCCAAAAAAAGAAAAGAAAACCCAAAGAGAGGGGAAAAATGAAATGCAAGGAAGATGGGAAAAAACCCAATGATTATGTGAAGATAATTTTTGTTTCTCTACTTTAAAGTGTGTAAAGATGCCATTTATTGTTTTACCACTGTTTCTTGTTTCAAATTTTTGTTGCGATTTGTTTGGAAGTTTGATTCTTCAAATAAAAAAAAGTGCAGTATTTTAATGTCTAATTTTGTTGCCAATTCTTTAGTACTTTCAATTGTTGAAAATCTTTATCAATTAAAGATTTCCAGCTAAGTCCCCTTCATCTTCAAGAAACAAAATGTAAAATAATAAAATGAAACAAAGATAGAAGTTAACAATAATGCAATAATTTATTAACTTTAATACAGATTGGTTTATTGATTTCCTCAAAGTAAAATTGAAAATGTTGCGGTAGCTTAAACTTGCATTTTATTGGTAGATGTGAGTTTAAAATGAGGAAGGGCTGGGTTGCCATCAAGTCCCTTTGATCTGTAGTAAGCAAGGTATTCACTAATATGGGTTTCCCTGTATATGGGTGGGTTGTTGTCAGATAGAAACTCCTTTATTGGCCCATATGCTTTAAATTTTTGTGTAGCACTTGGATATAAAAAGCATGCAACAGAAACCCTGGGCCCAATACGTCTAGCCAGTACCCTATGCTCCACGCTTTTGAACTTGTCGTTGGTGATTAGCTACAAAAAAAGAGAGCCAGATTGTGACGCAAGATATACTAAAAAAAAAAAAAAAAACAGTAGTCAAGCTGAGTGTTTGCCTCTTTATTATTTCTTTATATTTTATTTTTTGTTGGGGGGGGGGGGGGGGGGTGTTGTGTTGGTGGTGGTTAGAGAGAGAGAGAGTTCGATGTATTCCCAACTTACATAATACCTTTTGGGGGATCGAGGAAGGTTTGGGGTGGACCTATCACGCTTTGTGAGAGGAGTTGGTATCTTGTGTGTCTGACATATGGAGTGCACCTCTCATAGGCATGTGGGTCTTACAAGTGTGGGGCTCACAAACTTGTGAGAGAGGGGTGATAAATCCCCACGATACATTTTACCTTCCTGGGGTGCAAGGGAGGCAGGGGGGGGGGGTGATTGGGGTAATAGTTATCTCTTAGGATGCATGCACCATTTCTTCCCCAATGTGTAGATTCTACATAATATTGCTTTATTTTTTGTTTGTTTGTTTGTTGAGTTGTTCTACATTATGTCATAGTCAAGCAAAGCATCTTATACATAGGATGTATGCATTTTCTCTTATAGCGTGTGGACTTTGCAATCATGGAATCCACATTCCACATGTTATGAAAGTAAGGATGCATATATTAGACAATATAATCCACACGTTGTAAGAAAGATGATACATATATCTCATTACATGAGATAACTTCTTTGGGGTGGGGTGGGGTGGGGTGGGTTCAACTGGCTTTTCCAAGCTTTTAGCTTTACCTTCTACATTTTCCCCCACTTTACGGTTTTCCCCCACTTTACAGTTTCTTTCTTTATCTTCTAAAATTTTAATTTTAACAACATAAAAAAAAAAACCAAAATCTAAAACTAAGTGAGGAATGAAAAAAAAAAAGAAAGAAAAGAGAATACTTCACAGTTTCTAGGTTCTTTATCTTTTAAAAATTTAATTCTAACAACATAAAAAAAAAAAAACCAAAATCTAAAACTAAGTGAGGAAAGAAAAAAAAATGAGAATAGTCTTAGGATCAAGGTTTTTATTTTTTATTTTTAAATAATTTAAACCCTAATAGTTGGTACAATTATTACAAAACATAAATTTATTATACTTATAAAGGTAAAAAACTAAAAATAGTATTTTACATATGTTAACCAAATTCTTATTTAATTCTTTATGTCAACAAAAGAATTCATTAGTTTGTTTAGTAGATATAATTGTTTTGAGGTTGACCAATATATAGTATTCTTCAATGGGTCTAGCTAATAAGTGCATTTAACACATTTGTTAATGAATCATTTAAGGAAAGTTTTTTTTTATCCGTTTTATGTGAAATATAAAAAATTGTAAAAAAAGTAATTAATTTTTTTTCCTCTTCCATTAAAAGTTTCTAAAATTATTTTTTAAACGAATCACTTTTAGGGCATCTATTAACAAAATTCATTTTGAATTTAACACAAGTTGTTATTTAGTATCAAAAACCTCATAGCTCAATGGTATTTATTAATGTCAAAAACCTTATAATTCAGTGATACTACTTACTCTACTGTTATTATAACTATCAGACGATAATAAAAAACAAGAACAGCTTTTAGGCTTAGCACTTTTTCAGTTTTCAAAGTTCAAACGCACCCCATTTGCGTAGCTGAATAGATGAAAAAGAAGTATGTGGAGTGTGGAAAGAGCTAGTACTCTTACCTGCATAAAGTCACCAATGTTGGCTACTAGTGCTCCGTGCACTGGTGGGACGTCAATCCAGTGATTTTGATGGAGGACTTGGAGGCCACCAATACTGTCTTGTAAGAGTATAGTTAGAGAGGCTGGGTCCGAATGCTTTGTTGTGCCAATTGTCAAGTCTGGTTCAGGACAAGCTGGGTAATAGTGGCATACCAATGTTTCAGTTTTCATGCATCCTATATTTTCTAGGTAGTCAGTGTTAAGCCCCAAAGCCTCTGATAGTAATTCTGATAGTGCTTTGCTTAGTTCAATCACGTGTTTCATATATTCACTTACAACCTCCCTGAAAAATAAGACACAAAAAAAGTGTTAACTAATTTTGCATATATAGACACAGTATTTATATATATATATATATATATATATATATATATATATATATATATTGCATGTACAGTACCTGCATACTAGGGGAAGTGCTTCAGGGTTTAAGGGACCATCTCGGAAATCAAATGCAATTGAATCCCTCCAATTTGCTGCTTTAGACACTAAGAGATCACCATTGCAGTAATACTTAACTCGTTGCTTTTGATCACGCGAGTACCACTCCATCTTCTTTTCCTTTGGTTGCTCATGGAATTGTCGCACAGCTTCTAACATGTTGTCTATAACACTAACTGGAATTCCATGATTAATCATCTGAAAGAAGCCCCATGTTTCTGATGCTTTACGTATTTGATCAACGATTTCCATCCTCTGGAAACTTTGTTCAAAGCCTTGGACATCAATCACTGGAACTTGGAAGTGGGTAGTGGCTGGAGATAGCATTGGAAGGCTCTCTGGTGGATGGATGAGGAACCTTGGGACCTTGGTCACTCCAGAGTCTACTAGTCCTTTAACTCCAGCTTTTGTTTCATCAAACTCCTTCACTTCCTTGGCTCTGTCATAGCCCAATTCATCTCCTGGAACAAGTTTATTTCCTACACTAGAAGTGAGATCCATCCTAGAGTTGGTGAATTTTGGATTATGGAAATCAGATTGCTTACAATTTGAGGGGTTGGAAGTGGCTATATAAGCAAATTAAAGAAGGGTACAAGATGCCTATGTTGAATAAACTAGTAGATCAGATGCCTATGATTATAAAAATGTGAAAGCTACCTATATTAGACAAAAGGCCAACAGATAATGAGATACCCACTTTTTACCTTCGCCTAACAAATAACAATCACAATCTTTGGACCTTACAATACAATAATATATGTTGAACAGAAAATGTCTTTTCCTTGGATTGTTTGGCCCTTCACACATCACCAATAACCAAAAAAAGAATGTTGAAGTGATAATGTTTCGGCTATATTTAGTCACTACTTGCCAAAATGAGGGGACGGTTGTGCAAGTAGTGTAAGTTCATTGCTTAAAACCTGGATCAGTCTAGATTTTCAAATTAACAGTACCATAAACCAGAAAACTTAATATTTTTTAGAACAACAAATAAATGATTTTCGGCATAAAATATGCAGTATTCAATTCTAGCTGTAAAAATTTTACTTTCTAGCTGCTTTTCTAACCAACCCATTTTCTTTTGTAAATATTTTTCTAACTTGACTTTTGCATCACGGAACTATATATCCAATAATTGAACAGAATCGTAAAGCTTTCTGGTTGATAGTTTATTTTAATAATTTTTAAAATTTCTTATTTATTTTACAAACAAGTTTTATTAAACATTTTTGAATATTTGACTATTTTCTCAAGTGTATACAGTTCTTTTATACCATACACACACTAAGTTAAATATTATAGGGAGAAATTTTTTAAAAATGACTTTAAAATGTTGGCAAAAAATTTTAAACTTAGAATTTCATTGATATTATAAAGTAAGCGTTAAGATCTGATGGTTTTTAAAACATTAATAAGAGAATAAAAAAATAAAAAATAAAAAACGTGAACTCCAGCAATGCACATCCCAACAGTAAACGTGGACACAATTTAGGCATGGGGGCATGCAAGAGATGCATTTTCCTTAATTGTTGAATAAAATAGTATCCCAATGATGTCAAGGACACCGTAGTCTATCCTTTTGAGTCAAAATAAAAAAATAAAAATGATGTCAAAGTTAGGGGTGGCAAAATTTGACACGACCCGCGAACCCGACACGACACGACACAAAATTAGCAGGTTATGAGTTGAGGTTTAACGGGTTCGTGTCATATTCGGGTTGACACGACTAACCCGTTTAATAAATGGGTTGGGTTAGTGTTGAACACATAGAACCTGTTTGACCCGTCTGACTCGTTTAATTAAATGATATTTTACCAATATACCCTTCAAACTCTAGGTATATAAACTTATTAGTTGTTGTGATTTATTTTTTTTGACATATTGTGATTGATTATTTGTGATATTGAGATATGCTTTAATTTTGAATGATTATTTGTGATGCAGTTACTCATTAGTTCTGAATTTTATATTAAAAATATTTATTTGTTTGTTTTTTCATTAATTTTTATTTTTCATTTTAATAAAATCTGATAAACAGGTCGACACGACTGACCCGTTTAATAAATGGGTCGTGTTAGGGTTGAGAAATCTTGACCCGTTTAATAAACAGGTCGGGTTAGTGTTGACCTATATAGTCGAATACTCATGACTTGACACGACACGAACCCGACACGCGAACACGAATTGCCACCCCTAGTCAAAGTCTTCTTATATTGCACGGTGCATGCCAGCTAAAATTAATGTTGGTCACGTTTGGTAAGAAGCGATGCGATACTATTTTATAATTTATATAGCATTTCCTCACTGTTCATCATTATTAGGAAATGACTTCCGTATTATAGGGATAGGCTGCGGCTATTCATTACTCACCTTATCTTAATATAATGGTAACCCAAAAAAAAAAAAAAAAAAAAAAAAAAAAAATATAAATATATATATATATATATATATATATATATATATATAATGGTAACAAAAATCAAAGTTAATTTAGTAGCCTGATAATTACTCGGGAATAAGAGTATCGTTAGAAATACAACTATTAACATTGCATGATGTGATTAAAGTAATATATATCATTTTTGTTTCGATATATTAGTTACACCATTTTCATCATGCTTCAAATATAGTAAAGATAATATCAATAATTGTAAAAAAAAGAAGTTGTATTCAATAAAATGAGTGGCATACTGCCAATGACCATAATAGCTGATGGCATCTCCGAGTGGCACACTACCAATGAACTTAATGACTGATGGCATCTCCCTCGATTCCAAATACCTAGGGGTGAGCAAGGTTTTCGGTTCGAGACTCGAGTCGGCAAGGATATGGATAGGTTTAAGAATTTAAATTCATGCCAAAACTAATAATAATAATAATATATGAGTGGCACACTACCCTATGCCGCTAGCCTTTTTGTGTTCGGTTTTTTAGGGCATGAAAAGATAGATAGAAAGATGAGAAACTTGGGGTTGGGGGTTGGTCTTGCATGTGACCGCAATCACAAGTTGGATACCCTGACTAGACTAGACATCATCATTCATCAACAAGTTATTCAAATTTGCCTAGCATGCATCAGTATAGTTTGAAAAATTCTAGTGTTATACACATTTGTACAATTTTGCTCACAACTCGCTCATGTGGCGAGTTGTAGTTGGTGGAGAAGTGATGATAGGTCCATGTGTCATACCTCTCTACCAACCATAATTCACTATATAGACGAGTTGTGGGCAAAATTGTGCAATTATGTGTGACACTAGAATTAATCTTATAGTTTAGATTTCAAATTATAACTTATAATCATCTGGTTTTGTGCACCTAAAATGGGCAAGAAACTAGTTTAAGATGTGTTATTGTTTGATAGAAACTCTTTTCTTGGCCCCTAGCATTCAAATAGAAGAATCACGTAGTAGCTGATACGCCGGGTCCAACCTGTCGAGCTAGTAGCCTATGCCCTAACACTTGAATTTGAATTTGTCATTGGTGATAAGCTACAATCTACGTACATCAAGATTCAAAAATGGCAGCTATGTTGTGATTTGTGAATGCTAGTCAATCAACACATGCACGCAGCACGCAGCGCACGCGCACGGTTTCTTCGGATTTAGAGGGTAACTAATAGTTTCATTTATTACCAATATTATATTTTTATATAAGTCTTGGCCCAATTTAATTGATTTAACATGTACATACTTGAACAAATTAAAGAATTAATAGAGTGATGATGGAGATTCAAAAAATTGAAAAATATTAAAGGTATTATAAATTTTATTATAGGATTATATTAATGAGTGTTTTTAATTAAGACAATTGTTAATAAATTATATTAAAAAAGTTTTAACACTATTTTTATGAGAGATATAAAAATTTAAAAAAAAAAAAAATTGTATTACGGTTTTTTGTAAAATATTTTTACAAATAATTCATAACCTAATACTCTTAGAATATTTATTAATATTTTTCTATTATTACATAAGTAAAATTTATTATAATTTTAACATTTTTTTAGGAAATATTTTTACCTGCATGATGCCGGCAACATTTTGCTACTGGTTCTCCCTGCTTATGGGGCACGTAACCCATGATTTTGTGCAGAACTTGCAGGCTTCCCATATTGTCTTGTAGATTACAGTGAAAAAAGATGGATCTGACTGAATCCATGGTTGTGTCTAGGGTCAGTTCTGGCTGGGGACAGGCAGAACACTTATGGAACAACCAAGCTTCGGTTTCCATTCATTCTGTGCTTGCAAAGACCTAGATCTTCATAAGATAGTACGGTTAATTTCTTTGGTACAGTCATATACTCTTCCTGTGTTTGCTCACCGCAGACACGTGTTGTTTCAATTTCCATGTTGGTGAAACAAATATAATCCCAAAAATTTCTGAAAGACAGACTCTAATACCATGGTTTACCAGATTGTTTCAAAAATTACAAGCTTGTTTAGAAACAAACCATTTATATCAAGTTAACATAAAGTAATATATCTAGCACAATACCTCCATCTTTAAGAGAACTGTTCCTAGCTCATGTTTAAGCCAGTTGCAAACTAACACATACAAATCTCTTGCTATTATCTCTTCTTCCTTGTTACTAACTGGAACTCCATGGTTAAGCATTTGAAAGAAACCCCATGATTTAGATGCCTTTAGTGTTTCACTATGTCCACTCAAAAATAACTTTCATAGCCTTTAAGATCTGTCACTGGAATCTGTAGATGAGTAAAAGTAGATGACACATTTGCAAGTTCTAGAAGAATTGATGAAGAACCCGGGAATTTTGACCACCCCGGAGTCTACGAATCCAGAAATTTGAGTCTACAACTCCAGAAATTTCGTATCATCAAACTCCTTCACTTCTTAGCTTTGAAATAACTTTTCTCTTGTTTGTCGTTTTAGTGGTCCGTGATTAATGAGAGTGACTCTGGTCTAATTTGAGAAGTTGGTTTGTTTCCATTCAAGCTAAAAAGATCACAAATTAGATGCTTATATTGCAAGAAAATGGTAGACTAGATCAAGATGCTTCTGGTTACAAAATGCACAAGCCAAATAAGTTGCGACAAGAGGCCTATGACTCTAAGAGTTAACACGAGGGTTGAAGAGACTAACTATGGCTAAGAGACTTGTAGTAGAAGCAAGAGACTTTGCTTGCACACATGGTAAGTTGGGTCTAGGCCTACTCTATTGGGCTAATATATCGTTAACATGATCTACTCTATAACGGTGATTCTAGTGGTGTTAATTGTATATTTATCAAAATGAACAAGACTTGGTCTTGAAAGTATTAGTCAAAATCAGTCTTTCTACACCTTATTTTTTACATATCTTATATTTTGGATAGTTGGTCCTCTCTAGCTTCCATCTTTTTGTGAGTGGCCTGAACTATGTGATAAATTACTAAATATCCTAAAAATTTAAGCTGTTAGGAAATACAATAACAACAAACAAAGTCTTAATTCCAAAATTTTGGGGTCGGCCACAGATCTTTAACATGTTAGTTAGGGTTGACTATATGTATCATTTGTCTCCAATCTTCATTATTCTCTACCTAAAGTCATATTCTCTGTTACTTTCTTAATTGTTTTTTATCTTCATCTACATTTTTTTGTTCCTTTATATAACTTGATAAACTCATTCGTTTTTATTAATACATTAGTTGCTCTTCCCTGTGTGTGTGTGTGTCTATATATATAAAAGCAGAGACTTCAAATGGGAAAGTATGAGGTTTTGCCAAGTGGTTCATTTTATTCTATGTAAAAAAAATTGAAATATTCTCAAGTGCTACATCAAAGATAAGAACAAATTAAATATTATTTTTTTTATTTGGTTCAATATTTCAAGACTTTTCTAATTAAAAAGTAAGTATTCTTTTTATCCTTTGGTTCAATGCGTTTCTAGACTTTTCATCCCTCACACATAAAACAAAACTATTTGCATTTTAATTCACAATTTTCACCTCTTACACTTCTACTCCTTTATATTTACCTACCCATGGCTCTTCGTGCCATCCTATGTCAAATACACACAGACCAAAAACGATGTTATTTACCTTCAATCTTTCGACGACATCTACCTAGCTCTAATATTTTTGTTTCATCTAGTCCTAACCTGTATGAGTTGGAATGGGAGCTTGCATTTTATATTGAGTGACAACGGCAATTAGGATTTTGATGTTAAGGTTAGACGTTGTGGAATTGTGGGTATTGTAATTGATGTGATTGACTGTGGGTGTTTAGGATGTGTATTTTGTTTTAGAATTAAGGAGAAAGAGAAAAACAAAGACACATTCTATATTAACTTTTACTCTACAATATTCCTCCGAAGTTGTTTTTTATTTATTTATTATTTCTTACTACTTCAATTGAATAATTATAATGGACATGTGCGTGCAATTTACAATTGTTAATTTTTATGATGAATTCATTACTAATAAAGTTCTATAATAGTTATGCTATAATACATATATAACATTCTCTAAAACTGATGCGAACCTCAATCGACACGCTTTGAGACCCAACAAAAATATTGGAATATTTAACCCAGGAAAGCTAAAAATCAGATATTTGATAGAAACCCTGACCCAACGTTTATAATAGAAACGCGAACCAAAGGTATAAGTTGACCTTGACCCAATGATTATAAAGAATCACGAACCAAAGGTATAAAGTTTGAACGCCACAAGGAAGAATCCTTGATAAGTTCACAGTTCTTGAAGAACCAAAAGAGAGCAAAGCCTCACCTTTTCTGAATTTTATTCAATTCAAGCTATTTAGGGCTGATTTGACTTAATTGGGAGTGATTTATGGCATGAATTAATGGCTGATTGACTTTCCGGCTGATTGACTTTCCAGCTCTGTATCAGTTAAGGCAGATTTTTTCCTATTTTGGATCTGCTAATTTCAGACCAAATCAGCTTTTATTTAGGGTTTTATTAAAAAAAAAAAAAAAAAAATTTGTTTGTAGTTTCAGTTCTCTCAGACCACAATATTGTTTTCTTTTGTCTTCTTCCTTTGATTTGGTATTTCTTCCTTTGATTTAGTGTTTCTTTCATATTTTCTTGCCATTGGTATTTGTTTTAACACTACAAGTTGAATTTCTTGATCAAGTTTGTTAGTTCTTTGCAGAACTGAAAAGGCGAAGCAACGAGTGGAAAAAGGCAAGAGAGTGTGAGACTAATATCGGGAAAAAGCCAATTTAAGAGTGAAACACGAGTGGGAGTGACATAATTTAAGTGCAAACACGTGAGGCAGTGTTGTGAGGAATTATTTCTAACAATTCTCTGTTGTTTCAAAAGTATGTCTTTCAGGTGTGAAACATCAAATAGGGAAGGAGGGGAGGAGTCGTCCATCATTTTACAGGCTATGCAACAACAATTTGAACGCATGAATGTGGTGTTTAATGAGATTCGGGATCGGATGGATAGGCAAGACACTGTTATTGCTACTTTGCGTGAGGAGCGTCCCCAAAGAGGCCCTAATGCTAGAAGGTCAACTTATACCTTTGGTTCGCGTTTCAATTATAAACGTTGGGTCAAGGTTTCTATCATAAATCTGATTTTTAGCTTTCCTGGGTTAAATATTCCAATATTTTTGTTGGGTTTCAAAGCGTGTCGATTGAGGTTCGCATCAAAAACCATCTTACATAAAACATTATAACATTATCTGTGCATCACATAGGTAACTTACTAGTTTTCATTAGAAGGAGCTACCCCTATCTTTAAGCAAATTTTCTCCTTTCGAACTCTATCTTTCTGTGTATTTCCACTTATTTATAGTTGTTTGTATAGTAGCCCTATACAATTTTCACTTTATTTAATGGGTATTTTACGATCATACAACACTTTTAATGCGTCTCTCCACTTTATCCACTCTGCTTTTATCCTATGATTCATGTCATCTTTAATTTCTCCATCTTTATGAATTATTGATCCAAGATATTGAAAGTTGTCGCTCATTTATATCTCTTGATCATCAAGTTTTACCGCCTTTTCATTTATGTTTATACTTGATAAGGGTGCTCTCGTCATAAGATTCAAGTCAATGCACGAAAGAGAGGCCGACGGTCCCTCCAAACCCGTTGGCTTTATACCAGCAGACAACGGTGCCATATGGCTGACAACCCCATGACATCTAACAACACATCTCCATGAAGCTAACTGGAGGTCTTCGGACGAGGCAAGAAGTCGACGAGAATAAAGAGGCCGACGAAAATAAAGAGGTCGAAGAGTCCAGCATGGCCTAGCTTGACCTTTAAGAATATCTATATAAGAAAATGTCTTGCACCCCACGGTTAACCCTATTCAAGGGAACTTTTATAAGGAAAGGATCCCGCAAGATACGTGTATTAATGAGGATCTTCCCTACAAGGAAAGACCCTCTTTGCCAAGAAATGAATGTTAGCCCTACGCTACTATAAAAACCCCAAAAACCCTCACAAACCAAGGTACGTATAATTCACTCCAGTTCTGGCACTTTAGAGTTGTAAAAGTTCTCTAATTTAACCTTTGAAGGGTATTTGGCTTGTACCACATTGGTACTCTTTGTGAGGTCCCCTTCTTCTTTGTTGCGTAGGTTTTATTTAGAGCACGTGAGGACTGTGTGACTTACTAACAATTTTTGTCATCATTAGTTAGTGCCGTCTATGGGATCACGTATCAACAACTTCATTATAGTAGAAGTTGTACTACCATTTCCCTGACAAAGAGTTGTATGGTACTCACCCGCTTGATGGCTACCACTTATAACCAAGGAGACAAACAACGCACTACCGCCCTTGAAAGACAGGTACAGACTCTTGCGCAGTCATGGAACACCTCACCAAGCAAAACCACGACCTGGAGGAACAACTACGCCAAAGAAACGTAGAACCCAACAATCATGGGGACGAGTAAGAAGGTACCAACATTGAAAGAAGGGACTAGGAAGGACCCGAAGGCAACAACACCCCCAGCAGACAAGAGCGGCAAGATACCAGCCGACCATCCATAGCAAATATGGCCCCACCGTAAATGGTTGTCGAGATGTAGATGATGAAGGAACGGATGGATTTCATGATGAACGCCCTCGGAGGACGGGTATTAAGTGACCTCAACGAGCTGGTCCATCGGACGGACTCGTCCTTTATTGCACCCGTCACTTTGGTCCCCCTTCCACTAAAGTTCAGCATACCGCAGGTAGAAGCCTATGATGGGTCTAAGGATCTCTTAGACCACCTAGAGTCGTTCAAAACCCTCATGCATTTGCAAGGCGTGGCAGACGAGATCATGTGCCAAGCTTTCCCAACCATGTTAAGGGGCTCTACAAGGGTATGGTTTAGTAGGTTGACGCCAAACTCCATCTGTACCTTCAAGGAGCTAAGTACGTAGCTTACCTTGCACTTCATCGGGTGGGCACAGGTACAAGAAGTCCACTGCATGCTTGATGAGCATTAAGCAATGAGAGTATGATACACTGAGGTCTTACATAACCCGTTTCAACAAAAAAGCCCTCTCAATTGACGAAGTTGACGACAAGATACTTGTTGCTGCATTCACCAATGGATTAAGGAAGGGGAAGTTTTTGTTTTCCTTATACAAAAATGACCCAAAAACCATGTAGGATGTCCTTTATCGAGCTACTAAGTATATGAACACAGAAGACGTGCTACTAGCTTAAGAGGAAAAGTCCAAGAAGAGGGAGAGGCAAGAAGATGCACGGCTTTACAGGGGGTGGAAAACAGCAAGGACCAGAGATTGATGGGAGGATAGACGCTCCAAACCCCCCACTGGAAGATTCGCAAGCTTCACCCCGTTAATTGCCTCGATTGATTAGGTCCTGATACAGATCAAGGACGATACGGCCTTGACATGGCCTCACAAGTTGAAGGGAGTCCCTGTAAGAGGTCTAGAGACAAGTATTGCCGTTTTCATTGTGATCACGGTCATGGTACATTTGAATGTTATGAATTAAAGCAATAGATAGAAGCCCTTATCAGACAGGGAAAACTACAACAGTTCGTCAACAGGGAAAGAACGGACCCACCACAAGAGCAGGCTACCTGGAGGGAAAACGAGAGCCCTAGGCCACCCCTAGAGGACATAAGGATGATCATAGGGGGTACCGCAACTTCCATTTCGTCCAGGAAGGCACGCAAGACCTACCTTAGGATGGTTCAAAATGTCTAGCTGATGGGTTTCGTCCCGAAGATGACATGGATCGACAACCCCGTAATTGGGTTCATGGAGGAAGATGCATGACACCTCCACCACCCACACGATGATGCACTCATTGTTAGCATATGGGTAGGGGACTACAACACTTACCAGGTCCTAGTTGACAATGGAATCTCCGCTGATATCCTCTACTACTCGGCATTCCAACAGATGAGGATTGAGAGAGAATGGCTGGTGCAGACCATGCACCGCTCATTGGGTTTAGAGGAACGAGAGTATACCCCCTCAGTGTAGTCATATTGCTCGTGACGGTTGGTGATTACCCACAACAAATCACTAAAGATATTCCATTCCTTGTCATTGATTGTTCGTATGCTTACAACGCCATAGTGGGTCGACCTACTCTCAATTCATGGAAAGTCGTAACTTCGACTTATCATTTGATGATCAAGTTCCCCAATGAGTACGAAGTAGGAGAAGTATGCAGGGACTAGGTAGCAGTGTGCAAGTGCTATATAGAAATGTTGGAAATGGACGACTGTAGGAGGCAAAAAATTATAAGCCAATCATAAAATGCCACATCAAAATTTAGTAGCAAATTCTAAATTAAAGTCAATAAATTAGATGATGACATTTGTCATCCAAATTGACATCACATTGGCATATTAAAATTTGCCACATGTCATTTGGCCTACAAGATAAAGATAAATTTCTTATTTAAAATATATAGATTATTATCTTTATTAAAAAAAATAAAAAAAATAAAGATAAATTTTCTATTCAAAATTGATAGATAATTATCTTTATTAAAATAAATTAAATAGAGATAATGATTTATCTTTGTTGATTGTTATCTTTATCAAAATATGATATAGATAAATAAAGATAATTATCTCTAAGAAGAATTTGGGCCAATCAAAAATCTACTACATACTTTCAAGCATATCAACTTAAAGTGGAGCTTATCCTCTAAAATCACTATAAATAGAGGACATCTCCTCTCATTTTTAGGAGGAAGTTTTCAAGAGGCCCAAGCTCTGGAGAAATTCTGTCTCAAGAATCTTTGAAGAACTTGAAGCATCTTTAAAGAACTTGAAGAACATTCAAAAGGATTGCTTGAAGAACTTGAAGGACAACAAATCTCTAATAAGCTTAAGGCTAGAGATTCATTGTGAAGACCGTTCAATCCATCTTCCAACCAAAGTCAAGAAGATCTTTTGTTCGAGTTCTTTGAAGTTTTACTGGAAGTAAGTTAAAGAGCCTCCATAAACTTCAACAAATCCAAATCTTTGAAGCTCAATGGATCAAGCCTCTAAAGCCCCGAAGAACTTTAACCTAAGAGCCTTCACATTCGAAGACTTCAAGAAAAATAAATCTCTAATAAGCTCAAAGCAAGAGATTTGTTGTGAAGACCATTCAATCCATCTTCCAACTAAAGGCAGGAAGATTCCTTATTCGAGTCAAGTTCAATGAAGATAGAATCAGAGGGTATTCTTTTGTAAAAGAATTGAAATAGAGATTGTACTCATTATTCATCAATACAAATTTATATTTGCAAACCATATTTCTTTTCAATTGTTTGATATTCTGCAATTGGAAAATTTTGTGTTTGCAACGACCACTTACAAACCATGACTATAGAAGAACAACGGACGGTTGCAGAGCTTGTTGAGGGGTTAGAGGAGATACTCTAGAATTGTCACCTTTGCCAGCCCGCCAATCCGTCAAGCGCTCACGACATTCCTAAGAGAAAACCAGGGTGTCTTTGCTTGGAGCCACGAAGACATGCCTGGGATTGACCTTGCAGTCATGATGCACAGGTTGAATGTATCATCCTCTTTTCTCCCTATTCATTAGAAGAAGTGAGTATTAGCCCAGGAGCGAGACAAGGCTATAGCGGAAGAAGTCAACAAATTATAAGGTGCAGAATTCATCAGGGAAGTGTACTACCCCGACTGGCTGGCCAACGTAGTGATGGTCAAGAAAGCCAATGAAAAATGGAGGATGTGTGTAGACTTCATGGACTTAAACAAGGCGTGCCTCAAAGATAGCTACCCCTTCCCGTGAGTTGATGTCCTCATAGATTCGACAGCAAGACACCAGTTATTGAGCTTCATGGATGCATTTTCTGGTTACAACCAGATCAAATTGGACGAAACTGATCAGGATAAAACTTCGTTTGTCACCAGCCAAGGCTTCTTCTGCTACAAAGTAATGCCGTTCGGTTTCAAGATTGCGGGCTCAACGTATCAGAGGCTCATGAAGAAAATGTTTGCGCATTAGATTGGAAGAAATGTCCAAGTTTACGTGGACGACATGCTAGTAAAATGCCGAAGGGAAGATGACCTCAAGGAGACCTTTGGTACCCTCCGCTCTTACAACAAGAAGCTTAATCCAAGCAAATGCGCATTTGGAGTGACGGTTGGAAAATTCTTAGGGTTCATGGTGTCTCAGAGAGGTATCGAAGTCAATCTAGAGAAGATCTGGGCATAATGGAGATGGCGCTACCAAGAAACATAAAAGAAGTACAAAGCCTTTGGCGTGGTAGCTGTGCTAAATAGGTTCGTGTCAAGGGAAACAGACAAATGCCTACCTTTCTTTCGCATGCTGAAGAAGTCCTTCAAGTGGACGGTCAAATGTCAACAAGCATTTGAGGACCTCTCTTCCCCACCGTAGCTAAGTCCCTCCAAACCAGGGGAGGAGCTATTTCTCTATTTGGTCATCTCCCCGGCTACCGTCAGTGTAGCCTTGATCAGAGAAGAAGACAAGGTGTAGAAGCCAGTATACTACACTAGCCGAGCACTCCGAGGTGTAAAGGAAAGGTACCCCTTGATAGAGAAGCTAGCCTTCGCTTTAGTGACTGCAGCTCGAAAGCTCAAGTCGTATTTCCAGGCCCACACTGTAGTTGTTTTGACAGACAAGCCTCTATGGAGAGCAATGAGTAATCTTAAAGCCGCTGGATGGACGGCGCTATGGGCAATCGAGTTGAGTGAATTTGACGTGTAATACCACCCGCGTATTGCCATGAAGGGACAGGCGATCGCTGATTTCATTGCGGAATTCACCAATACAGAAGACCAATGGGCAGATGAGCATCCTCAATGGAGTATCCACACAAATGGATCATCTAATAGGCAAGTCGGGGAGCAGGTGTAGTCCTCCACTCTTTAGAAGGGGACAAAATTGAATGCATGGTTCGTCTAGACTTCCTTACGACTAACAATGAAGCAAAGTACGAGGCTTTAGTGGCAGGATTGGATTTCGCCACAAGTGTGATTGTGTATTGCGACTTTTAGGTGGTCACAATTCAGGTGAATGGTGACTACGAATGCAAAGGGGAAAGGATGAAGAAATACTTGGAGCAAGTAAGGAAATGGGTGGGTGACCTTCAGACCAAGTTTGTTCAAATCCCAAGGGAAGAGAACGAGCAAGCTGACCGTCTTGCCAAAGCCGCATCAGTTGAACATATGCTCATCCCTAGTAAGGTACTTTCATTTTTTTAGCTTTCACCTTTGATAGATGGCATCGGTGTGTAGGAAATAGACTCGGGAAGCAATTGGACCACACCGATAGTTTCTTATTTGAAAGATGGCACTACTTGATGGTAAGGAGGCCGTAAGGAAGCTGAAGGTTCAAGTGGCACGATTTGTCCTGATAAGGGATGTCTTGTACAAAAGTTGCTTCTCCTGCTTGTACCTAAGATGCTTGAGTCCCGAGGAAGTAGATTATGTCATGAGAGAAGTCCATGAAGGGATCTGCGAGAACCATTCAGGGTTAAGGTCGCTGGTGCATAAGCTGATTCGGGCAAGAAACTATTGGCTTACAATACAAAAGGATGCCCAAGCCTATGTCAAAACCTGTGACATGTGTAATGGTTCAGCAACGTCATTAGATAGCCGGCAGAAGAGCTCGCTCCAATAAGGGCCCTATGGCCTTTTGCTCAATAGGGGTTAGACATAATGAGCCAATTCCTAATAGCTATGAGACAATTGAAGTTCCTAATTGTCGGCATAGATTACTTTACCAAATGGGTGGAAGCTAAAGCCCTGGCCAACATCACAAAGAAAAGCATACGATGTTTTGTGTGAAGAAACATCATCTGCAAGTACAGGATCCCTAGAGTCTTGGTATCTGATAACGGAAAGTAGTTCGACAACGACTCATTTAGGGAATTTTGCTCAAAGTTGGGGATCAAGAACCATTACTCCTCACACGTCCACCCTCAAGCCAATGAACAAGTCGAGGTCACGAACTGATCCTTGCTCAATATCATCAAGACTCGGCTCAAGGGGGCGAAAGGTATATGGTCAGAAGAGTTATCAAGTGTTCTATAGGCATATAGGATGACGGCCAGAACACCTACAAGTTAGATGCCATTTCAACTAGCATACGAGAACGAAACCATTATCCCAATTGAGGTCAGGCTCATAAGCTACAGGGTGGAGAACCATGATAAGAGTAGAACGTCGAAGCTATGCACCTACAGCTTGACCTAGTAGACTCGGTCAGGGCAACGGCTGAACAAAGGTTAGCGCGGTACCAGGATCTCATGGCCAAACACTACAACTCCAAAGTCAAACGCAGATATTTCCAAGTCGAAGACCTCGCCCTTGGAAGGTCATGGGCGTTACGAGAGATCCCTCCCAGGGAAAGTTGGGACCTAATTGGGAAGGACCCTATAGAATCACTTCATGGCAAAGGAAATGCACCTACCACCTAGAGACACTAGACGGACAAAAGTTGCCCACTCCATGGAACATCAAGCACCTAAAGAGAAACTACCAGTAGACGATGGCACGAAGAACACCACTCCTCATTTTCAGTTTATATCTTCTTAGCTAGTTTTTTACTATCTACAGTAATTTTTAGGCCTGAAGGGCAGCTTTTTCATTTTCAAGAACAATTTTTGTTTTATGCACGTGTTTATCACAATAAGAGGTGATATTCAGATATGTCATGTATATATACATCTCTACAAAACTATATCTATTATTAAGTCCATGAGTGGATGGGTTCATCCCAAGGGATGCCTTGAAAGTATTAAGTCCTTAAGGGGACGGGTATGCCTTGAAATTATTAAGTCCATGAGTGGACGGGTTCATCCCAAGGAATGCCTTAAAATTATCAAGTCCTTAAGAGGACGGGTATGCCTTGAAATTATTAAGTCCATGAGTGGACGGGTTCATCCCAAGGGATGCCTCGAAATTATCAAATCCATAAGTGAACGGATTCATCCCAAGGGATGCCTTGAAGTTATCAAGTCTTTAAGCGGACGGGTTCATCCTAAGGTGATAGGCCAAAAACATATTGACCCCTTGTGATGGATTAATTAATTAATTAGACAAGTTTAATTAATTAATCAAATTAACATACAAAATACGTGGTATCACGAACAAATCACCAAATAACTGAATATGCAGCAGAAATTAAATGACGCGGTCGTTTGTTTACGAATGGGGAAAACCTACACGGTATAAACCCTACTGGGTGATTTTAAGGTCACCACTCCTGAGAATCCACTATTATCAAAACAAGCGATTACAAGTAAAGGAATTCCAATACCTTATACCAACCTACAGTTGAACCCTTAACTTAATACCCAATTGGACTTGTTCTGAAGTGACAATCTTTCCTTGTATTGCACGGCTCCTAGTACATGACTAACCAAAAGATGCGCGGATCCCAGTAAGCAACTTGATCACCAACTTGAGAAAGATGTTGGCTGCAAATTTTTTGAGTTCATCACACGATGAAAATCATGAAGTTGCTTGGTCACAAAACCCTATGGTGTACAAAACACAGTAGCTTCTTGAAGATGAACTAGGGTAACTAGGTTTCTGGTCACACTTTTTTTCACACTTGTGCAATTGTGCTCTTGTGCAATTGTGCAACCTGTGACAACCCTTAAAATAATCCTTATATAGATTTAGGGTTGTGAGAAAAGAAAACCTAAACACATACTCACGGATTGAATGAAAAACAACTCTAAAAAACTGAGTTTCATAAACCTCGATAGATATCCATCTATGGAGATAGCTGTCAAGCCACGAGCTTCAGCAGCTTTTAAACCTCGATAGATACTAGTTGTTGAGATTTAAAATCCAGCACTTCCTTACTTGATTCTTGGATAGACTTGCATGGTTTTAACACTTGAACTTGAAACCTTGTTCCTTGAAGTATTAAACACATCCTAGATCTACCCAATCACAAGTAAAGTACGTGTTGTCAAAGGATTAGCCAATACTTAAAATGTTGACTTATGTTTCTAATATCAAATCACATATGTCCTAACACAAGGGATGCCAAGAATTTATCAAATCCTTAAGTCGACGAGTTCATTAGTGAGTCCTTAGGTGGACAGACTTGTCCCAAGTCCTTAGCGTACGAGTACACCCAAGTAGACAGATTCATCTCGAGGATACCCTAAAATTCACTAAGTCCTCGAGGGGACGGGTACACCTATGTGGACGGGTTCATCCTTAAAGTTCACTAGGTCCTTAAGGGGATGGGTGCATCCTAACATAAATGCTAGTCTCGAAGTGGAAGGACAAACGCATGTCTTAAAGTCAGGAACCAACACATGGAAAAAGTATAACAATACTAAAAACAATTGATACGATAAAGAAATATTAAATAAAAGCCTATAAAAAAGGGGGGGAAATGTTTACAATTAAGCCCGAAAGCAAGAGGGCACCAAATATTGTTTGAAAACGAGACGGGGTACACAAAATTTAAAAATTACAAAAAGACTAAGTAGAAGGAGCATCCAAGGCAAACTGGTTTTCAGCATGTTTGGTAAGAGGGTCTTCAGCAGACGGGACCGAGGGAGTGACGACACCATCAGGAATGGGTTGAGCAATGACCACACCTTCGTCTTTATGAACTTGCTCCTCTGTATGAGCAGAATCATCAGACTCTTTATAGACGGTATCACTACCTGCAGGAGTCGTCGGCACTGGGTCATCTATGGAGATCTTGGACAAGTTAAGGTCTGAGTAGACAGACCCAACTTACTTCAAGCAATCGTCAAACCCATCACCGTAGTAGATGGCGCATGCATCAGTAAAGGACTGAGAAGCCCTGAACTCCGCCACGGCGTCCGCCTTGGCCTTCTCCGTCTGCTCACGAAGGGTCATCAGCTCCATCACCAAACCTACCTTAGCTTTCTGTGCTTCCTCTCAGAGATGGGATTCCCCCTTCATCTTCTCAGTGACAGCGGTTAGCTCTTCATTGAGGGTATGGATGGCCTCTTTGTATTGATCCCGCTCTTTGTTCTCAATCTCTTGAAGCTTCCTGTACCTACGGATCACCCCTTCTTGGGCAACGCACCTATCTTAAAGCGCCTTCATGTGCACCAATGCCTGAAACCAAAACAACCATTAGCAAAAGAATAAACAAAAGAGAGAAACAAAGTCTAAGGAAAGGAGCATACCCTAGACAGATCGAAGAGACCCGACGCCCCTAAGTCCTCAGTCATCTACACAGCACAAGGATTCAGATCTGTCTCCTTGATGATTGATTCAACCATCTCGACTACATGTTCCTTATGCATGAGCAGACGATGAATGGCTCCCTGAGCGACGAGACCCTTCACCGTCATCAACCCTTTACCAGCTCTATGGCTTGGTTTAGGAAGCGAAGGCTGCTTTGATTGCTTATCAACAACAGGAGTACCCAATCCTTTCTTATTCAGACGATTGTCCTTCCCTTTGTTATTTTGCTTGGATGTCCCCTTAACAACGACCTTGGAAGCTGACGTCGAGGCCTTCTCTTTCAATTGCTATTTGCGCACTGCAGCTGACTGCCTCACCAAAGCCCTTTGCCTTCCTGCTTCCATTTCCGCAAAGGATAAGGGACGAATGTTAGAAGAGTAGATGTTAGTACAAGTAGGAATGAACGAAAGGAAGTGGGTGCTTACGACGATGGGAGTAGGCGTTCAATTACTTGAGCTGCAAAGGTTGGCTTAGGACCACCATAGTAGGCATAGAGTGTGTCTAGAGTGATGAGGTCCTTCCACTTCCGTTCACCAAAGGGGATCTCTAGTACACAACAGATGAAAGCCTCCTGCTCATCGGTTATCTGTGGACGGACACTAATTGAAACAAAGAAAGCAACAGACGACGTTAAATATACAAAAAAAATAAATGAATAAAAAGTAAGAATGTAAACGATACTAAACCTAAATCCTTTACAATACCCCAAGTATTGTTAAAGCCATAGGGCATAGTGTCTCACTCCTCCCAACGGCATACCCAGTTCATCCCTTGGACCAAAAAATACCTATTTTTCCAATTCCTATTCGAGTCAGGCATGTCTGACACCAGCCTAAGCGACATCTTCCTTGTTGCAAAGTGATAGATCCCCTGGGATGAGGAGATGTGTTGGGGTCTATAGCAATAAAAGAACTTGTCCAGAGTAAGCCAACGGTTCCCACCGCTAAGACGACCCCAAAGTACTTCAGCTCTTATAAATATTCTCCAAGCATTGGTAGGTATCTAATTGACAGACAAACCTAGATAATTGGCTAGTTGACGGTGTAGTTCTGTCAGTGGCAGTCTCAATCCCGTCGCAAACATGGCGTTATACATGCCAACGTCCTCGGTCTTCCCAGAATAGCACCGTTCAAACTTCCTAGGCAGACGAATAGGGACATTCTTGGGGATTTGATGATGATCTCGAAGGTTCTTGAATATTTTAGTCGTCGTCGTCGGATAAAAGTCATTGACTGTCCAAATTACAGGAAGGATGAAGGGATGGGTTCCATCATCCTCTTAACTTCCTGAAACTGTTCCCTCAGAGGGTGTCCCCTTGTCATCCTCACCCTTGTCTTCGTGATCCTCTTCCTCACCCTCCTCTTCCTCTCCGTCCCCTTCTCCCTCGTCATATTCATCCTTCACATCTCCCTCATCCTCTTCCTCGTTCTCATCACTCAAGAACTGGGTAGACAACTCCCTTTTTGGGGACCTAGGGTAACCTTCCTTAGGACGACGCCCTGACGGAAAGACCTCATCGTAGCCCGCACCCTCATGAATTGACGAGGACAGTTCACTCATCGCTTCCCTATTTGACATCTATCCACTTACAAGCGATGGAGGTATTGTCTAAGAACCTATCTTGACGAGGTCTCAAAATGTAAGAAGTGGAGATGGATACAAAGATATAAATCAATACGAGGAGGAGAAAGCTTACGATAATAAGTGGACAGGTTGAAAGCAACGGCCCATTTGATGGTTGACGACAGTAAGATGACAGTGATGAAGGCGACAGAACGACATCTCTCTTTCTCTCTCTCTCTTATGGCTCGCAAAGATGACATAAGGAAAAATAGGAGGAGGTGATGAACTGTTTAGGGGGAGAAGGAGCGCAGGAAATGAAGCTATGCTTTTGATCAGAAACGAGGCCAACCGGCTTGTGCCACATGTCCTAACATTGACTAAAAGTTGCTCCAAAGGCCATTAATGACAACATTTTTTTTCCCAAGAAATGACAATAAATGATAATAAAAAGGCTACATGTCATTATTACACTCCATGACCCGTCAGCTAAACCCGACGGAGCCATGGAGTAGGGGGCAACTGATAAGGGTGCTCTCATAATGAGATTCAAGTCAATGCATGAAAGAGAGGCCGACAGTCCCTCCGAACCCGTCGGCTTAATACTAGCAGACAACGGTGCCATATGGCTAACTGCCCCATGACATCTGACAACACATCTACATGAAGTTGACGGGAAGTCTTCGGACGAGGCAAGAAGCTGACGGGAATAAAGAGGCCGACGAAAATAAAGAGGCCGACGGGTCCAGCATAGCCTAGCTTGACCTCCAAGAATATCTGTATAAGGAAATGTCTTGCACTCTATGGCTAACTCTATTCAAGGGAACTTTTATAAGGAAAGGATCCTGCATGATGCATGTATTAATGAGGATCTTCCCTACAAGGAAAAACCCTCTCTAACAAGAAAAATGAATGTCAGCCCTACGCTACTATAAAAACCATAAAAACCCTCACAAATCAAGGTACGCATAATTCACTTCAACTCTGACACTCTAGAGTTGTAAAAGTTCTCTAACTTAACCTTCAGAGGATATTTGACCGGTACCACACCGGTACTCTCTGTGAGGTCCCCTTCTTCTTTATTGCGTAGGTTTTGTTTAGAGCACGTGAGGACTGTATGACTTACTGACGATTTTTGTTATTATCAATACTTTTACTAGACTTACATTCTATATACTCTGTTTTAGTCCTAATTAATTGAAAATTTTTAAATTCTAGAACTATTAGGAAATGATGAGCTTAATCATATAATCATAAGTCTAACGACGACTTTGTAAAAGCCCAATTATTCTACTACCAAAGACGTTAACCAAATTGCCAGTGTGTTGTTGAAAAAATCTGCTCTTACAGTAGGTACCTTGTATCGTGTTTGGTCATCCTTTCCGTTCAATGTCTAGCTGAACATGTGGTTCAAGTACCGCAGCCAATTTTTTTTTTTTTTTTTTTTTTTTTTTTCTTTTTTAACCCTATATTGGTGGGTGGAAAATGTATATGTAATGGATACGAGGATATAACACATGCCATTGCAAGTTGAAGTAGTTAAGAGATTCATATTTTTGACCAATTTTGACACTACTTTTATAAGAAATATAAATAATTGTCAAAAAAATAAGTTACTTTTTAATTTTTTTATAAAAATATTTAAAAAATATTTTCTTAGTCAAATCCATTAAATTTTCCCTTTTTATTTTTTAATCTACGAAGTCAAGCAAAATAATTAGTCTCAAATCTCAATGGGGTGTGACTAGATGCTGTAAAAAATAAGCATTTATGCAATTATATTCACAAGGGGATGCTTTGTTGAGATACCAAAAACCTAGTAAAGCAAACAATAAACTAGCAATTTCAGCAACAAAACGCAAGTGAGATGACAAAAAGAGAACAATAATATAACGATAGACTTTTAGAGACTCGTGCACTAGCACAAATACTTTATTTATAATTATGTTACATAGATAATTACATTAACACATTACTTTCTCTCTAATTACGATGATTATATATTTAGATTGGATGGTTCCAACTTCAAAGTGCAACGCAATTGTTCCTTAAAAAAAAAACAGAGTGCAACACAATTAGTTCACCAACTACATACAATCCCAACCCACTTGTGATACTGATAGCTACTGCAATCAAAAGAATGCTTAATATAAAGCATCTAGAAGCTGGCATAGTTGTTTTGTAAGTGTTGGAATGTGATTGTTCGTTTGGTCTTTTTTTTATGAGACCTTTTGCTTTGGGGTGAATAAAATAGTCTTATTGTGAAATGAATCATATCTCAATTAGTCAGCATACATGACGACGGGTAAGAGTGGATACCCAACATCTGGTATTGAGTAAGAGAAACGCATAATATTATAAACATTTATTAATTTTGATTCTTCAAATCTTTTGAGGTCAACTGAGCTTTAACATCTCATTTGTCTAACCCAGAATCAAAGATTGTCATACCATTGTTGTTTTTGTTTGAAGGAAAGTAGTACTTGAATAGTTGAATTATGAGGTCCACTCTCCAATACCAATATTGCCTTTTTTTTCTTTTTTTAATTAAGGTAGCGTGTATATATATAATATATATATTTTTTATACAATATAGAAATTCTATTATAACATAATTTAAGTGTATATGTTTGTAAAATTCCCTTTATGGAGATTTAAACTTCGACTCTTAACCCCCCACATCTCACAAACACTTATATTTGTAGAGTAACAATCGTACCAAGGGTATACGGCAATTTGAGTAATGTCAATTGTAAATTTGTGATGACGTTTGATTATCGTATTAATCTCTTTAAAAGAACAAGAAATTTAAGTAATTAATTTGAAACTTAAAGTTTAGCTGTCGAAAAAAAGAAAGAAAGTAAAACATAACATACAATAACACAAGTTTGAAGAATATAGACCACTTGGAAAAAAAGAATAATATTAATCAAATACATCAAAGTTTTTCAACAAAAAAAAAACTGAAATAATAGAATATATTTGTAGAGATAGAAATAGAAAATACTTTTAGAAATAGTTCAATTTTTAAGGAAGAAAAATTATCTTCAATAAATTTTAAAGAATAAATCATACCACCACATTATAGAATAATCATATATTCTTATGCATTGCTTACGTTTGCAACTATTTAAAGTTAAAACTTTGAAGTCCCACTCCTTGATACCAATATTGACTTTGATTAGTGTTATGCTAAGATATTAATAATGTACCAGAGACTTGAGACCATTTCAATGCAGCAGGGAAATAAAATGCTTCGGTATCACTAAATACTTGTGTGGGTTTCGGGGTTATTATTGCAATGAATGTATTATTGTTTATATATGTTTTGTTCAAAGCTTATATAACAACTTATTAAGATTAAAGTGTTTTTAAAATTATATCAAAGTCCAACCAATAATAATTTGTAATACATGTGTACACATGCCTATCTAGATAAATGAAAAAAATAAAATAAAAAAACAAACAAATGGTCAAGATGGAACAGGGCCACGTGGCCTGAAGCTTGAGTAGAGATATCTTTTAGACTCGTCAAGAATTTTCTATATAGCATGTTTCTAGTCATATACAAAGTAGTATGAAGATTAGATAATGAATAAAAAAATGTCGCACTGCCCAAAACAACTAAAATCATGAATTTGAGTCACATCTTAGGACTTGAAAATGTGACTTAAAATCGCATGTTGATAGTGTGTAAATGCAGGTATATGTTCAACAGAATTTTCCCAAAAAAAAAAAAAAAAACAGGTAAAGATGCAAGACAAAGAAAGGCCGGATTGATGTTTGGTTGTCCATGTTTCCATATTTGGGGAAATACAGTGATAGTTCCTATGCTTTTTCCAGTTTCCACCGCATGATTTTTATCAGAAAAAGGAAGTTAAAAGAGGTCAACAAGCATGGGGGCTTGAGTAGAGTTGTCCACTTAAGGAGGTGATGAAAAGTGCAAAATTGCATTGGTCAAAATGACAAAATCTAATAATTTTCAATTTGGAAATGTGCAGGGGAGATTAGTGGCTGCAAAGATACGGGGTTGTAGTGTTCGGAATCCAATAATGCTAACTCATTCTCACACAACTATATATGCTACTGATGTTGTTAACTTATATATATATATATATATATATATATATATATGATGTTATTCTTCCAGCTGATAAGGTTGGAGTTGCTTTCATGAAAATGGTCTGTTGCAGAAACCTGAATCCTTTGACTTTGACATTGATTAAAGTCCATATAGATTGGAGAAACTGGACTTTCAAACTGAGTCAATTAAGTCACATGGATATATCGAACCCATCTTTGAATTTCCCTGCTGGATGTGAGCTCCGTGTGTCGCTCGGACCAGCTTTACTGAAAAAGAGAGATTATTTTGATTGGCAAGGTGAGAAGACTAATGATAGAACAGCTCTTGTGATGCCAGTGGAATGAACCTTAGCCAGTTGACATCTCACTCTCACCCTGATAATCTTCTAGAAGTTGTAGTGGCCAATGTTTGCCAAAGTGGTTTTGATGTTTGAGAGTTCCAACACCTCTACATGTTTAGACCCTAAATTAATTAGGGCTTAGTTAATTTTAGGATAATTTAATAATTTAAGGCCTAATTGTGCACGAGTCACAATTAACATAAGCATGCATGGAATAATATCTATAACAATACAACCAGAGAGAATTCCAATCACAATAATACACGGATGTGTTATTGAAGAGAAAAATCCGATTACCGAGCATAAAAACCTCTTCGCCAGCTCACCACTGAAAGTGATCCACTAGAAGAAATAGTTTTAGTACATCTTACACACAAAACCTCCAAGCTAAGAAGTAAATAATATTCTCAAGCGCTTTAAGCTTTTGCTCGCAACTGACTCATCGAGTCCTTTTTCTCTCTAATCACCGGATCTGTAATTGAGCTCCAATTACAATCTCCATGTCTCCTTGGTTGTTCTGTGGTGGCTCTGATGCTTCCCAAGCTCCAATCAACACAATAACTCTGAAAATTAGTTTATATATATGTGATGGATTTAATCTCCTCCTTAGGATTTGGCATTAATGAGAGGAAGAAAATATAGAGATAGGTCTGGGTTTTGCTTTAGGTTTTATAGTTTCTCTCCAAATCTTCAAATGGGAATTAGGTCTTGCAAATTCATGTTAAATGGGGCGCCTTAAATAGCTAGGTAGGCAAAGGGGCCGTAATAGCAAAAAATATTTCATAATATAATTTTCTAGGGTAGTCAAGTTCACACATACGAACATGATATGAATAAAGGGCGAACTCATTATCCAGCAGAATTTCAAACCTAAAGTTTGTATCTTAGTTCATCTTTGGACTTCGAAGTTTGTAGGAGTGAAATCCTCTTCAGTTGTCCTCCATTTTTTGCATTTTGACCACTTAACTGTACAAGCCCAATACAAGTAGAAGCCCACAAAATTACATGAAACAATGAAATTTTGAGACCCTAAATACAAATTAGCCAACACTACAAGACTTAATGTTAAAAGTGAGAAACCATTCTATAAACTATTGCAGTCTCTATTAACAACAGAAGTCAATCCAAATCCTTCTAGCCATACTATAAGCATATTATTACGTGAGTAGCTTGTTCATTTGAGCAATTCATTCTTGTAAGGGATGATTAATAGCACTGCTTCAACTCATTGTTTGGGGCAAAAAAGTTTTTCCTTTCGACAAATGAGATTTGTGTTGGGTTGGGGGCCTAAACCGAAACACGACGATGGGCTCGAAGCACGGCCCAAAGGCCATCGATGAAGATCCAAAGAATTCACTTTATTTTATGCCTTGGGCTTAGATTGAGATTGACAAGGGTGGCCCATAAACAATTCCTACAGCAAACATGTTAGAATTATTAAAGAGCATTCTGCAGAAAATAGCCCAGCAGTAAAATGTTTTTGTGGTAAAATATCCCAGCGGTAAACTGTTCCAGTGTTAAGTTGTTCTAGTGATAAGCTGTCCCAGTGGTAAAATAAGACAGAGCAGAATAAACCTCCAGTTGTTAGCTATTTTACAGATTAAGGAAAGTATCTACATTTTCAAACTCATCATCCATTAGCTCTAGAGAAGAGTCTTCTAATACAATAATATGAGGGAAAAATTCTATAGTAACAGTTATATCATAACCTTCAATAGTAAATGAGTAAATAAATATTATGGGGTCCATTATAACAAATAATGAGGAAATTTAGTGTGAGATGAAGGGAGAGATAGAGAGAGATTCCAGTTAGTGCAGTAAGATCATTATGGTGCCAAGGTATGCTCATGGATATAGTATGTATAGTAAGTAATGAGGGACATTTCAGGTAGTATGAGTGGTGAGAGAGAGTGTGTAGTGAAGCTACTAGGACTCTTTGCTGGGGACAGGTAGGAGCTTGTAAGTAGAGATGTGAGGGACGTTTGTGAGCTATAGGCTGAAAAGCTTAGTTTCTAAGTTTGAAACTAAAAGCTTTAGAGATCCAGAACCTCACTAAGAACTTTCAGAGAATTAAGGAGAAGAGAGTAGAGAAGCTTTTCAGAGTTTGTATCTCTTAGTGTCCACCCCCCCTGGAGTGTTGATGGGGAGCTTCCATTTATAGTTGAGTTTTAGGGGGTGATTAGCAAATAATCTTTGCTAAATCAGCCTTAATCTTTAGAAAATCCTTAGAGAATTGTTCCTAGGATTCGGACTAAGAGTGGTAAGCATAGCTTTTAAAATGTTCTTACTGTTTTGGGTAATAACAGCTGGGGTTCTGACTTGGTATTAAATTCTGATTTGTCATCAACAAATGGGATTAAGGCATAGGTTAGGCTAATGATCTTGGTTTTGCTACACTAGAATCAGAGTTCCTTAGGGCAAATTATATCACCCCAAGCTAGGTGTCAATCTTGTAGCCCTTTGCTAGGAATTCTGCTGAGATCCCTTTGGTGCCTTCCAAACCACATTTCCCTAAGTTTCTCCATTTGGGTTCATATGCTTGGTCCATGAACCAGAAAGTACACGTTTTTGGCAAGATAATGAGCCATTTTCAAGTTGTTGCAGGAGCCTTCATGGTTTGGTTATGACTACTCTCAGCCCTTGACCAAATAGGTTGGGGAAGAAAGGAAAGATATTCGGCTAAATGCTTTCCAGCTTTATGTCATGCCTCCTCAGCTTTGTGTCACATGAGAAATTATGGGAATTCAGCTTGCCAAGGAAGGGTTTAACCCCTGCTAGACACGTGTCCACTTCTGATCTGATTGGATAGGTCGGAGCTGATGGCAATGGGCTTCAGCTGTCAGGTTGTGCTGAAATTTGGCTGATCAGCTCACGTGAGCTTTAACTACTGGGATTTGTATGTGGGCTGGGTTAGCTGGGGTTTGTAATTGAGCTTCTTTGGGCTTGGTTATCCCTACAAAATGAAGAGTTTTGCCATGGGTGATACATATGGGCTTTCATAAACTTTATAAGAGAAGTGTTCTTGAGAATGAGTAATTGTATTTCCCATGAGTTACAGATTTTTGCACATGAAAATAATTTTGGGCTTTGAGCATAATGTGATTATTTTTGCCAAAATAGTATTTGGGCTTTGTAAATATGTGCCAAAATAACATTGGGTTTTTGTAAGGAGGTGCCAAAGTAATATTGGACTTTTAGAAATAGTTGCCAAAATAATATTGGACTTTTACAAATAGTTGTCAAAAGAATATTTGGGCTTTGTAAGTAGGTGCCAAAATAGTTTTTGGGCTTTGTAAAGTAAGTGCCAAAATAGTTTTTGGGCTTTGTAAACTAGATGTCAAAATAGTTTTTGAGCTTTGTAAAATAGGTGCCAAAATAGTTTTTGGGCTTCATAAAATAGGTGACAAATTAGTATTTGGACTTTGTAAAATAGGTGTCAAATTAGTATTTGGGCTTTCTAAAATAGGTGTCAAACTAGTATATGGGCTTTGTAAAATAGATGCCAAAATAGTTTTTGGGTTTTATAAAATAGTTGCCAAATTAGTATTTGGGCTTTGTAAAATAGGTGCCAAATTAGTATTTAGGCTTTCTAAAATAGTTTGAGATTTTGTAAAAATATTGCTGTGCAGCAATAGACTTAGTAAGAGTGCCGTGTAGCAACGGGTTTTGTAAAGGGTTTTGTTGGGCTTTTGGAGTTTTGCCCACAAGTTAAATGATTTTTGGCCTTTTTGTGGAGGAAGTATAATTTTGTGGCCCGATGTTGGTAGCAATGTGATGGGTATTTTTGTGAAAACTCAAGTTGGATAATACGTGGAATATAATGGGTAATATTTGTGAAAGGGCCTAAGGTAATTTATGAGGCTTATATAGCGAATATTTATGGGAGCCCAAGTTGGGCAATAATATAGAGAGTATTTGGGTAATATGTGGGAAATATTTATGTGGCCTCAAAATGGTTTATAGGCCTGTGTGGGTATTTTTTTAGGAAGTGGGCTAATGAAATTAGGGCCTGAAAATTTGTACCTCAACATTTTGCCCCTTGAGTCACATGTGAGCAGTTTCAGTTTGGTCACACGTGTGAGTTTGAAATTTGGTGGCAGTTGTGAATAGTGGGCTTTTGCAACTTTCCCACGTTCAGCACTTTTAGATATTCCCCCAGGTTTCCTTGCATTAAATGTTGGCCTCTTCCCCATGTCTTGTCATTTGCAATTTTCACGTTTACCAGTAAAAGGCTGGCCTTGGCTATTTCTTCTTTTATTTTTGCTTGGACCAAAAAATAGAGAAATAGCCTTTTCTTCTTCTCCTTATTTTTGGCCAAGGGTGAGAGAGCAACACAAAATTCAACCAAGGCAGAGAGAGTGACTAAGATTTCTAGCAAATCAGAGAGAGAGACAGAGCCTTTTCTTCCTCCTTTTCCTTGCCGTCAGCCAAGAGTGAGAGAGACAAAGAGCTTCGGCAAGGGTTAAGAAGGAAACTGAGTTTTTTTCTCTCTTTCCTTGTTGATTTCAGCCAAGTGAGAGAGAGACCCATAGCTTCTTTTGCTTCCCGTGGTGGCAATGAGTGTCCTTCTGCCTCTTTTTTGTTTCTAAGAAAATAATATTTCTGCTTTTGCGAGTTATGGCTAAAGGAGAAGAACCACTGGGTTATGGTGATGCTAGTACTACTGGGGTGACTATGCCAGGGAATGAGGCTACGATTGGGGGCGTGGCTGAGGCAATTGCTGGGGGTGCTAATGCAGAGGTTAGGCTAAGAGAGCCCTTGGTATTGTTTAACTTCTCTATTCCCAGTAGTTAATGCTTTTGAGGTCAGCCCACCCGATATGCCAAAGAAGTGGATTTTGAAGGGTGAAGCCCTCAGTCATGAGACAGTATGGGTCTCAGCTGCTTCTGATACAATAGACCCGCGGTTCCAGCGGAAAGAGCTCCTGCCAGACCATATTCAATTTTTGTGTCCTTGTGACACAACCGATGGTTGGTCTGATTGGGTGGAGCAAGAGGTTGCCAATGAAGGATTCTGTCAAATTCTAAGGGATGCCAGGATTTTTAAGGCTGTGGTTGTGTCCCATGGGTGGAGCATGTATAGAGATGTGAGAGCACTTCGATTTTTGGTACGCCACTGGAATCTTGATACCCACACTTTCTTTTTTCCTTGGGGTGAGACTACAGTCACCCTTGAAGATGTGGAAAGGATTTGCTTGTTGCCTAGCATTGGAGATGTGAATCCGCTAGAGCTAGGGCTGTCTGAGCAAGAGTCTGTGATTACTGAAAAGCTGTTGGAGACTTTTGGAGGTACTTTTGCATCTTGGGGAGGTAATAGAGCCAGGTTCTCCTTTTGAATTTTTGAATTTAGAGAGTCTGAGGATGTTGATACAAGAAGGGTTGCATCCTTAGCTTTGTGGATGAGCAAGTATGTGTTTAATTTTGACCCAGTACAGTTCATGAAGCATTTTACATTTCCTCTAGCCGTAGTATTATGTAGAGGTGTGTCCTTGCTTTTAGGTACTTTATGTTTAGGCACTCTTTATTCTGAGCTTGATAGGTTACGTAGTGATGAGCTTGAAGGATCACCATATCACATTATTGAGTCTAGTATTAACGTAGTATTGTTGCAAACTTTTATATGAGAGCATTCAAAAGATTATGTTGATGTTGGTGATGTGAAGGCGACCAATTGGGTGGTCGGAGCTGCTGGCCCTAATGGGGAGCTTCAATTTCATGGGTTTGAAGATATTCTTCCTTTGCTTATGAAGTGGATGGGGTTGAAGGTTTGGAATCTTCCTTTAATCACATTGTTGGATGATGGGGCTCACTTTGCTTGGAAGCCCTATTCTTATGTTGTTGCTGGGTTTTGCTGTCCGAACCTTTTTCCAAATGCCAGGCCCAGATCTCAAGTGTTTGGGCTGAATGATCATGAGAAGATTCCCAACTTCCTGCTCATCACATCCCCTTCATACATTCCATATCAAAGTGGTGCCGAGTTTGATTTGAGACAATATAATCCCTATAGAGTTTTGAGGTAATTCGGGTTTGATCAAGATGTTCCAGACATCAATGCCACAGGATGTCCTTTGAGTGATGCAATGAAGCCACTGGTTCATGATACAACAATGGGATATTGGGCTAGTGGGGTAGAGAGAGTGTTGGTTCTGAGTAGACACCGTGAGGGGTATGCTACCACAAACATGAAGTTGTATCTGAGGAAGGTGATGAACACCTTTGTTGATTATGTGAACAGTTGGGAGGTTGAGCAAGTAGTGATTCGTCCTCCTTTGAGGGAAATTTTCGCCAATACTCAGCTTATTCCAAATACAAGAATAGCTTCAGCATGGGCTTTTAGACAGAACTTAGGATTTGTTGAGTGGCAGGCTGATCTTAATGGCTGGGTGGTTCATGGGGGCAATGTTCCCATAGAATGGAGTGAGAAAAATGCCATAGCAAGAGCCCCTGAGTCTAATCCAGCCACTGGTGCACCCAAGAGATCTCGTGGCAAATCACCCTCTTTTGAAGACAAGCCCAAAAAAGTGAGACGTAAAAGAGCAAGTGCTGAGAAGCCCAAGGCTGGCAGTCCTAAGCCCCCAGCTGTTGTAAAATCTGGTTCAGGTGTAGCTTCAGGCACTAAGTCTAGTGTCCCACCTGTTGCATCTGCTAGCACATGCTCGCCGTTGAAGTAATACAGAACCAAGACTAGAGTAGGCAAAGTAAAGGTTTTTGAATCTTCAGAAGAGGTATTCTCATAGAGCCCTTATCTTCTTACATCCTTTCTATCTTTTTTCTTTCCTTCTTTGTCTTCATTTCTGGTGCTAACCATATGTTTTTATGGCTGCAACAGTCCGGTGGTAGTGAAGAGACACAATCGGAGGAGTATGATTTTTAGGACACTGCTGCTGACTTTGGTAAACTACTATTCCTCACTTCGGTTTCTTCTGCGTTTCCTCTCTTGACGTCCTTTGTTCTCTAGGTCCAATTGATGAGGATGTAGAGATGGCCAAGGGAGGTCCTACTATTGCTGTCACTGCTGGAGAAGCTGCTGCTGGGGAGTCCAGCAAAGAACATGCTGGCAAGGACCCTGATAATACTGTTACTGCTGGGGAAGCTATTGCTGGTGTACCCAGCCAAGGGCACGTTGCTTCTTCAACTATTCACGATGTACCCCAAAGCGAAGAACCTCCAGGTTTGATAATCTTGAGTCACTTAATTTAGTAAAGCAAGTTTCTTGTATAATAATGCTTGGCAGCATGAATGTTTTCTGTTACTGCTGGGGATATAATCATGCTCCTTTTTGCAAAGCTACGGGTTGAATCTTCTGGTGCTACTACCAAATGAATGAGCCTTGAAGAGTTGTTGGAGAAATTTGCAGAGGATGAGGAGAATGAGAAAGTGGTAGCTGACTTCCATCCCCTTTTAAGTGATACTGTCATGTTCTAGCAGTATGAAATTCTTGTAGAAGGTCAGCCATTGCTGGCAGCAATTGTAAGGAAGCATCCACACTTCATGATTGGATGCAAGCTAGGTGCTTCATTAAGGAAATTTGGACTTCAATTGCTTGTTTTTGTACTGCTAGATATGCAGCATATAAAGCTTGAGAGTTCAAACTTGAAGAAAACACTTGAGTGGAAGAATGCTCTCAAGGACTTGTTATTCATGAAGATCGGAGACCAATCCATCCTTGATAAGATTCGGGTTGTTGCTGAGGCTTGTATTGCTCGAGATGATGAGCTTACAGTGAAGATAGCTGATCTTGAGAAAGAAATTGCAGCAAAGAGAGCTGAGCTTTCACTTTTGTTAAGTCAGAGGGGTGAAATAATGCGGTCCTTGTCAGCCGAAGGTGCTTCTTCCTCAGCGGAAACCTTTGGCAAATGGCTTATTTGACTAGCTATTTTTTTATTTATTTTTTTCTCATTATTAGGAGCTTGGTATTTTGGACACTTTTAAAAAAAAAATATATATGATGTAGTGAAATGTGTTATGTATTTTAGGCTTATTTAGCTATGTAGGCTGTGTTTTGTGCAAAGGTGCACCAGCCATGTGAACTTAGTGTAGTAGCTTAATATTTCCTCAGCTGTGCAAGTTGTGTTTTGTTTATGCCCAAGTATATGAACTTATTTAAAAAAATGCTTTATTTATCAAAGAATAGCATATTCACGCCGAAATATAGTCATGGAAATCATATACATAGTTTTGAAAATATTCATTGTGCCTATGACTATTTTAAGTTCAAAATACCTAGCTGTTAAAGTTGTAACTTTATTCATATTTTTTGAAAATGCATGCTTAAGTATGGAAAGTAATATTAGAGTGTTGTCAAATATAAGAAATTCATGTTTGAGGCAAAAGACAATGCTTCATTCTTATTCACATAGCAGTGGTTTATACAAGGAAGAGTACTTAGTACATACTTGAAAGGTTGAGTTAAGCATAGTACAACTTAAGCCATTTGCCATTGATAAGTTCCGTGAGACTTTCACCTTCTGCCGTAGTTAGATGATAATAACTGCTGTCATTGGCTTCCCTTATGAGATAGGGCCCTTTCCAACTTGGGGCAAACTTGGAGGGTGCTAAGAGAGTCCTCCTTATATGATCTGCTGCCTTTAGAACCATTTATCCCTTAACAAAAATCTTTAATTTCATGACCTTATTGTAAGCATTGGCCATCTGTTGTTGATACCACTGGGTATGGTTGTAGGCAAGATTTTGTGTTTCCTCAAAGGTTTCAAGGTCCACAGTTCTGATTTTTGCACAAGTGGCAACATCCACGTCTATTTCTTGTCCATGAACAACCCTTGGGGTAGGAACCAATAGCTCAACTGGAGATATAGCCTCGGTACCATATACAAGAGAGAATGGTGATAAACCGGTGGCTGTTTTGCTTGAGTTTCAGTATGCCCATAGGGTTTCCAGCAGGTGCTCAGCCTAACCACCCTCATATTCATGCACAATCTTGCTGAGAATTCTTAATAGCACTCGGTTGGTAGCTTCCACTTGGCCATTGCATTGGCTTCAACCCACTTTGTGAAGTACTCGGTAGCCACTAGTATCCAAATATGACCCTTGGATGCTGGATTGATTGGGCCTATTAGATTAAGCCCCCAAGTATGGAATGGCCAAGAAGTCATTATGTTTTGGAGGTTGGCAAGTATGGCAAGTCTTCACACATTCAGCTGCATCTTGTTTCATGGTGGGCCAGAAATACCCCAGGTTGAGCAGCTACTAGAGGAGCCACCTTTTGCCTTGATGGTCACCACACTCTCCCGCATGTACCTCTTGCGTAACCGATTGTGCTTCGGGGGTCCCTAGGCATCTCAAAGGCTCCCTATTGAACCCTTTTCGGAAAAGAATACCCCATTCCATAAAATATCGAGTGGCCAACTTTTTCAAGTGGTAGGCCTCCTCATGATTGTTGGGCAAGATGCCCTCTATGAGATACTCAAGGAAGGGTATACGCCAATCACTAGTGGTAAAGGCTGCACATGAATCCATCTGATCAAAAGCGTATTGGCAGTTGGTGCATTGTTCTTTGACGGTGGCAACTTGTTTGCTCATTTCTGGCCAGTAATAACCTAACCACTGGAGGCGTCTGTAGAGACTGACAGAACCGCTAGCACCACAGGATTTTTCATGAACTTCCTTTAATTTCTTAGTGGACTCACCATGGCTCAAGCATCTAGCTAGAACTCTTTTAGGAAATTTTTTTGTACAGCTCTCCTGCCATTAGAGCATAATCTTTGAGCACCTATAAGTGATCTTTCTCATTCGGTGATAACAGTGCTTCTTTAAAGGGAGACTGCCAATTTGTCTGTCCCAGCAGTTCATCAAAGAACTCTTCTTTTAGCATTTGTAAAACTGGAATAGGCCTTTTCACAATAGTTACATCTGTAGTTGCACCTTCAAATTTGAATTTTGATCCAAATGTGGCTAGAGCATCGGTAAAGCGATTGTCGGACCTTAGGGAGTGTTCAATATTAAATTCTTCAAAAGAGTCCTCCAACCTTTGAGTCATAGCTTTATATGGAGCTAAAGATGGTTCCTTGAGTGCAAAATCTCCTTTAGCTTGGCAAACAACTAGATTTGAATCTCCAATTACTTGAAGATGTTTGATACCCATTTCACGAGCTACCACTAGGCCCATAAGATATGCTTCATATTCAGCCATATTGTTGGTGCATGGAAAATCAAGCTTGAATGACATAGCTACTGCTTCTTCGGTACTTTTGGATAGGACTATTCCAGCCCCACCTTCAGAAGTGGTAGAGGATCCATCAAATCGTAAAGTCCAAATAGCCCTAGCTGTTTCCATCAGTGCAATTTTTGGCAGCTCGCCAGGTACATCATCAATAATGTCCCAGCTGCCTTCACTAGGGAAATTTGACAATAAATCAGTGATGGCTTGACCCCTTATAGCTGTTGGGGTGATTACTATGATTTCAAACTCAAATAATTGCAAGAGCCATTGTGCTAGCCTTCCAGAAAGAACCGGTCACCTCAAGAGTGAGTGGATTGGATGAGATTTTGTTAAAAGTTATACCATGTGAGCTAGCAGATAATGACGCAGCTGCTGGGCAGCATATATTAGAGCAAGACAAGCCCTTTCAACCCTCGGGTAGCGGGTTTCAGCATCTTTTAATTTTCTGTTAACATAATAAACCGGTCGCTCGTCCCCTCTTGATCATTTTGGGCTATAAGTACCCTAATTGCCTCATCATTGGTAGCCAAATATAGCTTGAGTGGTTTCCCTAGTATGGGTGCACATACAGTTGGCAGTTTGGTCATGAGTTGCTGCAGCTGGAGGAATATCTGCTGGCATTTGGAATCCTAGCGGAAGGGTCTTCTTTTTTCCAATAATGGTGTGAAGACAGTTGTGAGGGCAGCAAGACCTGGAATGAACTGCTGGATGTATGAGAGTTTACCAAGGAAACTTTTAAGTTGTGTGAGTGTAGTAGGTGGCTTCATAGTAGCAATGGCTTGCACTTTGCTAGGATCAACATCTATGCCTCTTTGGCGGATAAGAAATCCTAGAAATTTCCTAGCTGTAACTCCAAAGGCACATTTGAGTGGATTCATGCCAAGCTTGTAGAGTCGACACCTTTCAAATACATTTCGTAAGATAGCAAGATGATCTCTTCTTGTCTTTGACTTCACAACAATGTCGTCCATATAGTCCTCAATTTCTTTATGCATCATGTCATGAAAGATTACGGTCATATCCCTTTGATATGTGGCTCCGGCATTTTTGAGACCAAAGGGCAAGATGGTATAGTAAAAGTTGCCAATAAGAGTTTGGAAGGCTGTTTTGGTTGCATCTTTGGATGACATTCTGATTTGATTATAACCGCTAAAGCCATCCATGAATGAAAACATAGCATGCCCAGCAGCTGAATCAATGAACATATCCATATTTGGAAGTGGAAACTCATCTTTGGGACATGCTTTATTAAGATCCCGGAAGTCAATGCAGCATCTTATTTGTCCGTTCTTTTTCTTGACTGGTACAATATTTGAAAGCCACTTTGGGTGCATGATAGGCTTGATGAGCCCAGCTATGAGGAGTTTTTGAACTTCTTGAATAATCTGATTTTCGACATCAGGATGGAAGGTCCGCATCGGCTGTATTACTGGTTTTGCCCCTGGTTCCACGTTAAGAGCATGTGCTACTAGGTTAGGATCCAAACCGGGCATCTCATGGTACTCCAAAGCAAAGACATCAATGTACTCCTTTAATAATGAAATAAGCTGAGCTTTTTCCAACGGTGGCAAAGTTGCATTAACCGAAGTTGGCCGCTGGATACTAGGATCATCACTGAGATTAATGGTCTCTAACTCCACATCAGGTGAAAAATTAGTTACCACTGAGGGCTCTTCAGGTAGTTCTGCCAGACTGCTAGGCATACTTTTTTTTCTATCGTTGGGGCTTATGTCTCTTGAGTATAACAACATGTTGGTGTAGTGCTTTCATTCAGTCTGGGACCTTTATGCTTGGGACAACTAGGCCCCACGTACCGTAAAAATGATACCCCAAACGACCATCCGCCGGCTGGATTTGTACACATCGGGCCTATGAGACACCGCTAGGGGTTTCCCCGTGTTCTCCTTTTCTTTTTCCTTTGATCAAGGAAAGATCTCATGTCTATTTCTAAATCATTCTCAATATCTTGTCAGCTGGGTAATGGGATCCCAACAGGCCTTGAAGTAGAATCTTCCCCACTTGGGGTGAGCTCATCATAGAAAGTAGCCTCAAAGTAGTGTGCCTCGGATAGATCAAATGGTGTAGGATTAGCAAGGATGCGTATAGGCTTACCATTAAATCTTCCCTTGACACATTGGTGGTAAGTGGATGGCACAAGCTTGTGTTTGTGGAGCCATGGCCTCCCAAGTAAAGCATGATAAGAAACAGGTGAGTCGATAACATGAAATCTGGTGAGGGCAACAATGGGCCCCACTTTGAGAACTAACTGTATACTCCCAATAGTGCATTCATGAATTCCAGCAAAACTAAAAACCTCAATAGGAGTCCTAGTGATTCTGCTGAGTGGGATCCCAACGGCTTTGAGTGTGATGGCTGGAATAAGATTAAGTGATGCACTAGTGTCTACTAGTGCCCTTCTTATGTGGACATCATTAATCTAAGCAGCAATATATAATGGTTTACTATGATCAGGGTGTTGTACCTCCATGTCCTCGTTGGTGAAGGTAATGGTATTAGTAGTCTCTAGGAAGGCTTGGCTGGCATGAGCTTCAGTCGTGAAGCAGTGTGTTCTAGAGTTGGCAACAATGAATACAAGAGCTTCGGTCGTTGTTCTCCTTGACTCCCCTTTGAGCCCTAATTGATTGAACAAAGTCTGAAAGGTAGGGCTTCTTTGAAGGGCAGAGATAGCTGCTGGGGTCATACTTGTACCGTTGGCCATTTCATCCTCATTAGCCCCATTATGAAAAAGTACAACTACTGTGACTTTCCCTCTGTGATGCTGAGGCAGTGGGTTCCGTTGGACCTCTTGCTCATGAGTGAAGTTCAAAGTACCATCTGAAATTTTCCTATGAAATGTTCTCCGGACTACTCTACAATCTCTAGTTCCATGGCTCACATTTCAATGATATCGACAATAGCAAGGGTTTCTCATATCTTCCGGAGTAGGCTCTCGGTAGGCTTGAAGGGCCTAAGTACTCCATTAGCCATCCATTTGTCAATGACGGCATTCATTTCTTCATCGGTGCATGGTATAGGAGGGTACTCTTCTTCTTCTTCTTCTTGTTCTTCTTCTTCTTCTTCGCTTTTCTCCAACTATTGGTTCACCGCTGGAGACTGTGAGAGCTTGAGGAATACTTTTATTTTTTGGTTTAGCTTTTTCAACGGTGGGAGGCCTGACTGACATGGCTGTCTTTCGAGCTTTCTGGAGCAACTAGGCAAGCTGAATAATCTCAAGGTTCCCTAAATGGGCCCGGTACTCATGAGACATGTTGTCAATGCAAATCTTAACAAGCTCTTGTTCTTTGTACTGCCCATAGCAATCAAAAGTAGCACCCCTAAATCGTTGGATGAAATCAAGGAGTCCTTTGGAGGACTTTTGCTTGGTGTTATGGAGTGTGAGAATAGTAACTTTTTCTTCTCCATGGAAGTATTTTGAGAAGAAATTTTCAACCATGTCATCCCATATTGCAATGGAACCCAGCTAAAGAGTGGAATACCATGTATAGGCATGATCGGTAAGAGATTTTGAGAACTCCCTTGGGCAAAGATCACCATTTCCAGCAAAAGGACCCATAGAATCAAGAAATTTGTTGACATGATCGATTGCATTCCCTTTCCTCCCATCATAAAGAGAGAAGGTGGGAGTCTTATATTTCTCCAGATATGGCTTGCTTAGTAACTCAGCTGGGTATGGTGGCCTTCGAACGAAGTGCCTTGGTTCCCTTGGTTGGCTAAGCCTTTCCCTTTCTAGCAAAGTAGTGAGATTAGATAATGTAACAAACTGAGGAAGAGAGGCATTTTGCTCACCAGATTGAGGATTCCCAGCGGCTGACCCCTCTCCCGCTGTGTTCTAGGATCTGGTCCTTCATGTAATGGCTAGGGTGTTGGCTTTTAAGTCTCTCTCAAGACCCTCATAGATTCAGCAAATTCAAACTGAGCTTGCTGCATTCCTTGTAACATCTCCAAGAGGAAGCAAATTGATGGTCAGAACCCTCTTGATTAAATCCATGTTGGCCAACATGTTCTCCTTGTGTGGCTAGGCTGTGATGGCATTGCGCTGCTGGGGGACTGTTGTTTTGAGTCCCTTCCTGACAGCTATTTTGCAACCTAGGAGGCATGGTGAACTTTTGGCTTTATTAGGCTCCCCAGTGGAGTCGCCAAAATGTCGGGGGCGAAAAAGTTTTTCCTTTCGACAAATGAGATTTGTGTTGGGTTGGGGGCCTAAACCGAAACTCAACGATGGACTCGAAGCACAGCCCAAAGGCTATCGGTGAAGATCCAAAGAATTTACTTTATTTTATGCCTTGGACTTAGGTTGAGACTGAAAAGGGTGGCCCATAAACAATTCCTATAGCAAACACGTCAGCATGATTAAAGAGTATTCTGCAGAAAATAGCCCATCAGTAAAATATTTCTGCAGTAAAATATCCCAGCAGTAAACTGTTCTAGTGTTAAGCTGTCCTAGTGAAAAGCTGTCCTAGGGGTAAAATAAGATAGAACAGAATAAACCTCTAGCTATTAGCTATTTCAAAGATTAAGGAAATTATCTACATTTTCAAACTCATCATCCATGGCTTTGGAGAAGAGACTTCTAATACAATAATATGAGGGAAAAATTCTATAGCAACAGTTACATCATAACCTTCAATAGTAAATGAGTAAATAAATATTATGGGGTCCATTATAACAAATAATGAGGAAATTTAGTGTAAGATGAAGGGAGAGAGAGAGATTCCAGCTAGTGTAGTAAGATCATAATGGTGCCAAGGTATGCTCATGGATATAATATGTATAGTAAGTAATGAGGGACATTTCAGGTAGTATGATTGGTGAGAGAGAGTGCGTAGTGAAGCTGCTAGGACTTTCTGCTAGGGACTGGTAGAAACTTGTAAGTAGAGATGTGAGGGACGTTTGTGAGCTATAGGCTGAAGAGCTTAGTTTCTAAGTTTGAAACTAAGAGCTTCAGAGATTTAGAACCTCACTAAGAACTTTCAAAGAATTAAGGAGAAGAGAGTAGAGAAGCTTTTTAGAGTTTGTATCTCTTAGTGTTCCCCCCGCTGGAGTGTTGATGGGGAACTTCCATTTTATAGTTGAGTTTTAGGGGGTGATTAGCAAATAATCTTTGCTAAATCAGCCTTAATCTTTAGAAAATCCTCAGAGAATCGTTCCTAGGATTTGGACCAAGAGTGCTAAGCTTAGCTTTTAGAATGTTCTTACTGTTTTGGGTAATAACAGCTAGGGTTCTGACTTGGTATTAAATTCTCATTTGTCATCAACAAATGGGATTAAGGCATAGGTTAGGCTAATGATCTTGGTTTTGCTGCACTAGAATCAGAGTTCCCTAGGGCAAATTGTATCACCCAAGCTAGGTGTCAATCTTGGAGCCCTTTGTTAGGAGCTCTGCTAGGATTCCTTTGGTGCCCTCCAAACCACATTTTCCTAAGTTTCACCATTTGAGTTCATGTGTTTGGTCCATGAACCAGAAAGTACACATTTTTGGCAAGATAAAGAGTCATTTTCAAGTTGTTGTAGGAGCCTTCATGGTCTGGTTATGGCTGCCCTCAACCCTTGACCGAATAGGTTGGAGAAGAAAGGAGAGATAGTTGGTTGAATGCTTCCCAGCTTTATGTCATGTCTCCTTAGCTTTGTGTCACATGCGAAATGATGGGAATTTAGCTTGCCAAGGAAGGGTTTATCCCCTGCTAGACACGTGTCCACTTCTGATCTGATTGGACAGGTTGGAGTTGATGGCAATGGGCTCTAGTTGTCAGGTTGTGCTGAAATTTGGCTGATTAGCTCACGTGAGCTTCAGCTGCTGGGATTTGTATGTGAGCTGGGCTGGGTCAGTTGGGCTTTGTAATTGAGCTTCTTTAGGCTTGGTTATCCCTACAAAATGAAGAGTTTTGCCATGGGTGATACACATGGGCTTTCATAAACTTTATAAGAGAAGTGTTCTTGAGAATGAGTAATTGTATTTCCCATGAGTTAGAGATTTTTGCACATGAAAATAATTTTAGCCTTTGAGCATAATGTGATTATTTTTTCCAAAATAGTATTTGGGTTTTGTAAATATGTGCCAAAATAACATTGGGTTTTTGTAAGTAGGTGCCAAAGTAATATTGCACTTTTAGAAATAGTTGTCAAAATAATATTGGCCTTTTACAAATAGTTGCCAAAAGAATATTTGGGCTTTGTAAGTAGGTGCCAAAATAGTTTTTGGGCCTTGTAAAATAAGTGCCAAAATAGTTTTTGGATTTTGTAAAGTAAGTGCCGAAATAGTTTTTGAGATTTGTAAAATAGGTGCTAAAATAGTTTTTGGGTTTTGTAAAATAGGTGCAAAAATAGTTTTTGGGCTTCATAAAATAGGTGCCAAATTAGTATTTGGGCTTTCTAAAATAGGTGCCAAACTAGTATATGGGCTTTGTAAAATAGATGCCAAAATATTTTTTGGGTTGTATAAAGGTGCCAAATTAGTATTTGGGCTTTTTAAAATAGTTTGAGATTTTGTAAAAATATTGCCGTATAGCAACGGACTTAGTAAGAGTGTCGTGTAGCAATGGGCTTTGTAAAGGGTGCAGTGTAACAACGGGCTTTGTAAAGGTGTTGTGTAGCAACGGGCTTTGTAAAGGGTTTTGTTGGGCTTTTGGAGTTTTGCCCACAAGTTAAATGATTTTAGGCATTTTTGTGGAGGAAGTATAATTTTGTGGCCCAATGTTGGTAGGAATGTGATTGGTATTTTTGTGAAAATCCAAGTTGGATAATACATGGAATATAATGGGTAATATTTGTGAGAGGACCCAAGGTAATTTATGGGGCTTATATAGGGAATATTTGTGGGAGCCCAAGTTGGGCAATACTATAGAGAGTATTTGGATAATATGCGGGAAATATTTATGTGGCCTCAAAATGGTTTATGGGCCTGTGTGGGTATTTTTTTAGGGAGTGGGGTAATGAAATTATGGCTCGAAAATTTGTACCTCAACACTCATTTGGGGTTTGTGGGTGCAATATTCCAACAAGTTTTTGTGAGAGACCCTGCCCCCAACTCACCTAATCAAAGTTGGGTTAAACTTGCGTGAACGAGTAGAGTCATGTTAGTACCTCTCAAAATGGCAGTTCGATTGATTATACATTTCCCCTAAATTAAGGGTTTTACAAGGGAGTTGTCACTTATTTTATTTAAACAATAAAAAAGAAGAAGAAGAAAACCACATGAAAATACATCATTTGTTGATAGAAAATTTGTACATCAATTTGAATGTTATTGAGGACTCTTTTTTTGGCCCACATGGCATTACTTCATTGGCAACCCATGCCACATCAAAGTATTATTGATTTTTTGGGTAAATCTCTATATAGCCCAAAATAAGCTTATATCTCATGGACTAGGCTCACATGGCCCACAAGATCCTTACTTCAAGAGGCGAATTCATGGTCCACATTTTATTTTCATCAATTGGGATCATAACTCATGACATCATCAACATCAACATATGGATCGGGCTTAAGGAATGAATCAAAACTCATGGCCCATATTACCTCTCTTACACTCATGGTAAGCGCCTTCTTCAACAAGAGCCCATATTTACACAAAATGACAACAAAACCCGAGATATGTCATCTCATCTTCGGCTTATGATCCAAGCTCATGAGTCTCTTTGGGGAAACTTTGGGAGTCGTGGTTTGGAGGGCGAAGAGGTATGTTTTGTAAAGCTTCAACAGTTCAAAGTTGATATTAGAAACATGTTGCTTGGCGTATCTTCTCCAACTTCCTGAACTCTGACGAGTCCGTGTGTAGCGAGTAACATATGGTAAACATCTCTTATCATATAGCACTTCAAATGATAAGATTCCCCATTGCTCTTTTCCTAAAACTTATATTCAATATCCACAGTCATCTAATTGCTGGGAAAATAACTGTTCATTCAATCCCCAGCTGCTGCTATACAAATTTAGAAACTTCATTATATTATTCTACATAAACTACATTACTACTTTAAGCTAAAATCCAACTCAAACACATGTTCTAATTTGTTTGGCTATCTTTAATCTCCAACTATATGCAAAATATTCATGATATTTCTCATACAGCTGGGCAGATCTATTATTATCTAGCAGTCTAATAAGAAAGGGCCTAATCGACAGCAGCCATTTTTACTGCTAGACATCTTCATTTCTCCAATAGCAAAGGGCCTTAGCAACAAATTACCCTTTTTTGGTTGCACTATTACCCAGCAGTTTAACATCAGGGGGCTATATCAGCAAACCCTCATACAGCTGGGCAGGTTTATTATTATCCAGCAATCCAACAACAAAGGGCCTAATTAGAAGCAAACCCTCATGCTGCTATACATATTCATTGTTATCCATCACTTCCGTAGCAGTAGGCCTCATCAAGCAGAAAGCCCTCATTTTGCCGAACAATCTATTTTCTTCCCCAGTAGTTCAATCGAAAAAGCCCCCAATAGAAAACACTTCTTCAGCTAGATGAATTATTACATCTCAAATCCCTATTTGCCTCACTAAATCCAAAATACTCAAATAACCCCCACAAATACTTCCCACATATTACCCAAATACTCTCCACACAATTACCTAACTTGAGCTCCTACAAATACTCTCTATACAAGCCCTATATATTATTGGGCCCATACAAATACTCACCATGCCATTACCATGTTGAGCCACAAAATTATACCATCTCTATAAAAAGCCCAAACTCATTTACCTTGTGGGCTAAATCCAAAAAGCCCAACAAAACCCTCTACAAAGCTCGTTGCTATACGACACCTTTACAAAGCCTGTTGCTACACGGCACCTCTAAGCCCATTGCTACACAGTACCTTACTAAGCCTGTTGCTACACTGCACCTTACTAAGTCCGTTGCTACACGGCGCCTATAAGCCCGTTGCTACACGACACCTTACTAATCCCGTTACTACACGGCACCCCTAAAGCCTGTTGCTACACGACACTCTTACAAAGCCCATTGCTATACGGCAATAGTTTTTACAAAATCTCAAACTATTTTACAAAGCCCAAAAACTATTTTGGCATCTAGTTTACAAAGGCCAAAAACTATTTTGGCACCCGTTTTACGAAGCCCAAAAACTATTTTGGCATCCATTTTACGAAGCCCAAATACTATTTTGGCACCCATTTTACAAAGCCCAAAAACTATTTTGGCATCTTTTTACAAAGCCCAAATACTATTTTGGCACCTATTTTACAAAGGCCAAAAACTATTTTGGCACCCGTTTTACGAAGCCCAAAAACTATTTTGGCATCTATTTTACAAAGCCCAAATACTATTTTGGCACCCATTTTATGTACAAATTTTACCCAAAAATAAAATAAAATATACAAATAGCAGTTTAAGATAATATAAACAAAATATTTATCTAACAACAATACTAGATATAAAACAAATCTTAACAGTAATATAAATAAACAATTTTCATCTAAAATTATTTAACATGACCATAACACAAAAATCTCAATGTACCAACGTATTAACTAAAACCAAAGTATTTTACCAAGTAACAACACACAATGATAACATAAAAACAAATATTTAACAATAATACAAACCACTAATTTCACACTAATTTTTTTAACAAAACAATAATTCAAAGTCCAAACACTAATTTGTTTAACAAAACGATAATTCAAAGTCCAAATGTATTCAATATTTTTTGCATCAAAATAAAGTAAAAATACAAAGTTCCTAATTGCCATAATGGTTATTTTTTAATTTTAAAAAATTGTGAATTACAAAAACTTTTCTTGAGGTTTGGAGGAATAACACTCCATCCAAAACTTTTAAAAATAAATGACACTTCCCTCCCATGATATGTGAAAGAAATTAGTATATTAGTCATTCCATTAATTGCAATAATAGATATTCTAAATTTTGAAAAGATTCTCTTGACCAAACTCTATTCATAGCCCCTGAAATCTTTTAGGGCTAAAATTTATCATTTCCCGTCACCAAAGGTCCTAAAAAAAATAAAAATAAAATAAAGAACACTTTCATCAGCAAATTTTATGCACAACCCAAACAGCAATCAACTCCAAATAGATTGGTGAACAATTTCTTTAGGTTTAAAGTTTAGATGTACCTGTATTTTTTGGCTTTATTCCATTAGGAATTAGGGTGGTGCTTTATTTTTATTTTTATTTTTATTTTTTGCCCCACACACTTATCCAATCAACTTGGGTAATTTTTCAAAATTTTCAAATTTCATTGGATGATCGTATCTGCTTAGAGTTTCTTGTTACTAGCTTGTTACCCCATGCTTTTGCATGGATACACTTAAAGATATACAATAAGATACATAATATAATTTATATATATATAAAATTTAAATACTATTGATAGTCATTTTTATATTTTGTTAACTTTTTAAAAAAATTTGTAAGGATATTATTAGGTATAAAATGTAAATTGTTATTTTTTTTTAATTGTGAAGCACTTTTTTTTGTTTACAATTTATTTATTCTAGACTCTTTGGTTTTTGTACTTAATAACTCACTTAAATGAATATTTATTATGTGATCCCATATTTGATTCTAAAATTAAGAAATAAAAATCTTTAAGAATAAATAATTTAGAACACATAGAGCAAAATTAGAACTCTAATTTAGAATTCTAATTTGAATTTCTCTCAGTTTCACCTATTATTATTATTATTATGCAAAAAATTTGCTCATGATTTTTTTTTTTGGGTAAGTTTGATGATAAGGAAGGATATATATAGTATTTAATTTTTTACTAATCATGGTGTGGGGGGTAAAAGTGCTTGAATAAACGTTTGGGCTTTGGGCCTGATTGGTTGGTACATGTCTGTTCAATCAGGGTCTCTAGGCCCACAGGTCAGTCCACACTATAATGGTCCGAGGAGTTGTCCGAGGAGGAGTATCTCCTCAGACAGGCCCAGCAAAGGCCTCGAGACTTGCTAAACGGCTTAGAGGCAAAATTCTGGAAAATCTGTTGGGTAAAGGTGTGATTCAAGCACCCTTTAGAAGTAGAAATGTGTGAGAAATATCTGAGGAAAAAGCTACTATCACCACATTAAAGATCTTGCATCTACCTCCCTGGCCGCATTAATGGAGAAATGACCTTTAAACAGTAGAATTCAGCCTTCCAGCTATTATTTGAAGACTTTAAGAAGGTGATGGATGGGACAAGTATCTGGGAGGAAGATTTGTGTTACACGTGGATGAAACAGGGAAGAAGAAGAAGTATATAAGAAGACGAGAGAGGAAAGAAGAAGAGGGATCTTCTTCTTGGCTAAAAAACTAAAAATTGTAATCTTTTGCTTAGAAAAAAAAATACTATACAAATTCTCCTCGGCTTACGTTCGAGGAGGGTTTTTTGTTACGTCGATCTATTACTTGCATAGATAGCGGCATTCTAGCTTGTTGATCAACCTTCCAACATCTCAAACCTAGGTTTCAAACCCATACTCTACAAATTTCATTGTATAAGGCTCTTTGGGCCTGAGCCCATCACTTGTTTTTGGGTCCGGGTACAAATTGTGCACTTACACATAGTTAGGGCTTGGTCAAGAGAATCTTTTTAAATTTTTGGTTTTGTTATTGTTATTAATAGAATGATTAATATGTTGTTTTTTTTTTTTACAAACAATGATATCCAAACTTTTTCGAATATTTGACTATTTTCTCTAGCATGTGCAATCCCCCAGTTCCACATATGCTAGATCAATATTTTAATTTTCTTCAAATCTCAAGAAAGGGGAGTGTCATTTCTTTTAAAATTTTGGACATAGTGTCATTGCTCCAACCCTTAATGGAGGTTTTTGTAATTTACCATTTTCTAAAATTATAAAACGGTAATTATGACCATTATGAACTTTGTATTTTTACTTTATTTCAATGAAATGTTGAATACATTTAGACTTTGTATTATTGTTTTATCAAACAACTTAGTGTGAGGCACCCATGATCTGGCTCTACCTAATTTCATTGCCATATCTAAATAGAGAGCTAATAATTATTGATTGAATTAATAGAGATCAAGTATGTAAATACTAAGCACTTTTATTATTTGTTCTTTTGTCATTTTTCACATATAAAAACTCTTTATCTATTTAGTATAAAAAAAAATGACACTAACAACTTCAAAACACTTTAACACAGGGTGGTCGATACCGTACCGGTACCGGCCGTACCGGCCGGTACGTACCGTACCGGTCAGTGCACCGGTACCGGTACACTTCTATTTTGTACCGGAAAAAATACCGGCCGTACCGGTCGCGTACCGGCCATACCGGCCAATTTCGGCCAATACCGGCCGATACCGGGCGTACCGGCCGGTATAGAAAAAAACCTTTTTTTTTTTTTTAGTTTTGTAATTTTTAAATTTTTGTAAGGACATAATAATAACTTATTTACACTAACTTATTAGTATTATTTGTTTTCTTAATATGCAATGAACAACTAAGTTTTCTATTTTTTATATTGTGTTTTTTTTTTCCTTTTAATTGATACTAAAGTTTAAAACTATGAATAATTTATTCTGAATTGAGGTAATATTTTTTGATAAACTTTTATATTTACTATAATATAAGTGAAATATTATATGCTTATAACCATGGTTCTAGAGATTTTAGTTTGTGTATATAATATATACATATATATATGTATATATAAAATAGCGGTAAACCCGAAACGGTACACCGGTATTGACCGGTATCCGAAATATATCGTACCGGTGGCCAAACCGGTACAGCCTCCGGTACGGTATTGACTTCCTTGCTTTAACACCATAGTTTGTCAAACAGTCTAACGGTTAAAGGCTTAAAGCTTTATTATTATTATTTTGGATAATCTAAAGCTTTATTATTATTATTCTATAACTAATAAACCCATGCTGGGGAGATCTTGAAGTTCATCAAACACTTTGATAATCACAACTCATTTTAAAAAGGACATAATTTAGGTACTGCTTTTAAGATGTAGTACATTAAGTTATTCTAATTGAGTTCAAACATATAATTATGTTGAATTAATCAATGTGATTATTGCATTTAAATTTAATTAAAGAATTTAATATATTATATTATACCTAAGAAATTGAAACTAAATTATGCCTTTCAAAATTATATCCTTCACACTAACTTGTTCAAAAGCAGCTGGGTGGATCATTGGATATCCTTTAGAAATATGCTACATTTTTGTCCACATAATAATTTGAATGTAAAATCACCACCAAGCAATCTCATAAAAGATATAGTGTTCTCTCAATAATGGTAAGAGAAAAATACGTAGACGTAATTGCTCCCCTTTTTGCCCACATGATTCTCAATGGAAGTTGAATGTGAATTCACTTAAATATTTCTTTATACTATTGTTTTGTTTTTTCTATATTAGGTCATGAGGTCATCCATTTTTTTAAGTAATAGGGTACTTTTCATTGAAGAAACCAATAATTAAACACCTTCCTTAGTTCTTTGTTCAGTCATTATGGGGTTGCGTACGTGGGCTCTCAATAGTGGGATTTTATAAATAGTGCTTGCAGTCAAATCCAAATGAGGTCTCAGCCACAACTTGTGAAGGTGTAATCACACATAAACAATAACAACAACAACAACAATAATAATAATAATAATAATAATTTTGCAAATGCGTGTCCTTAGGGCACACAATAATTTATTATTTTTAAAAAAAAATTTCTCAAGAATTGAAAAAGTTTTGACAGCTTTTTTAATTTTCGATAAAATTTTTCCAAAAATGGATGGGTTAATGTGTGCCTTTAGGGCACACATTAACCAGACTCTAATAATAATAAACAAACATCACGTGTGGGGTAGTGCCACCAACTGAGGTGTCTCAAGTGGGTCTAGACCAGAACTGAAGTTCCCAACAGGAGGGTCATTATCAGATGAATTGAGATCCCGTGCAATACCTTAGGTATTGCACGGTGTGCAATTCTATTAATCTAGATTGTCGATTTAATCTAACACTTATAAATTTGACACCTCATTAAGACACCTTGGCGATCCACGTGATTCACTTTTGTCTTTCCCTTCTCTATTCTTTTGTGTTCAGTTGGTCCAAATTTTAGAAAGAAAGACACTCTTTCTCTTATGGTCTTACCCTTGATTGTTCTCTGGCACACTATGGCCGAATCTCCATCACTACTGCTAGCCAATCCTAATCGCATTGTGTGAGAAAGTAATTGCATGCTACTTTTTGTAGGGTCTACTCTGGTTAGAAATATTATTAGAGGATCTAGCCTAAGCTTGTCAATCAAGAATGTGTTACCAAAAAAATCATTGTGTGAGTTGTTTGGTTTTTTTTTTTTTTTCATCACTCCTTACTCAATTTTCGTCACTCATCACTCATTTTTCATTGCTGGTTGATTCAAGCGACAGTTTTGTTGGGGATGGAACTACTTTTCTCTTTGGAGGAACTTTTGTTAAGTGGTGACTCTCGAACTGGAAGAACTGAAGATTGGAGATTAGTCTTTGATAAGTTTAGAGGATAGTTCTGTACTTCATGGCTAATGACTTTCTATGAAAAGCGCTTGCGGAAAGATTGAGAGAGATGTGATGCTACCACTAGTTGTTGTTTTCTATGTGCTTTAATTGATGTCCCGAGGGGAAATGACATGTTGGGAGAATTGTTTATGTTTGAATTCAGATCTTGTTCTGTTCCTTCTGCAATTTTTATCATCCCGAATGCAAGTTTCTGATACTGCTGATTGCAGAGCTGTTATTGCAACAGTTGATGTCTTAATAGGAAATGATGAGGTGGGTGTTTTCATGTTCGAATGGACGTCTAGCTTTTTACGATTGAATGGTTTAGGCAACAATTCCTCTGGAATTTCATCCACCTGCATGCAGAAGAAAAATCTTAAGGTGCAGTCTAGAGCATTGCTTAAAACTACCAGAAATCTTCATATCAAATATATATGAGTAAGCTGACAATAATATTTCATCTTAAATCCATATTGTTAGTTACAATTTTAAGTGGTAGTGAATATCACGCTGACATCTACCTTTATGGTTAACATTTGTAGTGAAAGAGAGGTCAAAAGCAACTAGAGCATAAAGTTGATTTTCAATTGTATGAAAAAGGAACACTTCTATAATGGAAACCATAGAATCTGACCCTAATCAAAATCATATTAGATTATGGTATTATCTTAACCGAGTCTCATTAGGTGGCCACAAGTGGCAGATGGAATCTAGTACTAAAGTTCATACATAAAGTGTAAAACAGCTAATATATACATAGGAATCAAGCCCTGAAGCCTCTGGAACTTCAAGAACTTCAACCTCGAATACAAAGAACATTCGAAGCAAAATCATCCAAACTACTTGTCTAGATCTCAAAGGTCACTAGAATCAAGCTCAAAAGCCTCCAGAAACCTCAACAAACCACAAATCAGCGAACTCTAAGGATTCAAGCCTCTTAAACCCTGAAGAACTTCCACCACAAACCTTCAGAAAGAAGAACGCACGAAGAACACACGAAGAACGTGAAGAACAAAGAATTTCTAACAAGCTCATAGCCAGAGATTCATTGTAATTCCGTTTCAAAGATTTTCGATCCATTCCTCAGCCAGATTGAAGGATATCTTGTGTTCGAATCAAAATCACATCACCACAATCCCAATCAACAAATCTTTCAAGGAGATCGAATCAGGGGATCACTCTTTTGTAATCACGGAGAATTGTACCATACATTCATCAATACAAATTCGCATTTGTGAAATTATTTTACTTGTTTGATTTATTTTGAACTAAGAAATTTAATCGTCCACAAATTCCAGCACACCCAGTGGGACCTTCTCTGCCTCTCATCTCATTCTCCTTCAAAGGAAGAAATTTTCATCATCTTGCTACCAACTTCAATGGCCTCTAGCAAGAACATTCAAGCTTCAACAATAGCTACTTCAATTAAACTTGGTACGGCTACCACCAACAATTGCATCGGTGCAATCAATCGTAGCCAGCCTAAAGCTCACAA